>NC_140530.1:14311022-15511022 GCF_057382185.1 Mchenga conophoros
TGCATTTTCTAAGTTGGTCCTCCTGACATGAGTTCTTGTTTTTTCTACAGTTTTTCTATGGAAATGAACCCAGGTGTTTTCACAGTTTAAACATAGGTTACTCACATTTCTGCTCACATTTCTAGCGTGATTATTTCCCAATAAAAGTGAAATTAAACATTTCATTTGATTTCACTTATATATTATATTCTAATTATATACATTAGAATATAATCATATTGGATCTGTTTTTGGAACTGGTGCAACCTCGGTGTGTATGTGTTCTTTACGTAAACAACTTTCAGATGAAATCGAATGACTACAAAAATAAACATGGGTCAGTGAGGACGGTATAAATAGTTTGGCTGACATTGTGAGAATTTTTATATATTTTTTTAATTTATGAGGAAAAAAAAATGCCAAAACAAAGCTGATTTCACAATAAATGAAAGCAAATTTTATTCAAAATAAACAATGTCTCATTTACACATTTTGCTGTTGCTACTAACGTACATTTATCACTGTTTTAAATCGCATTAATAAGGCCGGGGTAAAGATTTAAGATGTTTGTCCTTTTTATTTCAATGCATGCTGACTATATGTGGAGTTTGATCAGCACCAGCTGCCAGTTGCTGTTACAATCAGAATCTAAATTTGTATACGTGTGAAACGCTCGAGTCTGTGACACAACTGTGTTTTGTCACAGTTTTGATGGAAATTTATATATTTTTGAGCTGCAGAGGCTCGGCCTGATATGCAAAGAGCTGGCTCTGTTGACATGTAGCCTGACAGTAGTTTACCCTGGTCTCATTCCTTCACACACACGCACGTATACCAGCTTGGATTCCAGTGTGTCAGTATTTTCTTCAGTATTTTTTTTTTATATGAATTGTTATCCTGCTGTCGGAGTGATATTGCTGCAAAGCTCACAGATGGAAGTTTGATGTGAGCGTTAGCTGGACAGAAGTCACAACATGAAACCAAGCCAGGGCCAAGCCTTTAGCAAAATTCACTTAATGACTTTTAGCAGCTTTTTTTGTTTTGAATTGTATCTTTTTTTTTGCCACATAAAGATTGTGGGTTTTTTTCTTTTTGACATTAATCTCTATAAATTTAAAACTATTAATACACGGTATCCATATCCAGATTGTTTTTACTTTGAGAAAATATCTCTTGTGCCAAATGTGTCAATGCAATAAGGTCTTATACACTGTGGAGTTCTCAGCCTTTTCCTGTGATTCGACTCCTTTTGGGCTGAACTCTGGGAGGGCTTCATCTGCTGTGGTGCATCTTAACCCCAAACTATACACTGTAACAGACAAACCGAGGTGAAGCCTCCTGTACCGAGTCATTCAGCAGACACTGTGGTGTTCACCTGTAGCAGATTGAGAGTACTGGATGTAGCAGGGGCAATGTCGACGTTCCATTACGGGGTTGAGTCTTCAGTTAAAATGAGAATGCCTCATAAAAAGAAAATGAATTCTGCTCGTGTATATTTGTCTTCTTACAGGTATTGCCTTATAGTTTTTGCTTCTTTCAATGAATTCATGAGATAAATTTAAGCTTTTTACTGTTAATGCGGTTAAATCGACTTTGCTTTTTAAATGGAGACCTTCATGTGATCTTTTCTCTTTGTGGGTGGGGCGTAAGCCTGTGTGGGTCCTGATTCTTCTGCAAATAAAATATTAAATATTTATTTCTGGCCTTGTTTTTTCATTTTTACATTGTGTGCACAGTACTGTGCAAAAGTATTGAGTCACTCTCAATTTTATATTTTGCTCTCAAGGAGTCAGACTGGTGTTTTTCTTTGTTTGTTTTTTTTAAAGTCTTGTCTAAAGTAGTAGTTCTCCAAGATTTCTGAAGGTCTTTCAGTTTGACTTTGGCCATTGGCTTTTTCCTTCCACTCATTCTCAGTCTACTCCTTGCCTTTGACCATTTTCAGAGGAATTATTTCTTTTTTCTATTGTTTGCTAAGCCACTTAACACCGAGCTATGAATCATTCATGCTCCTGACTCAATAGATAAACTAATGTATCTTTAGGAACTGTCTTGTTGGTCTCATCAGAAATTGTATCAGTGGAAGGGTGACTGTCAAGAAGCCATTCTTAAAGAAGGGAAATGGCAAGTAAATCAGTATTGATCTGATGGAGTGATAAATCCAAATTTTACATTTTTGGTTCAAATAATCAGTATGAACAGAGGTAAGGAAAGAAGTACAACAGTGAGTGTCTATAGCAGGGGTGTCAAACTCAAATACACAGTGGGCCAAAATTCAAAACTGGAACAAAGTCGCGGGCTAACATTAATATTTATTTAAAAAAATACTTCCTCCAGATATAAGAATGAATCTTTGCTTATGGACTCAAACAAGTTTTGCTGAAAAACTGAATATGGAACAAGCAAAGCTTAATACTAAACAATATATATATTAGCAGTGTAATACCAGTAGGCCAGCTCTAATAGTAATTTGGTATGGCTCCACGGGCCAAATGTAATTAAGCTGCGGGCCAAATATGGCCCATGGGCCAGAGTTTGACACCTATGGTCTACAGCCTTCTGTAAAACATGGTGGAGGCTCCATCATGATTTGGGGCTGCATTTGGTGTTGGGACTCTTTTCAAAGCTGATGAATTATGAATGCAGAAAAGTACAGCTAGGTTTTGATCCATGCAGTACCATCTGGAAAGTGTCTGATTAGCAACAACTTTAATTTTCAGTATAACACTGATCCAAAACAGTGTTAATGCAATAAAAGCATGCTTGGATAGTGTCCCATTATGTTGTTTTTTTTTAAAAAACTTAAAAGTACAAACCCTTGTAAACTGAATTTTCATGTTTCAATGAATTGTCATTTTCCTTGTAACTTTTAAAAAAGATGAAGGTGGGTTTAAAATTTTGCATAGTGATGTACATTGTTCAGAAACTCAGGACTGTATTAAAGTTGGACTGTAAATAGAGTGATGCAGAAGAAATTGTAGTCAACATTGTACAAGCACACACTGTGTACGTCTAACAATTTTTATTTCACATTATCAAAGGGATCATTAGAGTTGGTAGGAAACATTTATGCTGGTTCTACCCTGTCAGCTTACAACCTTAAAACAGGTGTATGTCTGCTGAAATAATAATTAAAAGAGAAAAATCTTTAAAAACATTTTAATTTATTCAAACCTTTATAAGAGGTTGATTCCCTGAATAAGTTAAATAATCCAAAATATGGCAAGGCATTTTGGATTCCTGAGGTGAAATAAAACTACCTCAAAAAGTTCAGTAAACATCGATTATGAGCAAGTCTCCGTGTTCCCACTCAAATAAAAAGTTACCAGATCACCAGGTTAATAAACGTGACAAACACAAGGACATGACAGTGCATCTCTCCGGTAAGGAAAGATTCTGATCTGAAGTCTGAACTCGGTGAGAGCTTGAAGCTTGCCAGTGAGCACAGACAGCTGTGGAGTGCTGTCCAGAATCTCCAAGTATCTAAGATGTTGCAGGTGACGAAGCTGCAAGAAATCTTGCTCCGGCACACGTTCATGGCGGATTTTAAGACTTTTGAGCTTTGGAAACAGCCGTGGGATTTCAGCGGTGCGAGTTCCCAGATGTGAGGGCCAGGTGTCTATATGGAGGTGGAGGAGATTTGGCAGCTGCACCGCTATGGCAGCCATGTCCTTTGAAGTGATTCCTGCAACACACAGTGTGAGACTGGTCACGGTGGCTGGAATGGAGGTGATGTACTTATTAACCGGGGGGCCCTTAACGATGATCAGGGTTGAGAGCTGAGGTAGGTCATGCAACCATGTTTTGAGGCGACAAGGAGACAGTGACCACATTTCTGGAATGTCGTGATGTGAGTGCTTGAAGAAGACAGACAGATGTTTCAGGCCAGGCAGGAACTGCAACCCGTGCGCCGGCAATGAAGGATCCATGCAGTCGATGAGCTCCAAACTGGCCAAAGCCAGTGCACCAGCGTCCCCTGAGGGACCTGGACTTGGCTTAGGATCACTGTGACGATAGGTACACAATATATGCACACCTGACAAGGAGAGATGCTTCAGTTTAGGCAGGCACGCGAGTGTGGAGTGCAACATCCACATAGTTTCTCCAACGATGCCCACCTGATGACAGATAAGAGAGTCGAGGTTTTTAAACTGGGACAGCACAGAAATGAATTTACTCACTGATGTGGTAGGGAACATAACGCCACACATGCTTAAGTAAGTCAGCTTCTCGGGAAGAAACAATGGGAATCTGGAAATGTCTAACAAAAGATCAGAGCAACTGCTTCTTAAAACCAGACGTCTCATATTTGGGAAGTCCTTCAAGCAGCTGAAACACTCCTGGGAGCTTTGGTCCATTACCACCGTGGTGAGGATAGGAAGGAACAGAGCGAGCTGTTTCCAGTGTTTCACTTTGGTGCTCTTCATCACTGCGCTGGAAACTTTTCTATGACGAAGAGTGTCCCAGAACTTCCTGTTGTATGAGCCGTTTTTAAAATCCAAAACCACTGTCCAGTTTTTCCACAGAGATCGGTGATCGACAATTGTCTTAAAATACTTGCAGGTTGCCCGGACGTTTAACTTTTCTGTCGCTGACAGATACCCAAAGACGTTATTCCAGACCTCAGGAGGCAGCTTCGAAGGGTTCTGTGCCATCACTTTGCTCTGCGGGCAGATGTCTAAGCGGGCTCGATAACACCGTCACACTAATGCAGTCCCAGAACTCCTTCAAGTAGAGTGCCACAAACCACGCTTTCTACACGAAAACTGCCACGGAAGTACTAATAGTGACTTTAAAGTGATTGACACAGAATTCACCCAATAGTTATGAAGGTAACGCCCATAGCTGAGTTGTGATTGGTTATCTTTTTTAATACATATCCCTCCCGCGCCTGTCCTCTTCCTCTTTCTTTCACGCGACCCTACTGCGAGGTACGTTTTTTTTCCCCCCTCGCTTGTTAATAAACCGAAATGCTCGGTCTTTATAGGATTAGGCCAAATATTAGTTTTGTATTCGTGCGATAAACATTTAAACCACTTAACGGGATATATTTTGTATATTTTAAACATTCAATAGGTGTCATTTAGCCAAGCGAGGCCTGTTAATAGAGCGCTAGGGTAGCTAAGGGTAGCCGGCTAACCTTAACTATCGGCCACATGTCCGGAGTGTAAAGTATTGACCAATTTCCAAAGTACCGTTAATATCCTTGTTTTTCGTCCTTTATTTACAGATCCATCCTTGTCTTTAAACCAGCTGTGTAGCGATCCTTGGAAGCACTGCAGAGATGCCCAGGGAAGACAGGGCCACGTGGAAGTCCAACTATTTTTTGAAAATCATCGTGAGTACCTTTTAACATAAATGCACTAGGTCTTTGTTTCTATAGCATGGACACCATAATGAAATTTATGTGACGCACAGTGGTGTATTTACAGCAACTTTTGGATGACTATCCAAAATGCTTCATCGTGGGAGCAGACAATGTGGGCTCCAAGCAGATGCAGACCATCCGTCTGTCCCTGCGTGGGAAGGCTGTGGTGCTGATGGGTAAAAACACCATGATGCGCAAAGCCATCCGTGGCCATCTGGAGAACAATCCTGCACTGGAGAAGTGAGTTTACTGGCAACCTTTGTTTTATGATGCATTGAATTATCAGTTTCTGTGTAGCAGGTTAGTTACGGTGCAGCTTGTGTCGTGCTGTATTGTCGTTCCCCCTGCTAAAATTAACCTGTTTCCAGCTATCCCTGTCTGTCTACACCCCTCGGACAGCCAGGGACGCAAGGTCTCAGACATCTGATAACTGCTCATGTTGGTAGAAATGATAATCTGCTTGTGTAATTTAAGTTTATGCTGGGATTTCACAGGCTCCTGCCCCACATTAAGGGTAATGTGGGCTTTGTCTTCACGAAGGAAGATCTGACTGAGATCAGAGACTTGCTGCTGGCCAACAAGGTGAGAGCCCTTTAATAAAAAAGCTTATAGATAATTTAGATCATGTCAAAGTGCAGGATAAGTTACAATGCAGCTTTTGCAGTACTGCATTGTCGTTCCCCCTGCAAACAGTAAATTGTTTCCTCGCTATACCTGTCTGCCTGCATCTTTTGGCTGCCAGGAACGTAAGGTTTCAGACACCATAACCTGAGTAGTTAAGATCTTAAAGATTTGGTTCTAACAGAGTGGTCTATTAAGGGTTACCCTCTCTTGTATCCCAGGTACCTGCAGCTGCCCGTGCTGGAGCCATCGCCCCTTGTGATGTGACAGTGCCGGCCCAGAATACTGGTCTTGGTCCTGAGAAGACCTCTTTCTTCCAGGCTCTGGGTATCACCACCAAAATCTCCAGGGGAACCATTGAAATCTTGGTGAGTTCGATAATTATACTGTTTTACACACAGGTATTACTCACAATGCTAATGTGTACTTTAAAAAGGGTAAGATTTGAAAATCTCTGCTTCCGCTAATCACTCTGTATGTCTTTGTCCGCCAGAGCGATGTCGGTCTGATCAAGACTGGAGACAAGGTTGGTGCCAGCGAGGCCACACTGCTAAACATGCTGAACATCTCTCCGTTCTCCTATGGACTCATCATCCAGCAGGTTTATGACAATGGCAGTGTTTACAGCCCAGAGGTGCTCGACATCACAGAGGCTTCTCTACATACCAGGTTCCTGGAGGTGAGAATTGGCTGAAATAATTTGGCATGAGTTGTATCTGAATTTTCAGTTTCTCAAAAGTTATTTTGGCCTCTTAGGGTGTGAGGAATATTGCTAGTGTGTGTCTGGAGATTGGCTACCCCACTTTGGCTTCTGTCCCCCACTCCGTCATCAATGGCTACAAGAGAGTCCTGGCTGTTGCTGTGGAGACGGACTACTCCTTCCCCCTGGCAGACAAAGTATGGTTTTTACATTTTTCATACAGCTCTTGCCATTCTCAGTGTTAACACACGATACTTGACTTGGACTTGAAAGTGAAGTTTTGCATTAACAGAGAACTAATGACATCCTTCACCCTCACAGGTCAAAGCCTTCCTGGCTGACCCATCTGCATTTGCTGTCGCAGCACCTGCAGCAGCTGCTGAGACTGCCGCAGCTCCAGCTGCTGCTGCTAAGGAGGAGGCCAAGGAAGAGTCTGAGGAATCAGATGGCGAGATGGGCTTCGGTTTGTTCGACGAATAAAATACAGCGAACAGAACCACATCTAATAAGAACATGATTCAATAAATAATGCAAGATCCATGTGCTGGTGTTGTCTCTTTATTAGTACAACTAAAAGGAGATTGTAGTAGTCTTTGTGGTTGAAAATGACACTTTGTAGTTGAAATGGAAAGATATAACAAGGGGAGTGAGTCCTTTCATAAGAACATTTCAAAAGCAAATGGACTGTAGACGTGTAGTCATCGTGACAAGTTGAACTGTAAAAGCTCATACATCCAGAATTGGCGCACTGCAGAAATTGAGCACTAATTCCTAACGGGTCATACAACCGGTTCCAAATGTCTGGAGGCCTCCGGCAACGTCGACTTTCTGCCGGAAGCTCATCTGACAACATTTCCTGTTTGGGCGTGTCGTATTTCGGAATAAAATGTTTTGAGATGTGTCGTTTCATGTTTACATTAGAATTGTTACATTGAGAAAATAGCAACTCCAACGCATTTATTAGTTTGAAACCCATAATACTAAGTGTAAATGTTGTGCGTTCACTTGCATTTCGAGGTTAAAACTAAATTACTGCCTTGTACATCCGTTTGACAGCATGTCATCTGCAATGTCTTTGGAATGATTTACTCTTGCCAGTTCAGAAATTCTTGAAATGAAATCTACACCACCCTCTACAATTTAATAATAAAAAAAAAAAAATCCGGACTCCAGGGGGTAATGCAATTGTCAAAGAAATAAACTTAAAAATTACTGTCGTCACAACATTTTTCCAGTAAATACTCATCTCATTTTATTTTGAAAGCTTTGGGCCGGAAGTTGCATTGCTTTGGCGTGGCTGGAAAGAAATAGACGCGCATTCAGCTAGTGGGGCGAACCTCTGCTATGGCTGAGGTAAGTGTTTTTGACTTATTTGATCTGAAAATACTGCGTTAGATTAATCTTTAATCGGATTTACACGTTTGGTGAGGTTTGTTGCTTTGGGTAATGATTAAAGCTTAGATTGCCATATTTTCTAGCGACGGTATTGGTCGTCAGCGCAAGCTAATATTTTTTAAGCTAACATTAGCCCATAACCGAAGCGGGTGTTGGTTTGAAGTGTAGTTTTTGACAATTTCCAACATTATAAATAGTTATTTTCATCATAGGGTCATAAAAAAGCCAGCTGTTACGATGACTGTTTGCTTTTAGGTTATGTAATGTAGTGTGTGTCTGGTTAACGTTGGATATTAGTACTGTTCGGATAAACAGAGTTTAGGTGTTGTTAGCTTACAACAGATGCTTGCTTTTCCAACCATTCTGCTCATTAAATTAATATGCATAAGAGTAAATTCTTTGTGTAGACCCACAGCTTACAGGACCTCCAGCAACCAGCTGTGTCCTCCAAGGTGTTCATCCAAAGAGACTACAGCTCAGGCACCATATGCAAGTTCCAGACCAAGTTCCCCTCAGAGCTTGAGTCAAGGGTATGTACAGAGTTAACCTCCATGCCATGGTTGTTTCCTCACTGCTTTAAGTTTATGTTTTTAAAACTGCTCCTGTGGTTTCAGATCGATAAGCAGCAGTTTGAGGAGACCATTCAGACGCTAAACAACCTGTATGCAGAAGCAGAAAAACTCGGGGGGAAGTCCTACCTGGAGGGCTGTCTGGCTTGCCTAACGGCCTACACCATCTTCCTCTGCATGGAAACACATTATGAAAAGGTAAAACAAAAAAAGGGTTCACATCAGAGTCTTATGTTATGGGTCACTGTACCTCAAATCATTGTGGAACTTCTGCTGAACCATAGCATATTTGGCTCAAAATTGTATGTTTCAAGGCATGACAATGTATATACATGTGTATATAGTGATTTCTGTGAGATTTTACCTTCATATATCAAATAGAACTATTTGAAAAACGTTCTGTCCACATTTCAATTTTTGAGGCATGAATATCTCAGAATATTATCTATTAAAATAATGAACCCAAGTTTTCATTCCCCCCTCCCCCCTCCAAAGGCCAACTGTCTTGGAGTAGTTTTATAATATAGGTTGTGTTTAAAATGTACTAAGAGGTTTAACAACTTCACAAGTACAGATGTAATTTTTCTTGTGCATGAAAATAAATTTAGCAACACAAATAAGAGGGCATTAATAGCTTGTCTCACGCGACTGGTTGTTGTGTCTACACGCACTGGGTAGTCCGATTAAAGACCCTGACCTTAAATGCCTCTAACCCAAACCTAACCCTGATAACTGCCTCTTAGTGTATTTTAAACTTAACCTGAATTAAATGACTTCTCTAGGGCAACGTGCACACTTACAGAGTGACTGTTAAAAAAAAAGAAAAAAAAAAAAGATGGAATGACTCTTACATCGCCCTCTTTCTGTGCTCAGGTGTTAAAGAAGATTGCCAGATACATTAAGGACCAGAATGAGAAGATCTATGCTCCCAGAGGCTTGCTGCTGACTGACCCCATAGAGAGAGGCCTCCGAGTTGTATCCTTAATTCAGCTGCATGCTTACTAGAGCTAAGTTCTGTTATAACAACAGTCATCATGCCCCACAAACCACCAACCCTTGGTCTATTTATACCTATATACTCAAACAGCGTATTTCTGTCACTTTGTGAGCACCTCAGTTACACATTAAGTCAAATATAAATGTTTATTGACTTTATTGATTTCATTTTATATCTCTACAGTAGTTAAGTATGCTTTTGTTCTATAGACAAAGGTGGATTATCTTCAGTTACTCTACCCTTTTTTAAGAATCACGTGAGAATTGTAAGCTGGAGTCATGTGGCAGTGAATCTGGTTAAATTGTGTTGTATATTGAATGAATTGAGAAATGTTGGAAAAATAAATATAAGTAAAAGTAAAATCAGTGTCTACAACCTGTAGATTTTAATAAAAGTACTGATATTTGTGGCAGTTGTTTCAGAAACATTGCAAAAAGAAATCGGAGTATATTTTATGCATTTTTTTCCCCCCTCCTAAACACAGATTATTTTTGTTGATCACATAGCACTTTGTATTGGCCTTAACTTGTTCTCTTCAAGGTTGAAATTACCATCTTTGAAGACAGAAGTATTGGCTCTGGAAGATAAAAGAATCCATTCAGGTGCAGCTTTGATAAAGATTTGACTTCGCTCCACTGTGTTGTTCATTTCTATTGTTAAGGAAATCTTTATAATTCAACTGCATAATATAAAATAAGCCAAGACAACACTAGAAATGTGATTTACTTTCAGTTGTAACAGGGTTCTCTCTCTCCCTCTCTCTCTATTGCTCTACTCTGTAGGTTGAAGACTCCTTATCTTTCTGACAGCACATAATCAGAGTCCCGCTTCACCTAAATGTTGTATAGAATTTTGATCTGATCCTCTTTTTTCCCCCCTGTTATTTATAAGTGCTCTACTTTCTGCCTAACCTTATATGTTTATAAATGTCTTCATGTCTTTTTATACTCATCATGACCTTAGTTGATAAAGACCAGTCTCTATGAATTGTGCCATTGTGTTAAATGCCATTTTTGATTATGGTAGTTTTGTGTGATTTGACTTTTGTGTTTTATAAAAGACAAAGTAAAAAAAAAAAACCCTCAAAAAACATTACTGCTGTAGAAACGGGTTGGGATGGAGTTGTTGGTATGGTTTGGGGTAGTTCTCCACACAATGTGTTTAGCCACATTACGGTTGTTGGCATTGATGATGCAGATGTTCTATCCGTGTATGAATGTCACCTTTTTTCTTGTGCTGGAGCAGATCATGTCTTTTTCACACTTGCATATTGGGATTTGTGAGCTGAAGTTGGGTGACTTCCAAGATGGAGCATGTTTACCTTTTTAATAAGATCACTTCAATAGTAACATGTCCTTCTCCTTCACTAAAATCTTCCTGAATCGTGCTCATCAGCCCTACATGTTTGTCAAACTTCCTGCAATGTTGCAAACAACATCCCCTTGTTCACAATCACCAAACAGTCCGTGATTGCTGTATATGGTGTTCGGACAACTGGTCTACTTTTCTTACAATTATTATGGTTTATCTAAATAAATAATAATTTCCTGAAAACTGTTGGGCTGCTGTTGATTAATTTCAGAGTACGCATTTATTACACATTTAGTTTTTTTCTTTTAAAAGAGAATGAGATGTGATATTTTGTGTTTGACACATTTCACTCACGATAAATATGAAAACTTTTATTTTGAAGTAGTCAGAGCGGAAGTCCCACTGCGTTGGTCTGACCCAAGTCAACGTTTGTTTCCGGAAGCCAAAGGATACTAGCTACCCTGCGACTTTTATTTGTAGGCGCTTTCCCTTGTTCGAGCTCTCCATCGTGCTGAAACTACAACAAATCAATACTGTACGCTTCAGCCTCAGCTGTAAGAGTATTCGATTTAATATTCACAGTTATTAACCATAGCTAGAAAGGCGGTTAACATTAGCACCACTCATGAATTAATGTTAAGCAAAGAAAGCTAGCTTTGGTTTAACTTTTAATTGCACATGTAAACACCGAAGATGCAGCTAGTTTTACGTGTTTGTTTGGCATTAGCAAACGCTTAATATTGCCTTGTTCAAGTTATGTTGCTGGCTAGCAGTGGTGATCACTGTCACTTTTCATTTTGATTTTTAATTAGGACGAGCGAGGAAGTTCACTTCACCCTGTTGTCAGCAGGACCCGACTTTCTTTCTCCGTCCACCCTGGCGTTCCCCTGTTTCGATGGAGTGTATCTCCCAAAACAAGAAAACAACTTCTTGCATCATGTCCTGGATGAGCTGGAAACATACCAACAGAAAAACAGCCACAACAGGTAAAGTTAAGAAAGATGGAGCAACCCGAGCAGTTTCATCACATGAAGTGATCACTTCCTTCTCGGTTATAGTGATTTATTAGTGAACGTGTTTAGTAAACATACACAGGTTAACACTGTGTAAACAAATGGCACATGTGTTGAAACTCCGGTTTCCTACATTCTAAAGAAAACGAATAGGATAGAAACAGACAGTCATGCCTGATTATCACTGTGCCTTTTGTTTCATTAAGGAGATAATAAACACAGGCACGGGAAATCAAAATATCAGATCAGAAATTTAAAAAAAAAACAATGTAGAATACTGGGTATCATATTCAGATTTTCTACCACGGAAGCCAGTTGTCTCGATTTGCTTGAACCTCAATTTTTTAATACATTTTTAAATTCTCTTTCTTTACTGAGCTACATTACTGTAACCATTTTCACTCATGCACTTGAGCCTAGACACAAACACAAAGTGAGTTCAGAATCACTTACCCTAGCACTGGCAGTCAGGATGTGATCACACGAAGATGGTTAGCAGCCTGCTGAGTTAACGCAGAGTTTACCCTGTGTGTGCACATTTACTGATAACTGTACTGGCCACAAAAGGGCTGATTTTCCAAATCAAGATTAAACTATTAAACATGTAGCGCTTTGGTCAGTGAGACTGGGAAAAAGTTACTGTATTAATAAGTTTGGCCTATTTGAGGCCAAGAAAATAAGTGAGCAAAAATGCTGAATCTAAGTTAACAGACCTCAGAACAGAACTCTGTCATTAAAACATGGAAGAATCTGATGCATTAAAATCAAGTAGTTTAATAATTCAAGCTTAAAATTCAGTTTTTATTTTTTCAGCTGCAGCCTCAGTGTTGTCTGCCAATCTGAGAATAAATGATAAATATAAAAACAAAATTAAAACGTAGCTTAGTCTATTTGGTTATTTGAAATAAGGTCAAGTACTAATAGGTGCTCTGCTTTACAATCAGATATTGACGCTTATACAGAAATATAATTGTAGTTATAAAACAATAATTAATTATATCAATAAAAGTCAAGGAATAAAGTTACATATGGGAATCTGTATTCAGTACCGTTGTTCATCGGGGAAACCCAAAGTCTTTAGAAAAACTTGAGACCCTCTTAGTGTCTGTGCACAGAAATCCGAGGGATCTTCCTGGAATGGTGACACTATTTTCTGGAGAACTGATTCTTTCCAAAAGATGTCAGCGTCTGCATGTCCAAACTGTCAAGTAGTGTTTCAATTTAGGGTCATGGGGTGAACTGGAGCTTTATCCACCTTCCACTGGGCGAGGTGCACTGTTGATGTATTGCCAGTCTAATACATTGGTCGTGCATAGAGACAGACAACTATTCAAACTTAAGGCCAATTTAGAACCATTCATTAACACAGCATGTATACCGTTAGGCTCTGGGTGAAAGCTTAAATACACCTATACAAACACAGAGAGAACATGCAGTGGGCATTTTTCCTGTCCTGTCGCCATGCTAGCCCCCCAATCCTGGTGTTTCCAAACAATCTGAGTCCATAGAATTTCCAAAACTCAATTTTAGTGCTCCTGAAATGCCAGAATAGTATGGGAGCTCAGCATAAAATCAGTTTTAGCCATTATTATGGGGTTGAACTTTGGTTCATAGAGGCAATATTTAAAAAAAGGCACTGCAGCTATGAGAAAAATGTCTAGTCATCATGAAAGCATTATTCTAAGTCCCCAAACTATAATGAGCCTGTTAATGGGTCTAATAAAAACTGTTTAACCAAATATTGAATTGCAAAGTTCTTTCAGATTTTTATGTTAACAGTTTACTTTGGAGTTTTCTGTGATTGTGTTTGAAATTTATGTTTTGTGTGTTTGTTTATAACACATCTTTAATGTGTACTGTGATCTTTAAGCCTAATCGCTCCAAGAACTATGTGAATAAAAATGCTGCTGTGTTTACTTGATCAAATAATGTCTGCTGCCTTGTGTGTCCCTGTCCAGTGTGCTGCTGTTTCCTCCCTTACCCAGCAGACTGCGATACCTGATTCACAAAATCATAGAAGACCTGCCAGAGCTCACCACCTTCTCAGTAGGGGAGAGCTGGTGCCGTAGGGTGGTGGTCTGCCCTTGTGAGCTCAGGTTTGTTGGCCAAACTTTGGTCTGTATGTCTTATGCATTTTTGAAAAAGACGTTTATTAACTTTAAGAAAAAATGTTTCTGTAGGAGTGAGGTAGAGGAAGACAGCGACTTGGAGAGCAACAGCAGCTTGTGTGAAGAGCCCCTAAGTATTAGGGAAGAGAGGGAACGCAATATCAAGCCTAAACCTTCAATCCCACCACGAAGCCGAGCACCTAAGAGGCCCGACAAGCCCCTCTACATGCCACGAGCCGCTCGAGAGAGGCTGTCGTTACGAAACTCACAAGGCTCCACAGCTGGCTCTGAGTCATTGAGTTCAGCTTGTGTTGATAGAAGCTCTGTCAACAGTTTGTCTGACTCTTGTACTTGTCCTGAATCTATAGAAAACACAAAGCACTCACTATCTAAACAGGAATCATTCCCCAGTGTAGCAGACAGAGTCCCTAAACTGTCTGCAGACAGTTCAGCAATGTGTCCTCATGAAGAAGAAAAGTTGGTGCTCAGGCTGGATGAAGATGAAGCTTCAGTCTTGGAACAGACTCAGTCCCAGTTTGCTGAACTGACTGTGGAGGAGGATGAGAAGGAGAAGGACGAGACTGCAAGTGTGTCACGCAGTCTCCAGACAGAAGACGCAAGCACAGACAAAGATGGTGTAACTGCAGAGGTCAGTTCTCACAGACTTAATTTCATGGTGTGGATGTATGCATACAGTCTTTTAGTGTTGCTGTACTTGCTGCCTTTTGGATTAATCTGTGCATTTCAGAAACTTAAATATAATGGTAACATTACATATATGTGTTTCTTATTTTAGATCAAGGCACATCTAAAAGAAGGAGTCTCTGTTGCCATTGAGCACATCCACAATGACTACTCTATGTATGAGAATGTTTCCATCGACTCAGACGACTTTCGCCACGTGATTGAGATCTATGACTTCCCGGTTATGTTCAAGACCGACGACCTTCTTGATGCTTTCTCAGAGTACAGGTGAGAGATGACACACCTGTTCACTGCTCTGTCCCTTTGTTTCCAGTCATATTTTATTTTACAATGTGGCCCACGTACGAGTGAAAGTTCTCTTTGTGATAGTGTAAAGGAGTTTAATGACACATTTAATCCCTCAGATATTTTAATATTAAAAAAAAGAAAGAAATATAATTTCAACAACACATCTCAGTTTTTCTGCATGATAAAGAAATGCTGCTTTGGGCAAAAAGTGTAAGAAATAAATACGTATGAATGTTACAGAAAAAGTTCTGTTAGGTGTGCAGACGGCCTTTTAATTCAAATGAAATGAAATGAAAATGATCATTTTTGTTACAGAATGTCCTCTTTTTAAAAAAAACAAAACAAAAACCCTTTGAACCTGCTACAAAACCCATAAATTTCCACAGTTGATAGTGAAAAAAACTGGAAATTTCTGTTATTCAATGGTTTGTCTATTAGTTATTTACTTTGGTGTAGTATGAATGGTCATGCATGAGGTCTTTATCAGTGGGAAAAGCTATAAAACATGTGAAAACACAGTTAAATGTCTAAAATTTACATCCTTCTTCCCATTTTCCAAAGCTGTCCAAGATTGCTAGGCCAGATTGGCTGATCCTGGCCCCCAGACCTTATGTTTGACACCCTTTGTCTAGAGTGTTCTGCTGTGAAACCATATATAACCATATATAATTCATTGTACACAACAAATCTGTCAATGCTTTCAACTGTCACCTTTAATATGAAACGTACATGAATGTATATATTCTAAAAATGTCACTAAAAACTGAACCATAATATGGTACAATTACACAGGTATATATTACTTTAGCTATCTCAGTTTTCGTTGAAACCGTCTGATGTAAATCCAGAAAATATCTCACCCTCAACCGACTGATGTGGCCACAAAATTGCTTAAAGTGCTCTCTGTCTGCCTCAGTGATGGTGGAATGAAGATCAAGTGGGTGGACAACACACACGCTTTAGGGATTTTTTCCAGCGAGTCAGCAGGTGAGCGCTTTCACTGCACGATGAATGAGATGTTGGGTTTGAGGTTTAAAGCTTATGATGTGAATAAAAAAAGAAATGTGTCTTCTTACAGCACTCCATGCTCTCTCTATCTGCCACCCACTGCTAAAGGCGCGAGCACTGGCTGATGGGAGTAAAAAAGCTCAAGGCAAGGCCATCAGACGAGCAGGTGGGAGATCCATAGCAGCGATATATAATGTATAATATGGCGTTTTTGGTTTTTTTTTAACAATATGGTTGTTTATGTGCCTCCTTCCAGAGTTCATCCAGCCAGTGAAGGAACGTCCGAGGACAGACTGTGCTGTTGCTAGGCGAATGGTAACCAGAGCCTTGGGCATTCAGGGGCGAGGCAGAGTGCAGCGATATTGAGGAGTGCCAACATCCACTACAGGTGAGCGCGCTAATAACAGCGACAGGTTAGGTTTTAGGTTCCCGCAGCTCACATGTTGGAAATATTTTTATGACACAGAAGCACTTGTTACTTGTCAAGCATTTCATTTTATTGAAAACATAATGCTTTCCCACATTCATCCATGCATACAAAATAAAAACAGACAGCAACCAACAAGTATCCTTGAATTGCCACATTTAGAAAAACAAAATGTACAAAACCACGAAGAGGCATTTTCACATACATGTGTGGTTGTTACAGCACTTCCACAATGTAATCAAATTCCCTGATGGTAATAATTTAACACAACTCAGACACCGATAAAGAAAGGGAGAGGATGTGCAGAACAAGAAGATGAAAATGTGTGTGTGGTGTGAATAAATTAAAAATATTTTCAGAAATGTATGTGTCAAGTATGTGAAAGGCTCTTTGCAAGATGTTGGTACATTAAGTGCACGGAGGCTCTAATAGAAATTTTAAAATGAATCCTGTTTTCAGTTTGTTATAATGAATCCCTCTGAGAGCAGGAGTTACTTATCAGACATGCTGTATCCACAGATTGTAGCACATTGCTCTGCAGAGATAATCATAGTCATGTAATGTATTATTATTAAAACTGCTCACAATTTTGAGTCAGTAATTCCTTTAACTATTTACTGTTGAGGCAAATGTCTCTCGGTTCAGCTGCGAGGCAACAGTACAGGCTGTAGCACCAGATTAAGCACAACACTATTTTCACCCGTTCAAACAGAGCTCAGTCCAAGAGTCGTGGTCTCTCATGTCGTGATTTTTCTTTGGTTTAAAATGTTCTCCCAAACACTGGAAACTTTTACGCAGGCGGCCCTCGTTGGCATGGGTTATTTAACGAGTTACCTGGCTACAATCCTCATGGCATCTCTCCTGGTAAATAAACATCAGATCAAATCTACACTGTACTAACACTTTTTGAACATCTGAATGCAGTTAATGGTTTAGTAAGCAAGCATTTCATTTTCCCATTGAGTCATTGTTTATTGTACCAGATGAGCCCAGAGCTCACAACAATCCAGCACTGCTCCAAGGAAGCACATCTGCCCAGGCCCCCCTCTAGTGGTTGTCAAATATTAGTCTGCACCCCCCCATCCACACCAATGTTGACCTGTCCTTCTCAGGTCTACCTGTGAGAAAGCTGGTTGGTAAGCAATCCAGGAAATGTTTCCTCCGTTTCTGAACTCAGTGTGCCACCTGTTAAGTCAGACAGGAAGAGGACAGTGAAGAGATTAGCAACAAAAGCCAAATGTTTTAGTTAAAGATCTCCTTGGCCTGTAAATGGTAAATGGCCTGTATTTATATAGCGCTTTACTAGTCCCTAAGGACCCCAAAGTGCTTTACATATCCAGTCATCCACCCATTCACACACACATTCACACACTGGTGATGGCAAGCTACATTGTAGCCACAGCCACCCTGGGGCGCACTGACAGAGGCGAGGCTGCCGGACACTGGTGCCACCGGGCCCTCTGACCAATTAAATCCTTATTAAACCCTTTATAAAGCTCCCGGGTAAACAGATGAATGTTAATTAAAGACAGTAACAATTGCTTTAAAATGGATAAAAGTGCACCATTTGTTCATGAACGGTGATGTAATGTGATGATAAAGTGATAGCACGGCTATAAAAAAAAATCCAGTTTGTGATTTTTTTTTTTACACTAAATTAGTAAAACCTTTGTCTAAAGACAGACTTTGTCCTTTTGTTTTCTACAAAAAGGTCCAGCAGAGGTCTGCCCTCCTTTCACTTCCTTTCCTTTCTCTGAAGAGACTCAAAAGTGGCCATGTTTGAATCTGTGACCATGCTGAGTGATGACTGCTCACCCTCACTGATCAGCACAGCAGGCACAGTTAAGAAGAGGCCTGAGAGTTTAATGCCCATGCCGCCATCATCATCATCCATCCTGAATGATCTTTGAGCAGGAGCTGCTGTGCTGTATTTGAAGCTGACCTCTGACCTTTGTACATTACTACGGTGGTGCCTCTTTTTCACTGTTAGCCTGACTAATAATGCAGTTATCATAGTGATTTCAGATGGGAGGCTTATTTTGATTTTATTGCATGCTGACTCAGAACCTGAAATTTCTTTCAAGGGTGTTTGATTTCCAGGCAGGTTTTTTTTTTTTTTTTGTTTCAGATTAATTGGAAGGATCCATGGATGGATGAATGTGTTTTTTTCCCCCCTGTTCTCACCCTGCTGATGCAGGTGATGAATTGGTTGTGTAATTCTACAGAAGTATTCATTCCTTTTTAACTTCATTTGAAGTATCTCAGGATTTGGTCAGAGAAGTACATTGTGTATAAGAGTAATGCAGATCCGCTAACAAACAGATTTAATAAATAAGATAAAACACTATTTGTTTTTTTTAATTCTAAGATTTTAAGTTTCCGTTTCTGTTTTAAAAAACACTTTTTTTTAAAGTTGTATAATAATAGATTGTTACCTGTGTAATTAACACACAAATACTTAAAGTATAAAGTTCTTCACATTACAGGAAGCTTTGGTAAGGAGCTTTGAAACGTTCAGTGTTACCTGTTCCTCTAATGTTATGTTGGCTTGTTTTAATGCCATTTTTTGTCACTGATGTCTCATCAAACATCTCCTGTTTGTAAAATATCAAAATGTCATTGAGAAACTGTAAAAGTTTGTATTTAGTAAAGGTTCTACATAAAAAGGAGGCTTCCTCTGAAATCATCCTCTGTGCCTGTGAGTCAATTAAATCTAAATCTATTGAGTCGTTTCGGTGCTAAAGACGATTCTGCACAATTCTGTGAAAACAGGAAAACTACAAGTTTAATGTCATATTTTATATGACATAAGAAAAGTTTTTATTATGTAGACCTGTCCTGCACGATCCCAAAGTTAAAACTGCTGACTATGCTGCTGTGAACTGGGCACTTAAACATCACACAGATACAGTAGAACAGTTATTTTTATAAATGGTCAAATAAGGTTAGGAGAAGGGGAGTTAGCATTTAACGCTCAGACTATTCAGGTGCAGACTCTTTGTGGCTGAAAACCTCAGTATTAAACTGAGTTTGTTTAAATGTAGACCTTTCTAAAGTACAGTCCCAAGCACCACTATTTTTTTTTACTGAAGAATATTTCATCTTTAATGCAGAGGGTAAAAAGATCCCTTTTACCTGTATGACAGTTATATGTCCACATCCGATGCCCATCGTATCGGGAGCGGCACTTCATTATGTTGTTAGTGTAATCTGATTCCGCGACCTCATGGTTTGGGTTAATTACAACCTGGAAGAAGGAAAAACAATGGTTGTTAAAGCATTTCTCTTGACACATTTCAAGTCTTTAATTAGTTTTTATGAGAACCAAATAACACAAGTGTAAAGACCAGCAATAGAATAAGATGATAATAGAATGACTGATAATGCACAAAAGAGACTGAAAGAGTTCATCCTTCATCTTAGATACTATAAATCTATGCTGGGCTAAATTTGTTCTAATATAAAAGTTTGACTTTAACCAACTCCTGCTCATTTGGTTTAGAACCGCAATCAGAGGCTCCTTGGGCTTACAGCCAGAAACAGGCAGATGCAGAGCTGTGGAAACTGTTCGTGCCTGTTTGATCTAGCAGACTCTGCTGGCTGGAGATGAGACATCTTTCCAGCAGCAGATGTGCCGTGTGGACTACAACCAGACAGCCACAGCAGACGTTTTACCTGCAAGATGTAGTCGCCGGGCTTCACGTCTGTGATGTCGATCCACTGGCAGTCAATGTCATGCCTGTAGGTATCCCAGCAGCCAACAGTGATGCCCTGTGCGCCGAAATTTGCACACTCGTACCTCTTTTGAATTCCTGGATTAGGAAAAGGTTACAAATTTTGTGATGAGGTCACGCTTATACAGCCCAGTAAGCTCATTTCTTTCATTAATTAAAAAACATACAATAGATTACTAATATTATTGTATTTGAATGTATAATTTGCTAATATAAGGAGTGTCTGTATTTACCCTCATCACAATAGGTGTCTTCAAGACAGAAGCTGGCCTTGTGGCCCTCTGCCACTTTAGTGCCGTTCAGACTCATCAAGTCATAGTGGGTGAAAACTTCCATACTGTGGTAATGCCTTGATTATAAAAAAAAAATAAATCATTTCACACTAATATAAATGTTTGTAACATTTACACTTTTATCTAGTAGCTTAGTTTGGCTTCCTCTGAATTTTTACAGGAAAAAGCAAAAAGTTTTCCGTTTGCACATATCTGTTCCAGATGCGTCACCTGTGACAGTCGTGCCAGACCCACGACTGAGGTGATGCCCGCGGTCTGAAGTCTGACTGGCCATTGTTGTGGATCTGGGAGGAGAAGCGAAGAAGGCGGCGGTAGGAGCTAGGGTCAGCTTTGTCAGCACTGCCGGACAGACAACGCTCTTCATGGGCACACTGCAGAGCATACATGGGTCTGTCCTCCAGATATGTGGTCTGCTCCACAACCTGAGCGTTCAGGACCAAGTCAGGGGCCGCTGCGAGCAACAAGGAATCGTGCTGATTTAGAGCATGAGGGTGTACAGAAACTTACACTGAAACTTTTATTACATTTATATTGAACAGCTACAAAACTACAAGTGTTTCATTCTTTTTAAGTGACCCAGTCACAACCCTCAGTCAGCATGTATTATACCAATGTCCTCAAACTATTTTTCAATTTCCACAATAAATACTTTAGAAACATAGCTTCTAACCCATGTAAGGTTCTAAATATATATGTTATGGTTTTCTGCAATTTCTTACTCATTGTACAAGAGACCCCAGCAGCAAAGCGTCCACCTCCTTTGGGACAGACAACATGTTTCCCGTGATGCAGGCACTGCTCCAGAGTCAGCTCAGTTCCTGAACACCTCACCCCGCTCATCACCACAGCATCAGCTGATGAGTCTCCTTGCCAGTACCATGTTTCCTGTTATAAGAGAAGCACAGGAAACACATTATACACTACACAGCATCAAGACTGATGCAAAGCTTGATACCCCTGTGTTACTGTTAAAAAGTTCAAAAACAGAGCTTGGCTATAACAAAACTCTCCAGCAACATATCTACTACAGTCCTGTATGTTTGTTTAATCTATACAAAACTTACTGCTGCTAAGCTATGCATATACAGCTAGGCTCACTTCTTTCTGTTAGCTGTAATCAAACAGATCAGCCTCCTCAAAGTGGTGTGGAAACAACATAATCTTATTTGTCCTCCTGTATTTAATTTTCAGACTTGCCATACCAGGTGTCCCACAAGCCAAATGTAGTCTAATCAAAGTATCTAGTACCCACACAGGGAGAGATGCTCTCTTATCCTCTCACGCCTGACTCAGCCTTATTACAACATTTTGCAGACCACAGGGAAAACCTTCTGTTAGGAAAACTCATACTTTCCATCATCTACCCAGGAAGTGGAGGAGTCATGAGAAGTAAATTAAGCTGAGGGATATGGATGTGGGAGTATTTGCTGGTGGGCTGAGGAGAAGGACAGACATAAAGCTGTATAGCTGTAAGCTCAGTGTCATTCTTTCCATCTGGTGGTGGGGTTTGCCTGGAGAAGCAGTTAAAAGTCAGACAGGAAAGAGGCTCTAGAGGGCCAGAGGTCCTGCTCTGTGATAGCAAAGAGTTAGTCATCTATTACTCTTAACACGATAACCCTTACGTAATGATAACTTACAGCTTTCGGTAATAAAGGGGACATGTTATTATAATGCCTGGACTGGACTAGATGACTTGGCATAGATAGGCACACTTTAGTCAGATAGCCCCCCTGCTGCTATAAATGCACCTCCCCATGATTCACACATATACTTTCCAGAAGATTTTAAACCACAAATGCAAAATGCTTTTAAACAGAAAAATAAAAAACCTAAGAGAGGTCTTAACACATCTCTCACATCATATTGTAAAGGGAGTTTGGGGTCTTCTTTAAAAATCAGGAAGGAAACGTAAGCAGGACAAGAGTAACGCTAGGAAGTAATGCCAGGGGCTTTACTGGTGGAGCGTCCACTAAACTTCAAACAAAATAAATCAAGCTCCTTCTCACCGCTTCCCTGCCCTCCTGTGCTCACTGTGTGCATTTGATGTTTGTAAGGAAGTGATGTCTTTCTTTTGCCCTCAGGGATCAATAAAGCTCAAGCTTATTAAAGTGAGAGTTAATGGTATTCACTGACTTTGAGCATGCTGAAAGTCTGTGCTGCAAAGATAAGCTCATTTTAAAAACGATTGGATGTAAGAGGGCTTAAAGGAAAACCTTACCTGAAAAGCATTGCTGGCAAAGCCCAAGCCCAGCTGTCTGCACACTACCATGGCCTCCATAGTCCCCCAGCTGTCACTGCACACCGTGCCCCACACCAAAGAGCCATTTCTCTCCCCCAGGACCTCCACACGGCCCTCATATGGGTTACGGCCGCCACTTAACCGAAGCTGAGGGAAGGGATATATACATTTAGGCATCTCCTGAACTGTTACACACACACAGTTTTTTGTTCTATATGGTAGACAGAGTTTACTCACTCTATTGTGGAAGCCCATGGCAGGAACATTACATTTGACTGCTGCATCTTCCTCATGGCTGCAGCCCAAAGAGTTAGGGTTGAAGTAGCACTCGGTCAGAGACTTTTCGAAACCGGAGCACTCCACCTCGTTCATGTGGACCGGTCCAATGCCTACAGGTACACATTAGGCACATTAACAAAGAGTACTGCTGTCATAAACTCCCTGCTGAGGTATTCATATTGTGTACATTACAGAGGAGAAAAGCTAGTTTCAGATTACTGGACAAAAGACGTGATCAATTTGGGTCACACAATGGTTTTTACAACCCTGTTTCCAAAAACGTTTGGATGAATTTACTGAAAATAGTAGATTATTGGATTTTGATCGTATTTTGAAAAATATAATTTTGTATTGAAATGGATTCCAGGAAAATATTTAGTTTTTGTTGTACCTGTCCCAACCTTTTAGTGACATGCTGTGCAATGTAAAACAAAACAGACAAAGAAACAAAACAACTCTTGGGAAATCACGACTAATGATGTTAATTAGCAACATGACTAAAATAAGTCCCCGGTCTGTGAAAGACCGCAGGACTTAGTATCATTAAAAAGCACTCTGGGGAGATGTCTGTTTGTATGGGGCAAGGCCAAAAACCAATATTAAATGTCTGTGTTCTTTGGACCGTTAACATTAAAAACAGACCCAGTTTTATAGTGGGAATTTGGAATTTCCGAAAGACAATGTGAGCAAATCCAGTGTTTAGATGGCACTTCAAATGCAAGTTTAAATTCTACCAGGCAAGGAAAGAACTTGAAAAAGATTCAGAATCGCATTTGCTTTGTCTGAGTCCAAGCTCATTTAAAATGGACTGAGATCAAGTGGAAAACTGTCCTGTGGGCAAACTAAAAACAACAGAAAAAGGAAAGGCCACCATCTGTAATGGTCTTGTGACACCTTACTGCACTTACTGTGAAGGCTCCATTAATGCTAAACAACACTTATAGATTATGGAGCAATGTTTGCTGACATTCGCATCTTTTTCAGAGAAGTTCTTCAATATTTTAGCAAGACAATGAAGATGTATTATTACATGTCCCTACAGAAAGAGTCCAGGTGCTAAATTTCAGTTTAGACATGTAACCTGATGGAAACGATAAAGGAGGCCTGAACTTGTTCAAACCTGTGATGCAACACAGCGATAAACATGCCTCTATTCTGTTTTTTTAAATTTACATTTTGCTGCTAATTTAAAATAATAATTTTTTTTAATAAAGCAATAAAATTCTCAAGTGAAACAGTTGACATGTTTTCTTTGCACTTCTTCAGTTTAAATCTATGGTTCGAATTGCATTCTGCTTTAAACGGCATCCTAACTTTTTGGGAACTAGAGCCGCAGGAAACACAAGCTTTTACTGCCAACTACTACAGACTAAAACAGCAGCTGTCTTACCTACCAGAGTGTTTTGTCTGTCCAAAGATATGTACTTATACTGCAAAGGAAACAAGCAGTCGCCTATGTCAAATGAAAATGAGACACGTAAGGCCTGTAAAAAATACAAATTCTCTCTCCACGTGGCACAGTTTCCACAATAACATGTGAGTGCTAACTTTATGCTGCTACTCTTCCCGTGAGATTGAGCAGGAATGTGATATAAGCTTGCAAAATAGTGACGGGGCGCCAATAGAGAGGTATAATTTAGTGGAACAGCAGGAACACAGTGCCATTGTAATCATGCAGCCAATATTAAGGTTTGACAAATGACTATAATCCGTGAAATCTATTTTATAATAACATGCATTTAAAAAATTACAAAATAGGATACATTTAGAAATTATTAAGCCCATCAATGCATAACACAAAACTGCTACACAAAGAGCGAAATCCTCTACCAGCTGAAAAAAGTAAATATGACATCCAGAAATTCTTCTTTTCATCCACTTCCCTCAATAGAGTAGAACAAATCCGGAAATCTACCAACATGCTTGTTTAGTCCACTTTGTTGACTTCTGAAAACAAACACAACAAGGTATTTCAAGAGTGTGTGGTGCCATCTTTGGATCCAGTGGTCAGCTCATAAAAAAACGAAAGAAAAAAAACGATCCCTCACATAACCTCGTATTTTCTCCAACAAAGAATTCCTTTTCTGTAACCCATAAAAACTGTTCTCTGTACTGGAACATTTTGTGCACGTTTCTGTTTTGCTATGAGAATCAGGCAGAGAAAAAGGCAACTGTTCCAGTGAACATGTGATTCTCATAAGGCTGTGGTATATTTCATTTCACAGAATCAGGTCTTGGGTCAATGTATAAACATGAATGTGCTGCTCGATACATTCCCTAATGCCTTGATGTGCTGACTTAAGGTCTAGACTGACTGAGGTGAGAAAAAAAACAGACTGATCAGATTTAAGGTGGAAGGTCTCCAGTCCCGAGTCCCACACCTTTCATTTTCACAGCTGGGAATGAGGTCTGGTCAGGCTGTATTTGGGCTCTTGCTGAGTAAAACAATTTAAAAAGAAAATAATTCTATACCTACAACTATAGTTGTGTACCACTATATGCATCAATAATATGCTAGTGACAAATCTGTGAGTACCTTGTCCCATTCGGGCGCCAGTCAGGGCCTCTTTGGCGCTGCCGAACCCCAGCTCTCGACACACCACGGTGGCAGTGCGAATGTTCCAGTTGTCGTCACACACTGTTCCCCACTCTCCATTCTTCAGGACTTCCACTCGCCCCTCACCTATCATGGCACCACCCCTTAGACGTACTAGGGGTTGCTATGGAAACAGTACAATAAAAAAGCTAAAATTAGTGGATATCTTACAGAGAATGACCTTAAGGATTATAATTGTTATTACATTTTGGAAGAAAACTAGAACAGTTTAATGGATGATTGGATGAATTCATTTATTTATTTTTTTAGCTTGAAAACACTAAGAGTGAGCCTGAAAAGTTTACAAAACTAGACCTTCTTAATGATCTCAGCATCCAGTGAAGCAACATGATGGTTGATTGGCTATTAATACCCAGTAAATGTTGTAATCCATTACTGGACTTCTATGTGAATACTGAACTATGTAGACAAACAAGAAATGTTTGTGCGTCTTATAATGCAGTGTAAACATGCAGCAGTATGCTCTATTTGTAAAGCAAACAGACTCTAAATTGAGCTTTCATGTCTCTCTTTTAAGATAAGTGAGTAACTGTGGCTAATCTAGAAGAAATACAAACATTTGCATTATGACAAATTTCAACTACAGACAGAGACATGTGACAACATAAACAAAACCTAAGTAAAGTTTATGATTTTTGTCCTGCAAAGAAGTCTTCCAGAAGCGATTAACCTTCAAAAAATATGTGTCACGGCGGGGTGCGCCGATGTGTGCGGAAACAGGACCCAAAAGCAGATGATGACGAGGAATAGTAATGATTAACAGAAAAGTGAACCTTTATTGCGATGACGGCAGGAAATGAACCAAGAGACCAAAGCAAACAGGCAAAACACTAAGAAACAAAACACTAAGCTGGCAAAACACTAAAGGTACTAAGACCAAAAACTATAACTATGACTGAGGTGGAAAATAAACAGGCTAAGACTATGACTATGACTATGACTGTAACTCTGGTGAGATAAACAGACGAACTGACAATGGCATGAAGAAAACAAAAGGCTTAAATACAGACATGAGGTGATCAGGGGAAGTGGCGACACATGGGGGAAAACAGCTGACAGACATAAACCTAATGACAGGACCAGGAGAGGAAAGCTAAATACAATGAACAAAGAACACATGACATTGTCAGAATAAAACAGGAAATGACAACACAACTTAACAGACCTAATACGTGATGAAATAAATAGAAAACCCCAAAACATAGAAAACCCAGGAACAATAACTGCCTAAACTAAAGGCAAATAGGAAATAACACAAACTAATAACATATCAAAAAATACAAAGAAAACTCAGAGTGCTGGGTCGGAGACCCAGCCTGTGACAATATGAAGCTGATGTGATTAAAGGTTAGGCTTTCAAACCTAAGAACACTGTACCATCTACAAAGCATGGTGGTGGTAGCCTCATCTCTCTGGGAATGTATTAGACTACCTCCAACAACAGCTAGATGGCTAAAAAAGTGGGCGCTCCAACAGGACAATGAGCCCAAACACACATCAAAACTCGTTTTGGATTGGACAAAACAAGCTAACATTAATAGCCAAGACATTCATGTCCATAACGAGGTGTAGTTATGGTGTAGTTATTTAATTATGTATGGTAGTTATGTGGTGACGTGTATATAAGAAATACTCCATGTACTACTACTTAGTCTAAGAAAACCAACTAAACACTACCCTTTTTTATGCCACATGATGTCCCACAGACAAATCTTTTCTCTTCGTAGAGTTTATAATAGACAGTGTCATGAACGTAGATCAGTATAAAGATGTCTTTCCTTTTACAATCCAACCAAGGCCAATTTTTGTACCTTGTTAAAAAAGCAAGTAATGTAATATGCACCATACACACATCAAGAATGAATGTTGACTTTTGAAACTAAGACTTTGTATAGTGTGTTTAATCTGACTAACCTCCACCCTGTAGGCTTTTCTGAACCCGATGCTGACGCTAGGAGCAAAGACCCGTCCAGGCACACAGCTGACCACTACAGGCATGCCCTTTCCACAGGTGCTGTTGCCTTTCTTCTCTATCTCTCGGCCCAGTTTACAATCAGAAAGGTCAGCCTCGTTGCCTGTGCAGTTGATAGAGAAGCCCCAGTAGTTCTTCTTTCGACGGCTGGCCAGCAATCTGAGAAAGAATCATAAAGTAAAACAAACTATTACAACATATAATGTCAAATTTTGGGTAATTTTGCATGATTTACGAACCATCTTAGAAAACACTTCATATTTATTCCTCTCTTTGGTTGAAGAATGACACATGCCAACATTTTTCCAACCACTGGTATTAGTTGATGCCAAAAGTAACAGATTTGTAACTTTCCAGGGTAAGGAACGTCATTATTGTTATGGTCCTGGGTCTTGGACTCAGCTTTTGAGGTTGCTCTGGACTCTTTGATTGTTGTATTCTTTTAGTGCATCTGACTTTGTTGTTTATAGTTCTTAATTTACGGTTTGTTGTTTGTTCTCCTACATGTCCAGTCGTCACTGTCTCATCTCTGTGCCCTGTCCTCTTTTCCCCAGTATTTGTTTACCTCCAATTTCCAGTCATGTTCCCATGTTTTTCTCTGTGTTTCATCCTTGGTCTTCCCAGTCCGTCATATCTCCTTAATATCCGTTCCAGTGTCAAGTTCACGTGTCTTAGTCTGAGTCTGTGTGCGAGTGTTACTTGCTGCTTTGCTTTGATAATCTCTTGTCTCGTGTGTTTGATGTTTGGTTCAGCTTCTCCTGTCTCGTTAGTTTTGCTTTTGTTGAGCTGTGTTCCCATTTGTCTCCACTCCTGTAATCACCCTCCCGTGTATTTGCTGTCTGCATCGCCCTCTGCTCGTTGTCGTGTTCTCCCTTATTGTGGGTGTTACTTTTGTCTGTTTGTTAGTTTAGCTTCTGTTCAGTTTGTAGTTAGCCTGCTTGTTTGTTCCACGTTCCGGTGTTGTTCTGCTTTTGTTTTTCAGTTCAAACCTCTGTTTGCCAAGTCCTTCATTACAGGTCCACTCCCTGCCTTTAGTAGACCCCAGACTATGGGATAATTATAGTCAATATTTATATTTATATTCACTACTATTGCTGTGTTCTGTCATACTGCTTAAAAGCTTAAAGTTGGATTGGGAGAACTATGAAAGAAGTGATGTGTGTAGTTAGCCTGCTTGTTTGTTCCACGTTCCGGTGTTGTTCTGCTTTTGTTTTTCAGTTCAAACCTCTGTTTGCCAAGTCCTTTTATTTGTATTCATATTAAAAGACAAATAAAAGATTTCACCATTCTTTCTTACACATTACTAAAATCATAAGCAGCTGTTTTGGGGAATGGACATTTTTATTTTTTAGTGAGAGGAATTCAGCAGTCTTCTCCTTTTTGCTGTGAAGCACAATGGGAGTATTGTGAAAATACCTTAACATTCCTATGACCCCAAACTTGAATGGAGGTAATCAACTAGGGGTCACTGAAGAAGCCAACAAGAGTGGACCCTGAAGCAGCATACCATGTAGTGAAACCAGCAGGAGCTTTATTTACAACCTTTTAGTCCTTAAACCTTGTTTAGAAGTTTAAATTTAAATTCAAGTTGGTATGAACATGAGGGCAATACACAGCCTTTTAAAGTGATGCCAAATTTAGATTGAGAGAGTGAATCATGTGAAACCACAGCAGAATCACATGTTTTACAACCACATCAGCTTTATCATCTCAAGTAATAAACAAAGTTAAACGCTGGTTTCATTTTCCATATATTTCCTTTGGTTGAAATGCATTACTATCAAATTAAATGATCATGATTTTCTTTGAATGAACGCCACCTTCTTTGCTTTGATCTTACCAGATCATTGATATCCTTACCCAGAAACATCAATGAGAAAATCCAGTTGCAGACCGGCTCGGCAGTACTTGTAAATATATTCTTGTGTCTTTCAGGTCTCGATTTCACAGATTTTTTGGCTTTAGATGCCAGCACACAGACTGGGAGAGAGATTTGCTCTTGTGATTGCTTTCTCATGTGCAGCAGCTACAAAACATCTGTATTCCGTTGTGTCAGACTGCATGTTGCCTGTGACACTTGAAAAGCTTTGTGATAAAACCACTGAGGCGGAAAAGATAGAGCCAGAAGAGCCACTGTTTCATAATGTACTGCACTCATCCTGCATATGCCAAAGCTTCCTCTGATGGTGTTTGGCTTCTTGTCAGGAATCTACAGGCCCGAGTGTGTTTACTCTGATAGAAAATGGATGAAGGCGTGAGTGACGGCCACAGTAAACAAACCTGGTTATTATGTAACGTTTCATAACATCAGGCTAAACATTCTTAAGTAAACTAGGCAGTAATAAAGTTTTATGTTTCCTGCCAGAAAATAATATGATATAGTTTATAAATGGATTGTTCAGCCTATAAGAATGTCTGGTTTGATGTTTTACACCAGTGTGAAATTGAAAGGATTCATATGTAGCGCCGCAATAACCTGCGCTGTATTTAGCCAGACTAAATGTTAAATGTTTAACTCAAGTCTAGTTTTTTCATTACATCTAGTTGAAATTGTTTAAACCCTAATGCTGACCCCAGCAACATTACTCACTTGTAGGGTCTGGTATTGAAGCGTTTCTCCCCAGGGAAGCCCTGCATGCCACAGATGACCCTGCTATTCATCTGGTTCCAATCCTCATTGCAGATCTGCCTCCACTTGCCTCCGTCTTTTACCTCCAGAAATCCCTCAGTAATGGGAATCCTTTTTCTGTGAGAATATGTGGCCCTGATTCTCACCTCTTCCACCTGTACCGTCAAGCCCTGACAAACAGAACAGAGATAATGTTTCATGGTCTCCTGTATATAACACATGTAAAAACACAGAGTATTATACTTTTAGTCCAATGGAAAAAAATGACCTCTGACTACAGTATGACTTTTTATTCAATTGAATATTGCAAGTTTTCCAGAATTTCTAATAAATTTGCAACAGATGGCTGTGGTCTATTGTAGATGGATAGGGGTGGGCAATTACTTTTCTCAATAGGCCACAAAAAACAAATACAAAACAAAACAAGAAAGAGTAGATGTAACAATTAGGCTCTAATTGTGGCCCCTTGGGAACACTAATTGCCCAGACTTGGATTCGCACATATTGGCAAGCTTAGCTTATATTTTCTATTTATTATATAAAGTTCCCATCAACTTGCGTAATGATATTTTTGCATAAGCCTCTTCACCACCCCACCATCAAGAGTGAATTCTGTTTCACTGACACACAGACAATGAGGAGAAAAACTAGTGTCTCTGCAAATGCACCATAATGTTAAGGTCTAAGTTAAACTCAGACCAACAGATGGCTTTAACTCTGTCTGATTATGGGTCTAGAAGTGGAGTCAAGTCCCCCCTTGACAGGAGAAATGCATCAGGTATTAGCAGTTATTCAAAACATCACAAGGCTCTGAGATCACTGTCTGTCAACAGAATGACTTGTGTGAGGCACACACTTCAATTCATAGTTTTGTCAAAACTGGCAAACAGTGTTTGGATTTCCTCAGAAAAAGCGCTGAAAGGGAATAGTTCATACGTGACAAGCTGCTGGGTCTTTTATCAATGTCACTATTCTCTGTCAGGAGCAAAGATGAAACAGGCAGAGCACAAAGGGATACATACAAGTCTTTTCCCTTTGGCCAAATCTGGAAGGAATGTAGGTCACATGTATTTTTAAAAGACCTCACATCTCATATTTCATAAGATATGAACATACTTGCGTGCGATACAAAGCAAGTATGACTGCAGAAGTATCAGAAAATGGGAAGCAGTGAAACAAAAAGTTTAAAATCCATGCAATCCATGACATTTTGTAAAATTCAATTTTAAGCAAGTTAAGGCTAAAGACAGAAGATAGGGCGAGCAAAAAGTGAGGTTGGAGAATGTGCAGAATAGCCCAAAGCTATCTACTGAGGGCTGTAAATGCCGGTCAGAGCGAAGGCCACCGGTGCTCACAATTAGCATCATGTGTGCCGATACAGCAAAGAATGGTACCCTTTGACCTAAGGGCTTTAGCAGCTACCTAATAACTCTGCCTTCCTTCATTTCTCTCCATGAGCCAAGTGCTGCCGTTTGTTCCTGACTGAGTGCGAAGTTGCACCGAGGGTGCCAAAAAGAGCCAAAACTCTGAGCTGCTCTGTGGTATGCTGAACTCAGTAATTTTATAACAGCCAGTTTCTTCAACATTGAAAAACCCCAACATTCAGGCATGTCTCCCAGAATATCAAATGTTTGCCCACAGGGTGGTTTCCTGAGATGGCGTCAGCCTCAGGGAATGTTCAAGGCTTCAGGGTCTTGCAGGGAAGGAGGAGCCTCCACTAACACTGCTTCAGCAGTGACCCTGGTCCTCCCTCTGACCGCAGTGGTTAGAGTGGGTAAAAACCACTCTTTCATGAGAAGATTCCTGCTGGCCATAGCATGACAGAGTGTTTTCCGTGTCTAGCAGGGGAAGGTGAGGAGACATGACTATGATCACGCAGCTGTCTCTCTCCAATTAAAATGTAATCATAGGATTTTAGATTGTTTTTTTAATTCATAATAAACAAAGAAAATAAAAGAACGTGCCACAACAAAAACAAAAAAGACCAAGTTCAATAAATAAATAGCCAAATAAATAAATAGTAAGAAAAATCACTCAGATATGATGTTATTAAGACACATCTGACCATTGTTGCATTTGGCTCGGAGGCAGGAAACTGGCCTTCTGAAAGTGTGAGCTGAAGAGAAAAGGACAGATATGCACAGCTGGGATCAGCCTGGGCGTCCCCCTAACTTAGCATAATCCTGTTTGGCCTAGGCCCAACTCGATACACTGGCCACAATTGAGCACTTTTTCAAAGAGAGCCAGAAATAAATAAATAAATTTCAGCACCTGTGTTGGAATAAGACAAACTGTTATGAGTTACACAGCTACAAAAATGCATTATCCCAATATAAATTTTATGTAATTCTTTCCAGAAAGTCAAAGAAAAACAGGAAACAACAACAACGAAGAAAAGAAATAAGTATATTTCCTAAAGTGTCAACATATTCCTGAAGTGCTCAGTAGGATTTATATTTTGATTTTATCTGAATCAGTGTGACGTGACAAACAGACCAGTCCAAATAGGTACTGGGTGAAAACTTTTCCTCCTACCGATTACATTGAGGTTAATACGAGCATTTCTACAAGGTTACCTCATCTCATTTCCCAACTTCCTGTAATGATTTACTCATTCTACAGCTTTTTTTAAAATCCAAAAATAATAATTCATATAGGGTTTTTTTGGCTTGTAAGTAACAACTGAAAAAAGTGAACATCCTTCCTTCAGATCTATTCGGTGCTAGTCTGTGAAGTGAGCTCTGTCCATTACTGAACTATTTCCAGCTGGGGAGCAGACTGTTTTTCTGACTGGGTCCCCTCTCAGAATGTAAATGTGTGGACATGAGCCTGTGGTCTAGCCGGTGACTAATGCTTCCACTACTGTGCACTTCTTTCACTTCAATCAGCTTTCCAGATCCTGCTGCACGTTCATCTACACGTGCCCAACTCATCCCCCGCCTGCCCCGCCCAACGGTACACAGCAAGTATGAATGCTAATCAGCCAAAGTTTAGTTGAAAAAGCAAAGGAACAGTACGGCTCTTTGAAACGACTTTTACATCTGCCCCACCTAACTTTCTGCCTCATTGGCCCCCCTTCTGTCTGACTGACTATAGCGAGTGTGTGTGTGTGTGGGGAAAGAAAGAGAGTGAGTTTCAGTGGTCACTGCATCTGGAATACCTATTAGAGTACACTTCTCCCACTGCGATAGGAAAAAAGAACACCCCCCCCCCCCCCCCATCTCAGAACCAACACACATGTTTACAGGTGTCTGTGCTGAATATAAAATATAGGAAATGAAACACAAGCATTTGATTGACTGTGGAACTATACTAATAAACTCCAGTCAAAGTGCTTTAATATAATAAAAAAACATTCAGTAGAAAACATATTTACTTGCTATCTTTGACAGAGTCAAATCAGAAGAGCCGATTCACTCTGTGTTTTCACTTAACGAATCTACAGCTGGCAAGTTTATCTTAGAATAAACACGCTTTCACGACTGTTTCACAGCTTGTTTCAGAACGATCTCATTTGTGTAAACTTTACAAAACAGACACTTAGATTGTGTTACATTCAAACGAGAGGCTCACATGAGTCAGCGAAATGTGCACGTGAAGTTCAAGAATAAATAATAAAAATCAGAACTGAAATGAGGCTCCAGCTGCTGAACATGTGTTAAATGTCTTGCACAGTTCTAGCTGCAAGAGAGAGACTGACTTCAGCCTTCTGACAGGCATCGACCTTTTCTCCCGTTGATCACTCATCTCCTCAAAAGCCTCTGCTATACATCATCCCGAATAGGCTTATCCTACTTTTGCTCGGGTTTCCTTCTTTTTGTCCTACAGCAGACTGTGTGAATAACTGAAATTCTCATGAGCCAGCCCCATCTCATCTGATGGAGTAAAGTGCAACCTCTACCCTTGTTACTTGTATAAAAGATCGGAAGGTTTTTAAGTGCCGCATTCTGTGATTAGAAAGGCTGGGTTTTGATTCTTGATGAAAGTGTTTGTTTGAAGTAAACATGATGAATAGTCTATTGGTCAACTACAGCTGCTCCTACAGCTACTCCTTCTTTTCAGGAAGTTAGAAGTTAATCTCTGCCCGCTGGACCATAGAGTAGAATCTGTTTATAATCATGTTCTGCAAGCAGTGGTGTGCGATTTCTTTATGTGAAAACTACTTAGAAAGAGATACATATAAAACCAAATCCATCTTACGTACATTTTCATTGGATTTTCCTTTTCGGTAGTGAAAGTCTGCATGATTATGTACCAAGTACACAGTAGTGCCAACTTCTTGGAAAACACAAAGTAAAGAACATCCTGCAATGACTCCTATGAATCCTTACCATGAACCAGGGGCATAATTTCCAGGGGGGTTAGGGGGGGTTATGACTCCCCCAATAATTAAACCCAACCAATATAACCCCTCCAATAAAATTATAAATTATCTTGCATAAACAGGCTGTTGATTTTCTTTACTCATTTCAGTTATTACCAGCAAAATAGTTGCATGTTTAATCATCTGGGAATTTACCCAGATTTATTTATTTAGACAGACATCTTGACCCCCCCCAATGTTCAGCACAAAGTTATGCCAATGTCATGAACCTATAATTATCTTCGTATGAGACATCACGATCTGTACTGTCCCATTCCCACATAAAAACCTGAACCTGGCAAAGCTTGTGTAATTATCACTACTAACTACAGATTAAACAAAGTCTTCTGACTGTAACCACTGTACTGTTAGAAAGATCTCTTCTGCAGGATGTTCCATCCGTGTGTGAAACAAACACATGCTAGTAGTAAACTGGCTGTGTTGGGTTAGACAGACAAAAGCAAAAGTATCCATCATGCACAATAAAACAGTTATTGTGTGTGTGTGTGTGTGCATTATATGCTGCATGCTAAAATAATTAATATTATAATGATTCAGTCACAGTGGAATGTTTGTTGTGTTATTGTTTCAGGAGCATTACATAACCAGCTAAGAATGGTTGCACTGGCAGACTGCAGCAAAGTGGTCCCGGCTTCCACAAATCAGAGCTTGGGAATATTTGAGGTTAACTGAGTTTGGACTGTCAACCTGTTTTTCAGCAAAGTTACTTGATATTTTGTAAATGCTACTTTTAGGATTTTATGTTTTTGACTGAAACTGCAAAAATACTAACTGGGCAACCCATGCCAGCAGCAGGACACATACTATTATTTGTAGTCAAAGCAGGACTTGATAGAGAGACAGACATTTTTGATAAAGTGTAACGCAATCTCAGGATTTTTTCCTCACAAAGACAATATTATTAATGTCTGTGGCAAATGTGTGCACTGTAGAGATGCACTATTTAATTTTATAAATCAAGACATTGCTTGCAGTGCTAGTGATGTAGTGATGCTAGTGATTCACGCTCACTTAAATTATTTAAAAATCAGCAGGCACGGCACCAAAACAGTGTTTATAAAAGGAGATGTAATGTCCTAGGAAACTCTTCACATTTCAGAGGAGTGTTCGTCATTTTGAAGGAAATATTCTTCATAGCATCCACATAGTTATAAAGAACACCGTGCTTCATTGGCCCTTACTTAGAATTTCCACACTGAACACAGAATGTCAATTCATGCTGTGAATAAACAGATTTCAGGAACAGTGCTGCTCTTTGCTGGTGTCAGTTCAAGTATAGTTCAGAGGTGTAGCTACACCTTTTTCCCATTCCTCTCTCCTGTGACTTAAAAGGCTTCAGCCAAACCAAGGAAACACTTAAGAGGGTGGGGGACTGAACTAAAGCAACACCCCAGAGGCCCTAAATACACAAGACACACAATAAACAAGATGTTGTGCTTATATATAAAACTTATATAAATAAGAGTATTGTTACTGTTGTAAGGTTCAACAGTCCATAATTAAACATTTCAGTTTCCCCTTTCTTCTTCTACTTTCAGCCCTCTTACATGACTGGACTAGACATTAACAAAACAAAGAAGGACTTAAGATGCTATCCTCGGGCGTGTTATCGCAACTAAATCCAGTGAAAAATCCAGTCCCTGTTCTGGCTGCTGTACAGAGTCCTGTAACGCAGCCAAGTCTACCACCCCACACGTAGTGTGAGCAAACAAAGAAACTGTACTCCGTCCAATTGCAAAGAACGTAAAGCACTAATTAAAGACTGCCAAATAAAACTCATCTCTATCAGTGTGGTCTTAAATAGGGAAACCTCATTATTAAAAGGAAGTTGCTTTCAGACAAGCCGAAGGAATGCTTTCCTCTAATAATCTCCCTCCCTTTCTCCTGTCACATGCACAAGCCCACACTGACTTTCCATCCAGTACTGAGGCATTTTCAGCAGCCAGGCTGGAAGGACTTCTTGGCGTCTGAGTCATCTTTGCAATCTCAGTGTGCAGAGTGGGGGTCTGGTGTGGGCAGTAATAGACTAATAGTGTCCTGACAAAGTCATTAGTATAACATGTAACAGACAGCTAAATATTTTAGCTTACTCATGGATCATTTCAGTTGCATGATGCCATAGCAGACGTGACTTCTTGCACAGAAGGGCTTACCTCAGTGTATCCTTTTAATCCAAACTCTTCAAATGAGGCATTTGGAAGTTGGTGTTTGCTTAGCATAATCACAGTATAACACAGTGTTTGAAACATGGGGATTTACCTGTTACTATTTTAAAATTCAAATGAAAAACGTATATATTTGTTCTTAGATTGTAATTAGTTGTTACTAATCATTTAAAAAAACAATGCTACACCAATAAGTAAGCGTCGTATATTCTTTAGCTTCTTAAACCTTTTTAATATTATGTTACACCTTCTTTCAACAGTTCAGCTGCTTTAAAAAAAGAAACTTGGAGCCATTTGAAGCAATAAATTATGATAAGGTTTTCTTTCATCCCAAGCCTAACCTGATGTAACCTGAACTGATGCAGAACATCATTTCAGGTTTCATGTCTGTGCTTTAACCATGTGTGCATTCTACCAAAGTGTTAGTGATACTGCAATCAAGTTACACTAGCCTTTTTTAACATTTGTGAAAGATTTTATGCAAATATGCACATATTAATTGTACTGCAATTGTACCATATGCATGTATTTTGATTGTCAATATGTTGGTCCTACCTCCTGGCTGTTGGCCTGGTTCCGAATGAACTTGAATCCTGGAATGCGCTTCGAACTGCACACCACGCCGACATCTTCTGAATGTTTGCAGTCGGATACTCCGAAGCCATTGGACTCACAATGAGCCAGACTCTTTTCGCTACCTGTGCAGTGCACGTTGTCTAGCCAGATACGACCTGGAACAAACAGAAACAGAAACACACTAATGGATGTGTGTTCAGATGTTGATTCACTTTGCCCACGATGGCTTTTCTTGGATGGTAGGGATGACGGTGCTTTTGAAGGAATTTTATTTATTTTTTATAAAAAACAAGTATTCAGCTTATCACAGGCCAACATTATCTCGTGACAGGCTGATGTGAAAATCTTTAACAGATCAGAACACAGAGAAAGATGCTTGGCGGTATTTAGAAATGGTGTCATCACATAATTAGTCCAAAAGAGCAGTTCCAACTAAATTGTCAACAATACTGTCAGCCGTGTCTGCAGCACATATAAGAGTATCGCAGTTGAGCAGACAATGGTGCACAGTCAAGATCATTTTTTTAAGTACATTTATAAAAAATATTAAACAATAACACTATATTTTCCCTTTAACATACATACTATATGTGTATACTGCAGCAAGTACAAAAGATTATCTGCCATTCGTCTTGGCTTTCATATTTTGTTCACCTAATCATTAACTGTTTTTCCAACCAATTAATATACAAACAATCAATCATAACATAATCATTATTTGTTTTAGAATATGTTGTTATACTCTGACTGTTTGCAACTATTATGTCTGCTTCATCCTGAGCCACAATTTCTCCTAACCCTGAGTTTTCACTAGCTTTCCCTCACATGGGTCAACCTCATTTAAAAAAAATGCAAATGAAAGAATGTCTTAAATGTTATACCCTGACAGGCGTTGTAAATCATGCCCTATTGGCTTCTGTTCTAGCATGTCCACTGAAGTCTAGCCGTAGACACAGTAAACCTGCTCACGTGGAGATGTGTTTGGTCTCTGACATAACCTGGTGCATTTTTTCAGCCAAAAACCTGCCTAATAAATGTTGTCATGGCTGAAGGGAATCATCTGTTGTCCAGCTGGCTGTTCTGAATCAGCCGTGAGGGAAACCACCAACTCATTATTCTGGCAGTCTCAACATGTTGCAAGGGAACATCCTGATCATACCAAGAAAGTGACTGGATATAATGGTCACGTAGCTTCCTCCTGGCATAGAAGTGATTACCCCTGGATCGTCGTTATAATAAGAGCCAAGCACTCTGGTTCTGGAATACAGCAGAGGGAGAACCCGCTCAGTCTCAGCAAACCTTTATCTAAGCAAATACTCAGCATTGCCAGCTGTTCTAAGCCTAGACTACATTGGTAGGAACATCATTTGCAGGCCTTATGGGGATTTAACAAGCACTGAAAAAAACAGAGAGGACAGTCTACATGGGGCTATAAATGTATAAATTAAGCCTTCATTAGCACTTTATGTCAATATCATAGCCAAAGAGCTCAAAACAAACCTAAAGGGATTTGCATAACATGGATTAAATGGATTTTGTAGAAAATTTAAATCATAGCCAAAACCTTTGTAACATTTGCACACTGTCTTTTTCCCCCTTTTTTGGGGGGCGGGGAGGAGGAGGGGGGCACACTGGGATTGCAAACAGCATTTGTGCAACAGCAGCAGCTGGGGATATGATTTGATTTGCCTCCTTGCAGGAAAAACGCTCATCCAAGTAGGATGTCCTTATAACTGTTTGGTTGCTTTCAACAGCACATTAGTCATCACGATGGGAAACTTGAAATCCTCTTGATCACTTTTATAGCCATCTGTCTCCACCAAAACAAAAAAACCCAGATAAAGCTAGTTTCCATATAAACACATGTGAGAATACGTCTTTTTAAAGTGATTCCACTGCAAATTTGACATCCACTCAGGAAAACAGGGACCCCCTTCTCTTTTTGACCAACACAAAGATCATTTTATTTCAGATTGTGCAACTTTTTATATCAGTGCAAAATATAATTTGCAGCTTTCCTATTCATAACTGCCATTTCACTGAGTTTGTAAAACATTTGAGGGGCACACCCTTCCCAAAGCCAAGTCCCAGAGGACATCATCTTTATATAGCGAACCACTGCTAAAATGGAGCCCAAACAACTGCTTCACACAGGATGCACACACAGCTATATAGTACAAGCTATTTGTTAAATGCTTCCTATAAAACACTATAGGTATATAATAGTATATGCATAAAACTGCAAAACACTTGAATTGAAATTTCCATAATGACAGCAATGCTGTGAAAAGTTAACCTAACTGTTGAAGTGGCTCACTGAGTGAAGACATGCTTTGGCAGCTCTAAATGAACTCTTTAATAAGAGTTCTTTAATAAGAGTTCATTTAGCGCTATACATACATTCACCTCCAGCAGCTAACACATTTACAGAGCTGGGAATCTTGTTAGTATTTTTACTGCTATGGTGGAAATCATAAGATACAAAGGCTATAAAAGAGGAGATGAGATTACGTCTGTGTATGCGTCTGGTTAACGCTCCAAATCTTTCCAGTCTTTCCTTCTTCCAGTGCTCTGAACTGATTGGTGTGTCTCAGTTCTCCTCTGATGGGAAAACCAGTACCTCAGGGTATAAGCATTTAGACAAGGGGAAACCTGTCTTTCATGGAAATTATGAAACTGCATGTAGTGATAGGTTATTTCTGAGTAGATGTGGTTGAGTAGCTCAGGGATGCTCAGATTATTTCACTATAACTTGCACCTCACTTTCTGCACCAATCTGAAGTCGAACTTTGGAGGGTTTTGATTAGATGAAGTTGTAGATGGTTGTCCTGGTGACTAACACACACATCTCATTAACTTAGTGCGTTTTTTTCTTACCTTCCCCTTTTCCGTACTTGGCTGAGGGCAACCAGGACTCGGCACCCGTGAAGCCCAGCTCTCTGCATACCACTTGGGCAGCATAGATGGAGAAGTCATCATCGCACACCGTCCCCCACTCTCCATTGTAAAAGACTTCGACCCGACCCTCGTAGTGTTTCTTCTTCTCCCCGGCTAGACGTAGCTGGATCACAGGCTGGTTAGAGTCTGACTGGGCGCTGGATGGCACCAGCAAGGTGTGAAGGAGACAGCAGAAAACAGCCAGGAGCAGCATGATGCAGAATGATGAGGGAAAAGACTAATACCCTAAAGAGAGATACAAAGAGACAAAGAACTGTGACCATCGGCTGTATAACACTGCAATAAAGTGTGTTTTTGGCATTTTTATAAGTGGCTTTTCTCAATTCCAAGGATTTAACCTGGAGAGTTATCTGAAGACAGGCTGAGGAAGACAGTCTTTTGTGGCATGTGGTAGTTCAGTTTATTTGAGAGTAAGCGGTATCTGTATAAAATGCTGAGCTTGGTTTGGCTCTCATATTAGGCTTCAAGAGAACTGACACTAGAAACTTTGCAACCGCAAGTATAGTAAAAGAAATTACCACAATTTCACAGTATATTAAGCAAACGTATGGACACGACTGCCAAAAAAAGGGAAATTTGGGGAAAATCTGGGAAAGAACATAGGTTAGGTGGCAAGAATTTCTCTCTCCATTGTCTGACAGCCTAATGGAGAGCAAATGTGGGCTCCTCCAGGGAGGGGGCTGCCCGTCTTATTTATTTGCTGATCTATGCCTGGAGGCCAAGGTAAACTCTCTGAACCTGTATTCACAAAGAAAGTTGACTCCATGTGCATCATTATTTCATGGCAAACCATGAATGTCTCAATGTTGGGACAATGAGCCCTGAGGGAGTAAAGGGAGGGATGGAGGAGAGGGAACGTTAGGACACCTTCACATCATCCTGTTCTGAATAGCAAGGGAGGAGATTTGGGAGGAGATTTGGGAGGGGATTTGGGAGCAGGGGGGGGGGGGGGGGGGTATTCCTGTGTTGACGTCATGGTAACCAAACAAACTTCAGACTTGAAAAACCTCCTCTGGAGTACACAGCCTATAAATTATCAGACTGTGAAGCATATGTTTCGCGATACGGAAACATCTGGTCAATCTCCCCGTGAAATGAACATAGGTTCAGCATGAGTACGGAGACACTTTAATTTGGCTTTTCAGTATTCAGTCTTGTACTTTATTAAACCAAGGGAGTGAAAAAGCGCACTGTAATGGTTTTAAATCAGTCAGTCAGAGTCTGAGTGAATTTCTGAACAGCTGTGCGTGCACAAACTATACTCCAACCAGCACGTGTACAATTATGGTGTATTTAAAATGGTAAATGGCCTGTATTTGTATAGCGTTTTACTATACTCATGGATTTTGTATTTAATATAAAATTTAATACAAAATCCATGAGTAAAAAATACTTCTAAATAAATACTTCTACATATTGCATGTCATAGGCAACACTTCTGTAGACACACCCATATGTTACAGAAGAATCTACTCTTAACAGTTAAAACTTGTGGTCCCAGAAAGGTGGTGATTGGACATTTTTACATCATATGCTGTGTCATGCAAAGCTTAAAACGTGTAGTTGCAAAGAAACAATAGGATCAAACAATAATTAAATACTGCTTGCCCTTTAAAATAGGAATTCTCAAATCCTACATACTTTTATTGCCTTTTCAGGCAAAATCAGGGCTCTTGTGCTGTCTGTTGTTCATCTGAATTAGTCACCGATAAAGAGATATTAAGCCCTGACCAGAGTGAAGAAAGATCGACTACAAAATCGGTAGGTGTTGAAGGGTCCTTAGCACAGCTGTCTACTGTCATCACCAGAGTTAGCATGCATGATAAAAGTTTGTTACTAGCAGGACTGTAGTTCGTGTTCTGATACAGCAAACCCCAGCGCGCTTCGACACATAAATAGGGAAAAAGAAAAAACACTTGATATAAAATACATTTTCAATGAATATAAAAGAGACAGAACATGCAAATATAAACCCTGCCAGGTTTTTAAGTTTCCGAAGAGAGAACCCATTAGGCAAAACTCGGTCTGAACAAAGTGTGATATCTCAAAGTTTCACACATTCATGCACGTGCCAAACAACATCCAGTCGGACAGCAGGAGGGAGGGAGGCTGTCTCCAAAGTGAAAGGACTTACTCTGACAGACGGAGGACAGTCAGCACAGTCTTTTGAGGACGCTGAGGTTTCCAACCTGTCTTACAGGATGGCATGTGAAGCAGGGGCTCTTTGTCCCTTTAGTACTCTGCGGGCCGTTTCCTCTGCTCCCCTCACAGCTGGCAGCGCGCGCCCGTCCCACTCTTCACAAACTCAGCAGCCAATGGGAGGGTGCCTCAGCATCCTAAACCCGCCCCCCTCAGACCCGATTACCGAAGTTACAAAATCTAAGGGTCCTGGTCTCTTTGTATCTGGAAATGACTGAGTATTTTTTTTACTCGTTCTAGGAGTTTTAAATGGTAGTTGCCCTGCGTTATAATATTAGTTAAGATGGTTTTGTCAATTCATGCCTTCTATGATTGACTAATTTTCTCCAACGTATTGTTCAACATGCCAAAGTAAGAGAAAAGCAGAAAACTGTCAATAAAGGGACATATAACTGATAATGATGATGATTTCCTCCTATTTTTCGCCGTTGAACACATCTGGTGTTGTCCACTTAATAATGATCTTGACTGCGAGAAAGTGAAATGGCTGGTCAATTAGAATAAAGGGGGTGGTGCTGAGTTTCTGCTTCTACTGGGCTTTCCAAATTTTTTTTTATACCTTGATTAGACAGGACAGTGTGGAAATAGAGGCTGGTTGACTTAAGATAGAGGAAAATGACATGTCAAGCAAGCTCTTTCACACCTGGAACATTTTGGTTATTTGGTATGTGCCTTAACCGTGAGGGTATCCCAGCACACTGGTGTTAAGGACACCATCATGTGGAAAGAATGTGTAGTAAAAAAGACTGAAGTGCCAGGCTTGGAACAGGCCAGCTTGATAAGGTATGTATGTACTGTTGGCCTATGCAAGAAGTGTAATTCAGAATAAAAAGCAAGTCTTCATATCAGTCATCACCAGATGTCAGATACTAAAAATTATAGTATGTTGATCAAAAAAACTTGCACAAATTCTCTCTTCTTCTTTCTGCTATCTAAAAACCCAGACTCCAGATAGAAATGAGCCTAATTTAGAAATTAACTAGTGTGACACTCGATCCTAATTGATCCCACAAAACCAGTAACCTCATAACTGCTTCACTAGGAGAAATAATGTGTTTCTACAGTGAATCTGATGGCATCCGTAGCAACATTTGGCAAAGTCCTAATGTTCCTAACAGCTCAAGTTGAATCAGAAAAGGATATATGTAAGAGGGAAACTGGGATTTAATGAAGACAAAGCCAAACAAGCAAAATTAGTGATTATTGGGTAACAATGACCTGCTTTCCACAGATTCCGTTACATGTAAATGATTGACAGCCCCACTCGAGCCCAGAGGAACAGGAAGCAGGCTGTATTTTCATTCAAGCTGCAACATAACATGGGGATGTAAATCACATTTCACATAGGTGACTGAAGTTTTTTTTGTAGTCTACACATCTAAATCAATTTGTTGTTGAAATTAAGGCAGCACGGTGGCATGGTATTTAGCACTGTGGCCGCACAGCAAGAAGGTCCTGCGTTCAATTCCACCATCAGGCCGGGGTCTTTCTGTGTGCATGTTCTCACGGTGTTTGCATGGGTTCCCTCCAGGTCCTCCGGCTTCCTCCCACCGTGCAAAGACATGCAGCTTGGGATAGGTTATTTGGATAATCCAAATTGCAACTAGCTGTGAATGTGCGAGTGAATATGAGTGCAAATGGTTGCCTGTCCCTGTGTGTTGGCCCTGCGACAGACTGGCCATGCAAGTAGGCAATGACTCCTATTTAGCTTGCCTCTGTTTTCATTTATTTATTGCTACAACGGAAGCTGATGATTTAAACGAGCTTAAATGATTGTGACCAAGAAGGAGAGTGGCATATTATTAAATCTTAACCATTTATTAAGGAATGCACAAAATATAACAGTTGACATACAATCTGAGTATACGTAATTCTTTCGTTTTACAAACATTAGCAACACAATTATGAATACTCTTTTTATAAAGTATAAAATGTACTATAACTGTGAATTTTAAAAGCACCTTCCAACTAATGTTAACACCACCACGACGGGACATGAGGTCACACTGAAACCCACTTCATTTTGCTGTGACATTTGGCAATTGATTGTGCTGATGTAATGAAGGCTACTGTACAAAATGTGTCTTTTATACACTTCGGACCAAAAATGCACTCGTGTGCTTATTCAAGTGAAATCAGACCAGAAAATATTGATACAGCAAAAGATGTACAATGAACCCGACAGGCCTCGCTGATCTATTGCTGAAGGTGATAGCACTGAAACTGCAAATCCACTGCAACTGACTGCAGTTCAATCATACAAGAAATACACTGACTACAGTACTCTTTGCAAACAGCTTGGAAACAACTGCACAAAGAAAAAAAATAAACCTGTTTGTCTTTCTTTTGTTTTCTCTCAAAAGGCACAAGCAATGTTTTGGCTCATAAATAAAATATGGACACAACCCCAAATAATTTTTATGGCAACTGGTAACTTTTCCACACTCAAACGCAGAGCAGTCGAAAATGAAACATGCCACATGGTTTTGTACTAGAGCATAATAAAAGCAGGTTTTACAATATTAAAGTCAAAGTATCATCAAAGTGATTAAAAACTTGGATTTAATATTTGATTCTTTTGAAGTGCTCTTTATATTTAACAATCCCCAAGATTCAAAAACAGCTTAATGTAAACCCACGTATAACTGAAGGACACACTGTGTAAACCTGTGAAATAAGAAATACAAACTGAAAGGCAACTTACTTAATCTGAGATAAATGACCTGAAAACTATACAAAATGATCCATTTAGGCACTCAGCACATGGATTGTATTATTAACGCAGTTAATTGCAGTATAAATGTGCTCTGGTGTAAAGAAAATGTGCATGCATCCCTGCCAGCGTCATCTTTTCCCTTAGCTCCTGCACACATGCAGTGTAAAATGGGGGTGGAAAATCCTTATGAGACGAGACGTGATGAGACAACCCTTGAAAATGGGTAAATCCCAGAAACGTAAAATGATACTTTACTGTAAATCCTGAAGCAAAGGTTTACAAACCATTGAGTGACTTATTAAAAAAAACAAACAACAACATTACATCCTGTTATAATTGTGTGCTTCTTCAATGGTCCTGACATGACTAACACAACAATAGTTGTACTCTCATCGTATTTCAGTCTGAAAGGAGAAAATGAGCAAGTGCAACCATACTGTCCTTCAGTAATATACTGTATATTTAAACAAACAAGCAATGAAAGTTGCAATGTGCCTGATCTATGATCATGTAAAAGATTTAAAGCAGATGTTGTTGTGAGAAAAATCTGGAGCTGAAGAGGAAGCAATTAAGAGCCACATAGTTTGATGAAAGGCGTCCTATTCTGTTCCCAGTTTGGCGATCAGTTCATCACAGATCTTGGTGAGCTCTTCAATCTCTTGATTCTGTAAAAGACAGAAAAATGTGCTAAAACTTAAACATATAAGCCATTCAGAATTTATGGAGTTAGTGGGACTCTGCAGCTTGTCCTTCTTTTGACGATTTTGCTTTAAGTAAACAGAACATTGCCCTCTAGTGGGCAGTTCAGATCATTGTAAATTAAGTGCATTTAAAATCACTATTCTGCTGGACTGTGTTCTATTTATAGAAGTAAAATAAGGAAAACAGGAAATCATCCCTTTCACTATCTTGAAGATTAACCCAAATAAAAAAGAAGTGACAGGAAACATCAGGATTTGCGTGAAGCAGTGACTAAAAACTTCCAGAAAAAATGACTGCAAACAGCAGTTCATTCAACAGTCAGACACTGGTGCTTAAACTCGTCTTGTTTGACATCTTTTTGCAGAAGAAAATGAAAAGTGTGTTCAGCACACAGACAAGACCCAGTAGAGCTTTCAGTCTTAATTACCTAGGTTTTTCAGCACAATTTTCCATCACTAACACAGTTAAACACAGTCAGATCATTTTAATTAAATTTGCTCTTATCCTACCTTCTGAAGGACAGCTCTTTCAAGTGACTCCACCTTCATCTGCTCCTTTCTCAGGCTTGCGTTTAGGGCCACACTCTCACCGTTTGCCTTGGCACGTACCTGGGCTATGTCCTCACTGGCCCTGTTACAGAAGAAACGATGTCAGACAATGTCAGAATGAGAAATGACGCCTAGCTTTGAAATGTAAATGGAATTTCAGGAGTCAGTATTTGAATAGAAATGAAATCTTGGAAGCCTAAATTGCAGACTTACTTGTCGAGTTTCTCCTCAGCGTGGATTTTGAGGGTTTGATATCGCTGCTCCTCTTGCTTGATCCGCATCAGGTAGTCTTGAGCACACTTCTTTAGCACCTCCTCATTCTGGAGAGACACATGTAAAACAGGTCTAGTCAAGTTATGCGAAGGTGGCCCACACAGCTTCTCATGTGATTCATACTGAGACTCTACTGACCTTCTTAAAGCCCTCCAAGACTCCCTTCATGTTCTCATACCGCCTAAAGAGGTCAGCAAAGGAGCGCTCCACTGAGTTGAGGTCAGCCAGGGCCTGATCTCTCTCTAAGGTCAGCTGTCTCACTGACTTACTACATGACAGGGTCTTCTGCTGCTGCTCATCCTCTGTAAATAAATGAGCCAGAGTATAAAATAAGGGCCAAAAACACACAACAGCTGTGAGACAAAACAGTGTAATGCGATAACACATGAGTGCACATTAAAAATCCAGAATAGACAGTGTAGAAATAATGTTTTATGACAATGCTGTGTTTTTTCCAAAGTAACAAATAAATACAAGATTAATCCCAGGCTAGAGTGGGACTCCTAGCTTTTCTGGTTAGTGGTGGTCCTCAGTTTAAGGTCAGTGCAACAACAACAGAAACATAGAAAACAACAGGCTATTTATATGGGTATACAGTGTAATGTACTTGGCTTGAAAGTCAACAACAGGTCATGCTGGTGAAAAATGTCAGACAGCAGGTGGAAGTAAAAGGTCGAGCTGATAGCAGCACAGGTCTAAAGTGAAACCTGACACTTTATTTTTTATAGCCGTTGACCAATAAGGCAACCCCCCCCCCAAAAAAAGACTGAAGCCACTGACTGTGCTGTTCTGTTCCACCACACTGTAACTGTAATACAGCCTTACATATTACCTATAGGCTGTTAAAAACAAATTAAAAAGACTGCAGCCTATTAGACTGTCTATTACACAGTAGGTTGGTATTACACGTGTAGATTATATGCATAGAATGTTAAAAAAAAAAAGAAGTAAAAAAACATATACAAAATAAAATGCACGGCTGAAGTGTGCTCAGCTGTTGCATTGCATCCATGCATCTGTTATGATGTACATTATGAATTGAATAGTCTGATGGCGGTTGCGCAAAAACGACGTGTAATGGATACATGATGGTTTCCTTTTTGTATAAATATCCACATAGATCAGAGAAACAAAATGTACATCTGATTTGGGGGTTTGTTTGAAGAAGTCACACAGTTGTTGGAGCAGTAACGTAGTGGATAATAACAAATTCATGGAGAGCAAAATCGCCACTAGGTGGCAGCAACTTACCAATCATCTGTGCGACTGTTTTCTCATATTCTGCAACTATTTTCCTGTCAGAATAAAAACCCAAAGCAGTTACTGTCATCTTTGTTTTCACATGTTCAATTGTGTTTAATATAACATAGACAGGAGCACTCAGACAAACAAATGCCTCGTACCTCATTTCCATAACCTCTGCTCGACTTTCTTCATATTTTCTCTTCCATTCATTGACCTCAATCTCTTTAACGATGATCTGTTTAGACAGGAGAGACATAAAATTAAAAACCCAGCTATGATCAAAAATAAACAGTTGAGCATAATAACAACCGGCCCTTTTACCTCTTCTCTGATCAGGGTTAGCACTGCAGCTTTGTCCATCTCGCTCAGAGGCACGCTGTCCTGGGACAGGGCTGCTGTGTCAGGGCCCTCATTGCAGGTCAGTTTTGTTGTTGTGGACATCGCACTCTGTGGAAGGAAACATATTGTTTGAGGCTGTTTTGAGGCAAGTAGCTACACTACAATAAATATTACAAAATCTGGTTTGGCCATAAGGTGCAAGTGATGTTATCTTAGACAAATATTGTGATTCATTGAGCAGAAATAGCTATGAATGAGAGCATAGTTGGACCTGTTATTGCTAACCCGAAGAACAGCTGACAATGAAAAACAATCCTGTCATGCTAAAATATTTATACCCCCTTGCTATTGTTCCTATAGTCCACTTACTATATCATCTTTCAGGCTGAAGCTGTCCTTCTCCTCCAGCTGGTCTGCAACCTTTGTCTCAGAACCTTTGACAAGATCAAACACGTAACTCAATAAGAAAAACTACTGTAACTATCCATATCACAGTTTTCAAAAACAATCAAATGCACATGAAGTAAAGAGTTCATACTTACTATTTGTCTAGTTCTGTGCTTTTTGTTTTTGTTTTTTTTATTGAAAAGACTGCATGGCTGGTCCTTATGCACAACTGTGGGGAGCAGTATAAATACTGCCCAGTGTAGTATTTATACATTTCTTTTATCCAGGACAGAATACTGCTGAGCATGCCTGGTACATTTTTCTTCCCCTCCCTTAAGCGTGACGCAGTAGTTGTTGAGAAAATTATGTAACCGCATCACCTTCCTCGTTCACATCGTCTTATCAGTTTTATTAATAGAACTTGCTGTGTAAGCATCCTTTCCACTGAGGCTGATTTAAAAGAAAATCTAAGATATTGTGCTTTTTGACTTAAAAACATTGTCCTCAGACGTTACCTTAACTTTTAGCCAAGTTCTATCCAAGCAAAGCCTCCGTTCACTCTATATTACCGTCTTAAATACTTAAATACTCATACTTCTAAACAGAAATAGGCCATGTCTGTACAAATGTCACTGTAGAGCTTACCATCCATTATCACTGGATCACTGCTTAGCTGCTTTTTTGCAGGTGCTTTATTGCATTCTGGCTCCTCTCTCTCCTGCTGGCTGTCTGTTGTCTGTCCCATCATACAAGTGGAGGCCAGTTTCTCCTCATCAGTGGCATGATGAACTCGCTGAGTGATTTCTGGGGTCTGTACCACCACTTCATCCTCATCCTGGACATGGGAGAGCGAGGTATCTGTACATATATCCTGCATCACAGTGGAATTTATTCTATTTATGAGATTCTGAAGCCCCCCCCCCCCCCCTTCCCAACACACACACACACACACACACACACACACACACACACACACACACACACACACACACACACACACACACACACAGCCTAAAGGCACTGTTGGTGAATGCGTGGGCACAAAATATCACTTTAGGCACTAGTACTGTGCAAAAGTCCTGACTATGCCTCCAGCATAATGATTGATAACTATTCAGACCAAAAATTTGTCACATTTGGATTCATCACTCAATCAGACCTTTTGGCCCTTTCAGTTTGGTTCTTGTGCAACTTGCCATGCCTCAGCCTTTCTCCCTGTTTCCCAGCTTCTTGGCAGCCACCCTTGTGCTGAGTCCATTTCTAACGAGGATTCAGTGAACTGTAGGTCGATCAACTGAAGCGTCAGATGCATCTCTCGGTTCTCGATTCAGGTCTTTGCTGGAGTCTTGCTGTTTTTTTAAGAACGTTCATCTGCTGTAGATAGTTTTTTAGGGCAGCTACCTTTTCTTTTTTTCTTCATTTGTCCAGTTTCTTTCATTCTTTTAAGGATAAGCTGCACACCATGATGAAATATGCCAAGTTTGGGGGTAATTGATTGTTGGGACACACTGTGTTGGTGCCAAAATGTTATTTAATCAGTATATTATCATGCTCATTGAACTGTGGTATCTTTGGCATTTTTTGTAGATTCAGTTATAGAAATGAGAACAAATCAAATTTTTTTGTGAAAGACTGCTAGTAACAAAGTTTTCTGTATGCATAGACACAACACTGGTTCATCTACCAGATAAGGTGCATTTTTATGCTTTAATGAGTCATAGGTCAGAATTGTTGTAGTTTTCCATTTTCTCATTAGATTTTGTAAATTTTCTCTTCGACTTTTTGCTTTTAATTTGCTGAAGTTTCACTTTAGTTTCCAGAGTTGATTTGCTTATTTCCATTTAGCTTTTATTGTTTGAAAATGTTTAGTTTTAGTTTAGTTTTTAATACCATGTATTTGTATTTTATTTTAGTTATTTTGCTTTTTGTCCTTCTCACTACCAGTACCATGAAACAATACCTGTAGCTTATTCGGGTGCCACGGGTAGTCCAGAAGGAAGGTTTGCTGTGTCCCCTAGCACAGTCTTAAGTGTGTGGAGGCACTTAAGACTGAGAAGGGCTCTTACATGAGGAGAGATATAGAGGGCCAACGTGGGGGTTAACAGAGACCTCCACGCGTTAGCCAGTTAACAGTACCCTGACTGCTCTTAGGGGCCTGAAGCCATGCCACATTACTGATCGTTTGGTCAGAAACATCATCATGAGTGGCCTGATGGAGGTGATTTTCACAGGACTCTGGCACTTCTCCACCCATTCCTCCTTGTACAAAGGAACAGATCCTAGCCCGTTACATGGGCATTTTTTACACGGTATATTTTAGGTCAGCAGCAAGCAGTTCCAGTGAGATAACAATGAAGATCTTCACAATATTGTTAAAGTAAGTTAAGTATTCTGTAGTGACGCCATATCTTCAGGATTTCTCCTGAGGATGATGAAGGTGTTGCTGCTGAGGACAGGTGGAAGCAGGAGACTAATATGTTGACTGCAGAGTGATAAGTCACAATTTTGTCAGCACGCCAAGACAGTACTGCAGAGCTGGAGACACTGCTGATGCTTCTGTGACTCCCTCTCTGTCTCTCGCTCTCACTGTGTGTGTGTGTGTGTGTGTGTGTGTGTGTGTGTGTGTGTGTGTGTGTGTGTGTGTGTTCACAGGTGATGGTGGACAGAGCTGCTGAATAATGAACATTGCGGTGTCACTGCAGTAAGGTGAAGCAGTCGCACACACATACACACATCCTCACAAACACTTATATTACCTGATTACACACGTCAAGGACCAAGGACTGGCTTTCATCGTATTTCTCTACTTTACAGGAATTCCTACAAAACAAGCACAAAAAAATAATGCAAGAAGTTACAATCTATAGACTAAACGTGCTGTGACACTTTAATTAGCACACACTGTTTCCACAACCATTGAGCTGTGAGCATTTCTCTGCTTTGGTGTTTAGCCAGATATCAAAGAAAGACCAGTGATGCACATACACACATGTAGAATCATAGTGGTGCTGCTAAACATCTGGAGAGCTCACAAGATGTAACATACATCTCTAACATGTGAAATGAAAGTGAGGAAGACATATATTGCCCTCACATGCTTCTTTGTAAGCCGGTCCTGTTGCAGCGCATACCACGATGAGAGTAAAATGCGAAGCAAGCATGCGTGAGAGAAACGTGCATCAGTACTTACAACAGAAAACAGAGAAACTTGACTTGTTCAGATGTCCTGAGGCCAATAGAATAGGACAAAAGCAGAAAAGTTTGCGGGTTGCACGACAGACGAGGGGGAGGAAAGATGAAGGATGAAAGGGATTAAGCAAGTGAAGGAGGGATTTTGATAAGGGAACAAAGAACAAGAGACAAAGGAGAGCAAGTGAGCGACTGGAGGTGCTTGGCTCAGCATTTTTAATAATCAGCAGATAAAGTTTGGCAATAAACACAAGATGCCAACAGACATGGAAAAGCTGAAACTGGTCCAATGGCTACAGCTGTAACAGCACTTTGAGAGTCTGAATATAACACGTTTGAGAACTGTGTGAATATCCAGTGTATCGGTGATAATGTTATGACCTCAGAGCTTCGAGCTCATGGGGCAAGAAAGAAGGTTTTCATGTTTTTGAGACTTACTTGATTGTTCTCTCTTTGTTTTTCTTGGGAATCTGCCTCACTTTCTTCTCCACCTGAGGTTGCCTTGCCTTTTGTTTCTCTCCTTCTTTTACTTTTTTCTCCGGCAGAGACGAGGTACTGGACGTGTCCTCGTTGCTCAGAGATTTTGAAGGTTTAAAAGGGTCCACAGAAACATCAATATTGTCCGGGTCAAAGCTGTAGGAGCTTCTAGGAAGCACTGGAGAGTTATTCACCTTGCTATTGCTACCAAATGGATTGAAGTTTGGGTCATCTGACTGACTGGGATCAAAGTTATATGATCCTGTCTTAAGAATAGGAACATCGTCCAAGTTCAAAGGTGTAGAAGAGTCTGAAACTGGAAGAGAAACTTCCAGATCAGGCTCTGAAACTGGCTCTGGTATAGACTGGGGGACTGGTTCTGGTGCTGGCTGTGAAAGTGTTTCTAACACTGTGGGTTCTGGTTCAGGTTTGCAGGAAGCCTCGGATCCTTTGGGCTTCTGCTTCTTTGTAGCAAGTTTACTGATTGTCTTTTTCCCTCCTAGGTTCTTTGGAGGAGGTCTGCTGGCTGGTCCTTCATCCAGGCCAAACTCCATCATCATGGGTTTAACCTCAGATGATGGATTTGTTGTTTCCGAGTGTGCTTGTGCTGCTGAGCTGGCCTCTCCGAGTGGCTCGAGTCTGGGGAAAGAGCCCGGTTCACACGGTGGGGGAGAGTTTTGGATTTTTGATCCGCCGCTGGTGAATGGGTTAAAGCTCTCATCCAAAAGGTCAAAGTTATATGTGACCTTAGGGACAGGAAGCTCTTCTTCCTCGTTTGTGTTAGCAGCGTTATTCAGCGAGGACTTCATTTTCAGAGACGGAGGTCTGGATTTCCTCGTTTTACTCTTTTGAGTAGGCTCTGCCTCGTTGGACAGGCCATTGTATTGTGCCTCTGGTTGAGCAGGAGGTTTCTCCTCAAGGGGCTCTGGAGCTGAGAGGATTTCAGGTTCACTGCTCAGGATTGAATCTGGTTCTGAGGAAAGAGCAGGACCCAGAGCTGAAGCCAGATCTGGGACTGGATCAGCTGCTAGAAGAGTAGCTGGGACTTGGGATGACTCAGAGGATGGAGCCACTTCCTTCTGTGTGGATAAATCAGCAGCAGGCAAAGAGCCCAAATCTGCTGGAAATTTCACTGTTTGTTCTTCTTCTAGGGTCTGAATGTTTATTTCGAGCGGGCCACCCATGGGGACTGCAGGCTCATCCTGACCCATGTTGTGGCTGAGCAGAGTGTCCTGATCCCTGACAGGAGCAGTCACTATCAGGTTCTCCTCCTGCTCCAACTCTGTGGAAGAAATGAGACCCAAAACACCAGAATTAATCATAAAACCAAAACAAGTCTTAAAAATTAATACACACTCCTGCTGCCAGTGCTGTTCTCTTTAATAACACGCCAGCTCAGATGTCAGTGATATCTGATTGGCTCTCTGAAAGCAGGTTAGTCACCAGCCAACTGTTCCAATTGCTGCTGTTGCCATGGTAATATGTTACTATGAGGGCCATGACATTTGTACAAACTCATGCATATGAAAATAAAATTAAAAAGGTGGAGTGGTTTATCATGTTGTGTGTGTTTTAGACAGTAGTGATGGTGGCTGCTGTGGCGCAATCATTAGCTCAAGGGAAGATTTTGAGACCACAGCATATTTCAGCACGCCTGTCATACTCGCCGTGTTCATGTAACATTATGTTGCCAGGAAACAAGCAAAGCCTGCCGATACTTCTACCCAGTTCCAGTCGGATGTCGCCAAAGTGTCACTTTTGACTCCTTTAGTACAAATATAAACTCTGTTGGTGGCGCTTGTCATGTCAGGTAGATCTCACTAAGCTGCACTGCCTGTTTCACCAATAACATGAAAATTATCTATCTGATAAAATGTCATATGTGCCTTAAATAGTATAGGCAGTGATCTGTACTTGTAGTGACCCCAGGCAGATGTCAGTCACATCTCTAACTGTGACCACACCTTTAACTCTGCAGATAAGAGAGAAGGGCAAAACCACACTACCAAAAGGTCCTCATTAATACTTAATACATAACCCTAATTAATCCTACTTTTATTGATCTATAGACGCTGTTTGAATCCTAAAGATTAAAGTAATATATTAAGCTACAGTAGTATTAAAAACTGTTGTTATGCAGATCCAAAATTCTCTACACGTGATGGTTTTCGGTTCTTGTAGATCGACTGTGATCTGTACACTTGTAAATAAAGCCCACTGAGTCAGTGTGGAGAAAATTTCCCTGAGATTGCATCTCAGTTACATTGTCAACAGAAAACAGTTTAATAGGTTATAATATAGTAGTGATTCGTTTAACCCCGCTGAGATCAAATTGGGCTTATATGGTCCGTCATCTAAAGTGAGTTGCACACCCATAAAATAGTTATAAACTGTCATCACGCAGATGCTGATGTAGTAATGGAGACTTTGGATGGACACAGGCAAACACTGGCATTAGCATGTTTACTTTCAACGATGTTTCCAGAGATGCTTCAGCTCCTCCCTGCCCGAGATCAAACTTAGAAACAGCTGTAGGGAGAGATGTTTGCAGTTTGAATGGAAACTCCCTCCTCTCTCCACACTTTCTGACCTTTGCAACTTACTCTTTTATAAAATGTTGTTGGAGCTGTTTTACAGGATGGACTTAATCCTACTAAAACCACAACAGCCACACAAATATGAGGACTACTAAAAATCAACTACTAAAAATCAACATGGGCCCAAAGCTATCATGCTTTGGGCCCATGGCTTGGTTTGTGCTCCCTTCATACTGACCTCTGTCAGTGACTACTACAAAGCAGGGCGGGGCTTTAGATGAAGCTTTTGTTGAACCTGTTGAATTCCAGAGCAAAGGCCTTTCCCACACTCTGCTACAGGCTCCTCCTTTTGGTGATTCAAAGGACAAAGTCAAGGCTTCATCACACCCAAAATCGTTCCTCATCTGCAAACCAACTTACATACCAAGCATGCAGAGCATATTTGGCCACCTTCAGGTATTAACCTTAATTATGTTTAATGAAGTGCATTCTGCATTTGACTGCTTGTCTGTACCCCACATCGTAAGTCATTACTCAATCACACAAACGTTCATTTTAGCATTAAAAAAACATTATTTTGTTGACACACTCTAAACACATGTCCCTCTTGTTGACTATGAAGATAAACACAAATGTGACACCTGAGCATTTAGTGAAGCATCTACCCTTGTTTCCATGGCAACCTTGAAGCTACTGCTTTGTGTTGTGCACTCGAACACGCATTTCTTCTCATATGTTGAATATTGTAGAGCTACTGCTGTTAAGATGTTACAGTGGACAGCTTCTCATCATCGCATTTCTGTCTGTCTGCTGTTGGCCTCACCTGTTTTGTCTGCATCAGAGTTGTTGTTCTCCAGCTCTCCTGGGATGGTCGGCGGGGCGCGGACAGGAGTCGCTGCCTCAGGAGTGCCAAAATGACCCTCTGAGTCAGAGCTGTGGTAGTCAGCGAGAGATACATATGAGAGAGAGAAAGATTAAAACATTCAAAACATTAGAAAGGAGCACAGAAGTGATCATATTACAAAAACAGAGAGCACGAGACAGAAAAACTCCTGCTGCCAAAAATAAAAATGAAAGACAAATAAAAATGAAAACCAAACAAAACAAAACAAAAAAAAAACAGATGCACTATATTGATTCATGGTATCATAATGTACAGATAGTCCCAGGTCAGACCAAGGGTGGAATTCGCCTCTTGTGCTACATAAATAAATACTTTTTAGAAGCATGAAGAGGTGAAAATACAACATCTTGCAACCCCCTGGTGGTAGCATCACCACCTGGGGGTTAATAGTACTACAGAATAACCGGAAATGATTTCTATATTGATTTAGAGCAGGGGTGTTAAACATTAGGCCTGGGACCAGAACTGGCCCAACAAAAACTGCGCATTGTCGGTCTTTGGGAGATGTAAAGGAGGGCAAACAAATTGTTAAAATTAATTTTACTTATAAAAAACTGCTCCATGGAAAATCATAACACAGCAAAGTAATTAAGTAATTGATAAACAATTAAATAAGAGAAAAATTCATTTTCTTTGTTCCTTTTCACAATTACAGGACAGTCAGGGCAACAAGCAACCAGAATTTCTTTCTAAAATTTTAAGCATTCATTGCTTATAATTTAAGGTCAAAGAATTGTGCTGACAGACGTCTTTTCATTTACTACAGCAGCATTTCTTAATGAGCTGAGATGAAATATTGAAAATGTACATGTTTTTCTTATATAAAGATATCTGCAAGTGACAATGCATATTTAAACCTACACTGAAAGGAAGAGCCATTTCACAAGTGACGCATGATGTAAATTAAGTTTGACATCTAGAGGATTCTGAGTAACAAAAATCAAATATAAAAATCACATTTTATTGCAACTTAAATGTGCCACTGTCCCAGCTATTATCCTCTGCTGTTGCATTATGCCTTGGAAAGACTCAGTATTGTCTGAACTGGTGAAGGAGTGAAATACAGATAAAGTGAAAGATACATAGAGGAAGAGGAAGTGCAAGTAAGCCAGCCCACTATTTCCTGTTACATTGCTAGAATCATGGGGTATGAAGTATGAAACTGTAACATCCAAGCTGTAAATGATGTATTAAATCAGAATATGAACATTAAAACAGAATAAAATGATGTGTGATTTTATAACATTGCATCATTCGATTAGATCTAGCAGTAAGAATTGCTGTTGCTCTGGTTGAATCTAATTTTACAGGATAGTAAACATGGATTTTGTCATTTGATTACTTGATACCCGATGACAGGATATTGTGTCTAGTTGAGTGTGCAAGAGTGGAAACAGTTGTGAGCTTACTTGGAGCAATAGTAAGTATCCATAGTGTCAAAGCAGGTACACGAGGACCTGATAACTTGGGAGCCTGTCGTGTTTGTGTGATCTGAGCAATGATTACCTCGTTGAGCTACCTGCCTGTGCAGTGTGAGTGTGTGCGTTCTTGTACAGATCTGACAACGTGCCAGTGAGTCTAAGAAAAACACTCAAACGTGGTGACAATCGAAAGCACAGCCACACCACAAATGTGTCCGCCCTGCAGGACAACGCAGCACGCGAAATATAAAAAATGACACCAATATTTTTTCTCCTCCTCCCTTTCCTCGGCCTATTTCATCAAACCCTTAAAACAGCAGAGATTCTTCAACCTGACAGGCCGACGAGCAGGTAAATAAAACTGTGTGAGCCACCCTATCAGTAGTCACGGGGGCTCCAGCGCAACACTTGCCTGCAGCCTTGAGATCTCTCCTCCTCGTCTTCGTCTACTCTCTCTCCACGTTGCTCCCTCTCCTCGCTGGCCTCCTGCCCGTCTTCATCCTCCTCTCCCTCTCCCCCGCGCACTGCCGTCCATGTCCATTTAGCCCATGACACGGGTGAGAGCCAAGACATCACTCTTTATTCCAGCAGGGTCCTCTGACCCTCTCTCACCGATAGCTGTGGATTGGTTTCCAGCACTTGACTGATCCTTTTCTGATTCTTCCTCAGGTTTCCACCCAACCAACAGCTCTCACATCTTTCTGTAGAGGTTCCCACTTCTCACACTTCTCAGTTTCCCATGAAGGGAACTACACATTTTTACACTACCCAACTTGTATATCACTAATCTCAAAATTACAAAGACTTGAGCTGCGTTCTCTGCCCTTCTTATTCTTATTTCCAGTCACGCTCTCGTCTCTGTCGCTCTCTCTCCCTCTGTCTCTGTGGCTGAATACCTCAGCTCTGATCAGCTGGTTTATCAAATGCTGTGCTCACTCTCTTCTCCTCTCAACCCCCTACAAACTCTCCCCTCCACCTCGGAACAGCTCACTGACAGAAAATGCAGTGGGGGAAGGCAGTGAGCTGTCAACTCAAAGAATGAATGCAGCTTCTCTTTAGGCTTCTACATGACTTCCCCCACGGTTGAAGAATGGTATGTCCCTGTCAGGCCGCTCTTCCACTCTGAAGCAGAAGGAGGGAGTCACAAAACACACACCGAGGGAGGAGGAGGAGGAGGAGAAGGCCTAGGGAGTGGAGGTAGAGGAGGAGCAGAGCTGTTTGGGGCTCCACATTTTATAGTCCAGAGAGAGGTTAGGAATGTGGGGCTGGATCTTAAAGCCCACCCACCCCCACTCCTTTGTAGACTGTTTAACAGTTAACTGTTTCTCCCATCCAGTGGCAGCCAGACATGCATGACCAGGGGAACCAGTTCTGCATTTCTGTTGGAAAGCCCCAAGAGATATACCTGGCTGGATTCAATTTGTCTGAGGTAGCAGTTCAGACCACTGAACTGGCAGGAAACCAAAGTCTTCAACGCAGTCAGGAACGGGTGGTAAAAAGAACAAAACACCCCACTGTAGCAACTTAGAAGGAGAAAATTGGGTCTTAAATCTCTCAACAGAGCAATAAAATGGCCCTCTAAATACAGCAATATTTACACGTGTGTGTGTGTGTGTGTGTGTGTGTGTGTGTGTGTGTGTGTGTGTGTTACAGAGAACCCAAAAGTGGCTTGCTTCTAGGACAATGATTTCAAATGTGCTTTTTTTTATTACATGCAATAAAAGGGGAACTTCTTAAAAGTTGAGAAAATCTATCATCCTGCCAACTATATCAGTCCTTTATTTACTTTTACACAAGACAAACACAGCAACAGATCATCTGGAGAATAGTTTAAGTTGATCTAGGTGGTTCTAGATACAAGAGAAGTCTAGAAATATCCCCTCAGTTGTGTGAATTTATAAAAACAAAGCTGACAGAGCTCCATAGTTGCTTAATTTGCAGATTTTAAGCTACTGACAATGTCTGTAAATTAATATATCACATGAAGAGACAATCTCACGCAAATGATGTCAGTAAAGAAGAAAAACACTCACAATACACATACAGAACAGGGGGCAGTGGCAAATCCATGTATAACTGGCTAATAAGAGCTATACAGCAGTTTTTGCTGTAGATTTTCTGCACTCCTTCAACCACCTGCTGCAACAGCAAAAGCTTCTTGTGTTCACCCAGACAGACAGCACAATAATACATCCTATTTCTGTAGTCTTGTTGTATTAAGGTGCCAGAAACTTCAAGGCTTGGTCCGTCTGCTGAGCTGCTAAACTCCTCCCAAGTTCCCATCGAGGAGCAAATACACAGACGTGCTTCAGTCAGGCTCAAAGTTTCCACATTTGACCAGAAAGGGTGGAGTTTTCTACCCGCTTATTTACAGTCTGATTCTGGTAAAGATTGTGCCTGGAGTGAGGACAAAAACTGTTCCTGCATACTAAAGACATCATCTCACAAGCATGAAGAACTACTTGTGCTTTTATCTTTGAGTTGGTATCTGTTTATTTTATTTTTTTTGCCTGTGAAATGTTTGTTTGTGAAAGACAACATTTTTACTTTTTTTTTTTTAAAGTCACAGAGTAGCAGCAAAGTCCTACCTTGGGTTGGGTTTTACTAGGAGAATAGATTAGCATCTGCCCACAAGTTACACGAGTGGTAATCCTGATCACTGATCGATATTTACGTCACGTTTGCGTGATAGAAACAAAGGTGTGTTTCAGTGCAGAAGAGGAAGTCTGCATATTTAGACCTTATAAACCTTATAAATAGCTCCTTCTATCGGTGGTGAGGGGTCTCTGAAGATGCATGCGAGACAGGGATAAGCATGTTATATAAGTAAAGGTGCCTATGACCTCCCCTACTAAAAAATATACATATAAAATGAGAACTATACGTTGAGATCTTTTTTTTTATTTTTAAAAAGCCAGAAAATAACATTGAACTGAGTACTAATATCTTTTGTTTGCCATTTACAAACCATCGAGGTTTGTGGACCAGTGCTTTACTTATCTAAAAACGGCATCAATAAACATCAGCATGAGGCAGCTGTGTGTGTGAATGTGTGTGTGTGTCTCCAGATAAAAGACCACCCCATACTTAACGGCTGCCACAGCCACAGACCAGAAAGCTTCAGCCAAGGAGTCTGAAGCACCACCAGAATCCAAACACAACTCAAAAGAGCTCAGATTTCAAGCCCAGCACGAGGTAGCCAACAGGCATTTTCTAGAAAACAGAAAGTCACTAGTAACAGACAGAATAACAATCTGGCCTCTCCCGCTACTGTGATGTTTATTCTAAGCTGACACATCAGCTGAAATTCTGACTTTCCTACTACAAATACACTAACTGCACACTTATGTTTAGTCTCTTTGTCAATATGGCTGTAACCGATATTGGAAACAATGCGGAGATCAAATGTGCAAACTGTATTCAGGCTGTGTCAACAGTCATCACTTTAAATGTTCTATCACCATAAATAGAGTGGGAGACAATAGAGGAACCATGTGATTATATAACAGCCATTCCTGTGGAGCCTAAAATAAGTGCAGACACACAAAGAGATGGCTTGGTCTCAGCAAATCCCAGAAAACTAACTGAATGTTCCCGGAAATTAATTAATGTAAAAAGAATGGGACATAAAGGGCAGAGGATGAAGAGCCGAGGAGAAGGAAAACAAAGAGGAAGGAAAATAATGAGCACGCTGCCACAGGACTGCAGTAGCTATGTGTGTATGTGTGTGTTTGAGGAACAGAAATGGGAGAGGAAGAACCTGCAAATAAATAACCCATGCTAGCACAATGGTTTCTTACTTCTGCCTTGTGAGGAAAACTAACACGTCAGGCCAGCAAATGTGTGAAGCTCTAAGTGACACACTTGCGGTAATGTGACATGGCACTTTCAACAGCTAGCTGAAGAAAAAACTACAAGATGTGATCACATTCTTCCAGAGATGAGTGCAAGTAAAACTACTGCAAATGTCACACCACGCCTCAGTAATCTGCTCCTCTGAGCTGGCAAGCTGCAGAATCAGTGGACTGCACAGGCATCTAGTGGTCAAAAAGCATAATAACAACCAGAAAAACTTCACAAAATTTCATCAGGTGAAAAACTTAATAAAAACCATGCATTATCTTTTTTTACCGTAATTGCTATATGACAAGCACGCATAGAGTAAAGTCTCGGTTCATAGTCAACAGGCTCAGTATTGCTATGAAGGTATTTTTTTGTGTATTACTCAGAAAACTGACTTTTCCCATCCATCCATCTTCTTCTGCTTATCCAGGGGGCCAGTTCACGGGGGCAGCAGCCTAAGCAGAGAAGCCCAGACCTCCCTCTCCCCAGCCACCTCCTCCAGCTTGTCTGGGGGAGCACCAAGGCGTTCCCAGGCCAGCCGAGAGATATAATCTCTGCAGTGTGTCCTTGGTCTGCCCCGGGGCCTCCTCCCAGTGGGACATACCCAGAACACCTCACCCAGGAGGCATCCTTGTCAGATGTCCAAGCCACCTCAACTGGCTCCTTTCGATGTGACTTTTTCCATGACGTGCTTAACTTCATGGAAGTGATTGTTAAACTGGTTCTCTGTCTTGAAAAAATATTTGGAAAAACCATCAAGCGCTACGATGAACCTGGCTCACATGAGGCCCGCCCCAGGAAAGGAAGCCCAAGAATCACCTCTGCTTCTGAGGATAGATTCATCCGAGTCACCAGCCTCAGAAATCGCAAGTTAACAGCACCTCAGATTAGAGCCCAGATAAATGCCACACAGAGTTCCAGTAGCAGACACACCTATATATCAGCTGTTCAGAGGAGAGTGCTCGAATCAGGCCTTTATGGTCAAGAAGCCACTACTAAGAAAAAGCAACAAGCAGAAGAAATTTATTTGGGCCAAGAAACACAAGGAATGGACATCAGATTAGTGGAAAATGTGCTTTGGTCTGATGAGTCCAAATTTGAGATCTCTGGTTCCACCCGCCCTGTCTTTGAGTGACGCAGAAAAGATGAACGGATGCATGCATGGTTCCCACCGTGAAGCATGGAGGAGGAGGTGTGATGGTGTGGGGGTGCTTTGCTGGTGGCATTGTTAGAGATTTATTCAAAATTGAAGGCACACTGAAGCAGCACGGCTACCACAGCATCCTGCAGCGACATGCCATCCCATCTGGTTTGTGTTTAGTTGGACCAGGATTTTATTTTTTTCAAAGGACAATGACCCCAAACACCCCCCCCCCCCCCCCCCCCCAGGCCATGTAAGGGCTGTCTGACCAAGAAGGAGAGTGATGGAGTGCTGCGCCAGATGGCCTGGCTTCCACAGTCACCTGACCTAAACCCAGTCGAGATGGTTTGGGATGGACCGCAGAGTGAAGGCAAAAGGGCCAACATTGCTCAGCACCTCTGGGAACTCCATCAAGACTGTTGGAAAACCATTACAGGTGACGAGCACATGAAAGCTCATCGAGATAATGCCAAGAGATAAAGCAGTAATCAAAGCAAAGGGTGGCTGTTTTGAAGAATCTAAAATATAAAACATGTTTTGAGTTATTTCACACTTTTTTGTTTTTTGTTTTGTTTTTTCCGTTATGTTCAGGCCTACCTCACCCTGTGTAAAGACATAAATTCCCCCTAAACATAATAACTGGCGTTGCCACCCTTAAGAGCAAGAACTACAATCAAGCATTTCTGATAATGAATCTTTGACGTCACAATTTTGGTCATGTCTTCTTTACAGAATTGTTTTAATTTAGCCACATTGACGGGTTTGATAATGAATGGTTTAAGGTCAAAGCATCTCAAATGGATTTTATTCCAGACTCTGATTAGGTCGCTTAAAAATATTCACTTTTTTTTCTTCTTCTTTTGAGGCATTCAGAGGCAGATTTGCTGGTGTGTTTTGGGTCATTTCCCTGCTGCATAACTCAAGTAAGCTTGAGATACAGAAATTCTCCTTCAGGATTTTCTAGTAAACAGCAGAATTCATGGTTCCATCAATTACGGTGAGTCGTCCAGGTCCTGAAGCAGCAAAACAGCCCCAGACCATCACACTACCACTACTACTAAAATACTGTGTTAGTTTAGTGCAGATGTGACTTAGATCTTTGAAAAACTTCAGCTTTTGTCTCATCAGTCAACAGAATATTTTCCCCAAAGTCTTGGGGATCAAGATGTTTTTTGGCAAATGTGAGGTGAGACTTTGCGCTGTTTTGGTCAGCAGTGGTTTTCTCCTTGGAGCTCTCCGGTGGATGATATATTCACACTTTCTTATTGTTGAATATTGTTGAACTCTGACCTTAATTGAAGCAAAAGAGGACTGCAGTTTTTCAGATGTTGTTCTGGGTTCTTTTGTGATCTCCTGGATGAGCCGTTCATGTGCTCTTGGAATAATTTTGTTAAGCCGAACATTTCTGTTCCACAAATAGAGAAAATTGCTTCTTGTTTTCTCCATTTGTCCATAACGGCTCTTCCTGTGGTTAATTCAACAGGTCTGGCAGTAATTAGGTTTAGGTGTCATTAGCGAAACTGAACTTAGTGTTTAAAAAAAAAAGTAGTTAATCATGGTTAATTCAGGATTTAACAAGATGGGCAATTACTATTCCACACAAGGCCAAGTAGATTTGGAGCCCCCCCGCCGAAATCAACAATTAAAAACTGCATTTTATGTAATTAGGTTATAATGTCTGATGATCTGAAACATGTGTGACAAGTATACAAAAATAAAAAATACAATGAAAATCAGAAAAGGGGCAATGCTTTTTCACAGCATTGCAACCTATTAAAGCCTTTTGAATGCCAGTATATTCATTCAAGAAAATCCAGATAAATGTGATAGCGTAGCATAACAAAACAAAATAACTATATCTATGCTTTTTATGATAGTTAATGCTTGCAAATTAACATTAGCAATAATTTTCTTAGCCTCCTGGTAACAGGGCCAGCCTTTTGCTGGGTTTCTGTTCCCTCTTATGTAAAATTGAACTAAAACAGTAATTTAAATGAGAAGCTGACACCTACAAAGTGAGTCAAAACAAATCAAAAATGAAATGTGAACGCACAAAAAGACAGGAAAGACAAGAAAAGACGAACAGTTAGATTAATTGTTCATTTTAGTGGTTTGTGTAACTATGAACGCGGTCCACCGTTAGGTGGCGGTAAAGATCCTCATAACAGGGAAAGAAGTCCGCCACACCTAAAGAAGACGTACTTCCGTCGTGACGCAATCGTTAGTAGTAAATGGCGGTCACCAACAGGCCGGACTATAAACATTTCCACGGTTCCAACTGTAACTGTCTAATTATCATCAAAACATGTACTCGGCTGTATCGCACATGCAGGATAGTTATAAGATCTTTATTTTCAACTTTCAGGTCGGCTCATGCTCCGTGCTGAGAGGAAGTTTACAACTAAAAGGACCAAGAAAACGAAAGAAACGGTAAGAAGAAACAGGTATTAATATCTGTGCTCAGTTAGCTTATACACGCGTGCAGTTACATGACTTGATAAACACCCCGTGTGTTACATATGCGGACAGGTCTACAGGTTTTTTCATATACCCGTTGCTACCCGCTAAGCGCTATCGTTTTGTTTTAGGTTAACAAATGGAGAACGACGACAGTCACGAAGAAAAAGACACGGAGCCTGAAGTGGCCAAACTCCGGCTGAAAGTCGAATCTTTGAAACAGGAGCTCAAAGAGTGCCGAGCCGAGCTGGCCAAGTTACAGAAGCAGCTGAGCCACTCCGAAAGACTGCAGCGGAGCACGGAGGGCTATAACGAAGACCTGAGGAAGCAGGTCAGTTCAAATGAAAAGAAGCCAAACATATCATAGAGATGGGAGACATATCCTCCAAATTATATCACGATGCAACAAAAGATTTTGCAATAAAGAAATTCTCACAATATGGAGATCGATTTTATTTTCCAATGATCTACTGTCATTGATTACCGACTTCCTAATTTAAAGCAGCAGCACTGTTACAGTGAGATAGCAGTGGCACAGCATTAATCAAACAACAGCACAACATTAGCCTAAGTGGTGTTTTCATCTGGAAATCTTTAAAGGTAATTAGAATCACTTCACTGTCTAACTCTTTAGGAGCTGCACAATATTATCACAGAACAAACATTGAAAAATAATCTCTACCTGCTTTGTGTATTTAAACCATCTGCTTAAAGTCTTGATTTTCCACCAAATAACTTCATCGTTTTTTTCCATTTGTGTTTGATCTTGCTGTTACATGGAGTGTAACTAGTGAGTGCTCTGAATGATGCTCTATGGAGTCAAATGTTTACTATCATGTTGCCAGTATCTCCTCTTTCTCAGCCTGATTGTACTTTGCGGTGTGTTTTTGTGGTGGTCAAACAAATTTGTCACTTTGCTTTGTTGGAGGTACTAAATGGTAATTGGAGGCTAGCACTCGGATATAACCAGGCTTGTCTTATTGTTGCGTACCGAGTAAACGAGTTGAATTACTGTAGCAATGATAATGAGATATGACATCTTTAATATGATGCAAAAATCTACACCGGCATTAATGCAGATAATCTAGACAGTCTAGATCTAAATGATGTCATATAGTAGTTTTGTTTGTTCTGAGGTGTATTTTGAGCCAGTTTAATGTTTAAAGTGGCAAAAGGGCCAAGGTTTATTTATTTTTTTAACCTAAGTTGTGCTCTATTTTTCTGCATTATGGTTTAAACCAAGAAAGGAAATCAATTTGAATTTTTGAATGTTTGCGCACTGAATTTTATCTCAATGTGTGTTGGTTCAGGTCGACCAGCTGAGTGCAGAGATTCATGAACGGAAGAAAAAAGATAAAGACAAAGTCGACTGTGAAACTCAAACAGAAGAACATGTATGGACAGAAACTGGTGTGTTACTTTCACATGCGCATGAATGAAATTTACTCATTGTGTCATTAAGTTTAAAAACAGCCTAAAGCTGTTTTAATATTCCTTTTCAGATTATTATAATTACTACTATGGAGACTACGGTCTGAACTCGGAGGGAGCAGACACTCAGGAAAGCCTGAACACGGCGCCAGCTGATTATGAGGCAGCAGAGAGCTCAACAACAAATGAAGCAACAGCTGCAGATGTGTCAGTTCAGCCAGACCAGACCAGTTTAGCGGTCACAACAGAGGTATCCATGTGTGTCTTTTTATTTTTATGTTAGCATTCCTATACTTATAAAAAGAGTCATATTCCATTTATAGTCACCATTATAAAACTATTTGTGTTTCAGGGGAGCGATGGAGGATCTATAGCAGATATGTTGAGGGCCACTGCTGAGGAAGCTATGACACAGACTGGGTTTGTGTTTGATGAGACTTCTGGGATGTATTATGACCACAGCACGGGCTTCTACTACGACTCGGTGTGTGAGCTGTAAAGTTTGGCAGTTTATAGTAGAAATTATTTTAGAGGAAGTTTAGTTTGGCACACATTTCTGACATTTTTCACCCCTCTCCATCAGGCCAGTCAGTTGTACTACGATGCCAACTCTGGCATTTACTACTACTACGATGCAGAGAGTGGACGATACCAGTTTCATTCCAGGATTGAGGTTCCTGCTGTGCAGAGTAGTGCAGAGCCGTATCAAGAAAAAACGGACGCTGATAAGAAAGGCAGAAAATTCAAGAAAGGAGTCAAGAAAACATCACAGGATGATAGGGTATGTAATAGTGCAAGATTTTATTTATGCATTCCTTAAAAATGTTACATTTTGTTGCTGACAGCTGGCTTTGACCTTTCAGTTCCCTCTTTAAAATCCAATTTGTTTTGCTGGTCTCAGTCTTCAAATAGATATTTTTTTTCTTTTTATATGAAGCTAGTTGACTTAAAGACTATTCCTCTGACCTAGGTGCAAGAGGTGACTAACTCTTTGGCTAAAATGAAGATTTCCTCTTACTGGAAAACTCCTTCCTACAGAGGTATACCTTTTTAATATTAATGTGCAAAAGATTTAAAAGTATGTGTTTGCTTTTTGTTCTTTAAAAAACTGAAAATTAGCTTCTTATTGTACACAGCACCTTAACAATCTTTAAAGGTGACACAGTGAGTCAAACACTGACCCTGGTCTCTGTGTTGCCTGCATTCAATCCTTTTGTGTGAGATACGGCTAATAAAGAGTTAGTGAAGTGAAAAAGTAAACCCATGAACCTCAAAGGACGCAAATAATAAGTTGCTGAAGCTCAGCTCAACACTTAGAATTTGCTGTCAGGCCTGATTTAACCTGGTAAAGGTCTTTAATGTATTCTCTTTGAAGACTGAGACCGTCTATAAGCTTTCTGTGCCAAAAGATTGGGGATCCACAGTACAAAGTCCAGCTTTCACAGCAGATGGTAGTTTCACTGCTCACTGTCTTAATGACAGGAAGTGAAAAGTGACGATGTAAAGCTGGAAGAAGACGAGGCCGACTGTGTTGAAAGGCAAACGACTAAGAAGAAGACAGAATCACGGAAAGCAAAACGAAGGTCTCGCAGTCCAGATGTGGCTCCACGGAGAAAAGACTCGTCCAAACGCAAAGAAGACGGCGACAAATATCCATCAAAGAGAAAAAAGCAGAAAAACGGCTCACACCATGACGATAAGGGAGACTCGAGGAAGAAAAGGAAGAAATCTAAGTCGGAAAAACATAAAAAGAAAAAGAAGGCCACTCGGAGTGATGGATCTGAGGGGAACAGTGAACCAGAAGAGGGTGAGATCACAGAGTCAGAGAGGGAAGAATGGGAGTCTACCCCCTCGTTCTCGTCGCCCTCGAGCGCAGCCTCAATGGAAAGTCCTGAATCAGAAATGGACACACAGAGTCAAGAAGGTGAGAAGTAAGAGTAGTCTGAATTAACTCACATGGCGTGCACAGTTTGTTTTATCTGGGGCAAGTTTGTTTGATGGACCTGTCACTTTTTGGTAATGCTTGTAGCTGTCTGAGACTTGTCATATTTTTGTGAATATGAGTATGTGGTGCTTTATTTTTTTTTCCTTGTAGTCAAAGACATCTGGCCTCCCTGTGTAAGAGTGACTGTGGTCAGGTCTCCTGTGCTGCAGGTGGGCACTCTGTTCATCATCACAGCCGACTCTCCAGCCACCATTGGCAGGTCTGTGGGGTTGTTTTCTGTTGCTGTTTGGTGATTGCATGGCAGCAGAAGTGTATTTTGTTCACACATTGCAACAGTGGGAAATTTTAGCACTTTAGTTGCAGTTTGAATTAAATCACTCACAAGATTTCAGAGCCGTTGTTAAAACTATGAGTAGTCAGTAAAAAGAGGTTAAATTGATCTCTCTGTCATATAATAGCCAAGTGAAGACAACATGCTGTCTTTTGTGTTTTCAGAGAGAAAGATATGAACCACGCAATCCGAATACCAGAAATGGGAGTCAGCAAGGTACCTCTCCTTTCCGCTTTCCTGCAGGGATGGAAGTTACTCTGTTATGAATGATTGTTTTTTGTTAACACAGGCTTATGTGATCTTTCTAAATGCCAGTATGTTTGTGGTTCTAGTTCCATGCAGAGGTGTATTTTGACCAGGAGCAGCAGAGCTACATGCTGGTGGACCAGGGAAGCCAGAATGGAACGGTGATCAATGGCAACCGCATCTTACAGGTGAGCATTTTGTTTACGTTTGAGTTGAAAAGAAAAAAGCAAACAAAACCTGAACTTAGCCGATACCACGTCAATGATACTTTCATCTGCAGCCCAAAACCAAGTCTGAGCCACATGCACTGATGCACGGCGATGAAGTGAAGATGGGAGAGACTGTGTTGTCCTTCCATATCCATTCAGGGAACGATACCTGTGATGGCTGTGAGCCCGGTCAGGTGATGGCTCACCTCAGCAAGCACAAGAGAGAAGACAACACTGGTGAGCTACTTAAAGTGAAACACGTCCACAGAGAGGGGAATATCTTTTTTTTTTTTTGCATAGATTCATGAAACAACAGTGAGCCTGCTCTTGTTGTAAAAGCTGTGCTCTTACCCAGTGTGAGATTACACTCCTGAGTTTGCCGCTGTTGTTTTCTAAAGGTCCTGCTCTCACCAAAGAGGATAAAGAATCACTGCGACAGAAAGAGCTGAAGCAGATGAAGGCCAAATATGGCCTGCAAGTGAGTGCAAACCTTGGTGCAGTCATAAGTTTTAACCCTCTAGTCTTTTCTTTTCCTTTTTTATAATAATGGAGGCACTCATTTCTCTGCTTTTCTGCAAACAGAGCGGTGACTTTGAGGAGACGAAAGCCTTGAAGAACCCCAAATATAAGGATCGAGCAGAATCTCGAAGGCAAACAGTGGGCAGTGAGGGTGCTTTCCAACGCGATGATGCACCGGCTTCTGTTCATGAGTAAGTGTTAGCAAATGGCTGTAGTTCCACCTGATGGGAAATGCTAGATTCAAGTGTTGATCATTCACTGTGTCTGTTTTCCAAAAGGGAGATCAGTGAAGTGAATAAAGGACGGAAGATGCTGGAAAAGATGGGCTGGAAGAAAGGAGAGGGACTGGGTAAAATGGGAACCGGAATGAAAGACCCGGTAAGACGATCCGCTGATTCTGCTGGTGGAAGTTCTCCTTTGTTTCAGTGCAAAACAGCAATGTGATTCAATTGTCTTCCTTTTCCGTTCCCGTCTTCACAGATTCAACTGAAAATCCGAAAGTCCCAGTCGGGTTTGGGAGCAGCTGCCGCCATGTCTCTGGACGACGCGTCTTTGACTAAATCAAAGTCCCAAAAGAACTGGGAGAAGGCGCGAGAGAGGTTCGCTGATACCTGCCAGCCTGACTCGCTCGTGCCCAAAACCCAGAAGAACACTTCACCCAAAGCCTGGGTCAGATCGGAAGAGACGGAGACCACACCGAACAGCTTTGAAACAGAAGGCCAAAGTTAGGAGTCAGAAGAGAATTTCCACAGATTTAAAAACTGGGCACTTACGCATATTGACACCAAGAGGAAATGTGTCGTTTTCATTTATTTCCTCAGCTGTGAAGAGTCATGCAACCAGTTGAGACTAAATTGAGTTTTACCTCTATTCTTAAGAGTACAGGATATGCCCTCATTATTTTACTGCCACCGTAAAAACAAACAAATAAACATTATTGACCTGTCTTTCAGTGCTGTGCAGTTATATCCTCACTTACAGTGGTTAGGTAACTCTTATTTAATGTAGACCACAATAAGAGTTGCTGAAGGATTGAACTGGAGTGTCGCCTACACACACACACACACACACACACAGGGCAGAGGTGCCACTGTTCCTGCTAGTACAAACAAGGATGCGAATAACCTCAAGCAAACATTGACACAGTGAAGCAATATTTCTCGCATTGAGATCTTTTTTCTTTCCTTTTTTATGATGACGACTGAGGATCTGTTCAGACAAATCAAAGCTCACCATGTCAAGTCACAACTTCTCTGTGTTACTGTCCCCAACCCCCCCCCAAGCCTTTAAAAAAGAAAAACAATATTCTGAACAAGCTAAACTTATCTGTGCTGTTTGATTTACTTTGACATATTGTGGTGTTGCGTCTTTTATTGTCACTTCTATGTTTGCTAAAAGCAGAGGGACAACCACATCCACATACTTGGAACTACAGTGAGCAAACATTTAACAGTCCCATCTCTATGCAACCTTATCTACGGGTTCATTTTAGGGTGTGTGAATATTTGCATGTGTGCGCAAGTCTGTCTCACACCGAGCGCAAAGAGAAGGGAAATCTAGCACAAGGTCTGTATTTTAGTTTGTATAGTACAGCCCATGAAAATCCATTAGCACGTTTAAAGTGTCTTTGCTGATGCTGTTATAACTGCATGAGTTAGTCATGTAGGAGAGGTGGAAATCCTCGTTCTGCATCAGCTCAAAGTGCCGTAAAATTATCAAACAGCTGAGAGGCTGGACTCACGTGACGGTGTTGGTGTAACTCCTTGAGCTGGATCTCCTGCTGTTCTTCCTCTGACTTTGAGTTCCACCCATTTTGAGCTTTCCACTCTTCAACAGATGAACAGACACATTCCACTACTGTATTTATTTCCCTCAGCTAGCAGTCATCGTCCTCATCGGTGCACTGCTGTCAGATTTCTTTCTTGACAGGTAGGTCCTCCCTCCTCTGCTCAGCTACTTTCGCAATTTAACTGCGCTCACCGAGAGTAAACGTTCAATTTGTAAAACTACTGTAATAAAATTGGGAGGGATCTGCTTGTGTCTTGTGTTGCTCAGTTGTTTTGTGTATAAAGTCTAAGGCATAAAAAGATATTGTTAGTCATGAGATAAAGTGGGATGTGGCTCAGGGCTTTTGAGAGATCTGGCTTGACCAGTTCCCGATGCTGAAAGAGTATTCAGAAGAACACAGAGCCACTGTTCTTTGAAGTGCAGGCTTTTCTATTTCTATTTTCTTTTTGCAAGTTTTTATGCAGTTTGTGTGAAACGACTCTTAGTACAATCGGAAACAAACAGCTGCTTTGGTGCTGTGAAAATGTCTTGGGTGTTTTGATGAAGTGCATTTTCCCATCTCTACAACACAATCAGTGCCAGTGAAAATCATTCGGAAGAGTAAAAAATCCATAATGCTCAATGTCAAATGACTATCAGAAACTATGCACTGTGTGAGTTAATGCTGCTAAAATGGCACTGACCCGTAATGTAGTCTGGCATCAAAACATTCAGCGTGGATCCTTTTGAGTGCTGCAGGTTACTGTGTGAGGCATATTTTACTTGACTGGATGTGTTAATAAATAATGATATATGTCAATATGAACACCAGCACCCAAGGTTACTTATCTGGGGATTGCATTGCGAGGAAATGATCAATTTTTAAATTTACCTCAACTGTCTGTCGTATATTAGTTGTGGCTGATTTACGATTAGTCCTGACGCAATAGCTCTTTATTGGACTGCACCATCACAAGCAAGTGGAAACAAGTCTCCTCAAGTCCCTGGAGCTGGAAAAGTATCTTAGTTATGCGACAGTAATCTGCAAACATGGAGTTAGTATTTAGAGGGTGGAAAGTCTCATCAAGGAAAATGTGGTGTGGCCCAAGGAAGATACCTTAAATATTGTGATCCTAGCTAGCTGGTTAAACAAGCCATAAATGAGGGAACCACAGCCGTAGTTTTGAAACAACTGGAACATTATTAAACTGATATCTGCCTTGCACAAAGATGCCTTGTTTTGCGCCCGATCATGCTTTGAGCTGTAAATTCTGTCAAGAGCCAAGGAGCATGAAAAGATCAGCCAGTTTTCATACCACACATTGCATCACATGGAATATACTGGGCGACACAGACTTGCAAAAAACAGACATTCATTCAACTAGTATCTGATAAAAAACAAAAGGACTCCCATATGCCTGACAGAGGGCACTTTGAAGGGTGTGTCGTACCTCCAATCTTGATCGTTTAGATGAGTATTTCCTGCAGTAATTTTCTATTTGATGTACTATATGGATATTTAAAATGAAGAAAGCAAAATATATTTTGTTAAATAATTTTTAAGTGTAAACAAGAATAAAAGACTATAAAAGCTGGGTTTGAAATAACCCAGTAAGTTTCTAATTATAGGAAACTATCTATGCTATTTAACTAGGATTAACAAAATTGGATGAAATGAAATGGTACAAATTACATTTAGTACATGAAACAGTTATTTTAATGGAAGGTAATTATTAAACTATAAATCCAATCACTGAATAAACTCAGCTGTGAAATTTACTCAATAATGCCTCAATAACATTTAATTTTCATAGATTAGCAAAATTAAGATGAACATGTGGCCTGATATCTCTAAGTTGTTGAGAAAACTCGGTGGACTGTTCAGGGTTAACAAAAAAGAGAGAGGGAGAAAATCTGCAGAATTATAATCTCTCACACCCAAGTGAAAAAAAATGCCGCAGACATAAAATTATAATCATTTGTCTTTGAGTGACCTCATGTGACAGACTGGTATGAAACCAGAATCTGTGTAGTTTAGTGTTTGTTGGAATGACCACAGGGTTTAATCAGAGAAAAACTCCTCCCTCCATCATCAGTCACAGGACGTAAATCCTTTCTGTGGGTTTCCATAATAGTTAAGGACCATAATGCAAGCACGGGTGACAGCAACATGAATTATGGTAAATATATGTCAGAAATACAGTTCAGTGAGTAACGTGACACCAGGGTTTCATTATTTAGAAAATAAGTTGAAGTCTGTGTGGTGTATTACATAGCAGGGAGCAGTAAGAAAACACAGTTAAAATTGGATTCTGAGTAATTCTAGCGGCTGTGTGCCAAAGTAAAGCCACTGTACTGTATGTAATATGCAACAGAAGCAGCAGTGAGCAGAGGGAGCAGGGTCACAGCCACAAAATGAAGCCTTTACATACAGCAGGGAGTCCTCTTGTCATTATAGTATGTCTGTGTGTGTTTCTACAATGATGAAAATTTATGATTATTTGCTATTTTATTGCAACAGCTTACTTTCTTTTTCCCTTTGGCCACACCATGACCGTCTGCCCCAATCTAACACTGTGTTATCTCAGTCTCTGTCTGTGTATGTGAGCCTATTGAGAGGCATGAGACCAGAAGTGACACGTCGGAGGAACAGTACTGCAGTGACTCAACAACCCCCACTTCTGCTTCCGCCTCTGTGGGCCCTCTCGGCCATATCCGTTTACATAAAATCTCAGTCTCTGGGCCTCTCAACATCAGAGCAAACAGTGGCGGCTGGCCCATAGGGGGCGCTCGGGCTCCGCCCCCCCAAATGTGGAGGAGTAAAAATATATATTTTTAAAAAATTCATCAATGATAGTTTTACTATGTGTGTGCCCATATACAGCCAGGCGTATTTTAACATTTTCACCAGCTGACTCATTAAAGTTCAACCAACAAACGGTGTTTTTCTTCTTCTGGGGCGCTCGTCAAAGCGCCCTTGATATGCAGCGAAATAGCCTATCATTAAATGGTTGCCAGGGGAAAATAATAAATATTTGACCTATCAGCGTCGCTGAATTAAATGGTTTGGGGGCGCTTAAAATTGCGCCCCTGCAGAAAACGCGCGAAGATTTGCTGTTCTAGAATTTTACCTCAGTCAGTAGCCTAAGTGAGCTATAAGGTCAGAGAGAGACGATGGCAGCGGTATTGTTAACGGTTGAGGCACAGCCTCCCCCAAATTCGGTTAGATCGCTTCTAACCTACCCTTTTGCCAGAAGGACAATGGCAGAAAAACTGCAAGTTAAAGAGTTGGGACCTGACAAGCCCGAAATTCAACTAACCCAGGCAACGAAGGAGAAGTCAAAAGCATACAACAGGACTTTTTGTCGGAGTTGGTTCCAGCGCAAGTCGTGGCTGACAGGCTGTGGAACAGCTAATGCACTTTTTTGTTTCCCGTGCATACTGTTCAAAAGTGACAAGTGTGATTTGACGTGGACACAATCTGGACAAACCGATTTAAAGCACCTCTCCGAACGAATCAAGAAACATGAAAGCTCACGAGTTCATATGGACAACAGTGTAAAGCTAGCTGTGCTAGGGAAAACTAGCATAGCGGCGCAGCTAGATGATGGACATCGGATTGCTTTAAGAAGGCACAACGAAGAGGTAGATAAAAACCGTCATATTTTATCTAAAATCATCGATTGTATTAAGTTTTGTGGTGCTTTTGAGCTAGCAATGCGGGGACGCATTTAGCCCACCCCCCCCAATCAGTTTACAGTTGTTGTTTTCAATAGTTATTTTTCATTCATTCATTCAAAAAAAAAAAAAATCTGTTCATGTTCATTTTTACAAATCTATACAAATGGCCAGAATATTTAAATTTAAATTAAAATTGTGTTGTTTGATGTACTCATTAACCCTTTACAGCCGATCGGAGCGGGCACGCTCTGTTTTGCGTAACTATTTTTAAATCCCGGTAGCTCTGCAACCAAGTAAGCTAGCGCAATAATTTTTTTTGCATATGAAACTGGAGGAGTTGTACTTACATCTTATGCCATCAGCTTGTCCTCGGTCACAGTTTCCTTCCACATATAGCTTTGCAAAAACTGCATAAAAATCACTTGCAGCAACAAAAACATGATATTCCAGAAACACGCTTCGCCGATCCATCAGCTGTTTGTAACACTTCCTACGTCCATCAGCGCGAACTATCACATGACCGCATGACCTGCCCGAAACCGGAAGTGACGTCATTTTGCGGAAATGTAGTTTTTTACGATCGAGGCCTTATGAGCTTGTGTTTTACTTGTTATGTGTTTTAAAAAGTTATGTTTGACTTTATGACTTTCTGTGTCGTTTCTGGGATGCTTAAGACTCATATTGCACTGCTGGAAATAGTTTATTTTGATGCATATGCTGTTATTTTGCAAATTTGCACTATAATATTTATTTTTGTTTTTCCTGCAGTATATAAAAATTGGTGTATTTCAAAAATAAAACTATGAAGACACTCAAAATAAATTTCCTGTGGTGGGAAACTAGTTTGTGTAACTTTTTTGTATTTACAGTTTTGAGGGATAAGCCTCTTAAATTTCTCTAACTAGAAATATATGTTAAAAAAACAAAAACGATTTTCAATTTTTTTGTAGTTTATTGCACTTTTTTGCAATTTATGTAATTACTATGCACCTAATGCAGACATATTATTAAAGTTTGGGCTATAATGGTTGTATTGATGTATAGCAACTTGAAATGCTCCCAAAAATGGCTCCACAGCATGTAAAAATATAATATAAGCTCTGGCGAACTTGGTTCTATGGTAGGTCTTAAAGGGTTAAATGGGTCATTTTAGTCGATATCATAAAAATTGCCCCCCCTGAGATTTTTTTCAGGAGCCGCCACTGAGAGCAAAGCTGAAGACGCAATATATTACTATTTTTAAACCTGACTGTGACTCAAAAAGAAATTCCACTTGGTATATGTAAACATAAAAAAATCACATGAAGAGAGCAGAGGTGGGGATGTGGGGGGTTAAATATCCACAGGTCATCCATCTTGATCTTTTCAGCCAAGAGGAAATAAACCTCATTCCAGCCACATTCCAGCAGCTGGAGCCAGCTCTTACTGTTATACTCCTTTTTATATCTGCACTCTTTGATACTCAAACATCTTAACAGAGCAGGAACTTGTGTAGAACTAAAGCATACAGCCTCTAACTGTGTATTTGAATAAGAACTGTCTGTGTATGTGACGCCATCCAGCTCAGTTTAAATATCCAGGTTAAAACCTCTGTGCTCCACGCTGAAAGGAAATTCCAACAGCACTGCAGCTTTCTCATGGCAAGTGACTCACTCAAAGCCACTGATGAATGTCTTCCACCCGTGGCCTTTCCTGCTTGGAAAAGGCCCCTCTGGGTGTGTCTCCCTGTGACCTCATCTTCCCAGAAAATTCTCCAGAAACTTCAGCAGCACATGATGTAGCCCCTGTGCAAGACACCGGCAATAACAAACCAGTCTGTCTCTAAAAGAGTCTCACTTGGCTTATCACGTCATCTCTTACGGTGGTGTGTCTGTGCCTTAGTCTGCTCAGTCAATCAGAGCATCACTGCGTAAATGTGTGAGTGTGTGAAGGCAAGCGTCCTGTTTACTGCTGGCTGTGACAGTTTGAACAAACAAAACAGTCAATCTTAACCTAATTGTCCTTGCCAACATTGTTTGCCTTTAAATCTTTGTGCCTAATTCCTCCTCTAAGGCAACTAAATGTCATGTGTGCAAGCTTTCACCAACCTGCCAGTTACAGCCTTCACAGGAGAAGCACTAATGAGCAGAGCTACTTTACAGCCCCACAAACTACAAAACCGCCTGGTCAACAGGAGAGGGGAATTATAGATTTGTGAAAAGAGGCTTTGTATTCATGCAAAAAAAAGAAAAGAAAAAGACAATAGTGCTCACATGGCAGCAGAACGAAACAGACACGACACATTCAAAGAGTCATCTGACACACTGTCCAAAAAGTAGCTGATCAGTACCAGAAAACACACTGTTAACAAAAGCAAGCATGTAAACTACACAGACCACTTACTTACATGAATAACGGTGCACCTGACTGGCAGGAGAAAAAGAACTGTTCAAAAGCTCTCAGTTTTTAAATAATACCTCAAATCTCTGTTGACTGACAAGCTGTGGCAGATCTGCTGCGAGGTTTAAGTCCTTCACCGAGCCGTGGATGTAGAAATCCCTGGTCAAAGATTAAAGTCCTGTGTTCAGAACAGCTGCTGGAGTTGCCGCTCTCAGAGTGGAAATTCTTGTTCGCTCTGCGTGGTGGTGATCAGTCCATGTGGCTGGATGGGAAATGGGAAATAAACTTTCTGGGCAAGGAGCCAAGAGCAGGGTTTTAAAGACACAGCCGTAGCAGTGCTATATGAGGCTGAGTCACACTTTACAGTACACTACAGCCGAGCGGAAACACTGCTTTTAAACCACTCTGTGATAACTTTAGATCATTTTAAAAGTTCATATTCTTAGCTAGATTATGATAACACTTAACTGATCTCTTTATGATTAAAGTACAGACCCAAAATATATAACACAGTTGCTTCTTATTTCTTGTAAATTTAGACTACAATAAGTAGTTTCTTATATAATCTGGTGCTTAGAACTAAGTTTTTGTTATTTTTGGAAAAAGTAGAAACTCGTTTGCTAGTCCGTTATTGTTTTTATCTCACTCAGAAAATCACATGAAGATAAAAAAGTGTGAATAAAAAAAGAAAACTTGTTTATTTATTGACCTAATTTCATTGATTTCTTTAGCGCAGTGATTGCTTAAGAAATCAGTGAGCTGGTGTCTCCCTCTAGTGTTCATTCGCGAGAAGGCATCTGCAACAAAGTGGCGTGTTCAGCAAAAACTACAGCAGACCCTTTACAGTTGGAAATCAGTAAATAAACGCTTGCCTCATTCATATATGATGGAGTTTATTATGTCATTTCATTATGTGCTACTTTGCGTTTCTGCCAGTCAGAGCTTTTAAAGGAAATCAGCATCCATACAAGCCTGCTGAGTTTTCAACTGTGCTGGTAATCTCTGCGGAGAACCTTCCTGGAAAGGCAAAAACGACTTCTCTGCTGAGGCATTAAAAACTTGAACAACACAGCTGCACTGCACTGTGCACTTGCAGGCCTAGGGCTTAATAAACAAAAAACAACATCTTAAAAAATATGAAATGTTTTGATGTTTTCAAAATTGATTTCTTCAGTCTCAGCTGACTGCGGGTTTTCCCAACTTTATAAAAAGTACATTTGACTGAAACTAGCACCACTGTTGAACAATGGCCTGTAAGGTCAGTTTCAGGATCATTAATATGCAAATTGTGATGAACATTGATCAGTGACTATTGATCAATGACCAATAATAGGTGAATTATTTGAATGTATAGCATACAACCCATAGCAAACCCATGTTACTGCCTGTAGTACTGACCCTTGTATGTGAATTATATGAAATGAAGACACAGTTCCAACATCAAACACACTTGGTTGGTGCTGAGAGTTGTCCTGTTGCTGAGGTTGGGGTCATCCTGTAATCTCTTATGAACTACCTCCACTGCTTCAGTGACTGAAACACAAGTGAAGAGAGATGTAACATCGTACGAGACCATTATTTCATCAGCCTCCATAATGACATCTTTCACCTTCTCAACAAAATCCAAGGTGTTCTGGATGTGGTGTTTAGAGCTGCCTACCAGCGTGTTGAGGTTGAAGACAGAACTTTTAGATGTTATAGGTGACTGAATTGATCATACAGACAATTGGTCTTAAAGATACACCCTGTTTATATATCTGCGGTGAACCATACACACTTAGTGTAGCTTCCCCTGGGTATATCCTGTGGTATGAGGTCTGGTAAATGCATTGTCTTTGATCTTGTTTCAGGGGCTCACAAGTATTTTTGTCACTGAGCAGTGAAACATGCAGTGAAACGCTCCTTGAAGGCTCGATGATCCCCAAGGACAACATTAAGTCAACTTACTTCTTTAGAGATGCCAAAAGACATTCAGGAATCCTGTAACTCAGACGCCTTCCCATGGCTCCCTCTTTAATGACAGAGTTGTCATTCAGCAATACCTGTTCTACCCGGATTCACTTGATATACTTCAGAGTTCCACTCACCCTTCACCTGAAGCTGTTTATCCTCTGGCAGATGGCTAAGGTCACAGTTTGCCACAGCAGCAGAATGTAAGTATTGCTCCCCTTCCTCTGCACCCCTTCCTTCAAAAGGTTTATATGCAGAACCCTGCTGGAGCTGGAGTGTAGACATCCAGTAAGTAGTGGAACCCAGTTTCTTCTGAACCTTAAAGGGTCCTTGCCACTTAGCCAGTAGCTTATTGTTGTTAGTAAGGAGGCGCACCAACACTTTTTGTCCAGGACTAAGGGACCTCTGCCGGGCTGATCAGTCATACCAGAACTTATGCTTCTGCAGGATTTTGGTCGTGTTCGACTGGACACTCATTTTCTGAAGTCACTCCCTCATCTGCACAACATAGTAAACAATGTTAACAGATTCCAACTTTGCCTCGTCTTCCTCCCAAATGTTTCTTAAGAAGGTTAGAGGTCCTGAAACTCATAACCATACAAGAGTTCAAACAGAGAGAAACCAGTGGAGGCTTGTGGTACTTCCTGTAGGCAAAGAGAAGATAAGGAAGCCCTTCCATTCTCATCTACCACCTTTCGAAGCATCTGCTTTAGAGTCTGATTAAACTGCTCCATTAGTCCATCAGTCAGAGGGTTTTATGAAGTGGTCCTCAGGCTTAATAATACCCAGCAGCTTGTACGCCTGACATAAAGTTAGTTCTCTGGTTGGTCAGTGTTTCCCATGGAAACCCTACTCTTGAGAAGAGCTGTACAGGCCATTGATTTTGCCTTGATGGATTTCAGTGGGAAAACCTCAGGATATTTGGTTGCATAATCAGTAATTACAAGCATACAGCGATTCCCTGTCTTACTCTTCTCCACAGATCCAATAATGTCCATTCCAAGGCACTCAAATGGGATGCCAATAATGAGCAGTGGTGAGAGTGGAGCTTTGGAAGGAACTTCGAAGGATATCATTTGGCACTGAGGGCAGCTCTGGTCATCTTTGCCAGACCAGAAAAAAATGTTGTTTAAAGCGAGCTGTGGTTTTGTGTTTTCACAGTCTGTCCAGTAAGGGAGCAGAAACCAGTGTGAATACATGTCGGCAGCCGACATGTATTCACACTGTGCAAATGAAAGTGCCAGCAGGAGCACTGGAGGGGCAACAAGACAACCTCCAAAAATTAAAAGTGTTGCAGGTGGTGACCACAGACCACTGTTTTCTGTTTATCCCTCCTGACTGAATTTTCTCTAGTATCGCTTTTTGTTAGTATTCTTGTCACTATTGGTAGCATCAGATGGCACCTGCAGCCCATTCAGGTTGCACCGGAAGTCCAGCTTCTCCAGGATAGGACATACTATCCTGCCATACCAAACTGTCAGAGTCCATAAGGTTTCCATGAGGGCCTGACGTGGATCTCTGCTCACAGACCAGCAATATGCAGCTTGAGTGGGATTCACCAGAATCCTCTTTACAAATGAGAGCATGTTCACAAAAAGCACATGTAATTTGACAGTGGGTCATGGATGCTTCAGAGAGTCATATCCATGGAGAGTCACACAGACCTTTGTATATTTCAGTCCTCACAACTGTTATGCAGGGGGGTGTGGAATAAGGAAAATATTTTACTGCTACTCATACTCATCATATTACCATTGCATTAATTAACTTTGCATTAAGTCATTACCATTGCATTAATCAAATTAATCATCATTTCATTAAAACATTTAGTGAAACTGTTGGCATTACATTAACATTTTTATTACAAGTGCAGCTATGACCATTTTATACACATTGCATTTTGTGCTTATTAAAGAGTTGGAGCTCAGTCAGTTAATTGGAGGTTGTAAGCCTCGTTCGGCGCGATATCCGGACGATCTATTGTGCAAGTGACTTGAAGCTATAGAAGGTTAAAACTGCATACATGCCTACAAAACACATATAATACATATAATCTAGAAACAGGCTTGAGTGAAGGCCTGAATGTATTCAGCTTCTTGTTGCATTTGAGTTTGCTTAGTAACAGGTGACAGAAGATGGGCCAAAGAGGAGGACAAGTCCCTGGGGATCTTCAGGGCCATATTTGGATGAAGATGCTAGAGAGGGGGAATTTCGGTGTCTGCGTTTATCTCTTAAAATGATCATTGTCTGTAAAAGATGCAAATTATGTTTTTAAGATACAAATTACGTTCTTGTAAAACACGAGAAGGGGCGTTATAAAAGCAATCTGAAGTGTATTTTTGGGCGGAGATCTACATCTGATGTTTTGCAGTGTACATCTTCCCACGCGTGTGTTCAATAAACTCATCTGTTTGATTGCATCCTTCTGGGCCTCTAGTATTTTGTTTTGGTTCTCAACATCGGGACAGGGGCAAGAGGGGTGGCATGATGATACAATACATAGCTTTAAGTTGTTTTTGTGGACATTTTGTTGACTTTATTTATACACAGGGGATTTTCACATAGTTCACTGAAGAGGTATGCGCCACCCTGCCTAGACCTCTTGGCCCTCCTTCGCACCTCCATGTAAAATTTTCTAAATCTGCCACTGACTCCCACAGCATACCAGAACCAGATCAAACCCAGCACAGTTTAAGGTTTTTTTTTATACCCATAAGGAAGCAGAACCTCACTGAGCCCCTGAAACTGTGGTGATCACCTGGAAGAACCAGCAGAGTGCCATATAGCTTGCAGTGTGTGTGTGTGTGTGTGTGTGTGTGTGTGTGTGTGTGTGTGTGTGTGTGTGTGTTTCAAATCTCAAAAACAGATGAGCTCATTGTCATCCTGTCCTTAAACCCATTACTCACGCGGTAGCCAGGCAACAAGCTACTGGATACAATAAAGAAACATGCTAGCTTCAGTCCAGGATTTTTATAGGGTGGCGGCATAATAAGGATCTAGAATAAACCAAGTCTAATAAAAAATATTATGACCAAGGTTCGTGTAATTGTGGATCGCGTGTTGCTTGTTAATAGACACAGGGTGTATCTATAAGGTGTCTTTTTCTCATTGATCCACATGTTTCGGTGTGTAAGCTTCATGTTGAGAACCTTTGATATTAAAATCCAAACAACTAATCACCAATAAATGAATAATAAAAAGGATGAAGTAGCATCTAAGTTTGTTCCTCCCTTTCAAATATCTTATGTACATATACTACCACTACAGCAAACTTAAATGTGGATGCCCATAAACAAGCGCTCTTTTCTTTCACTTGGATCGCCTTATGATTGGGCAAAGTGACATTTCATCCTAACTGTAAATCTTACTGTAGTTGGAGAGCAGAGGGTTTACAGCCGCTGGTCGGAGTGGGTTCCTGCGTGTGTGTGTGTGTGTGTGTGTATGGATGGATGTAATGAGGACGTTACATCACTTGCAGTGCAGCCAGACACCAGCAGCAGCATCCAGCTCGGAGGTAACGCGGCGCACAAACCCAGCTGGCCATATTGTGCACCAGCTCCCCGCAAATCGGCTGCGTCACACCTCAAGAAGGCACAAAGCAGTACTGCAGGAATAAAACCACTACACTGCGAGAGGCTCACGGATCAACCCCCCTGTATCGCTTGAGCTGGTAAGTGCTTGGATGCATTAACGCGTATTTCTGTGTATATTTTCCCCATTCACGGTGATGCATCAGCCCGAGCTTTGCTTGTCCTCTCCTGCGCTTTTGTGCTCAACGGGTTTTCTCGTGGCCCACAAAACGCCCCACATCGTGCACATTACACTGATTGGATTGCATTGTTGTGAGAGAAACAAAAACATAATGCACAATTCCTGGAATATTTATGCAATCTTGTGGGGTAGAGGACGATGGATAATGCTTTTCCTTTAGGTTTAATGAGTGCTTGTTTTTTTTGTTTTTGCTTTTTGACCCCCTCAGGTTGGCGTTTTTCCGTGCAGGGAAAATGGTTAAACTGGGCAATAATTTCAGCGAGAAAACCAACGGGAAGGTGGTTTCTGAAGACGGGTTTGACACCATCCCTCTTATAACACCATTAGATGCCAGTCAGCTGCAGTTCCCCCCACCGGATAAGGTATGCTTTTTGATTTACCAAAATGTCCATTGATATTTGTGATTCAAAGTGAGGGAACCAGCGCGTTTAGTGGTATTGCCATCACTCTAATTAGGGGGGGGGGAACGGGTAACCAGTCTTACACATCTCTCCAGTATTACACATCACTTCAGTCATATTGCTTATAACTGTATCACTTGCATTAAAAATAAACATGCCGATTTTACCAGTCATGTTTTTTTTTCTTCTTCTCATGAAGCGGCTGTGTTTTATTTTCCTGCCAGGTGGTGGTGAAGACAAAGGCAGATTATGATGGTGAGAGCAAAAAGGGAAAGCTACGATCTCCCAAAATCGCAGAGTTCTCAATAAGCATCATTGAAGGCGTTTCTGAGCGACTCAAAGTAAGAATAACGGAGCTGCTACAATCTGTGTTTCATGCATCATCCATTTCCCAGTATACTCCCACACATGCACATCCCTGAGAGCAGACATGTGTCTGCCTGCTGCTCAGGACATTTTTCATCCCCCCTCCAATCATAATATTTCCTCCCCAGCACAGCTCATACCTTTTGGCTCCTTCATTCAGCCCTCTTTCGCCTCCCTGTCCTCCCTTGTTGCCTGTAATCTTGGCCGGCTATACAGAGAGACATAATGCTCACTGATTCACTTAACCCCGCCCTGAGACTCTCATTAATTCAGCTGCTGCCATGGTGATGGCCTCCAAATGGCAGCATCTCTCCCACCTTTTAATGCTCCTTTGATTAGATGATAGATTTTTCTGTGCACACCTATAGAATGATTGAAACGCGTGTTTTGCTTTTATAAGAAACGAATGCGTAAAAGATGCCCTTTCTCCCTATAAATCCATCTCCGCATGTCCTGTGCCCACACTGAGCGATCCTCCCTCTACATTCATAATCAACAGATGAAAAAATATCTCTGAGCAGTGCCAGGCTCTCTTTGTAGGGCTTTAATTCTCAAACATAAAGCCACCGAGGCACATCACTGCCTGAGAGAACACAGCCTACATCCTCACGTCGGTGCTTTGAAATGTTGCAGGCGGGCCTTTCATCACAGAGAGTCTCTGTAATAAGCTCCTGTTGCTCTGCTTTGTGCACGCTGCACTGTGTGCTCTGCTGTGTAACTGTCCAATTCAAGCAAACAAATAAAAAGCAAATACTGTCATTCATATCGACGCACACTGTTAAGAATCTTATCAAATCTGAGCCAAACACAGTGGGCCAAAAAAACTAAAAACAACAACCCCTCAAAGAGTTGTTGGATGTGTGGCACATTGCTCATAATATGTGAAGTCTTGTTTCTCTGCTGCAACTGTGAAATTTCACAGATACAGAACCATTTCACTGACATTGCTTTAAAATAGAAATTTTCCCTCCCTCCAAATAACTTAGCATATTCATTTATCCTGCTGCATAAAGCACACCTTTGGGGGGGGGTTACATCTTGGGTAATAATGACGCGCTCACTCCCACTGCCCAGTAGCTCCAGTAGGTGTTACATAACTCCCCTGAGAGGTGGGAGCTGAACTGTACAGGTGGCCGCACAAACTGTGTTCTTGTCGAGTTAATTTATTCAGATTATTCTGTAGACCTGACTGGATGTTACTGTCACCGTTTTACTTTATGACCTTCCACATAATTGTCTACATCTTTTTTTTTCTTTTGCTTCAATATGGCAACCTTTTACTCTCGCTCAACCTTTAATATCAAAGAAGCTATTACAGGTTGCTCCAGTCTGCCCACTCGCTTCCTTTCATCAAGATGTAGGGAGTCTATTTATGGTGTCCTTTAACGGAGCTGTCTCGTAGGTCTTCTGCTGACGATGGCACTGTGCGTCTCCTTTAGGTGACCTTGCTGGTGATCTGTGCTCTGGCTTTCCTGATGTGCGTAGTGTTCCTCGTGGTCTACAAGGTCTACCAGTATGAACAGCCTTGTCCTGACAGCTTTGTTTACACGGTAAGAAAAACATTTCACCGTTCATGCAGTAAAGCATTTTTGTTGCATTATTTTAAATGTCTAATTTAAATGAGGATTTAACTGATCATGAGTGCTGACACTACATTCACTGATACAATTTAAGCTGACATAAATAGAAAATGTATTTTTACCATGGATTTAAAAACAAAAAACTCTTATCTGAACTTCCTTAGATCCCCAATAAATCTACATTTTATTACCAGTGCCACCTGTTTGTGTGAAAATATGTAATTTTTGAGAGGTCAAACAGTACATTTTTCATATTACAGACAAAATGTTCAGTCAATATGCAATAAAACACATTAAATAGCTTTGCTGAAACAGCCATGATGGTCAGCAATTCGCAATAGCTTAACATGGCTACTTTTAATAAAAAATTTCATTATTAATTTTGTTGACTGGTTTCCAGTTGTGTTCCTGTTCCAGGAGCAGTTTAGATTAGTCCTTACCTAAGGCTTTTATCGTCTCATACTGCTGGTCTGCAAAAATGACATATTCTCACAATAAAAGCTGTGGGTCTGAGGTTATCGATTATTATCTCACCACAAAGCCTTGATCCCTCTACCTACAGTGCTGGGAAAAAGTCTTGAGTCACCCTTTATTTCTTTAGATTTTGCCTCCAATACTTTTGCTTCCAGCACTTTTTCACCAACAAGGTGATTCCCATAGAGCTATTACCCAAACACCTGGCACATCGTGACATGGTGTCCTTAAGAAATCGGGAAAAAAAATCCAGCAAAAACCTGACACAGGACCAGAGAGATGAATCTGGCCCCTCAGGTGGCCTTTCTACTGTCCAGTAAAGCCTAATCAGAAATGGTCTCAGTAGAAGTGTTGCTGTCAAGAAGCCATTTTCAGGGAAGGTGAAAAGGTAGAGATATGCCAGATTATACAAGAACTAGTCTGAAAGTCTAATTTGAAACTTGTGGTTGAAATTGCTCAATGTACAGAGGCCAGGAGAGAGGTACCACAGTGAGTTTCTGTATCTGTATCTGCCATCTGTAAAATAAGGTTGGAGGTTCATGGTTCATGGCTGTATTCCTCCAGTGATGTTGGCCATCTTGCCAAAGTTCCATCACATTTTGATCAACAATGCAATACCATCTGGAAAAAAAGGGTGACATTGATCCCAAACAAACTAATGCAGTAAAAGCATACCTGGGTATAGGAACAGAGGGAAACAATATCAGTCATGGATTGGCCTCAACATTACTGAAGCACTGTGGGGTCATCTTGTCAGGGAACAAATGAAAAGTCTGGAGAACTATTCTCGAAGACTACTTAAATAGATGACAAGAAAGCTTGACTAAGAGACTGTTTTGAAGAATAAAGGCGGTCATACCAAATATTTTGACTTTCAAGCTAATTACAACTGTATACATTCCCCCCTTATATACATGCATGTTTGCACATGTTAGAATAAATCACTGCAGCAATTTTCCAAAGCAAAATTTAAGACACAAATTGTGCCTCCAGACTTTTGCACAGCACTGTATAACTGTTTAAATGATAAGATTTAGCTTGCGTTGTTTTCTGTGCTCTTTTGCTCCAATCTATATTCTGTTGTCATCACCTATTGTGTGCACTGAATGAGTTAACTCCCAGTATGTTTAATTCTCTCTTTCTGGAGCAGCAAGGTCGCTGCATGCCAGCTGGGCTGTATGGCAACTACCCCCCTCAGGGCCCTGGGGGCCGCGGACGTCTCTTCACACTCATTAACCACTACAACATAGCCAAGCAGACCATCACTCGGTCAGTATCACCATGGGTGACCATCATGTCTGAGGAGAAGGTCACCCAGCAGGAGACGGAGACTGCCCAGAAACTGGCTTAACCAACCTGGGATCAGGTGGTGGCTTCGCCTGCTGCAGAAAAATAAATAATATGGTTGTGCCATTCAAGCAAACCTCCCAGTCCTGTGGCTTTAATGGTTAAAAATCCACTTCTCTTGGCTGAGGTGCTATGCTGCCTTGTTGATGCAGTTTGGTCAGCTGATGCTTACAGTAGGAGGAATTTCTGCAAGTGAGGCTAACAGCTGGGTGGATTTACAGGTTTGTTTGAATAGCATACACTTATTTATTTACACTTTGAGTGGCAAACGTGTAGAAAAAAAGCCACAGAAACAAACACTGACACACACATTCACTGTCTTTGTACATACACATATGTAACAGAGCTCACTTTAGTACTCAGATTGTGAAACGACTGTGAACCATCTCGTGTCTGCGTCGCTTGTTTTATGCACGCACGACTCTTAATAACAATCAGTTTGCTTTGAATCTCTTTGTATTCCAATACATCAAGTACTGATATGAGCATGTTGGAAATCTCGAGGTTGGGCGAGTGGTAAATTTCTCATGAAGTGACAGGATATTTGCCACTGAGGCCATCTGTATGAAAATGTCTTAGTGTTATGGTATTGTGAACAAAGGCTTGACTTGGAGGAAATGTACCAGCAGAAAACATATTTTAAATTGTGCTGTACTGCTCTCTGCATATAGTGCTTTAAAAAAAACCGAGTGTTTGATCAAGTTTCTCTTTCTTTTTTTCCCCTCAAACAGACATGAATGATTGTTTCCATTCATTTGGATTCTGTGAACACAATGTGCTTTGATTTTCTGGCTACACAACACTTATTTAAGGATTACTTTACAGAGCATAACTTTTAAGCTACTGTACTGAATGTTTTTTGCATTGCTAGTGAAGACACTGTATTGCGCAATGCTTCGCATTGATTAATGTCGCCATATATGGCTATAAGCAGCCACCACAGATACTAGAGTTAGGCTGATGTAGTGGAACAATCTGACAGTAGTTGCTTGTCCTGTTGTTTCCTTTCTGTATTTGTCATTTAACTTAACTTGCCACAAATTATGTACCTTTTTCAAACAATGTAATGATTGCCATTGAAGTGCATTTGCTACATAAAAAAAATGTCAAATGAAAAACTCAAATAAAGTGCCCACATTTCACACCGACGTCTATGTGCAATCCATTTATGCAAAAGAAGATTTTTATTCATTACTTTGAGAGCAAGTCATGTCAGAGCTGCTGAAAACTCCCTCGGCACAGAAAATAAACACAGTTAAAAGTTCCAGTTGCTCTTGAGCTGACATCAAAGGAAAAAAATGTTCAAAGCACTTTAATGCTGTCACTGGAATCTGAGTTAATCATTATAAACAGATTAACAGAAACATCAGAAGTCAACAGCTACTTTCTCCTTAGCTGACACAAACCAAGGCAGGCAGCGGCTTCAGCTGCCTTTGATGTTATCTGCAAACCCACATAGATACGAATTATAAAAATTGTTTTATATCATGAAATATCATCATGAATTAATGAGAGAAGGTACACGTTAAATTTGCTATAAATTAGTTGAGAATCATTTGCTTTTACTTGAGTGTATCTGATGTGCCAGTACAGTTTATTCGGCTCCAATCTGCAAACCATTTTGAGCATTTAGAGTAATTTATTTTACATAAAGAACAAATCTTTTTGAATACATGGGACTGTGATGTCAAGATGCAAATACGCTCTAGTGCATAAAACAGTTTCGGAAGAGATTCACAGGGATCGAAATCCAGTCAAACCATTGTTACTCATGGCTGAGAAAGGCAAGATGTTAAAATACAAGTGCATTTTTATATTAAAGCTACCCTAGATAGAATCAGGGAAGAATTAAGTGCCATTTAAACTTGAGGACATAATCTCACGTTCAGTCTCGCTGTTGCCATCACTTCACTTCTCAGTTAGTTGTACAATCACTTCTGAGATTGGCATTGTGTATCAGCTTCAGGCAGTTTCTTGTTGTCCAGAGTCCATTTGGGCAGTCGTGTTAACTGTCATACCAGTCCAGGAAGAGAAGAGAAAAAGAGCACATAACGAGGAAAAAGAGGATCCATACCCTAAATCCAGCGTTGTTTTTGATAGCCTTAAAAAGAAGTAAACACAATGACATTTTACTGAGTGGAAATATAAGTCACATATATACTCACCGGTACACCTGTTCAACTGGTTGTCAATATAAATACCGAATTAGCCAATCACATTGCCGCAGCTTAATGCATTTAGACATGCAGAAGACCTGCTGAAGTTCAAGCTGAGCATCAGAATGGGGGAAAAAAGTGATTTAAGTGACTTTGAACGTGGCACGGTTGTTGATATCACTGTCCAGTGAATGGCAGTTCTCTAGGCCAAAATGCCTTGTTCATGCCAGAGGTCCAAAGAGAATGGCCAGACTGCTGTGAGCCAAAAAGAAGGCAATAACAACACAAATGACCACTTGTTACAACCAAGGTATGCAAAAGAGCATCACAGTCCACAGAGTACCTATGTTCTGATGGCTGCTTCCAAATCCTCTCAAACTGGTTTCTCAAATATGAAAACAGGATCTGGTGACCTCCACAGTCACCAACAGAGCACTTTTAGGATGTGAAACAGGAGCATCACATCATGGATGTGGAGCTGATAAATGTGCCGCATGTGTGTGACGCTATCATGTGAACATGAAACAAAATCTTAGAGGTTTTTTTTAGCACCTTGTTGAATCTGTTGAAATTAAAGCAGTTCTGAAGGTAAAAGGGGGTCTAACACCCAGGTGTATCTAATAAAGTGACCGGAGAATGTACAGCCAATATATGTGATGCAGAGGTGTGTTTTTCCCCCAGTGCAGTAAAAGGTACCTCTCGTATATCCTCATTGCCTTCTTTGACGTTCTCTGTAGCACCAACGACGAGCTGATGAATGTTGTCTATTTCTGCTTCCTGTCATGGAGAATAAGATGGACAATAAGTCTGTGTACAACAATGCACCGTGCACTTAACAGAGTGCCTGTGTGAAACCGAAGGAACCCAGCTCACTTGTTGCAGGACTTTCTCAGCAAAGATTTCTTGAAGTCGTGAGATCTCTACCACCTTCCCTTCGATTTGCCTGGTGGGTACAAACACTGGCATGAAGCATCCAATGAAAATAATGTGGCTAGCATATATAAGCCCTTCCAGATGATGTTAGGGGAACATTTAGTGTTTAGTGATTTTTTTATCACAAGTGTTTCAGATCCATTTCATTTAGTTTTATTAGCCACCAGAGGACTAATCTGCAAACACTCAAATCTTTGGGTAATTTTAATCCTGTCTTAATCAACATCTAACATTTCAGCCATGCTGTTTAAAACAGACTTATCAAAAACAGAAGGGAACATACACAGATGGAGACTCACCTCACTTCATCCACCAGGCTGTTCATCTCACTGATCAACCTCTGGTTTTCCTGCTCAAACTAGACATAAACACAGTACTGAATAAATATGTATAATGCAGATGTCAAATGCTAATTTAGTGTAAATATATTTCCACTTTTATTTGCCTTATCAGGAAATCCCTGTAAGCTGCTTTTGTGATGACAAATAACAATCCAAATTAGTCTGACATTTGCTGCTCTAAATCTTTAACCCTTCAAACCTCTGGCAAAAATCAACAACGAGTTGTCCCTGTGCACCGACACGCTGTCAAAGTACAACATTAACGTTTGAAACATGCAGATCTATTCATTCATTATTCTGTATACATAAATATTTTCTAAGGTGTCACACCATCTGAATTTCCTCTGGGGAGAGCTCATCTTCCACTCGGCTCTCCTCCCACAGGTTTACAGGGTTGTCCTGGACCTCTGATGATGCAGTCTTCTCTAAAGGGCGAAAGACAAAAGACTTTTAAAGACAACTTTAGACGTGTTACAATAAGAAACCTCTCTGAAAATATAACCTTGAGCAGTTATTATGATGGAGTTTTTTAAATGGAATATCTTCAGTTAGTTTATTATTTAGTCCATACTCCTTTATTGCCTTTGGTAAGCTATTCCAGCATTCAGTAACTTATTTTTTAGAGTGAGTGTGTTGTGAGTCCAGATGAGCTTTGAAATTGGTTCAACTGCCTTCAGGAAGCAGTCTCTTAAAGCAGTTTTCACTTTCAAATACAAATCAAGTTGACAAGATTATAATAATAAATGTCCTTTTTGACTACTGTAATTATAACTAGGGATAGGTACCGGTATCCGATGCCATTATGGCACCGGTTCTGACATAAACAGTAGTAACCAGACCGAAAAGCAGCGCACATTTCGGTGCTTTTTTTTTCTTTCCCTGAGATGTCATACACTTTGGATTCTAGCCAATCATTTTACCTTTGCAAGGATAGTAGGCGGGCCCAGGTACGTACGTTCTTTTCGAGCTACAGATTAAAAATGCCCAAGGCGAAGCCGTCAAAAGTCTGGCTGTACTTCACAGCAAAAGATGCAAACTCAGCAGCCTGCTTTAAGGTGATACTGTGCAAAGGAGGTAACACCTGGAATCTGACGACCAACCTGGCGACGCATAGCGATTTTTTTAAAAGCCGAGAAATGCACAGAGTTAGCAACATCTCCCAAAAACCCGAAGAGGAGAGTCCTGGCCCCTAGCCCTGCCAGTGTAGCAGAAATGATGACGGATGATGATGGCAGCAGCAGCCGTTCTTCTCTGCGTGAGTAGCTTAATGTTGTCCGTGTGTAATTTACGTTGAGTAGGCTAACCACGTTATTACATTAATGCATGTAAGGTGAACTAGCAAACACCGTCGTAGTTACATGCAGTTGTCTTCTTGTTTGATGGCAGATACTCCCTTCACCCTGGCCAAAAAGGCTAAAACGACCAAAGAAAAAGTGGAAAACAGCTAAACATGAGAGGTTTAAAGTTTGTGTTTTTTCCATTGTTTAAGCACTGCTTCCAGCCAAGAGTGATACCATATATGCCCTATAGCTGCAGAAAAGGCTAACATTGTTATCTTTCTACAAAAAAACAGCTGAACATGAGAGGTTTTTGGACCAATTTTGTGTTCTCCATTCTTTAAGCACCGGTTTGAGCACCGTTTAAGCACCGGCACTGTTTCGAAAGTACTGGTTTGACACCGGTATCGGATAAAACCTAAACGATACCCATCCCTAATTATAACATTTAATACAGTTAACTGATCCAAATAGTGCTACTTATTGCTTCCTGTCTGCCAATGTTGGCTATGGATGATGATATGAATAATACTCATACTTAACTTTCAATCTTAACTGAGATCACAAAGAATCATCATCATCATCATCATCATGTGCAATGACACTGTGATAAGACACCATGACATTATATATATTATATATGTTTTAAAAAAAGCTGAAATATATGAGATCACAAAAAAGTAGAAGAAGAAAGCATAATTTGGAGTCAGGTAAGTTCTAATAAAATGCAGTAGGGCTTGTCGTGACAGGCTTTGCATGTTGACTTACCAGAACTTCCCTCCTTAACGGTGTCCTCCTCTGTGGGCTCCACTTCCACTTTTTTCTCCACTGGACCGTGATGCTCTGGTACCAGTCTTGATCTGTGACCACAGAACACAATATTACATGAATCACAAGCAGTTTAAAAATGATGAGTGACAACAGGTCAGTGAGGAATGCAAATACTCACAGCCTCTTCTTGTCCACCATTCTCTTGACTCTAATTGCTCTCTGCTCAGAGTACAGCTTGCATACACCTTAAAACCAAAGATGCAAGGTATGATCAAATTGTGTCAGATGCATTATGAAAGAATTATGAAGTATTAAAACAGGTAACAGAGGACTCACTAGAAGTTCAGTAATTAGCTACAAACTCACCTTTTAGGTATGTTTCAATGAGGTCTAGCACCGCTCCCCTGTGCTCCTTTATCTGAGCTGATATCACCTGTTTTTCAGCTGAGATGACAACAATAATATATTTACAGTCAAGACTTCCTGACTTGGAAAGCATGCAGTATGAACAAGACCATATCAGCATTTCCAGATATGTTATGTTTAAATTTCCATTTAAGTTGATTTGCTGCACAGAAATAAAAGACACACCTTCATTGCGTAGCTGCTTGATGGCTTCAGAGCAGGTTCTCATAAAGATCTGAGCATCCTGGTCGATCTGGTCACGGTCATTGTCTGTCATGCGGGAAAGGTCTGATGAAATGAGACTGTAAAACACACACCAGAGCAATGAGAGTGAGCTTGAAGACTTTTACAAACATCATATTTAGTTTTACACCGACAGACATGCCGTAATGTGAATAGTTTCAAGTTGAGAAAGCACTTGTCCAAATACTCCTTCCCTCATTTCCACGCGCAGCTTTAAACAGTGTACTCCAAATTTGTCCTAAGTGAGCATCATGTTAAGCATCCCATCATGCAATGCATACTTTGCGGGGGGAAACCTAAGGAAGCAAGGCAGTAAGCAAGCTAAAGTCTGTATTTTGCTTTAGCTAGGTGTTTTAAACTTTAAAAAGTAAATATGACAATCCACATTTGAGTCTTTTCCCTTTGTATTATTAGTTTGTGGGTGGCTGTCCAGGAAATAGAGATGTCACTTGACAACAAATAATTGATAATAATTACAAGATTTGAAGCTGAACAAGCCATCCATTGAAGGACTTTAGTTTCATTACCATTACATCATGTTATAACATCAGTGTAAATAAATCAGTTATCAACTATAGGTCACAATTACTCTGAGGACTAAGAGGTTAACAGGAAATCTGGAAGATAGTAACAGCTATGGGAAAAGCTGAATGTATACAAGACCTGCAAACATATCAGTGGACAGTCCCATCACTAAATACTACCACACTCAACCCACTGACATGTCTAATGCTTAGTTAATGTTTTCTTTTGAGGTTTCATCAACAACTCGTTCCCAACAGTGGCTACTCACGCGCACGCACGCACGCACGCACGCACGCACGCACGCACGCACGCACGCACACAACGCAGAGGGGCCTTGGAGAGAGGAAGGCCTGGATTAGTCCCTGGGTGTGATTTGCTCTACACTTGGTTGCAGCTCAATTATTCCAGACAATTAGACTGGAGTCTGCCTCTACAGACCACCCGACTCGCTGCTGACCTTGTGCCAGAAGGCAGCCCCTGTAGCTCGCGCACAGACACTCACGCACGCTGAAAATAACCCTGACTCCTGACCTTCTCTGAATTTTGTCAGAATTAAAGCGTTTGTGCCCTCATCAGCTTTCCCTGCAGCCTTGAAGGGTTTTGCCGTTGCTGTTGTTGATTGTGGTGGATTACTGTGACTGTTTGGAGAAGCTTACCTTCCGGCGCTCACATAATCTTTTCTGTGCTGTAGCAGAAAGTCTTTGAGCTTGGTGATGTTCGTGATCTGCCAAGATAAAGTGAGAAGTAGCATTACTCGACCCCATCACCGTCATGTCAACAAGTCTTTAAATACGCAGTTGCACCTTCAAATATGTTAATTTTGGTCAACATTGTTTTTTTTTCCAGACATGTATGAGGAAACTATTTTCTCCCAGCTACATTCCAACAGAGCCAGAGTAAATGCATAATTTTACATTTATTGGAAGTGACAGGAAACCAGTGTCCTTCTATCTCTGTGAATTCTCAATATTTACTTATGACAATTCATCAACTCCAGGACATACAAAAATCAAACCAGCAATTTGCCCGTCAAACAGCTCTCATAAATAAAACCAAGGGCTTACAGAGCATACAGAGCACTGACAGAGCCATTTCCAATAAGCTTTAAATTTATGATCTGTTGCTATTTATCACAGAGAGAAAGTCCAGGAGTGTGTGTGTGTGTGCAAAGGGAAACCAGAGGAAACTTGGTTCAATCCAATATTTGCTCGTGTAATTCAGTCAAATATTAAAAAAGACCAAATTGCTTCCCTGTCCACAGACTTCTGCTGGCAGGCTACAAGAGGGTGTGAAAGCACACACAGCAGGCTCTGTTGGATCCACAAGAAGACAGAACTGAGACAGGCGCAGGACTGAAAAATGACACAATGAGTTTGACTGTGACAGCGAGCACAGAGCGTGGGGGATTATTTTGATAGCATAACGACGCTGTCTTCAGCCTTCACTTTTTCACGCTAACAGCCTCAATTATCAAATTGCTTTGGCTGTAAAGAGTAACCTGGCACCAGTCGTCTAATAATGTCTCTAAACATTCATTCCTAGCGTCACAGTGACTTAAAGCGGTGTTTTATTTGAGCTGACGTTTGAAAAATGACTCGTTTGTCAGGGCATAAAGAAGGTGTTGTGATAAACAGAGCCGAGCAATTTGTTAGAAACCCAGAAGTCCTTCTCTGGTTTAGAGGGTGACGTACGACACTGCTGTGGGGGGCATGCTAACGCAGGCAAGGACAAGGCAGGCTGAGCCCCGCTAATAATACAATTATTTGTGAGGTCAGGAGTTAATTGATGTTCAGTGCAGTTGAGCTTGGAGGGTTCAGGGAGAACAGAACCGTACTTATAGTTTAAAGTCATTCAGATCAGCATTAGTTACTAGTTTAGAGCCTATTCAAAACATGCCTGTTTGAAATTGGCTCTAGTAAATCTCTAGTTTTACTGTTGCAGCATTCTCAATCAATCACTGACCAACCATAATTATGACTGTACACACTTAAAGTCTAGAAAATATCGCATGGGAGCAGACGGCAATAATGTTTGGGTGAGCATCATCGTGTCATGTGACATTTTATGATGCAACTCATTCAGTATTATATCTGTAATCAAACTTTAATGTTACATCATAAATGTATATTATTTTAATATATTCTTCATTTGACATGATTATAATGTCTAAATATGACATCTAAAAATGTTTTTAATATTATTACAACCACTCTTGTTCGGTAAATTTGACAGTATCTTGACTACCAAACAAAAGACCTATGATTAAAACACAGGTGTTTGTCAGTTATCACAATAATAACAGACCTTTTTTCAGATGCCTGATCAGAATAATATTGAAGCACAACTTCAAAAGGACTCCTGTGACACTGTTATATTAATCTGCATATGTAACAGTCGGCGCTTCCCTTAACTGACAAATCAGTGCTTTCACTTGACTTAAAATCCTTAACACATTCTGAATTCACCTCATCTCTGGAGCTAACGCAGTTAATATGACCACTGTTAAAACAAATACAAAAAATACAATATAAAATGGCCCACGACAATGTTAAGACGATGCATGGAGAGGAAAAAGGTAAAAATCCCTTTTTAGGCAACTACTACAAACAGAATACACTCAGTACCTTGACAGTTGTAGTATATAATGCTTAAGTGAGGACAGGATGATGTCTTGTTAATAGCTGCACTGGCATAATAAGCCATTTGCAATGCACCACACTGTTGACCGTGTTTCTGAAACATTCCCACACTGTAGAGGTTCATGAGCAATCCTTCCAGCTTGCTGTTTGGAGGGTATTAATTGGACACAGCCATCTTTGCAACACAGTCTTATTGCAACCATTTAGATGAATTATATTAATGACATGAAGTAGTACGTAGAGTCACGGACTGCTCTTTGAAGTTAATCAAACACATGCAAAGAATCCTTCATATAATTAAAATCTAGCATGTCAGTGAATAAGACTGGTTATCATTGTAACAACCTTTATAAGTTTTTTATAGCTTTGAACTGCAAACAAGCTTGGAAACAACATCTTACAGCAAAAATTGGACTGTTTGGTTTTTGTTTTTTTAATTAAAAGTTGCTTTGTGTTGTTGCTGTAACATTTCAACTCGTTCGTTGTGGTTTAGAGTCTTTTGGTATGATTTTGTGAGGAACAAATAAAGTGAAATGTTATGTCTAAGTTCCTAAATGAAACACAGAGATATTTATGTAATCTAGACTTGAAATTAGAAAATATAAACTCCTCCACACCAAGAACGATTTGGCTTGTCTTTACTATAAACTGTTTCCTGCTTGCAATTAACACTCGGTTTCAGCTTTGTACAAAGTTTATCTGACTACAAACCTCTACTCGTGGTACTACACCTTTTTCACCAGCAGGCAGTGCTAAGCCCAAAGCACTGGAACACAGTGGAAGGTCTGTGTGTGTGTGTGTGTGTGTGTGTGTGTGTGTGTGTGTGTGTGTGTGTGTGTGTGTGTGTGTGTCTGTTGTGTGTTGTGGGGGTGCTGGGGAGTGTCAAAGACTGCTGCTCTGGGGGTTGAGCTGCCTCCTGTGTGTATACATTGGAGCTTGGATTCCCAGCACAACCTCAAGGGTTTGCAGGGGGTCAGAGGGATCAATTGCTCTTGTAACGTAAGACCTTAAAGAGCAAGTAATTCCTGAACAATGAGGAAGGGGGTGGCCTTGTGCATGCGGCTCACCACATATGTGTATGCATAGGTACGCGTGAACGTGTGTGTGAGTGTAACGTGTAGCTGCCGCAGGTGTGTGTGAGGCAGAGCTCGCAGGGAAGGCAAGAGGAGACAGTCTGCCGGGCTATATCTAATCTCGTCATCATCAAAGACCCCCACTTTACCTCCTCACTTTCTCCTTCCCCTTGGTTCCCTCCAGCTCTGACTGAGCCCAAACAAACCATCAGGGGGGATTATTATGAGGAAGAAAAGAGAAAAGGCTTAGCTAGCAGATTTTCTAAAGAGCCTGGATAGCTCTTTGTTTTGTTTAATCCAGGTAACTGACAGAATTTGATGATGACTGCCCTGCTTTGGTTCAAGTCCCTGTGTGTCCTGACTGTGGGCTATCCATACTGACGCCACGTTATGTTGTGTTTAGGAATGTGGCCCTGATGCAGAGAGGATGCTTCAGAGGAGAACGCTGAGCCACATGTTGACTCTATTATCATGTTTATGTCTGACTCTCTAATGGGCTGAGTTTTGTCTTCTCATGTCTATTCACAGTTAGGAAGCTTTAGCCAGCTCTATAAACAAACAAGGAGTAATCAAAGAAAGCTTTTAAGAATATTTACCAACTGGGTCCTCGACCCTTTTAATATGTGCTAAAGTTGTATTAATCTGTCACGAGTTTAACCGGCCAATTCACTTCGATACAAAGATGTGGAAAGCAGCGTTTGCATGCAGTCTCGGTGCTTCTTCATCTACTGTCACACAGGTCAGATCAAGGATGGATTTGAAAAGTGACGGAGAGTCTGAATCATATATTAGAGATTTTCAAATACTGAGGAATATCAGCCAATGTATAGTCTGCGGTAAAGAGTACAAAGCTGAAATGACCACATTACCGCTATTGTATTTTACAACTGTGTCACATTTCTCCCCTTCAAGACAGATGGAAAGCATTCAGCAATCATCTCTGTTCAATCACAACTTGTAACGGTCCTGCTGCTGGAGCTTAGTGAGACGGACTGAGTCAGTGGCAAAACTATTGAGGAAGGTTTACAGCCTGCCTAAACCGATTTCAAGCATGCATTCAAAGCCATCATATCTTAATAATCAATTTCATATGAAACAGATGTGAAGGGCGGGGCTGTAACGTTTCACTAAAACACAAATGGACAACACGGGACAAAAAATTAATTAATAAACAAAAGGCAAAGCTGGCAGCTGAAGAGAAGGTGACGTTAAGCATGTGAGATAAACAGAACTGTTTTTAAAAAAGGACACCACATAATATAATAGATACATACAGTATCTACCATTAGATTCAAAATATTGTTGTGTAAGTATTTGTATTTACTGATATTCCTTAGAGAGCATACTTAATCACGTTTTGTGATTATTTCAGCATGTTTTTGAATTGTAAGACCATCTCTCTTTTGTTTACTTAAGTCCGGTCAAGTTGCCTTGGTTGGACTGACGCAAACCTGTGTCTGTTTTTCAGAACTGCCAAAATATTATCACAGCGAACTGGAATTATGGTTTGCAAGTCCACGTGTTTGTTTCAGCCCAGGAGGAAATCTTATATTACACTTTATTAATGTTCAATATTCATATACAATATAATGCAAACAGTACTGCACACAGTGGGTCATAGAAGAGTAAGAAACGTACTGTCCACATTGGCATCCCCTGGTGAAACAAGTAAATAAAAGAAAGCTCACCCCTGCTTAGGACAGCAGGATACACATGCTGAAATCCTGACAACAAAAGGTAATAAATCAGCAAAATCACTAGCTCTATAACTTAGATGTACTTAATGAGCATCTCCTGCCAACCTGGTATCAGTTGTCATGGTCATTATAATAAATACGTTTTTTCCCCTGCATACAGTAGCACTGAAAACACCTAAAAAGTACCAGAAATGCAATTTCAGAGTAAGTGACACTGCAACTTTCCTTCAGTGTATTATACATCACTGAATTGATATAATTCACTTCCAAAAAAGAACCAAAAACAAAACCACTTGAGTTAAACTTTAGTTTCAAAAACACGAGCAAGAAAAAGACATAATCTATAAAGACAGAAAACACTTCAGTGATTTAATAAAGCAAAGTAATTTGCGGAGTGCATGGAAAATCTAGACGTTTGATTCGAGTCAGATTCTCACAGTACTGGAAAACTCAAACCTACTTGAGTCTTTACCTCTAAGACAGTAAACAAACTCGTCTTTTGACCTTTGCTTTAAAAACAAAACTGAAACAGTATCATCTGCTTTAGTTTTATTTTGTGCATTCAGTATCAATGTGAAATGACAACAAATAATTAATACCCCATGACTTATTTCCACATTTTATCCTGTAACAAAAGGCCCAATTGTATTCTTTATAGTTGTCATTTGCTTAAACAGATAAGTACACATCTGTTGGAGTTTCATGGCTCGGATTTTAGTGTTAAGAGTGGTGAATGCAGTCTGCTGTCATTAGTATTGGGAAATCGCAACATTTGCCTAATGATAATGCCGTAAGACAGTATTTAAAGTATCCACAGCTGCTGCTTGTTCATCTCTAACAATCGTGTCTACAGAAAAGCAATGACTGCCTCATGACTTAGAGCTTGTCATGCATCTGTAAAACTGCTTTTAACCACTTTTTGCTCGTTAGTTTCATTTTCATGAGTCCTTCCAAACCTTTTGTTGCGTGCAGTAAAACAAAGATCACGATCCTGCTCAGGGCTGACAGCAGATGCCTCAAAATTCAATTTGCCTGGCTTTCATGGGAAAACAGTGCAGAGATTAGGCCAACTGGTAAAAGAGACCATTTAGCAGCACTGTTCATCTGAGCGTGATCCCTGCAAATCGCTCAGCATAGACTTGGCTTAGGCAGCTATATGAGACCGCGTTTTACCTTTTGTGTTGTACTTTGGTAACGTGATGAGCAGAAGCATAATATAAAATTACTGACTGCAAACTTGCAAAATGTGGCTAAATAAGGCGCTACCATTGCTTTAGTACATATTATGTACAATATCAATTCTTTTATTTTTCACTGATCTGGCTTTTGGGCTTTTTAACATCCCTATGATAAATGTTTTACCTTTCTTTGACTGCCAATTACTTTTACTTCTACAAAGACTGGGGGGGGGGGGGGGGGGGCATACTTGTGCACCACATTCCCTAAACAACTCATAAATGTCATGTAACATCTGCTGCTGTGGCTGTACACCATCTGTATGTGATCCGTTAAGCACAAGAAGAAATGTGCAAATTCATTCCAGTTTCATCTGAAGCAAAACACCCACAGGCTCTTAAACACATCTCTAACGATTATTTCAACTTTGATCTGCGACTCTGACCTTTGCAAGTTCACTGATCCTCTTTAACGTCCCGGTGTGATACAAGGTGATAATTTTAACTTCACTTTCACAATGGTTTAGCTTGATTTAGTTTATAACATCTCAAACATAAAATGAAATTTCAATTGTTTAAAAAAAAAGAAAACACACTGGAGTTGGAAACTTAACCATCGTCGAAAAATTCAGACTAAATGTTACGAAAATACTAGAGCATACCATTTCACTGTAAAGTTTTCACAGCGAAGAGCCCCTCTAACAACACAACATCATTTTAAGAGCTGGCCCACTTTTCAGTGTTTCAAAGAAAACAGTGTGAGAAGGAGCCAATTTTGGAATACCAATACTGAACGCAGAGTGGGGAGCCAAGCGCTATTTTCTACACCCAATTTGACAATTTTAGAGTGACCTTCCCCATTTAAACTCGAGAAGGGTAGCATGCTGCGGAGAGCGACGAGGTGAGCGGTGAAACGGAGATCACAGCGCCCAAAACCAACCCCTATGAGGTAAAAGATTCCCCTTACCAAACCCCACCCTGCAAACACTGGCCCTCTTATTAGTCAATCAAACCCTTCTTGAATCGACTTGAAAGTAGCTACATTTCCTTTCTCATTGTGTTGACTTTTGAGTGGAAAAAGAAAAAAGTCTCAGAGGTCCACTGTGTATTTGTCAACTTTGATGTTTTCTTTCTATTTTTGCGAAGCTTCAATGGGAATTTAGGAGGGAGAGTTAGCGGGAGAGTTATGCATGTCTTGAAGGGCACCCACATCTGTTGTGCATTAGGTGCCGGCCGTCAACATTGTTACTGGGGACCTAATTTAATATTTTCTCTGTTTTGATCTTCCACCTTTAATCACTGGCTCTTGGGAGGATCAGCTTTCCCCAGAAATTGTTTGAGAGCCGAAAGAAAATGTTATTGCAGCATGTTTATGGAATCATACATGGGAAGAGGCGACCTGCATAAAAATGACTGCCTATGTGATGCCGAATAGAGACAGAAAAGGATAGCTGAGCCGGGGAGACGTGGGTGAAAACCGCGACATAACTGTAAGCAGTCAGGACATTCCAAGCTCACATTTTCAATTTCGGCAAAAACGGCTTCACTGAGATGGTCGGAGATGATATCTGCAATGCGAAGGAGACAGCAGTAGGGGGGGAGGAGAGCAGGGTGCAGCCACCACAGGATAGGTTTGGGTTTCTCTTGAATAAGCAGCAGTGCCTTTATTAAACCACCATTTCTAATATCCATGTAACAGAACATAACAAAAACCTGGTTGTGCAGAGCTGCAGCAAATGGGCTCATGTTTGCCTCGGGCTGATGGCTGAAGACATCGGGTACAACTAGAGCTGGGCGATAGAACGATAACGATATGTATCGCGATATAACTTTTACTCGATAGAGAAATTAAGCTATCGCGATAGACCTCGCCGCTCTTGTCCTCTTAAAAAAAAAAAGAGAAAAGAACAGCCAATCCAAACTAAGTAGCGCAGAGCCGAACCAATCACAGCCGCAGCGTCACGTCGCGTGACTTGTTACGTACAGCACAAGTGCCAAGCCGCACGTGTGTTTGTTTGGGAAGCAGCCAGCGGGTAATGGAGGAAATGAGTGTGCCGACTAGAAAAATCAACCGAGCGTGACCGAAGAGAAAACAGATGATGGTTCCAACGCCGGAGAGATTGTCGAACGGAAGAGCCATAGAAGTTCCGTAGTGTGAAGGTATTTCGGCTATTTCAAGTCTGACAAAAAACAGAGTAGCGTGCACTGTAAATTGTGCCAAAAGCAAGTCTGGAAATACAATAAACTGGTGCATGCGTCACACTGCGCCACATTATTGTTTCGGTGAAATGAATTTCTACAATACTGTTACTGTTAATTCTACTCTCTGCAGTGTTTAAATGCTTACATATACACACAGTTACTGTCCCTCCACACATACGACTCAGTTCTGCTTCTATGCCGCAGCTTTGTTTACTTTTTCCCACCGAGGCTTCTAGACTTCTGATTGGCCAACATTTCTGCACGGTTAGGAATCTAGCGCCACCTGCTGCTTTGGCATGTTCATAGCAGCGTTTTCCTTCATTTCTGCCTTTATGTGTGGACGGGATTATTTTTTAAAACGAAAACGGAAAATCTCCGTTTTCAAAAATACCCGTGTACGCGTGGACGTGGACAGTCTCTGACTGGAAGCGCTAATTCGTCATTCGGCTTTTGTCAGACTAAAGTAACTGTTAAAACTGTTTGAAAAGCTAAGCTATACAACAAGGAGAGATTGAGAATTTCCTTTTAGTTCTCAGTTTATTTGATATTGACAAAAGTTAGTCAGTTTTGTCTGTTCTTCTGTAAAACAAACTAAGATTTATTTTTAGAATTAATATTTTGTTTCTAAGTGGAATTGACAATTTGGTCTGTTTCGTTTGTTCTATTTTGAAACTTAAACGCTTTAGCGGCTGCCTTTTGTGTAGTTTGCAATATTTGCCTTTATTTATCTGAAAAAGTCTCATGTTCCTTAAGTACATCTACCCTGTTGAACTTATTATGGGAAATAAATATTTAAATAAAAACAAGCTGCTGATTATTTCACATTTTACTTGTGAGCAACGGCACATTTAAATCTTACAAATATAGTTATTTGGCTTATATCGTGATAGATATCGTTATCGCCTGAAATGAAAAAAACATATCGTGATATGAAAAAATCTCATATCGCCCAGCTCTAGGTACAACTTAAAGCCCTGACTCCCCTTGGGATACGTAAAGTGGTTCTTCAAGGTACCTTTGAAGAGGTTTGTTTTTGAGATATTCATGTCAGGCCAAAGTGTAGCAGTAGACGTACAAGCAACATGTACACTGCTAGATCTTGTACCGTCAACCATAGAGGATGGGTCTGTATTTCAGCGGAAAAAGATAATTTAAGATGTTTTTCATGACATTTCCTGAATCAACACAATGTCTCATAAAATGAGATCCAAAACTGTTTTCCCCAATATATTTAGTCTTATGTGAAATTCTACAAATAAATTTATATTATTACAGTATTAGAGGAGATGAAGTCTAAATTCCATTACTGACAGTGTATTAAAAAGCTAGCATTTTTCAGTGAGACCAAGGTCATTTTAACTGGCTATTACCAGAAAACTAAGAAAGGAAGAAATGAAAACATACTTCTTCAGTTGTGTAGCTGTTCATATTTATATGGTTTCTGAAAAAATAACCATATCAACTGCTGATCCAAGCGTGTAAAATTTTTTCTGAATATCAGTTGCAGGCCTCATGTTGGGGAAAATACATATATATATTTTATGTGACACTTTTGTCCTTGAGTGATTGTTTTCATGAGAATTTGGTCAGATATGAGAATATAGACTGGGAGACTGCACACCAGCAGCTATGAAACAACATTTCTGACTTATTTCTCTCCCTATGATGCCCACACCTATCAATCTGTGCCAAGAATGTTTTATATGAAGTGGCGTATGCACTTATAATATGCACTTATAATAACGGCATACTCCAACAAATACAGTTATTATAATAATAACCAGGAATTGTAAAACACAGTTGAGCACACATGTAGCAAGCCTGGACATCCCCAGATAACTTTAATGAGTGAATATTGTATCTGTAAAAGTTGTAGATTACCAAAGTATATAAGGGCATAAAAGCATTTCATTAACATCGATGGGATATTCTTCTTCTTCTTCTTCTTTCAGCTGCCTTTACAAAATACCATAGCAGATAATTTGCCTCTATTTCACCCTATCCCTAGCACCCTCCTTTATCACAAAAACCCTCTGCATGTGCTCCTTCACTACATCCATGAGTCTCCTCTTAGGTGTTCCTCTCTTCCTCCTGCCTGGCACCTCCACGTTCAGCATCCTTTGCCTAGTGTATTTTCTCTTCCGACTGTGCATATACCCAAGCCATCTCATCCTTACCTATTTAACTTTGCCTCCACACTGCTCAACCCGAGCTGCCCCTCTGATGCGTTTGTTTCTAATTTCGTCCATCCTGGTGACTCCCAGTGAAGATCTTAACATCTTCAGTTCAGCCTCCGGTCGTTTTTGTCAGTGCCACCACCTCCAAGCCATACATCATAAAAGGTCTAGTCTTGCAAACCTTCCCTTTCCCTCTTGGTGCTATCCTTCTCTCACAAATCACCCCTGACATTGCCTCAACCTTCTTCACCCTGTCTGCAAACTCTTTTTCACACCTCTTATGCATTATCCGTTGCTTTGGATGGTTGACCCCAGATATCTAAACTACTCAAACTTCAGTACCTCTGCTCCTTGCAGCTTCACTGTTACACCTGTCTCCCTCTCATTCACACAAATGTATTCTGTCTTGCTTCTACTGACTTTCATCTTCTCTCAAAGCATACCTGCACATCTCCAGGCTCTATTTCACCTGCTCCCTACTCTCAGTACAGATCCTCAAAGCCTTCAACAAACGATTAACTGGCCACTTATTGTATTAGTCAAAATCACAACCTTTATATTTCAAATCTCAACGTATCATAATATTATCTATTCTATGACAAATTTGGAACATAATTTGCATATATTCAATATAAATTTTAAAAAATCTAATCCAGTTTAAGTTCATGCTGCATTTAGCAAAGTTATAGTCTGCAAATGTTGACAGAACACCGGCTAACCACGAACAGCGCCAACACACCAAAGGAAACAGAAGTGGTAAGCATCGTATATGCACTGTATTTCACTGGCTGCTGTTGCTCCTACAAAGTAGTAGTAAGTTTAGAAGCTGCCATTAAACGTAAAGCACTTTGGCCACTGTGCTAGCAAAGTTAGCTAACGCTAGCCTGGATGAACACTCACCACTTCTTTCGCCCTCGGTGAGAAGCCACTCTTCGGTCTACTTCTCTTGAAAATTTCATCTTTGGTCGAGTCGAAGCCAATCCCTATGGCTTTGTTCCTGGTTTTGACCGTCTTAACGCTGGCTTTGAAAAGTAACGTGATATCAACAGCCATGTCTGAGCAGCTGCAGCCGACTGCTCACCGCTGTAAACAAACTGACACGTCACCCGATGAGGACGTCATCTTCGTGGGACGCGCTGGATTTCTCCTGTAATACGGGTACGAAAGCGTTACGTTTCACCTTAAATATTTCATCAGTATTTATTTATTATAAGTAATATTCACATCATAATAATTGAATTCTGCTACAGTCCGATCGTATATTTAAAGACCGGTCGCTTAGAATCAACTCTTGTAGGGAAAATCTTAAAATATCTTTAATTTAAAAAAAAAAATCTATTAATATTTTAACTGAAACCTTCGGTCTGAAAGCATTAACTTGAAGCCTTTACCTGTATGTGCCAAATTTGGGAAACGACAGTCCAAACCATAAATTCTGCCATCCCACAGGTCAATTGTACAGTTTCAGACTGCAACAAAAATGGGAAAATCTGACTGCAAATACAAGGGAGGAGATCAAACGACAGAACTACACAGAGGTAAAGGTGAGGAAAATCAAGTTGAAGCAAAATTTATAGGATAGTGAAAAACAAGGAAAAAGCATTTAAACATAGAGAGACAAAATAGGGATTATGCATCATTAATTATTTAATAAACTCGTTATATTTATCAATAAATAATGCAAGCAATGATTCTTTGTTAACAGATAAAAGCCTGTCCATTGAGCAGTTCATTACAGAGACCTGAACAGTTATTTCTGTAATGAACCTCTGAGACTGCTGCAACAAGAGAGAGACGACTCTTTAGCCCCACAGAAACTCTTAATTTATCAAATCAGAACGAGTTTTGGGGATTATTTACTAAAAGTTTTCTGAAAGATTGCCCATTCATTTCAAATTTAAAATAACATTTATCGGATAAATTAATGGATAAAAGTTTTTATTCGTGCTGCATTTGAGATGAAAATATTCCCACAATAGATGAAGGATTCCCAAACAAGAAGCAGCTGACACAGCGACAGCTCCCCACATATACGAATCTCTGCAGCATAACCAAAGATGGCATTTAGTAATGTAGCTAAATCATTGGCAGTGCAGTTGAGAACGCCACATGCTACTGACATTACCGACTCTAGTGAACATCTGGATAACATTTTACTTCTCTATCACCAGCCTACTGCACAATCAACAAATTAAACTATACAGTTTATCGTTTTAAATGTGTAGTGTTTTCTGTGAAACGATAAGAAATATTTAGTCTGAAGGAAGACACTAGTTTTGTTCCACCTCACTAAGGAGGTGAAAGGTACAGTACCTCCTGACCTGGTGGACTAGGTGAGCTATAAGAATATTTATATGCCAGTGCATTTTCAAAATGCGCACATTCAACTTATTTCCGAGTTTTCTGCCACCTATGAATGCAGCCCATGTTCCTAACAATGGGCTGATTTATGCTGTGTGGGATGTGTTGGATGGTTTTCAATGTCTTTGTGGAGACTTGTGCTCAGAGACTGTGCAATATCTGAGCTGTGCAGTGCAGTTTTTCTACACTCCCTCTACCTGGTAGCAATGTGATGAATAAGGAAATGTTTTGATGTTTACATCACAGTGAATACTGACAGATGATGGCTGTGTGTTGGCGCTAATCAAAACTATTATTCATGCCAGAACTTCTGTCTGTTGTTCTAATGATTATATTTTGGTATTGTGTTGTAACTGCCACAATAATGAGTGATTGTCAATACAGTCTGTGTCCAAAACAAACGACTGGTGACCTCTCCAGCCAGACTGTACTCTGCCTCACATCCTATGACAGCTGGGGTAGGTTCCAGCCCGTCTGTGGACTTGAATTGGATAAGCGGAAGAAATTGGATGGATGTAGTACTTGAGAGCAGTATAGTGACAACAGCAATACAGTGCTTTTTGGTGAAGGGGCATAGTGGTTAGCACTGTCACATTACAGCAAGAAAAGCCTGGGTTTGAATCCACTAGCTGACTGGAGACTTTCTGTGTGGAGTTTGTATGTTGTCCCTACAGATAAACAGAAGAAGATGGATGATTAAATGGCCACATAAAGAGAATTTTATGTAATATTTAAATATTTTTGCAGGGAATGAGTTATTCCATATAAATATTGAATTTCAGCTATTTTCACATTTGGCTTTTCTTTGTAGGAGGCAAAATTTGTCTTTTTCTGTTAGAAATGTAGTTTATTTGCTGAGTCACCTAATTCACTCTTAAGTGCAAATTTGGAGACTGTCAAGATTTGACATATACCAATATACATATTCATAAAACTCCAGCTTAATCTTGCCAGTATAAGTAAAGCTAGAATAATGTCCTGTCTAGACAAATGTAGCAATTTGTGTGTACTATTTCTCATAAATCTGTTTATTTGCAAGTGACTGGGATTGGCACTCAGATATGAGCAGTTGGGCTTAGTGTTGAATAAAAGTCTGTTATTTGCTATGTGGTTTGCTCATTTCCTTTGTTAGTGTTGTGCCAGACTGTTTTACAGCTGAGTGCTGCGACTGTCTCACCCTTTCTGCAGTCTCAGCATTTAAAATTATTATAGTTTTGACTTTAGTAAGAGTGTATGTCTTGAAGCATGGAGTGCATGGGCACGCTTAAAGGAATGATTTCCTTTAAGATGCTGCAAGAAATCTAACCGATCACTGAATTTTCACTACAGTACACATCACACTATACTAAGCTAGAAGAAAAAGGTGACTGAATGAAGTTTCAGGAGCATATTTTCTTTCATAGATCCACAATGTTTTCTTTTAAGTGCAAAAAGACATGCTTTCTGTAATTACATTTGCTCTCTAGTGTAGTGGGTGTGAGCTTTAATAGAGTTTATTGATGAGCTAGCCTTTACTTAAAGGGAATATGCTAAGAATCATAAACTGGATGCAGTATATCCAGCTGTTTTTTTTCTATTAGCATTCCCAGCTGTTTAGTTATCACTTCTAGCTTATTAGAGTGCCATGAAAAAGTATTTACCTCCTTTGTGAGTTCTGAGATTTGTTTTTGCATTTGTCAAACTTAGATGTTTCAGTTTCATCAAACAAATGTTAACATTTGACAAAGATAATCTAAGAAAATCCAAAATGCAGTTTTTAAATGATGATTTGTTAAGGGGAAAAAGGCTATCCAAACTTATCCTGGCCTTGTGTGAAAAAGTAATTGGCCCCTTGTTAAATTATAAATTAACTTTGATTAACCACAATTTTTTGGAAAGCAACAAGTTCAGTTTCACTAAACACACCCAGGCTTGATTACTGCCAGACCTGTTGAATCAAGAAATCACTTAAATAAACCTGTCTGACAAAGTAAAGGTAGCTAAGAGATCTCAAAGAGCAACACATCATGCCGCAATTTAAAGTCATTGGCATCTGTCAGTCTGGAAAGTTTTACAAAGCAATTTCCAAGTCTTTGGGACTCCAGCAAACCCCAGTTAAAGCCATTATCCACAAATCAAGAAAACTTAGGACAGTGTTGAACCTTCCCAGGGGTGGCCAGCCTGCTACAATTACTCCAAGAGCACATCAACAGCTCATCCAGGAAAAAAACCTCACTTGCCATAGTTAAGGTCAGGGTTCAGCAATAAGAAAGAGACTCGGGGGGGAAGAATGACATTCATGAGAGAATTCAAAGGCAAACACCACTGCTGGCCAAAAAGAACAAAAGCTCGTCTTATATTTGTGAAAAAGAAAAAAAAACATCTCTAAGATTATCAAAACTTTTGGGAAAATATTCTGTGGACTGACAAAATGACTGACAAAATGTGAACTTTTTTTTGGATGGTTTAAGTGGTTTGAACACAGCATTTTATAGTAAGATCATCATCCCATGTAGCCATGAATTCTGCTCTCTATGAGAAAATCCTGAAGGAGAGCCATCCAACCATCAGTTTGTGCCCTGAAGCTCAAACAAGCTTGTGTTGTGTTGTGTATGCAGCAGAACAATAATCAGAAAACACAGTGGTGTTCTTTCAGGGCAAGCAAGGTAAGCAGTGCTTGCCTCATCAAACCTAAAAATAGACATAAATTAAATCATACCAAAATAAGGCAATCTCCCCCTTTAATCTCCGACAGTGCTTTCATAGAGCTACTCCCTTGTCAATTACAGTTTTTCTCAAATGCTAAAACACATGTCACAAACGTTACCACCAGGTCCCCCAATGTCCAAACACAACACCCTTCTCTAAAGCTACATAAACACAACCACACCTTCCCACTGCAAAACTCAAACTCCCACACCAAGAGAGCAGCTCGAAGCTGTCAAAACTGTAAACACTATACACAGCATTACACACTACAGCAAAACAATTGAAAACACAATGCTCAATTTGTGAGAAGGTTCTTTGGTTCATAACTGCCAATGCATATTTTAGAAACTGTACAGTAACGGATCGTCATAGAACCCTGCAGAGGATTAGGCATTTAGATTTGTGAGTTTCACATGAAGACTATAAATCTATAAAAACATCCTGCATGTACGTACACTACTGTAACACAACTCAATGCAAAAACAGAATCTATCGCACACAACAGTACTCTCGGAAACATGATCAGGGTGTGAAGTCTTTTTTATTGTCTACACGGTCATTTTACAGTATTACACACAGTCACTGTGCGGCATCATGTCGCCGAGCTGCATTGGGCCACATCACCTCATCCACATCACAGGCTATATTGTCCCTTGCTAGGCACCGCGGGAAAAACGCCCTGGAATGGCGAATCCATCCCTGGAAGGCCTCCACTGGGATGTCAGCACAGGCCAGCTCCATTGCCCGTACGAGGTTCTCTCTTGTGTATGGCTGTCTGTCATACACCTTCCATCTCCATGATGAGAAGAACTCCTCTATAGGGTTCAGGAAAGGGGAGTAGGGTGGCAGACAGACGTTTAAAAAGTGGTCACTGTTTGTGGTGAACCACTCTCTGATTTGGTGTGTCTTGTGGAAGCGGACGTTGTCCCAAATGATCACATACATGTGATGTGCTAGCCTAGGATGGTGTTGTTGACGGTCCAGGAGGATGTCTTTTAGCTCCTCTAGGAAGGTGAGGAGACGTTGGGTGTTGTAAGACCCAAAGACAGCATGCCGGTGGACAAGCCCCTCCGTACCCATAGCTGCACAAAGAGTAATATTACCCCCCCGTTGGCCAGGAACCTCAGTGATGGCTCTCTGGCCAATGATGTTACGGCCTCTTCGCCTTCGTTTCTGGAGGTTGAAGCCAGCCTCATTCAGGAAGAGGTACTCATGGGGTCTGGCCATCGCGTCCAACTGCATTATCCTCTGTGAACATGGGAAAGCGTACAGGTGTTCAGAACGGTCAATCAGGTAGCACAGGTAGTCCAGAAGTAATGTAGGCCACTAAGCAACACAGTATGTCCACTAACTGTACTGTGGACATGGATGTATACGTACTTGCACATACTCGTAACGTTGTCCTATGTGTCGCGCAGAGTTGCGCTCAAAGGGAACCCTGTAGACTTGTTTCATCCTCATCTGTTGGCGCCGGAGAACTCGGTCTATTGTGGACACGCTGACAGCATCAATGTTCTCAAAGTTTACATTATCTGCAATGACTTTGTCTCTGATCTCTCGGAGTCTAATGCAGTTGTTCTCACGGACCATATCTGCAATGAGGGTTTCTTGTGCCGCTGTGAATATGGCAACCCTCCCACCTCTATGTGGCATTCTTTCAGCTCTAAAGAAAGAAACATGTGTTGTCAATTGACTGATTTATATGTAAAACTACATGTAAGGTAACAGACCACTTTCACAGGCCTGTAAAACTGTAGTGTGACAAAGAAAGCAATAGCGTACTATACCTGTTGTGTTGTCTAAATGCCTTGATAATGGTGGCCACGGTGGACCTACTCAGGTTTGGATGTACTCTTCGTCCCGCTTCAGCCATTGTCATGCTATGGACAATGACATGATCAATTACTGTTGCTCGCATATCATCTGTTATGATGGTGCGAGGTTGTCTTCTTCTCCCACCTGGACCTTCTCCTCTCTCTTGTTGGCCTCCTTGTCTTCCTCCTCTACTCCGAACTCCTCTTCTTCTTAGGCCTTCACCTCTTCCTCCTCTGATCTCAACCCCTCTTCCTCTTTGGCCTGCAGCTCTTCTCCTTCCGCACGCTCGAATGCCTTCATCCATTGTGATTGTTTGGCATCTTCACCAAACTATGCTTTCATAGGTGGGGTCACATCATTAGCAACAGGTGTCTTCAATTTTGAGTCGTTGTGTGTAGTGACTGACGCCAAGTGTGTTCCCTGTGTTCACAGATTGGTGACTGTGGCAAGCATTTTGCATCACATGAGCTTTCATTTGAGAATATGTGCAGAGTTGTTTTGCAACATGTGTTTTGGCAAGGAAAAATGTGTTTAGATTTATGAGTACAGAGGGTTGTGTTTTGTGAATTGTGTCTTCATGTGACATGTGTTTATGGTACTGGTATATGGTGGCTACATTTAGTAAATGTGTTTAGACTACTGGTCATTTGGGTTACAGGATTGGCTTTTGTGTTTTAACATTTGAGAAAAACTGTAATATGTGCATTCAGCCTTCACATTACAGCCATCTTGTTGCTGCAGTCGACTATTGTTGCAGTAAGGTGTGCTTATTTCAGTCTCACAGAAAAGTGTATAGTCGTCTGTGTCTCTGAGGGCGTGTCCGTTTCATGTTTACAATGAATGACAGCAGGAAAGCTGAGAGGTCAGCACCTTGTTTCTGTGAATAAGCTGCTCTTCTGTGACTGTAAACTGATGGGAGAACACCATGCCAGGCAAGGTGCTTATGGTCTGCTTTCATTGCTCTGGGAGAGCATCAGCAAGTAAACGAGCTTCAGTGATTTAGGATCATAACAGTGTTTTTGAACTTATAAAAATATGTTGTTTTTATAACCACTGCATATGCTTTATAGAACATGATTGATTAAAGAGCATAAAAAGTATATCAGTTTCATTGCCACAATGATAATAAATATTCTGAATCAATGATCTTACAGTTTTTCTCAAATGTTAAAACACAAAAGCCAATCCTGTAACCCAAATGACCAGTAGTCTAAACACATTTACTAAATGTAGCCACCATATTCCAGTACCATAAACACATGTCACATGAAGACACAATTCACAAAACACAACCCTCTGTACTCATAAATCTAAACACATTTTTCCTTGCTAAAACACATGTTGCAAAACAACTCTGCTCATATCCTCAAATGAAAGCCCATGTGATGCAAAATGCTTGCCACAGTCACCAATCTTTGAACACAGGGAACACACCTGGCGTCATTCACTACACACAATGACTCAAAATTGAAGACACTTGTTGCTAATGCTGTACCCACATGTAAAAGCAAGTTCAGAGTGCACAGTATGCTGAAGGTTCCAAACAAACACAATGGATGAAGGCAGAGTCAGGGGAAGAGGAATTTGATGCAGAGGAGGGAGAAGAGCTGGCCCTGGAAGAAGAGGAGCAGGCCAATGAGGAAGAGGAGTTCAAATGAGAGGAGGAAGAGGAGCAACCAACGAGGAAGAGGAGAAGGCCAACATGGGAGAGGAGAAGGTCCAGGAGGGAGAGCAAGACAACCTCGCACCATCATTACGGACGAGATGCGAGCAACAGCTCAGCGACATGATGCCGCACAGTGATTGTGGTGTGTGTGTGGTGTGAATACAGTTTTTCTCAAATGCTAAAACACATTTCACAAACGTTACCACCAGGTCCCCCAATGTCCAAACACAACACCCTTCTCTAAAGCTACATAAACACAACCACACCTTCCCACCTCAAAACTCAAACTCCCACACCAAGAGAGCAGCTCGAAGCTGTCAAAACTGTAAACACTATACACAGCATTACACACTACAGCAAAACAATTGAAAACACAATGCTCAATTTGTGAGAAGGTTCTTTGTTTCATAACTGCCAATGCATATTTTAGAAACTATACAGTAACGGATCGTCGTAGATCTCTGCAGAGGATTAGGCATTTAGATTTGTGAGTTTCATATGAGTAGTATAAATCTATAGAAAATCCTGCATGTACGTACACTACTGTAACACAACTCAATGCAAAAACAGAATCTAATGCACACAACAGTAATCTTGAAAACATGAACAGGGTGTGAAGTTTTTTTATTTACGTTATTCACACCACACACACACCACAATCACTGTGCGGCATCATGTCGCTGAGCTGTTGCTCGCATCTCGTCCGTAATGATGGTGCGAGGTTGTCTTGCTCTCCCTCCTGGACCTTCTCCTCTCCCATGTTGGCCTTCTCCTCTTCCTCGTTGGTCGCTCCTCTTCCTCCTCTCATTTGAACTCCTCTTCCTCATTGGCCTGCTCCTCTTCTTCCAGGGCCAGCTCTTCTCCCTCCTCTGCATCAAATTCCTCTTCCCCTGACTCTGCCTTCATCCATTGTGTTTGTTTGGAACCTTCAGCATACTGTGCACTCTGAACTTGCTTTTACATGTGGGTACAGCATTAGCAACAAGTGTCTTCAATTTTGAGTCATTGTGTGTAGTGAATGACGCCAGGTGTGTTCCCTGTGTTCAAAGATTGGTGACTGTGGCAAGCATTTTGCATCACATGGGCTTTCATTTGAGGATATGAGCAGAGTTGTTTTGCAACATGTGTTTTAGCAAGGAAAAATGTGTTTAGATTTATGAGTACAGAGGGTTGTGTTTTGTGAATTGTGTCTTCATGTGACATGTGTTTATGGTACTGGAATATGGTGGCTACATTTAGTAAATGTGTTTAGACTACTGGTCATTTGGGTTACAGGATTGGCTTTTGTGTTTTAACATTTGAGAAAAACTGTAACGTAAATAAAAAAACTTCACACCCTGTACATGTTTTCAAGATTACTGTTGTGTGCAATAGATTCTGTTTTTGCATTGAGTTGTGTTACAGTAGTGTACGTACATGCAGGATTTTCTATAGATTTATACTACTCATATGAAACTCACAAATCTAAATGCCTAATCCTCTGCAGAGATCTACGACGATCCGTTACTGTATAGTTTCTAAAATATGCATTGGCAGTTATGAAACAAAGAACCTTCTCACAAATTGAGCATTGTGTTTTCAATTGTTTTGCTGTAGTGTGTAATGCTGTGTATAGTGTTTATAGTTTTGACAGCTTCGAGCTGCTCTCTTGGTGTGGGAGTTTGAGTTTTGCAGTGGGAAGGTGTGGTTGTGTTTATGTAGCTTTAGAGAAGGGTGTTGTGTTTGGACATTGGGGGACCTGGTGGTAACGTTTGTGAAATGTGTTTTAGCATTTGAGAAAAACTGTAATTAATGACATCTATGACATTTTTTGTGGATTAATTATTGGGGTTTTTTATACTTTAGGTACAATTTTCCAATAATAGTTTCATGTGTACTGAGGTGTTTTCATAGTGTTTTGTTCCTTCTTTTCCTAAAGGAATGTTTTGACAAATTCTTCCATCACTTGTCATTTTCAGCTACTAATAAATAATTTTCAGTAACATAGTAGATATTTATTCAACTAAGAAGTAATAATATTTCTTCACCCAGGAAGGAGTGCAGAAAGGTGACGAAGTCCCTGTTGAGTGCAGGGCACTCCAATTTATCTTGTTAAATAGGCAAATAGTGTAGGAAAATGTGTGTGTGTGTGTGTGTGTGTGTGTGTGTGTGTGTGTGTGTGTGTGTGTGTGTGTGTGTGTGTGTATTGGAGGGAGCAATCGACCCTAAATGCCCTTCTGTAAAAGTCATCGCATGCCACTGGAAACACACCAGCAACTCCACCTGTGTCTGGCTAAAAAAGTAAATAAAATAAAATAAAGGTTTTGGAGTGAGCTAGTCAAAGTCCAAACAAATCTGAAAAGCTTTGGCATGAGCTTAACGGATCAAAAACCCGCAAAGGAGAGTGGGCCAAAACTCAGTGATGTGAAACACTCATTGTCAGGTATTGCAAATGTCTCATTGTGGTTCTTGTTGCCAAGGGTGGCACCACCAGTTATTAGCTTTCACACAAGGCCAAATTAACTGGTCTCTAAAGCTGTTTTCTCTTAATAAATCGAATCATTGTCACTGCATTTGTTTGATGAAACTGAAACATTTAAATGTGTCAAATATTCAAAAAACTAACAAAACAGAAAAGGGGCAAATACTTTTTAAATGCACTGTATAGGAAATCAGCTATAAATCATTTATTGGTCACTTTAACTGTTTTATTTAAATTACTCCGAATCAGTCATGCACAGAGATGACCCCTGTGGTTGGGAATGCCTCTTCTAAAAGATGATTTCTGTTTATTCTCCTTCACCTCAGCCTTGCCTGCCCTTTGACCCTTTCTCTCTAGTTCTGCTTATTCTTAGGAACCTACTTTCTGCTGTTGCCTTTTTAATCTCATTCCTCTAAACAGGACAATCAGCTAAATATTCACACTAACATAATAATATAAATATGCGACATAAAGTAAACACTACTGACAATAACCTGAATATAATGCAACAGACGATGCATTCTTTATAGGCATTCCTAGATACTATCTATGGCTGGATGAAGCGTCGATGATGGTATCCATTCTCCCTCACCCCTGACAGTTGAGCCATGTTTTGGAGCGTCCTCTGGGCAGTCCACTTAACTCCCTGAAAGGGAACCCCTTAATCTCCACTTTCTCTTTGTTTGGACTATTATCAGACCTGTCAGTCCTGCCTGCTTTATCTTCACAAGACTCATCTGCCGGCCGTTTGACGTTGGCTTAATTATATCAAAGGCCCTTATCTCTGTTTTGCCTGAGGATGCAACCTTCCTCTGACTTGCTAGAATGGTTACAGCAGTGATAAGAAGATCACTTTTTGGGGTAAATAAATACCACTGTTTTGTGTAACAGCTTTTTTTTTAATGTCACTGGATCAGGAAAACCTTCCTGTTGCATTTTGCTCAGCTGCCTCCCTCCCTGTGTTGTTTCTATTATGTCTTTGCATTGTTTATTAGCAGGGTGTAGTCTGAAACCCGACACAACGATATCCCATCAAGCACCACTGATTCAGTTTAGAGATAGCACTCTTTGATGGGAGCTAACCACGTCTTTTGGCAGGAGTCAGTTGAAACAGTATGCAGGAATGTCATGCGGCTTGATCTGATGAAGAGCAATTACATGGGAGGGAACTGTAGCCTTTGAGGTGGAAGCTTACCTGCCACACCCTGCAGCCTTACAAATCCCAAAATGGACACATCCCAAAATGTGTGAGGATAGTCATTTTTCTTTGCGTTCGTTTCCATGACATACTGTCTGACGGGATCTGACAGGCAGGGAGCACAGATGGAAGAAATGGCCAAAGGGTTAATAAAAACAGCTAATTTTCCGACAAAACAAAGCACAAAGAAAATCACAGTTTCCTCAATTACGCTTCTAATCATCCAAGTTTCTTTTCTTTATGTCTTCTCAATTCAATAAACACAACTACTTGATGTTTACATCTGTCCGTCAGACAAATTGGCATTAGTTCACACTCTATATATGACTATTTGCACATGTGTTTTTGTGTGTTAGACTGTGAGAGAGTTTGTCAGAGAAAATGTTGATGTTAATGTTTTTTTTAACCATTGCAAAAATCAGGGATCCAGTTTTGCATGTGAATCATAAGCACTGCATGCAAGGTCATGTACATGTACGTTTTCTGGAAAAATAATCATGGGAAAGACATGCAGCTTAGCTACTCTGACCAACAAAGACCCATGCCCATAGGTTAAATAAAGATGTTGCAATCACAAATTGGATTTCCCATAATGCAGTCGCTGTTGCAAACGCTTAACTTTATTTGGAAGAGAAAGAGCTTCACCCATTACCAACAGGCTTCAGGCACAATTCTCTGCTCCAGGGATTAACCGCAATTTATGCTTATATTTTGTTGGCATGGTGACAGCCAAGAAAAGGAAACTTTCTAAAAGACATGGTTACAAGGCACTTATTTGATTTTGTCTTTGCTGTCACTGCAAGCATAAACAAAAGTGTTATTAAAGAGATTACTTCTTTTTTTTTCAGCGTTATCTTAATGTCCCGTTGTGTTTAGGCATGGAAAAGTAATTTGTTTTTTTTTGTTTCCATTAGTTTGGAGGTCATTTTACAAAATTTGTGGATATTTGAGTTTCAAATATGATGTATTCATGCCATGGCCATACAAAGACGGTCCAGATTTAAGCATTCTGGATATGCTTGACTTGATCATTTTCCACAACGGTCTTCAGAAATGGACAGCAATTGCCCCACCAATGAAAGGAGATCCTCTTTGTAATTAAAGCCAGTAGAAAATTGGATCATTTTTTGCCTGGACAGCTTTCACATTCCAGCCTAATATGACTTTGGAAGCTTTTGAAGTTGCTGTCTTGGCAGTCCTAAATTATACCTTTCATCAGCCAATCATAAGAAAATGGCAAACTGACATCCCCAATCATGACTTAGTTTTTAGTTATAGTCCATGTAATCAGTGGGGAGTGCATGATACCCACTGACGAATCGACTGTGAATACTAGAATTAAATGTTTTTTCATTAGGACACATGTAATGTTCGACTTTTATGATCAAAATAAAACGTTTAATTGTCTACCAAAACTTCCACATATGCTATTATTGCTTTACCTCTAATTGGTTCAAATGATGACCTTGAGTCTTGCTACTTATTCTATTCTACAATCCTGTTTCCAGAAAAAAGTGGAGATTCTGTTTAACAAATATAATGATGTAATGATTTGCCAACATGTAAAATGCAGAGATATTGTATTCACGTTCTGATAGCATTAGCAAGTTTTTATGAAAAGTTGATGCAGGCCAACAGTATACTGGAAAAGTTGTGTAATGTTAAAACAAATCACCTGGTGAAAAACTCAAAAAAATTAGCGTAAGTAGCAACAGTTCAGTAACATGACTGAGTAAGAAAATAGCCTCTTATTCAGAGAAGTTGAACTAAGGATAGCCAGTGATTCACCATCCTGTGAAAGCCTGTGTTGACAAATAGTTTAACAATTTAAGAATACCTTTCTCAGTGTAAGATTTAAAAAGGGAGGTTTCTTCATTCATGGCTCAATTCAATCATGACTTCGTTTTTATATAAAGCGCATGACTTAGAAGAATCTTTTTATGAAGAAGAATGCTTTTATTGTTAAATGAAATTTTGTTTAGTAGCTCTCGGCACAGAAGCGAAGAGTAGGGCACTTAGCTTTATATACAGGTTTTTTTTGCATTTTGCAAGCTTGCATTTTATATAAAACAACAGTTGCCCCAAGGTGCTTTATATTGTAAGGTAAAGACCACAATAAAACAAAAAAACTGAAAAATATTACTATCATTAAAAGATTCAGAGAATCCAGAGAAATCTCTGTATTTAAATGACGAGGCCAAAAACCTGTGAATATTTCGTGCATTAATAATATTATTTAGGCTCAGACTTAATGCAGTGGTGCAGTCTGACTGCTGAGGTGTAAAGCAGAGGTGCATTAGACCACATGGTCCTGCCTCTTTGACCCTGCAGTCTGAGATATAGAGTTTTAAGTTGTGTTTCTCATTGATTATTGCTTACAGTGTTTTGATTTCTGTGTTCTTGTTGACATTCCCAGTTTAGTTTAACTATATTTATATTCTTTGGTTTCCTTAATTTTAGTTTTACCAACTATTACCATCTAGTTTTGTTTGTTTTCCTGGAATTTCAGTTGATTCTTTTCTCACCTTTCTCACTATTTCCCCCCCGATGGTTAAGTCTCCGTTTATGTGTTTTGCCTTGTAAAGTTTTTGTCATTTCCTGTTTTATTTTGCAAATTTCTTGTTGTGCGTGCATGTTATTTACTTCCCCTGTCCCTTTGTCTTTGCTTAGTTTCAGCTGTATTTCGTCACCTTCCTGTGTCCACTTCCCTTGATTGCCTCATGCGTTTGTTTAAAGCTCCATTGTGTTTATTCTCTGTTGTGTCATGCTGTATATCGCTCATCATTCCTGGACTGCATTTCAGTTTAGCAGGATTTTGTTTTCTGCTGCCGTCTTGGGTTACAGGTCTGTTATAGGTACCCGGACCTCTTTTCACAGTCTGCATATCGCACTGGTAAAGGCCCCATTAATGGTCAATGACGCAGCAATTTTAAATGAAAGGGGATAGGGTTAGTGATTTATTGTCATAGATACTGGTAGTTGTCCCTAGTTAGATTACAGGGAACAAAAACCCTCTGTCTGTATTATATTATAGTAATACAATCATTTTGAAACCAACAAAAAAAAAGCAATTCTAGACTTCGAAACAATGACAGTTTGTTTAATTTATCTTTTTACTACTGACTTTCACAACTATAAAACAACACATAAAAACATATGTGACAATTTTGCTTTACCTCTTCCGTGAACACAATTATTTTCTTCCATGTTTATTGCTTGATGGTGTTGTGTTGGATGGTGGTTGCTAGGTTACAAGCAAAAGGGAACACCATGCTTTGCTACACTTCTTTGACGCAGTCCTGCCAACTGTGTTTTTCTTTTAACCAAGAAATAAATGCCTCAGGTGGGCTAAAGAAGTTCCTTGCTTTAAGCTGTAATTCTTTTTCCTCTCAGGTCAAGCCCACTTAATAGTTTCTTGCAACTTCTGCACAATTGTTCTTGTGACCTAAAACAGCTCCATGAGAGCATTTACAGAGTAGGATGCTCTTCGCTTCACTGCTTCACACCCGACAGCCAGAAGGTTGAAAAATTGAGTCTGCGCTGTCAGCCCAAGTCGGCGGGTTCACAAAAAAAAAAAAAAAGCCCAACATGTATCTATCTTATAGTGAGACGGGCTGCAGGTAGTATATAGTATGTTGCAATTTTCTCCTACACCAATATAACAACGTGTAATTTTTGCACAACCTTTGATGACCCACAGCAAAAAACAAGCTCCTCCAGCGCGACAGCTGACCAGTTGAGGTCAATTAAAGTTGTACTCTTCTGCTGAGAGACTGCTGGCTGACCAGCGTAACCCCGAAACAATGGTAGCCATTATGCACCGTGAGGCATGTCTACTGTACAGGCACGTACGTTTGCCCCAGAACAAAACCAACCTCCTCAGAGACACTGAAAAGAAACATGAACTAATTTACGTTTTGGTGGTTTCTTCCATTCTTAACCCCGGCCAGTGGCCAAGCCCAAGAGAGACTTTGTGTATTTATAAATAGGCAAGAAAAAACCAAAAAAGCACAGCGAGAAAGGAGCACTGAACATGACCGAAACCATATGGAACTGATGGTTAGTAACTCATCTTGTGATTCAACGTAGCACGCAGAACCCACCTCACCAGCATTCACCCCACCATGTCTCATGTCACATCCCTTCACGAAAGACTGCAATTGGAGAAGGTCAATCGGTGGCTGGGGCCAAAGAACAAAGTGATTTTGATTTTCAGAAAGTACATGCAGGATCTGAGGAGGAAATGGCTTTGCCGCCAAACACTCAATTACACGTAATTACAATAATTCAACCTTGGAGGATGGTTTATTCCATTTTATTATGAGGTTTGCTCTTTCATGTCTCATAAGAGGAGGATGGGGGGGGGGGGGGGGGGGAGCGTCCCCAAGCAGCGACAGTGACTATGTGAAACAGATACTTGGTCCCTCATCTTGAATGCTTTCATTCTTTCCATTTGTGCCCCCCTCCCTTTCATCAGTATATTGACATTTCAGTCACTGGCATGACCTGCTACAGAGGTAACTAACTTAAAATACTGAGTAGGTGTGAATATAAATGGTTGTCGGTTTGCTGGCGCACCTACAAGAAACAGTAAAAATAAAACATTTGAAGCAGCTGAGTCCAAGACAGCACTCTGGACTTGGATCGAGGTCAAAAAACACTGCATCCATCATTTCCCATGATGCATTTCAGTGACAATGGACCCTCACTGTTTCCTAAAAGCCAATTTCTTTCCCACAACTTCAGATTCTTTTGACTGCATGAACTTTTTGTTAACTCTAAAAACGTTTTGTTGCTTTGGAGTAGGTACTTTCTCACCATAAGAAGAACTTTCAATGAGGCGTACTATAATTGGTCCAATCCAGGTCAGTCTTGGAAAAAGAGATTTTATTCTTTAACAAGATCTTTATATCTAGAAAAGAGGGGAAAAAATGGACCATAGGCAACTACCACATCAGCCACTCTCAGTGGTAAATCCTGCATTCAACAAGGCTTTTAACTGGCTGATACAGATGCTCAATTCATATTTCTGTGCATCACAGTGGGTTTTTTCATACACCATTGGGCTGGGATTGTGATTTGCACCTGAAGCAACGTCACAGAAGCACAAAGCCATACTGACTGCTGTAGCTGATGAGTTCAGGAACTCGCTGTAAAAAACTGTTTAGAATTTCCCACGTCTTACTGTAAATTTAACCTTCTGTTACAAATGCACACCCAAATATCAGCCTAGTGTTGCAGAGTTGGACTGAACTGCCAGGCCTACACCAACACACCCCAAATGGAAGACTGAGAACCCTGTGTGACTGATCAGTCAGTTTGAATTTAGCTTTTTCTGGGTTTCTCTGCTGAAATGTACGCCCCTGAACAAGCCGAAATCACAGGCGTAGGCAGAAAAGAAGCTTTGAAATGCGGCAACCTCTGAACCAGAAAATAATCAAGGGGACTTAGGCATGGCACTGGGGCCGGAAATTCACTGTGAATACTGGTTTCAACCATGACCATTTGAGAACCTGGCTTTTTTTGGCTTTTGTGTTGATTTTTTGAGTCCACCCCCTGCAGTTTCCTTCTCAGCTCCATGTCACACACTCACTTCGGGCTCCCTCTGACCTAAAAGTTGATGAGTACCGTCTCTGTTTTCGGGCCACTCTGGTCAGCAAAAAAATCGAAATGCATGTGCATGGTATGCTTGTGACACACACATGTGCGTGTGCCTGCCTAAAAACACAGGCGAATACGTGCCTTTTAGACCATGCTGTACCTCTTCACAACACATCACAGGGATGGCTACTTTTCTGTTCGGCCAGCAAAAACGTTCTCTCACCATTTCCACCTCTGTTATTCCTCCCTGTCTTCTTCCACTACGGAGGAAGAAATTGTGGTTGAGACTCTAGGCCAAGTCTCCCCACAGCTTGTCCTGATTACTAAGCAGGCAAGTACCCATGGTTAGAAAGAACCAGGACTCTTTGGTCCTCAGTTTTCATATTTTAATGACTCCGTCTGAGGTTTCTGCGCAGGACAAGGGTCCCCGATAGATTCTGGAAGATCCTAAAATAAACCTGCTTTTAATCATTCGTCACTGTAGTGGTCAAAATGTCATCTAAATATTATAATTTTGCACAAAGCCATTGACGAAATAGGTCATAACCTCATTCAGCATGTGGGAATACACACAGTATAATTTAAATGTGAATAAACAAGGTTCAACCACATGTCAGCGGCTGGCATGTCAATATAATCTTAATGGTCTCATCAGTCCTCCGAATGCCAACCGACCACGAGGTTTTTTAATCTGCAGTTTCCACTCCTTTTATTTCTTCCCCTCCTGCTCCTCTGATCACTGTTTTCCCTCTGAATTGTATCAGCAGCGTACTGCCTTCCAGCCAATTAGTGAAGGCAAACACAACAACAACCAGTCCTTTGGCTTAATGCACTCCACCTCCTCAGCAGTAAATCCCAACTGATTCTTCAAAGTATTGTCATTCAGAGGGGCCCTGTTGGCTCTGGTCTTTGTCAAGAAGAGAGGCCCCTCTTTTGAAATGGCAGGTCAAACCAAAATCAAAACGTGTTTGAGGGGGGGAGACAAAGACTGATGTGAGTATCACAATGGCTGACGGGATCTGACAAAGGCAGACTACAGTTAACTGACCATTTCATCAGTCGAGCGGTTTGTGTTTTATTGTGTACCAAGGACAGGTTGTGTCATGGGCCGCTGACTTTTGCTTACAGAGAGAGCTGAACTGTTTTCCTTGCAAAAGTTGAGAAATAAATTGAAATCGATGCATTTTTAATACGAAATACAATTAGAACCAATCCCAGTGGTTAAGAGGTTTTTTTTTTGCTGTAACGAGTATGTTAAATAGGATTTAAATCAGAAGAACAAAAGGATGTAAACAGCAGCACTGCTGGTGATGCAATCGCCAGCAAAGGATCTTTGCTTGTTTATGCTTGTAATCTACTGGAGTAACTTTCTAAAATTCACAGCTTAGAAAAGCCTTTATTTATCTTACAGTGGCATTGATACATCACCTCACTTCATCTACTCTTTGTAACATACCGTTCTGGGTCCTGTCCCTTGAAATCTGTTCTCTATTTAAGACTTTTTTTTCTTCTAAATGGTTGCCCCTCGTCTTGTTTTCCACAACACAGTCCATTACTTATAGGCACAGAGTCCTCTGCTTTCCAGTGAATACAAAACTTAAAAACATCAAAAACATCATTTCTTTACTCTTGAAAGGAAATTTTGAGTGTTTGAGCCAAAATCCAATGTGAGAGAGTGGACAGCACAGCAGGTTTACACCAGGATGTCTCTGTGCAATAAATAGAACTTATTTAAATATCAACTATAGTATATATATATATATATAGTAGGGGTGCAACGATATTCGTATCGATATTGAACGGTTCGATACAGTGCTTTCGGTTCGGTACGCGTATGTATCGAACAATACAACATTTGTAATTTACTTTATCAACTTTCCTTCTGACGATGCTGTCTGTGTTGAGCGCTCAGTGAATCTGCGTTCGACTACTCCGCCTAGGCTGCACTGTCGAGCGCAGATCCACTGAGCGCTCAACACAGACAGCATCGTCAGAAGGAAGAGCGCAGGGCAAGCTAGCGAGACAGAAGTTAAGCTCTCCTTGCAACATGGACCTCCCCCACTCTCATTCAGATCTGCCGTTTGGAATTATTTTGGTTTTCATGTGACGTATGACCCTGAAGGTAAGCGAGTCATGGACTAAAGTAAAACAGTATGTTGGATGTGCCATGCAATGCTCAATTACATAGGTGGGAACTAGTGTGTTAGCGCAGTTAGCTCGTTAACGTGTTGGCCGTCTAGCCCCATGCACAGGGCGATCGGCGGTAGCTCGTTAACGGAGATTTGCCGTGTTGTAGCGTTAAGGTCATTTCAACGAGATTAACCTGAAAGCACTAGTGGGAACACAACGAATATGACTGCACATTTACATCATCCTAGTGCAAAGACAAAAACAACAAGCATGCTACTAACTTTAGCCGAGTCATTTAGACAGCTGTTAGCACATGATTCTCCTTATGCTGCTGAGAATATAGCCCAGAAGAAGCGGATAGTATAGCTTTTATTTTGGAAAGAGCCATTTCTCTGTAATAAACTCTCTTTTCCAAAGATGAGTGATTCCTCAATCAGATACAGGGCTCGCAAAATCGCTAGCCCCAGGACGTCGGGCTAGCGATTTTTTTCAGACGGGCTACCAAAATCTATCTCTTCCCTGCCCGTCGGGCTATTGTAGGAAGGAAAAATCTATGTCAATGCTTTTGCATTCTTTCGGAAATGTAGCTGGGTAATTATGTCATTGGCATCGGTGAGCCACTGCCAATATGTGACATATTGAAATCGCGTTTGAATTTGCGCTTGTTTTTTTGCTTTTACTTTGCAATCGCGCGAACTGTGTATAGAGAGCGACAGCACTGATTGGTGAGTGTCTTATCAATCGTTAGCTTACTATGCAAACATGACAAGTGAAATCTCCCGCAGCAAGCTTAAACATGTGAGAGGTTGATCGTGCAGAGAATCGCTGAGCTTATGTGAGTGCGTGTGTAAAAGCAGCAGGATATATATTGTAGCGGATCAGGGCTGTTTGGGGTTCTGTTTGTACAGTTATGTTTTGTTTATGTTGCCATAGTGACGGGTGACGCCCTCTCGCTGCGACGGTGTGTCCTTCCGGGGTCAGAGGGCGCCCTGTGTGGTGTTGTTGTTGTTGTTGCTGTGCTGTTGCCGCGCTGAGCAGTTAGCTAGCGGCAGTGTTCTTCTGCAGATGTCAATAAACGGCTGTGCTCCCTGGCTAGCTCACGGGAAGCAAGACCAAACGATACCTCCGTCTCCTTCTTGTCTGAGCTCGCCACAATATTTTAGTTCTGCTGAGCCAAATAAGACAGGTCAGGGTGAAGAAGTGACAGCCAAAGAAAAACTTACCACAAAACGGAAAAGTTATGACAAATCAGACTATAAGGCAAAAAGAAAGTGCAGCTTTATGGTTTCATGGACAAAAGAATTTCTGTGGCTGCAATATGACAAGCGAAATAACCAGGGCTGCACATAAGTGGTCCGCAGGTGCGCATTCGCTGTCAAAATAAAAAATGGGCACAAGATAAGAAGTTGCAACGCGTGTTTGCACACATAAGATTTTAAGGAGGAGGACAGACATTTGTTTAGAACTCTTAAAGATGTCGAAGAAGCTCCTTTAAGCAATTACTGTGATGTTCCTCCACCTCCAAAGAAATGTCAGAAGGAGTCCGAACCACAAAAGAAGCGCGTATTCTCGGAAAAGTAGTTGCAGGAGGTGAGCTGGCTTCAAACAAATGATGAACGCACAGACATGTGGTGCGGAATGTGCCGTGAAAATTTAATAAATGACAAATTAAAAAGGCATGAACATTTTTTTTGTATCGAAAAAATATCGAACCGTGACACCAAAGTATCGAACCGAACCGTGAATTTTGTGTATTGTTCCACCCCTAATATGTGTATATATATATATATATATATATATGTATATATATATATATATATATATATATATATATATATATATATATATATATATATATGTATAGATATATAGATATAGATATGAATAATATATACTATAATTGTACAGCATAGCTTGTATATAGTTGCAGTACAATTTTCATTTTTTTTTTTGGTGCAATTATTTAATGTAACCAGCTTTGCTTTACTCTCAGTCTGTTAGTTTATTTAAAGGTACTACAGTCCTTTATAGCCTGCTGAGCTAAAGAAGAGTGTGTTAAACCAATAACAAAGACAGGTAATCAAGAGACAATACCAAACAGCACGGCGAAAGGAGCATGCAGTAAAAAGAACAGTGCTTTGTATGTAAATTGCTGGAGTTTCCTTGGCATCATGTGAAAGTATGCAAGACAGTGCAAAGAATCTCAAGCACGCTGCTGGTAGGGGAAGACCCTGACGCCAGACTGAGTGGTGGAGCCACTGTCAATTTGTCCACAAGAAAAGCAGAGAAAGGAACAAAAGTACAGGGATGGGTGCACAGACAGGATAAGAAAAGCATATAATGACAGGATGCAAGAATCTAAGGAGAGGAAAAACTCAGAGTGGAGCTGCAAAGGCACACCATCAGGGGGAGACAGGTGTCTAGAGGTTCTGCTGGAGACAGAGGGGTAAGGGAGAGGCGGGGCAGGAAGATGGATGAAGAGGACCGCTGCTGAGTGTCCGTCTCCCGTCTTGGAACCCTCTGCGCTCCTGTGAGCATAGAAAGAGAGAATGAAGAGGGCAGTAACGCCACATCAGACACCCTGTTTTATTTAACATCTCTCTTATATTTTCTCCTCTCCTTTTCCCTTCGCATAAACAGGTCGACACCCAGTCTTCGCACATACACACCCTTGCTATCCCCAGTCCTCCTCACCTCTCTCTCTGCTTTCTCTCTCCCTCTCTCTCGCTCATTACGGGTCATTTTCACTTCAAAGCCTCTCCATTATCTGCCATCTCTGAGGGCAATTAGGAATGGGGTGACTTTGAGCAGCAGGCACAGCCACTGCATTATTACTACTCATCCCCTGTCATGGGGGCTTTTGTTAGGGGCTGGCGACATTGATGGAGAGGATACAGAGGCCCCGGTACCCCCCCAGCACAACTATCCCTCACCCCTTCACACACACCCCAGATGGCCCCTCCTTTTGACTGGTAAACTGCAGAGTAAAATGGTGTGTAATTAAGTGGCAGTCAAAGCAGGTCCTGTTTGGGTGTGTGACAGGCTTGACAGTGGAGAGCTGGGGTGGAGGCAGTAGTTTGGAGAGATGAATGAGAATAGCAGGGAGACAATAGTGAGGCTATGGAGCGCAGAAGGGGAAAAACCCGCTCTGGATTAAATAAAGTCAGTGTTTACTCGCCTACAGTCAATCTGGTTTTCAGAATATGCGTGGAGTGAAAGGGGTGAGAAAGCTGTAAAAATGACCCATTGCTTACATGTATGAGGCCAGTCTTAAGCAAACAAACATGAATTACTTCTTAAGAAGAAAGAAATAGATCTTAACCCACATCCGCCCCCACAGAGGGCCCATTTCCTAGAGTTATTACCTCGAAAATGAAAATTCTGTCCACGTTTATGACTTCCATTTTGTCATTTATGGCATCTCTTTATATGAGTGTGAAACAGAGGCACAGTGAGTCAAGCTGTCACCAAATAAATGTCTCATTATATTCCCTTTAGTCTGCGCAACAACTTTTACTGCTTCACAATGGTCAAACTATACATGCACAGGGCCTCTGTGGGTGTGTGTGTGTGTGTTGAGTAGTATATGTTTTTTTTAAAGGATGGCGGTTACTGTGTTATTGCTGCCAAAGTAATGAAAAGAGCCAACAGTAAAGAACAAAGTGAATGCAGCTGTATGTACAACCCAGTCTGGATGTATGTTTTACAGAATGTTTCAAGGGCTGATAAATTAGAGATTCGTGGATTAATTCAAGAAGAAAAACAAAAACTGAAAAATATAAACGTTACTATGAACTTATAAACCTTTACTTCAAAAGATTTGATCTTTTCCTAAATGCAACATCACATGCTTTCATATATGCACCTTAGATGAATGCAGGGACTGTGGTTTGGGGAGCTGATTTAGCTGTTCTTTGATGCTCTCTTTTAGTTAGCCGCCTCCTGCTGAGCAGTGACATCCTGTCAGCATGAAACCTCTTCTCATCCCTCGGGTTAGTCACTACATGACCACAAGATGTTTGCATTTGCGTGTGTGTGTGTGTGTGTGAGAGAGAGAGAGTGAGTGTGGGAGGGAGCGAGAGAGGCAAAAGCTTCCTACATAAAAAGAAAAGCAACACTGACTACACATTGAAGAAAAAGTTACGCATTGCACGAAGTCTGTGAAGGTTTTCAGTCATTCTGGTCATTGTAGTCTAAGGAGCTTGGAAAGAAAAGCGTCTGGACTTCTTTAAGTTTCTTGAAGACGTTTCACCTCTCATCTGAGAAGCTTATTCAGTTCTTTGCACTTTGCACTTTGCACGTACATCTGACATACAACATACATCTTATTCTAAATGGGATTCTGACAAAGTTTCCAGCTTGACAAGTCAAATCCATAAGCTGCTGCTTGGTCAAACTGGATTCGTTAGAGTAAAACACATTTCTACCAGCAAAAGGTGAAAGCAATGAACACGATGACTCCCATTAAACAACAAAAAAAACCTACCTGATAAAATGAGAAACTTTAAAGGAGTGGTTTTGGGAACCGTTGAAAATTAGTCAAGTACTTCTAATTGAATACTGAATAGTAGTTTTGCTTGAAATGCCCATCCCTGGTTCAATAAAAGCAGCACAAAGATGACTCAGTGCAGTAGTGCATTTTAGATATTAGGTACACTATTACAGCTAAGTACGTGCCCGAGTGTTGACAGACACCGATGACTTACAATTGTTCTAATACCAAATTTTTAAATGCATGAGTTCTGCTATTGTATCTTAGAATATGAATATAGATTGACTATGAGAAAAAATTCCCAAAAAATGACAGCTAGGAGGTGACACAAGAACGTTTTTGTCGTCATTCCTGGTCTTCAGGAAGCTATTTGCTAAGGCCTGGAAATCCAATGACATCTAAATGCCAACGAAGCAAAAAACACGAGTTTTACTCAGGTTTTATTTATCTACTTTTTGGTGTCTGACATCGATACTGTGACCACTTTTGATTGCGAAGTGATTGAAAAGGCTCTCCAATGGGAGTCACTGTTTCCAAAAACCTGTGGTCCAACTGGGAAATCACTGTAAGACAGATTGGTTACAGTTAACAAATAGCTGCCTTCTAATTTATGAACAGACACGTTGCAATCAACTCATCTGCAATAATTCTTTTTTCAGTAGGTGACTCGACTCCGCTCATTACCAGCTGGCTGATTTCTGGTTATATTCCTAAACAAAAGCAAGGTTAGACTCTGAGGTTCAGGTTGGACTTTAAATGTGAATGTGAGTTTTTTTTGTTTGTACAGACTTTGTGATTTTCACCAATTTATTACACTTACTCTCTGTATTATAGATTGCATATCATTGCCAACTTAACTCTATTCACCCGCAGTGGGGTTGGAGACATGGTCACCATCTTCAAAGGCAACAGGATAGCTGGTCATTCTGCGTTCTCCAACCCCTGTTTTCCCCTAGTGTGGTTGTAGCAAACTCAATATAGGCTACATAAAGGAGAAAACAAGGGTAACCTACACACACAAGTTAATTTTACTTTCTGGTTACAGAGCTTTGCCTGTTTTATAACACGTTTTGCATGACCTCACATTATTTTCCTTTAATGAATTTTGGGTGATTTCAAAATGAAAATCAGATAACTTGTTTTCGGCACAAAACATATGTCTCTGTATAAAGTCCTATTCACCAAATAACATATCCATGTGACTATTTGTTTCACATGTCAAACACAAAGTTGAAATAAACATTAGTGGAAACTTGGCTATTCACATATTTTTATGTGTGAGAGCCTGAACTCCTTAGCTCTGATTACCATGTAACGTCCCGAGGGCTGGGTGGAATTAGTTGCAATTACCTTTTCTGGTAATTATCATTGTGTTTAATAAAACCATTCACACAGCCCTCAAGGGCCTCTGACACTGTCATTTAATTGCGGTATGGAATTAGTGTGAAGCAATCCAGGTCTCACGCCACTTAAATTGTATAGTGGAAGGAGCCTGTAGGGAGTTGAGGTTTCAAATAGCTTTAATTGTTGCTGAGGTAACAAACAGGTAACAGAATCATTGGGAAACTACTGCCAGAGGGTCAGCGATGAAAAATGGTGAATGAGTGTCGATGTCAAAAGACCGTACCAAGCCCTGCGCAAGCTTAAGAGCCCTGTTTTCTCTTTATTATCAGTTTTCCTACTTAATCTTTAATACGATCCTATTATAAAGATTCAGTCTACCTAGTTTGGGGGGTTCTCACATGTGCGCAGTAAACCCAGCCTGCTCTCTTCTGTCTCTTTCATGGAGAGGACAAATGAGACTCCCCTCCCCACCCCCACATCTCCAAACACCAAACTGTGAAGTTCTAATGAGTAATAATCCCTATTACCACCCTGGCTAAAAAGGGAGAGTCAAGCGGTGTAACTAACCCTGCTTTTCGACAGCACGTTCCAAAGATTAAGCAAACACTGGTAATTGCCCCTGAGATCAGGTTCTGTTTTGACTGTTTGTCACCCCCACGCCGCCTGATGTGTATTTGATTTGCAGTCGAATGGCAGCAGCACTTTTCGTTCACTCTTCACATCTCGGCTCCACACGGAGAGACAGCCAACCACTGGGCAAGGAGGGAGCCTGGGCTCACTCGCACTCTGATAAAGTGTGAATTAGCAGCCACTTACAGCGTGCTGCCTGATGTGGTCATCCTCTGACTGAGTCATAAAGAAAGGATTAATAAAGGATTTCATGTCTTTAAAAATCCGCTCTAATAAATACAACAACAGCTTTCTCTCTGTTTGCATGCCATCTGAACGTTAATAAGCGTGATCAAAGTCAAATTTCTACTCACGGACTGAAACAACAATGAATATTTCAAATTTAGTTTCGCTATGCTGTTCTGTGGGGATTTTGGATGTTTCAGTGGAAAAAAGACATAAAATTTCATGCTTCCATGGTGGATAACATGGCCATTAAAAACAAGCAATTCCTGTGCACTTTTATGGGTGCAAACAAATCATGTCCAGACGATCACAATAAGCACAGCTAATAGTCACATGGAGCTGGTTAAAAGGAAAATCCAAGCACTGAGAAAAAAATTTTTAAAAAGTGAAAGATGAGTTTCCGTATGTCTAAACTGCAGATCCAGTCTTTAATCAAGCAAGAAATTAAAATTCTTAAGAAAGTGCACTCGGTTCAGCAAGTCTAAAAAACACTTGTTAGTGTAAAAGTGGAGGAGTAGAGAAGTGTGCTTTTGTTTGCTCACAAAAGACCTTCAAATATGATTGAAGTCATAATTATTTTTTGCTTTTGTCCTTTTGCAAAACAAACTCACATTCTTGCAACATAACATGCTGACAAACGATTGCACAGATGCGTCAGGAGCAACTTTGCAGTCCGTCATGACACGCTCTCAGCAAGTTACCGCTGACCTTGTCAACAAGCTCGAATCAAACCAGTCAGGAGCACGACGGTGTCAGAAGTCCCGTCTGACCTGAGGAGATCAAACCATAGGTAGGGTTAATGCCTGCTGGTCCAATCAATCTGCTTTTCATTTTCAACCTGCTGAATCATCTCGGTCTGTTTAAAAGTCTCCGTCAAAGGGGGAAAAAAAACGAGTAAATTTTTGCAAGCAATTTGGACATGTCAATTTTTGAGGATTTACTGTTATTAGGGTGTTTGCTCCGGCGAATCCACCCTGTGAGCTGTCTGGATTAAAGGCACATTTGACATTTCTTCTGGGATGCTGGACAAGGGAACCCTGCAAATATGTTGTCACGCCACTTCTATAAAAACACACACACACACACACACACACACACACACACACACACACACACACACACACACACACACACACACATTATGAAAACACAGTATGTCTGTCAATCCTCTTTCCCAAAGACTCTGAGACATTTCCTCTTTATTTTGGATAAGAATCGTATAGTTTTAAAAGTGATGTTGCTTTTTTTTATTGGTTTGTTTCAAGTTTGGCTGACTGGATCAATTAGTCCATATATTCAAACTGCCTCGATTGATTTGACGATTAGCTTGTTAGTGGTTAAATATATTCTCAAACGGTTACAACCTGACACCCACGCAGGCTCTAAATGAGGCATAATGACAGCCTGTGGGCAAAGCTAATACCAATAAAACCCCCTGACAACGCTACAGGAATGTTGCCTCAATTAATGGAACCTACCAGCCTCTCTTCTGTCTGGTGCCAGGGCACATGTGGAACCTCTAAAAAGCCAGTGTTTCTGGTGGAGCGAATTACCCCCTGAAACCAGTCACACCAGGATATCGGATGCAGCACTGACTGAAGTTAAAAGGCCCAACACATGACCCAATCCCCTAAAAGCATTATTGTCCACACGCAAGCTTGTGGGGATGACTTTCAAACACAACTACACAGACAGGAACTTGGTTTAGTGGCAGATCAGTGATTGAGTAAACACTGAGTCAGGCTGATGACGGGTTAACGGCTCTCGCTTAATTCTCCTGTTCAACTGTAACAGTGAAACATTTGGAGCATGGTAAATAATGATTTTGCGCAGGAAGGTCCTATATTGTGTTGCACAGCAAAAGTTATGCTTAATATTAAATAAGAGTAGAAGTAGAGAACAACGTGAAAGCAGAGGAATGCGAGAGGCCACAGTGGCAGACAGGAGCAATGTGATGAGGAAGACTGGTACAGGGAAGGAGGAAGAAGGATGAGAGGGATCCTCGTGTAATTGCTGAAGCGACATGGGGGCAGATTTAAGACCTCGGGCTTGTATTAAAGTGACCTCAGAGACTCGAGACACAACAGGCCTCTAAACACTTCTGGCTCCACTGTGGAATGAGCTTCCCATACCCACCTACCTGCTTCCCAAACACATTATCCTACGGGTTGCCAAGTTGGCTGACAAAGTCTATGTGTTATATCCTAGGATAGAGTATATCCTAATGTACAAATATCTTGCATGGATGCAATAGTAAAGTGTTGTAAGCCTTTGCTTCATGTGGTTTAAAATCATGATTTTAAATAGTGTAGTAATGAATGGAAAGAGCTGGTGGTACCTTCATTTTGATTTAAAAAAAAAGATTAAAATACACAACAATGAACTACAATTTCCCTTAATGACTGTCAATAAAATTAGTTTCTTATATGAATGGGCAAGACTGCATCGGATTCACAATTTATGGGAATTAAAGCTGTTTAGCTGTTGGTTCTGACTAAATGAGTTCTTTTATTTTATTTTGAAAAATGTCTCTAAAAATGATACAACATATATGAGAATTCTTTAGACTGTTTAGGGAAGTCATCAAATTCATTATAAAATGTTAAGAGGACTGTAAAGTTTTCTCAAACTTTGTAACAAAAACAATTTAAACATACCAAACCCGTGACATTCAGAGAGCATACAGTATATCAACATCTTGACACTCGTTGTTTGGCCTGACAAGCACACATGCACACAATGATCATTATGTAAAACAGCCTAACCTCTCTGACCCCCCTCTCAGGATGAAATCAGTGATAAGAAGTTTTGCAAAATCGTATCCATTTCTCTCTGGCATGCCATTAAGCAGAAGAATAAAGTTACCTGAATCCTAAATAATCAAGGAAAGTACACATATTTGCACTTTAGTACAGGATTTCAGCAAATGTTCTTAGCTAAAATCTACCACAACTGCCGGCATAATAATGCACACTGCCACTATTATTATCAAGTTACCTCAGTCATTGACAAATCAACATACATGAAAGTAAAAACACTTTACGTTAGACAAATTTGTTTATAGAAATGCTTTGTCTCAGTTATACTTTAATAAAGTGTGTGCTCTTGTTTTGCATACTTTTCTGTACTTATGTGTGTGTTTGCTACTGTGAGGTCCAGCAGAGGCTGACTGATTCCTACCTTAGTCTAACACCATAGTTAACACAGTTACTGTGGCTCCACAATGGGTGGAGTCGCCAGACAACATAACTGGGCCCCGCAGCCCACTGTAATTACTCTTATTGAAACTGTCACTCAACCGGCCGTCACAATCTGGTTGCAGGGAGACCCAGTGCACACATCGAGGAGAAGGTGCTAGGGGCAAGGCCCCAGAGCCGCTGGCCGTGTGGTGCTAAGAGCAGGTATCTGTTACTGCTTAAATAATTCCCTTGACAGTCCCTTTTGTTGTCAGCCATTCTTCCACTTACTAGCTTTCTCATCCCTTCTCTCTCAGCCCAGAGATGTGTTTTGACAAACTGATTGTTCACTGGCATGACGCGACGTAATGAGGGACATGTGTTTTCCAGGGAAAAGGGTAGAATATGAACATAACATCAAAGAAAGGAAAATCAGATCTCAGGCCGGACCTAAAACGTGGGGCAAAATATGACTTTAAAATCTGTATCTCAATGAAGATGTTTTCAATTGGAGGAAATGTAGAGCTCCAATATAAGGGCATGCCGGAGTATGGGTTTGATGGAATAACAAAGTCCACATGAAGTAAAACATGCAGTGTCAAACTACTGCCGCCTTAGAGAGTTTGATTGTTCCTCTTGAACTCACTCAAATGGTTTTCTTCAGTATTACTTCAGCTCAAAAATGTTCTTATTATTAGTCCATGTCAGAGAAAACAAAATGCTCTGTAATCTTCACTCAGAAATGCACACCATGCACACTCATATGAAACTGGCAAGCCTAAACACATACCCAGACCCTCTGTACTTAGTATTTTGATTTTCAGTTTCATTAATTGAAGTGAGTTACTTTTTCCCACAATGTCAACAACAGCAATTTTTGACATAATAAAGCAAAATGCAAGGAATAGTTCAGCTTTAGATCATATGAGCTTAATCTTAACAGAACAACAGAAAAGAATGTAGATAACGTCTCTTGCGGCACATTTCTCATTTAAAGAAGGAATTTTGAGGCGTCAGAGGGTAGCTTTGCAAGAATTAGAAATTTAATTAAAACCTAGGGCCAGCAAATTATCAGAAAGTTGTTGTTCACCTTTACTGCCAGTCATGATTAGCCCTGCAATCTTGTAATCTTTCCAGGCAGTCTTGGCCAGTGCTTGTAGCTTGCTTAGCTTAGTTTCCTGCAACACCAAAGGAACAAGTAAATAACCACAGCTGCCCTGACCTGATTTGCTGGCTACATAAAATGGTCTCATTTTGATAGATATTCATATAATGATCTTATTAATAGTCTCCTACACCTACAGGCCTGAAAAGTTTGCTAAAACATGGAAGTTAGCAAACTTTCAGTGACGTTAGTTGCTATTGGCAGTGCAAGCTAATGCTACATAGCCTCCTTACTTAAAGTTTAGAAGAAACAGTACTTAACCACTCAGACGTTTGTACTTCCTAACAGCAATTGAATGTCATACCAACTATGCTAACACTTTTTTGCCCATGGTACATTCCACAGGATTGAGAAGGGCTTACCTGATCCGAGGAGCATCTTTAAGAGACATCCGATGAATCCCTCAAATCAAGCAAAAGTAAGTAAAGTAAGAGAAAAGAAAACTAAAATTTATCGGAAAAAATGTATGAGGGTATCAGGGTTGAGAATTAAGTGCTACCAGCACACCAAACCTGTTTCCAAACTGTTTTCATAAGGAAAACACTGGATTAAAATGCTTAGCCTTGTCAATTAAAACAATGTATTTCTAGTTTGTAGATCTTAAATACATTCAGCTTTGTTCTATGTGTTTTTTTTGTACAGAATAACAGGCCAATAATACAGTAAGCCTAAACTACACTGAACTACTAATTTTCTCATAGTAGTTCAAAAATGAATTCTCAAACCACTAAAGCTGTCACACTTTTCAGATATTTTGTGGAATAACCTTTTTCTGCACACACAGATCCCATACATTAACTGTCCATTAGAGGAGTACATCATGGCAACATTTGTTCCCAAGCGCACAAAGCAACACAATTTAAACTCCCTGTTTAAGTTTGATTTAGCGGTACTCTCACCTCCCTGGTTCCTAGAAGTTGGTATGGTCTGGAATTAAAGCTTTGTCAGGTGCTAACTTTGTCTCTCTTAGTGTAGCAATGCCACTGTTAACTCTTTCTTTCAGTATTCTGCTCAGAGAGAAAGTGATGGCAAAGGATGCTGCAGGAAACAGATTTTTACAGAGGGACACAACCCTGCTGAGTAATGCAAGAGCTACGCAAGCGCAAATTCGCTGTTTATGGAGACTTCAATTCATTATATTATCCAAATTAACAATATCTCAGAGATTTTAAACAAATACACCACAGGACACAATGACATGTTGCATCGCGCATGAATGATTCAGGGTTCGTTCCCTGCCAGTGCGCTTGTACTGACTACTTATGGCTAAGCAAAGTGCTCGCATGCTGCTGAAGGCAGTAAAACAGCTTTTTTTACAAAAGCCGGAGGTATTTGTGGGCTTAATTACATTCATTTTACGCTTGGCATTTTGATGGTAGAACATTTAGCTTAGGAATTTTCATTCCCTTTGTACACCATTGTAATGAACACATACCCATAATTGTTTCTCACCCATAGGCACTAACTGAGCTTTTTAATTTTCCATCGCTCACTCAGTGGCTGTGCCAAGTTTTCTTCAGGTAATGCTGAAACTCTGACTCACAGGGGTGCAGGCTATGTGAGCAAAGCCAGATTTGAATGGAGCTAAATATATACCATATTCATAAATGCTTCCTGGGATTTGTTATACAAGCTGATGCTACTTAATGAACCTTTCAAGGCAGGCACAGATTTCCATGTTCTGTTTTTTTGCTGTTTGCAATTAGAATCGGTGTTTAATTATGTCTTCCTTGAAGAATTGTGCTTTGTGCAAGGAAGGCAATCACTCAAAGGTAAATTAAAGGCTAAGTACAAATCCTGAAACAGCCACATCCATCATAGCTGAGCTTTAATGGTGAAAATACAGTGTTGGTCTCATAATTATTGCTTTACTATTGTCACAAAAAGCAGCACTGAGTAATATAGCATGGAGCGCCTCTTTGGCACGAAAGAGGCCCTTTTACCTTGCTCTTCAGTGCTGAGTCACTCCATAACAACTCTGGATGGTTATCCACGACACCATAATCACTGCAGGATATCAGCGCTCAGCAATTACCAACAAATGTGTCATTAAAGAAAAAATTACAATAATTTTTTGGCACTAATGTTTTATTAATTTGTGACTGAGTTAGAACAGGTTATCTCAAAGCCTTTTTTTCATTAGATGTTAAAATTACTGCACCACAGATCTAAATATCATCCTCTGGGCTTATTTTTTTCCAGTTTGCTGCCGAATTTAGATCAGCCAATGAGGCATATTGCTATCCTTTTTTAATGCATTGCACTTTCCAGTGCTTTATATAAACTACTGCATGCTGTTGTGCCAGTTCTCCCCAAACTATCTATCAGTTTAACAGCTTAAGTGTAAAGTTAGTTGTGCATGGTCAGTTTTGGGTTTTTTTTAATGATTGACAGCAATGAATGTGTTTGGCATGTGAAGGACTCTGACGCTATACTGAATGCACTTGCCAAAACCGTGCAGGAAAAGCTGCATTTCTCAGGGTGAACACTGGGGAGAGCCCGTCTGCTCGCAGCACGCCTGCCTCTCTGTGCTCTCCCTTCTAGGTGCAACAGCAATCGCTCTGCTCCACGTTGCGGTTTCATCAGTTTGTTTTGACAAGAGTATTAACTTACAAAATCACACTTTATAAATGTGGGATCATTTGGAAATAAACACCTGCGGCGTCATGAGACAATTAATGGAACAGTAGCAGGGCAGGAGAAGATTTTGACAGATGTTCAAATCTGTTGCCTCATTATCAACTGTTGCATGAGAAAAGGTAAATAATTTAAAGGAACAAATGAGACACAAGCTATCCATCAGTCTTTTACTTTATTCACAGTCAGTCACTTTTTCTCTGTGTGGGTCTTTTTGGACAAAAAACCCAGAAAAAGCACCCCAAAAACAATCCACGCAGAGGCCACGCCAGAGAGCAAGACAAACTGTCTGCTGCATAATGAGCATCCCTTTTCTTATTTTACATGTGTGATCACCCGGTTTGGGTGGTCCTGCCATCATGCTCTCTATTTTAGGTGTACAAACATGAGAAATGTTGGAAAATCTAATCAAGATGCAAAGATAATGACTTGCTACATACATAAACACATGCTTTATGCTGCGGCCGTTCCCCCAAACAAATTTCAAGTCTACTTAAATCACATGGTCTTTCTGAGGCCCCCCTGCGGGAAACAGCATTGTGATCAAGATTCACAGTGGATATCAAGATGGATTCAGAGTTTGTCTTCTCTTGACGAGCGGAAATGAATGACTTGTCAAAAGCACGCAAAAACAAAAAAGAAAAAAGCAAAGACAGAAGCCCTCAGTCAGGACGATGTACACACAGAATGCAAACCTGCACAAAAGTGTGTGTGCGTGTAATGTGTGTGTGTTTGTGTGCATGCAGGCATGGAAACCCTCACGCTGAAATCTGCAACAACTTTTTAGTTTGTGAGTCATCACCATGTGAAGAGTATGACAGATTGTTGAGAGACAGGGTGGTGCAAATACAACACTAATGACAATATAATGGCTCATTAGCTTATGATGTGGGTAGTATTGTGTGCATGCATGTGAGTGTGTGCGTGAGAGAGACGGAGACAGAAAGAAAGAGAGAGAGAGAGGAAGAAATGCCTGTAGTGTGAGTACGTTCCCAGGCTAACCTGACTAGGTGAGACTTTCTGGCACCAGCCTCTCAATGCAGCCCTGGGGGGGAATTGTACAGTGCTGCTGCCTGCAAACTGCGGTATGCACGCACACACACACACAGTCAAGAAAAGGCAGCAGCTGTTCAGAGTGCGCTTTCTTTCTTTCAGTTTATCATGTCTGTTTCACCGCAGCACCAGGCTGTAAAACCGAATACTGTATTTACATGCTGCAAATAAACGTTTCACATACTGCAAATAATGTACTACAGACATATAATACTTTTTAAGAACCTGGAGAGCTGCATCCTTATATTATGTTTATCCCCAATACCACAGTGTGATACACTCTGGTTAAAATGTAGCCTCCCGCTTGCCATAGTGATGGGTGAGTTTCGGGGTCAGGCCTCTTCATGTGTTTGACATTATTAGCAGAGCTACCATGTAATCCAGACCCAATCCTCAGGGCAATGAGACTTTATTGGGGGTAAAGGGTGATGGTTATGGAAGCTATTAGACAATAATGGAATAAACTCGCCCCCTTTAACTTATTTGGCCCCTGGAGGATTGTCTTTTTTTTTCCACTGAAGTCCCTTATCGCTCAGTATTTAGACAAAATTGATGACATACCGTAAAGAGTTTGGGGAGCTCTCATTTTAAAGCTAATCTCTGAGTCGGATAATCCTTGTTTGGAGTTATGATGCAAAGTTTGGTAATCTCAGAAAGTGCTTTCCCAGGGTGAGGGCCGGGGTGAAGGGAGCAGATATGATCAGTAACCAAACTAAGAGGATGTTGTACTTCAACTTTTTAATTTTCACTGCTGGTAGAAATGATTACCGCCCTATGCTTTGTATAATTATATTTGCTGCATGTTTGTGTTTGAATTCATGGGGAAAGTGGCGTGTGAGTCACTGCAAAGAGAAGACAGTGGATGTGTTTCTCAGTCAACCATCACTGTTGTAAATGCTTCTTTAGAGGGACGAAAACGCAACGCATTCCTGCTGAGCGCAGAGTCACATCACAAGTACTTGGTTATGATGAGTCCTCTGTCTCACTGTATAGCCGTGTTATTATCCATCATTAGTGTCTATTACGCACAAAGTTGTTGCACTGATCATTGTCTTTGAAGAAACCATAATTACAGGGGAATCTGCCAAAAAAAGTTTAAAGATGTCTGAGACAATATGAGGTGATTAAGACAAGTTATCTCAAGGTTGTATCCTATTACTCATTTCCTACATTTATGAGTTACAAAAAAAAAATGCAAAAATCTTAGGTTTCATTGTGCCCGTGTGTTTCTCACCAGTCATTCATTGAAGAAAACAGGCGAGTAGAAGCGTACCTGTTTGGGTCCCGGAGAGCCGGTGGTGGGTCGTTTGACTCTGTGAGAATGTGACGCGGAGGCTAAGCTCCCTGGGACGTGTTTTTCTTTCTCCATGTTTGGACACACAGCAGACAAGTGGAGGTTAGCACAACACTGCGCTAGGAGCAAAAAGACTTATTCGACAAGTAATTAGGAGCAGGGTCAAGTTGAGAGAACTAAGCCCTGTAATTCCCCTTCAGTGCCACGGGTGAGGTCACTCACTGGAGATCCTTTACCTCCCGAGAAGTTCCTCATACAGCCTTAGAAAAGAAAGACAGTCAGAGAAGAAGGATTCAAGGACATGGATCAGTGGAAAACAAAAACCTGTAAATGGCAAAAAAAAATTTAACAGTGGCTGTAGCACGCTGTGTCGGTCTGATGCATTTTTTCCTTTACTTTGAAATCTCCTTTTGTAATGTTTTCAAAAGGAATTCACAGATGGGTGATTCAGAAGAGTTTTAATGCAATTTGGCACTGATTGTGCAAGTTTCTTGAGCTTTACTGGAGTGCTGGAACATCCAAAAGATACTCTTCTTTGTTTTGATGATGGTGGTGGAGAGCACTGTCTAACACGATCAATCTAAAGTCTCCCGTAGCATGTGTTCAGTTGGGCTGAAGGCTGATGAGCACGAGGGCTGTAGCATATCATCTTCAGGCTCCGGAGGACAACACTCCCACCGGGAGAGAAATGTTTCATCACAGGATAAATGTATATCGCAGTTTTACACATGCAGTAATTTTTTTTAAGGAGACAAATGGATTGAAACCATGCCTGCAAAATTCCAGACACAGTATAACACAATTTCCCACTGCAGGGGTCATGGGTTCGGCATTTTTCCCTTCAATTTGTCACCCATGTAAATGATACACAACAATTAATAAAAGCTTAATATGATTAATGTCAGAGCTGTTTTTGCAAGTAGGTTTAATGTAAATGTCAAAAAGACACTCATGATGTGATCGTATTTGTTTTAGTCTGAGGTCAATCAATTAAATATTGCATTTAAATCTTTTCAAACAAACACACACACACACACACACACACACACACACACACACACACACACACACGTGCAAGTACATTTGAGGCAATTGGTCGTTACTTGCACGTCTTGCACAACAGCGTTTCCAGTTTATGCCTCTTTTAAAAACACTTTTTAAACATTACTACATATCAGTGTCATGCAAATAAATATTAGATTTACTCCAGTGTATGTTGCTGTCATGATTAGTCAATTTGAAGACTTGGCTGTTATGTACAAATTTGGATAAAATTGATAAAAATAGACATGCTCTCAAAAGTTGTCAGCAAAACCCTGACAGAAATAAAATGCTGCACAAAAATAACAGCACCATACGTATGTAAAACATCTGAGAATAGTACATTCTATTATATGATAAGAGCGTGTCTGTATTTTTCTTAAGTAAAGCTGTAAATTTGTATTGTCACATTATGGTTCTTTTACTGTAAACAATAACCAAGACGGGGATACAACGACAAAGCATTAACTGATAAAACATTTCTAATCTCTTTCTTTCATCGACTGCAGTGTGTGAAAGACACACAGTCATCTCCTTACTTGCACTTCTGTTTAAAGGTGCACTTTAAATTGCCTGGCGATGAAAAATCCTATTTACATTTTTGGGTAAGCGCTCCTTTTGATGGTGGCACTGCAGAATGCACAGTCTGTCTTTAAGCCCGATGTGTCCGTGTGAGCCTTGGCAAGAAAACACCCAAGATGTTTTCATAGCCACAGTGAGCCTGTGCTATTAACTTTCAGTCCACTTTTCATGTGGTGGAATCCTTAGGCGCACCTCAAAACCCGCAACACGTTCGTAAATCAGTCGCTCAGCACAGATGGAGCAATAATTATTCTGTTTTGAAGCGGCATGAAAAAACAAAATACTGCAAAATTTAAAAAAAAAAGAAAAACTTTCTCCTAGCTGACTTTCAATTTAAATAAGTTGCACTGTGATGTTGAATCTTTTATTTCTTCCTCTCTCCGCCTTCTCTTCTCTAAATATTGTTTTGTTGAGTGCTGCATTTAAGTATCATTTTCAGACCAACTTTAATCTTCTGAGTTATTTTGCTAACTCTTATGGCTGCGTTTCAAAAGCCTTTTTGCCTGTTTAGACAAATCTTTTGAGGGCTGCTTCATGCACTCAATGGAAAATTAAATAATATCATTTAGGAATGATGTGACCGTCATTTTAAGTTATTATTGTTTATGTCTAAAATCAATACTTGAAGATTTTTACAGTGTGAAGAGAATGTGGAAGTCAGTATGTTATGCCGTGTGTGTTGTGAAGGAATGAATGGGAAATCAGGGCTACATGTTAGCGAGCACTGGCCTCTGTATTTGGACATGTCTGCATGTTGTTTGGTGTCTTCACTTGCCTGTGGTGGCACAAGATGTTACGGAAGGCCGGATCAGCCATCTCGCCACGGATTAGAGCGGAGGCTCTGCGAGGACATGGGGCCTTCATTAGAAAAATGAGAAATGGCCCTCTTTCTCATAAAGAGCCATTAGCGCTTATTGATGATACTAATGTGTGTGTTTAAAGTAAATTAGAAGGGAAGAAGCCGTGCTTTAGGGGAGCTGGTGATGAAAGGTTTGCATCAATGTACATGGTGGATGGACTCCTGTTTTTCATTTGAAGCGACCGCTTCCCCTCAGCTCAATGCAGCAGACCGCAAACACACACAAGCACACATACAGTATACCTGCTCAGATATGTGCTGTGCATGACACACTTTCTCTCTCTCTCATGTGCACACACAAACACACACCACTCCTCCCTCACAGCAGCCTACACATGTAAGTCATATACTAACCAGAGTAGGCCTGGCGCCTGGGGAGAGCAGCCTGGAATTGCCCCTAAGAAACCAAATCCACTTTATCAAACTGCCAGATGTCACTACCAATCCTCTTCCACTGGACGCTGCTTTCACCAGGCAGGAGCACGGAGACGTGACGCCTGCTGGAGCCGGTGTGGTGACAAGGACACAGACCTAAAGGAAGGGCGTAGTCGTTACCTGTAACCTTTGTATTAGTACACTTTCCAAAGTTATTAACACAAAAATTATTTTGTTCCTGACTACTCTGAAAACACAGCATTCAGAGTATACTTAATTCATAAGCAATTATGCAAAAAGCGTGACACATTTAGCCAGTGTTGTTGATGAATTTATTTGGCTGTTTTACTCTAAAAAGGCTTGATCAGGGTGTGAATAGGGTAACAAAAATATTGAAAGTTGGATTTCCCCCCCCATGGAACACACTTTATTTGTATTGCCTCAGTAAAAACACAAAAAACAAGTAAATAAAAAGCAAATACATTAAGAGAATCCACTCTAACCACAGCATAACAGTTTCTTTCCTTCCTTCCAAATAATTTTCCAGCACAGCACAGATTATAAGTATATGTTTTGCATAAATGCAGGAACATTAAATACTTATTTCTGTCAAATCAAGGAAAATCATTTTCCTAACCAAAATGCCATTTTAGTTCACCCGTTCCCACGACTGGATGTGTTCCATGCACCGCTGGGATGTTGCCGTTGTAAATAAGGCATGCACAAAAATTAACTTTCCAAAATGGTAAATGATTCTTCATAACAACAGCCTCATGGTTACCAGAGATGCCAAGCTAAGCAAGTACTTTTCAAAGTCCAGCAGCTCCCTAAACATCTCAAGTGCCCACTCAGATTGAACAGGAAGTGAGCGGTAATTTGCCGTGAGCTCTGTCCAGCTTCAAAACACCCAGACGCTGCGCCGTCCAATTAGAGCGGAGTCGCGTGGTTACAGAGACACAGAGCCAGTGGGTCACAGAGTTGAAACGGATTCCTACTGTCCCCAGATAGTTGCTGATTGAGGCCCTGGTAATCTGCATGCTGAAATCACTCTTTCCCCATTGTCATTTGTTGAGTTGTGAGCTTGTATGCATGTGTTTCACATACAGTAAATGAGCCGGCCTCATGAATCTCAACAATCAACTGCAAATGGGACAGCCAGAGAGAACGGCGAATATCTTTTGAAAACAAAATACAGTATTACGGGTGCTTTGAGGAATGGAAATGGGAAATGGAGGCATGCAACGCGAACAATATGGTTTGAATCAAGTCACCCTCATTTTACCGTCATGTAACTAATTACATTTCTTGCTTTTCCATTCTGAAAATGGATGTTGTCTTCAATGGGGGAGAGACATTTTAACGCATTTCCATGCCATAATTAATTAGTTCCACTTAATAGCTTGGAAAAAGCCCCTGATTGTACAAACAACATGCTATCGCTTCCCCATCATATCCAGACACAATCAATTACAGATTGGTCTTTACAGAAGAATTCTTCTGTGTGGGGGTAAAAATCCAGTTTTATTTCAAAATGTTGAATCTATTATAGTAGAGACAAATCATTTTATCGATATTTTCTTCATTTAATCTTGATCTACTGCCATAATTTGACAAAAAAAAGCCTTTCTTTAATTGCACTTTGAAAGGAGTGAAATGAGGTGATTTCAGAGCAAAGTCTTCTAGATTAAATTCAAGATTCATGTTTCCTCTTCGTATATTAAGAGGATATCGCAAATGTGCAGAAAGGACACCAAAGTTTGTCTATGCTTGCTTATATCCTTTTTTTTTTATAGGAAATGCATTTGCTTTCTTGTTGAGGGTTTAAAAAATTAATAGCATTCTCAGCATTTCTGCAATGTAAAGAAAAAGCTGCTAGCCATTAATTAGTGTAAATGATGTAAACAGGGAACAGCTACTAATTTATAATAAATATTCCACTGCAGAAGGTGGTGTTCAGAAAGGCTTCGGATGGTGATGTTTGGTTTGGTAACAAACCCATTTTCACACATGTACTGCAGGACTGAACATTGTGCTCAGCTGAGTGCCATGTGAGAAAACAAATGTCCAAATGGTCTGTTCAGTCATTCAGTGGTGTTTGAGCTGCCAGTTCTCTAGTTTCTGCAAAGTCCAGTTGAGCCTAACTAAGAATAGAGCAGGTAACTGAATTATTTTCCTTAGTGAGACAGAAAAGTATCCCGCAACAGAAGAGAATCCTAAAAATGCCCGTGAGGATAAAATAGTCTGTGATGTAATCCCACAAGGTGATTTTTAGGGCATCTTTTCTAATATGCAGTGAACAAATCACTTATTGGGTGAGTAAATTAACTTTAGTGGTGCTAGTCAGGTTTGTCTAGCTATGTCCCTTTTGTTTCCTGTCTTTGTCCTAAGCTAAACTAAGTGTTTTTGCTGAATGTAGGTTCACTTTACACACACACATACAAGTCTATCCGGACGACAGCAACAACAGTGAACATATGCAATTTTCCCATCATTCACAGGAAGTGGTTTTTCTCAACCATCACCATTCCCAAGTTGCCATGGGTAACGTGGTGTTTCCTTACCACCTCTTCGCCATTTTCATCCTTATCCCCCCTTTTTTCTCCCTTGTTTGTTTGTTTCCCTGATGTTTTTATTTAAGGCATCAAACGATACCCCCCGCCCGCTCCCTCCCTCACGTCGTCTGCCCACCGCCCCACCCCCCCGAAGGCCCAGAGCAGTCAGGATGATTTGTAAACTTCAAAAGACTAAGAGCCCCAGCCTGGTCTCCACTGCTCATTTAGGTAATTCAATAAGCCAGGGGGGACAGGCTCTGCAACGCACCGCTTCCCCCTCCTGCTCTCTGCGCCCTCGCTCTTCCGAATGAAGCCTCTGTGGACTATCTGCAACACATGTCAGTCTGTGGCGGAGGGAGCTTCCGCTAAGCAAGTAACTGGTATTAGGAGCTGCTGCATGTTGACATTTTGAGCTTCAAAATGACATTAATGTGATTTTATATTAGTGGTTAGTTAGATGAAATAAAGGTATGTTTAATTTTGTTTTATTTTTCAGTGTGTCTAATAATTGTTAAAAATATGTTTAGCTGTTTCCTTAAATCAGAAATTTTCCCTCTAATTCAAAATGAAGAGCCGCGATTGGCCTGTGGTTTTACTTTTTTCAACATTATTCCAAATTCATTTATAATGTGAATTTAGGCCTTTGTAGCTAAACCTGATATTAATGTCTGTTTTTGATCTCTGAAAAAGACAGTGGTTCAACCACCACTGACTCCCTGGAGAAATCTTCTTTGCAGCTGTCACATTGTTACCTCTTTATGATAAACACTTCATCAGGCAGGTCACTGTATTCAAGTGACAGCTCATCTATTCACCTGTCTATCAGTGTTTGTTCTCCAGTTGGCATGATGGTGGGGGCAGGGGCGTAACTTCCGCCCCTGTGTACCCCCCCCCCCCCCCCCCCCCGATAAACAGAGCCAACCAATATAACCCGCCCAATAGAATTATGAATTATTATCTTGCATAAATAGGTTGTTGATTTTCTTTACTCATTTCAGGTATTACCAACAAAATAGTTGCATGTTTAATCATCTGTGAATTTACCCAGATTTATTTATTTTTTATTTATTTAGACAGAGCTCTTGACCCCCTCAATGTTCAGCACAAAGTTACGCCAATGGATGGGGGTGGCAGAGGTGGATGTGGGAGGGGAGGGGGTGCGTAACGATATCCGCCTTCCTTCCAGCTTGTCGAGACAGAGGTGGCGGCAGGTCTAAGTAGGCATCGCCACAATGGCCCAGACCAATAAATAGTGGAAGAGCATAAATCTCTATCTTTATCAAAACCACACAGAGACATTTGTGGCCACTCCCAACTGTGGTTGCCTATACCACCAAATCTGCATCTGATAACCCCCCTCCTGTACCCCACTGCTTCACATCAGACACATTTAATAATGCCACACAAAACCTGGTGGGAAAGTAAAAGGCTGCTTATGCTGGCGTAGCCTCAAGGAAACCTTAACAGTGCACAACTTGTTACTGATGTCGAAACATAAATCACAGTGTTTTTATACTCCCACGAATCTCTTACATTGTAAATAGCATTTAAGAAAAACAAAGTAAGGCGATGCCTGCAGAGACATTGCCTTGTGTGTCTACTTATCTCTTCAGGTCTGCAAAATGATTTTTTTCTCATTTTTTCAAAGAGAAAAAAGTGCAAAGGCGGTAGAAAATGTGAAAAAAAATGGGTCAATACTGCTGTGAGCGGTACTGACCCATAAAAGCAGCGAAAAGGAGAAGCAGAGGTTTCTGTTCCCCAGGCCTGCAGTGTCTCTCTCTTGCTCTCTCTTTCACTGCCTGAGCCCACCCCTAAGGAGGCAGTAAATGGTCCATTTTATCTCTTTTCTGTCAACCATGACTCCAAGAGCATGAGATAGTAATCTTGAGGGGGGGGGGGGGGGGGGGGAGTAAAAACAATTTAATTGCCCCTGCAATTTTTTTTTTTTTACAGTCATCCAAAACTTTTCAAAGCAAACTATGATTGGGATGAAATTGCTGAGCCTCTTCCGCAGGAAGGAAAAGCTGACTAATCACCTCGTCATTAATGCTCAGGCTCATCAGGATCGTGCCGCCTGCTGGCACTGCCCACATGGCCACGCCGACTGCTGCTGTCAGAGCGGGCTCGGGGGATGATTTGCTCTGAAGTAAAAACAGCTCACAGAGAGTATTTGGATTGTGCTGTTCAAATATTTGTTGCACCCTGACACAGCTGCCACCATCCAGAGCTGGCGAGGCAGAGACTGCCTGTAATTCATTTAATTATCAGTAATTGCCCAACTGGTTGTGTGTATGCTGTGTAGTAGTGAGGGGGGGCAGGGTCTAAGTTAATGATGTGTTTCCATCTTAATTAATGCTGTGGTCCAGTCTGGTTAAAGTGCAGCCATACAAGCACATGCAGATGTAATTTTGTGGAGACTGGCAGAGATTGACGCTCAGGGTGGCGGTCTAACGTGACATGAAACGTATGAAAGGAAGCAAGCCAGTTTTTCTCACAGGTCGCCAAACATCTGAAGCAGACCTTGAGAACAATTGGATAAGCTTGTGAATTACAGCAAAATCAAGGTGTGTATGGGCCATTTGCATCCACGAGAGCGCCTGCGTATTATGTGTAGGAGAGCAAGGGTGATGGTTGTGCTAAGAGCGTGGGGGGGGCTATCAAAAGTCTTAAGCTCTCGCCTGTAAATGTCATGTTTGGTCGAAGATTTCCGTTTTTGCCTTCTAATTGGTGTTGGGGGATTTTGGTTTTTAAGAGGGGAGGGTAACAGAAAAAAAAAGAAAAAAGCAAGTGAGGATAGTTGAGCGGTGCGGGTGCAGGGGGGAGGCTGGGCTGCTGCTGTAGCCTACAAAACTGCAGAGTTGCACTGAACCCAAATTGGGTTCTAATGGTTCCTACTCCGGGAGAGCATGGCTCGGGTCATTAAGACAGGAAAATGGGGTCGCGCTAGGAAAATAATCCCCCTGCTTTTATTTGACAGCACAAGAAAAATATTGTGTCAACACATAAAGGAGGTTACTGGTGATCATAAACTACATTCACTGTTCGAGACTTGAGTGGGAGGTGTTGCTGGATCGACAACTTCAGTGTATAAGTTGTTGAAGTTGTGGCAGGTTTTGCTGAAGGTGTGATCTTGTATTCATCTTGAGCGCGTAGGTAAAAATAAAACAGAAGGCCTTTTTTGGGGGCTAAACAGAGCTACTCCTTTGATGGAGCTTCGGAGGAGACAGCGAACTGTTGTCATCACTCGTGCTTATAAATCTAAAAGCATTTCTCTTTCACACACCCCATGTTTCATCTGCAGCCCTCCAACACCCCCCGTCCCACCCCACCTCACCGGTCTCGGTCTCGACAGCGAGTGGGTTACTCTACTGTTTACAATATTTCAAATTCCCTCTCAAGTGTTTGCCTTGGCAGGTTGTCCGGCCTTTTCCCTAGCAATTACAGGCTTGCGGGGTTTCTCAAATGGGGCTTTTGAAGAAATAACACTTTTCTCCCCGAGCTCGAGGGAAAAAATGGAGACATTTGGCCAGCAGCTCATACAGTCAATCACACAGACCAAGCTCGAGCTCTGTCTGACGCACTTGGCTACTAAAATGTCCTCATACCTTGTGTGAGTGGAGACATACAGACGCGCACACATGCCTTTTGATGCTCAGTTTAGAGTCAGTCAGAAGCTCTGTGTGACAAATGAGCTGTTATGGAATGAGAAGATTTGATGCAAAAGCTGGGAATTGTTGTAATTTAGGGACTTTGGTCAAATTATCAGGGAGAGGGAAGACGGGGAGAGTGCTGTAATCTTTCCTTTTGCTGAAGGGAGAGAAGTTTAGCTTTTTTGAGAAAGCAAAAATAGCGCTTTATGTTCTGATTGTGCTGAATCCTTTCTTTGATACTTTACACCCAAGTATTATATGAAATTTGAAGAAGCATGATAGCTACTCCTAAATTAGACTTTCTGTTATGTGCCTATAGTTCCCTTTTTGGTTTTCAAGTAAGTTTGTAACTTTGTAATGGTGAGCATGTACTGGCCAGTTCTATCTTAAAAATAAATGAAAACACAATCTGTTAATTTAAAAAGACATCACAAATTTACTTGAATAACATTTGATTGATATTGGTTTTGGTCTGTTTTATGGCACATGGAGAAATGAAAGCGTGGAGGAGACTTTACTATAAAAACTTAAATTATGATGCATTGATCCTTAGTAAGGATCAGGTAAGGAGAAACAGGGTAGTATAACAAATAACATCAATGCTGGATGTGAGACATACTTTTGGGTTATCTTACTATAATTTTGTCAAGTCTTCAGATTAATCTGTGCACAACTAGACATGCAGTACTGTGAACGGAGTCTGGATCTACCCCTCATTTCTTTATATATTGCTTGTATTTTAAAGTGGTCTTGGTCAGGCGTTCTGAAGGTCTTTTAAAGTTTTTCTTTGGTGGCTTTCTCACTCATTTTCAGCCCAGTCCTTGTAACTGACCATTTTCAATGGAAGTTATTTGTTTTTTAAGCCATTAAAACTGACCTGTGACACATTCAAGCATAAAAAGGCACATAACTCAAGGGATGAACCGTGTAACAGACAACTTAGCAAAGAACTTTAATTTAAATTGCATCTTAAGGCACTTTGTTATGAGCAGCCTTTGTTCCCATTTCTTTAGATGAATCTATGAAAAAATACCAAATATACAATTTTACATGTTTAAAATAATTTTTTTTGCTCCAACAAGGTGCTTGTCAAAGAGTTATTAGCCAAAAAGCTGGCATATGCTGGCATGGTGTGCAGCAGGAAATTTGCAGGTAAAAGAAGTGGATGGCTTATAAACCTACAGCAGATGACGGTATCGGAAAGTCACTAAGAAACAAGGGGAAATAAATCAAGCAAAGACCATCACAGGACCTGAGAGAGAGCTGTTTCTTTAGCTGATCCATCTACTGTTCATTGAAGCCTCATCAGGAATTGCAGCTGTCAAGAAGCTATTTTTAAAGGAAAGAAAACAGGGAGAAAAGGCCAAATTACACAAGAACTTCAGTGTGTGGCAACAGGTCTGATAAAGCGATGAATCTACATTTGAACATTTTTGGTTCAAATGGTTGTCTTTATTTAGGCTGGGTGTCAGGAGAATGCCCTTCAAGAAGTCAGAAAACTAATCTTGAAGTTTACTTCAAATTATATCAAACTCATTCCAAATACCAAGTTTATTTGATTTGTACAAACTCTGTTTTTTTGTCATATATATTCTATTTGTATGTGTGTTTGTGCATATTTTAGTGCACCTATTCCAGGGCTGTCTCAAGACAACATTGATATAAACAAACCATACTCTAGAGCTGGCAGTTGAGCAGATGATAGATGTTGAAGCGCTCCAGGTTTTAAACTGAGGTGTCATGTGTGAAACTGAGAATGACAGTGAAACAAAGAGGCCAGACGAAGACAAACATGAAGAAACAAATATAAAAACAGACAGAAAGGATTTGTTTTTGTGTGACTGTACAAATGCCGATGAGAGCACATCACAGAGCATTTTAAGGACCTTTTAAGGACTAAGTCATTGCCACATCACGTTCTGGTAATTACAATAAATGTAATTGCGCAATTGCTCTGCTAAACTTTCTCTGTGACGATTATGATGCCGGGTTCAGATGAAAGGCCCAATAACATCAACATAGTTGGCCTTGCATTGTCAGAGGGTAGGAAGGGGGTGAGTTCCTTACCCTGAGGCAAAGAATCTCTCCTCCCTCTAGTCCTCCCCCTCCCCTCACCCTTCCACCCACACAAGGGAGTTAAAAATCCCATTTACTCTGACTGGAGCCAGGAGTTGGCTTGAAAAGGCCGGGGACAAAAAGCGATTTTCCACGGAACAAAACCATTACAATGGTCCTGCTTTGATCTGCCCCCCTCCCTCTTCTCCAGTCTAACCAATGCCAATTGAACTTTGTCACCATGCAACTGTCATCTGTGAGGGGAAAGCCCTTACACTCTGAATGAAGCAGTCCACAGCAATTTACTCCAGACAGCGCTTTGAAGTGTCAGAGAGAAGTCCAGCTTCTAAACTGCACTGCTTGGGCCGATCACCCTCTCAACTCTCCTTCCCTCGTTTTCTTCCTTTCTCTTGCCAAACTCAAACGGCCAGCAGGATTGCATGGACAGTCCAGCAGGGCAGCGAGTGAAGAGAGAGAACATTAAATGTCCAGCATCCTTGCTTTCTCCCTCTTTCCCTCCCTCCCTCCCGTCTAAGTAACAGAGGCATGCAGCGCTGGCATGTGGATAATCAGCCATGGGGCCCCGCGACATCAAAAGCTTGGAGAGCCCCTAAGAATACAAATGTGAGGCCTAATGGTACACTTCATTAATGTCCTCCCCATCAAAGGCCACTTTACTGACTTGGGAGATTGACTAATTTACACATTGTGGGAAATTGCTCCCAGCCATGCGTAAAACTGCCAAGCATTTATATAGAGAGACTAAGAGAGGAAGGTGGGGGGGAGGTAAGTGGAAGGGACAGCCTCTGTTCTCTTCTCAAAGTGCTTTCTTTAACTGTTGGAAGTGGCTGAAGGCCAAGCCACATCATCACACATACAAACACTAGGGAGTGCACGTCTTGTGTCTCATAAGGATTATTACTTCAGGCATTTCAATATGCAATATCGCTTTCCCTCCCTCTCTCATATAATCTCATCCTCTCTTCTTTCGGAAGAGAGCCGAACTTTTTTAAATGTTCATCTTCTTTGGAGGTGTTTCACATTTTTTGTGGGAATATGATGAGAAGATTGGTGTTTTTTTTAATCTTTTAAGTGTGTGGTAGAGAGAGACCAAGACAAGAGCGGGAGCAGGGGGGAGCTAGCTATGCTAAGTTAAACAACTCCACAGACTTGATTTGCAAAAATGTTGATTGAATACTGCAGCTATTCCTTAAAAGAAAATTCTGCAGCACACATGATAGCAATCGGTGTGAACATAAGTGGGCTTTGTACATCAAAGCTTCAGGAGTCACATTCACTGATGATGGGCCCAACAATTTACATTCAAAGCAAATGTTTATTGGCAGTTCAGGCCAGTGTACCTGGCACCAAAGCAAGGGTGAAGAGGTCACTAGCCATGTGATTTGTTTGCACACTATTAAACAGAAAGCCCAATAAGCAAAGGGATGTCCAAGCAACCATCATGTGTCAATCTCTGCACATTTATATCTCCACACAGCAACCGCAAAAGCGAGGTAGCAATAAGTGAAGCATATTTTTGGGCAATGTGCATATGTACATGTGCTGAAGAAAACAATTGTTGTCCGTCATGGAACGTCACTGAATAAAAAGTGTTAACCAGTAAAGTTTATTGCTCTTCGTAAACATTGTCCTCAGCTTTGAACAGAATCTCTGACGCTGACCTGATTTTTTTCCCTGTTGGACAAAAAGTTTCCAAAAAATGTTAAATTGATCCTTCAGCTAATTCCAAGCAATTGTTCTCGTTGCACAAACAAGTTCATATACAGTTTTCATTTTTCACAGTCACACAAAACTTCTGCATTTGCACACACACACATACAGTCATATTACTGTCATCACCAGTTATTACAGGCTGGAGCGGCACGGTTTTACAACCGTGTTAACCATGCTGTGGGGACTTAAGTGACAGCTTGAGATATTTTTTGTTTCTGAGGTACGTACACGTTAGTATGAGCATTCATTTTATGTGCCTGCGTGTCTGTGTGTGTGTGTTTGGGGGTCTGGTGGGAGTTAACGCCTGCGTTGGGCCCTGACACCTGCATTACACAGCAAGTCTTTCAGCAGGCAAATTAGATGGCTCTAATTTGTCTTCATGAAACAGTGTAGCGCGCCTCAGACACTGATGCCAAATGGAGCCCGACTGTAGCATTGAGGAGAATGTTAAAAGTGTGTTGAATGTTGGTATATGTAAGCACAGCCTTGACATAAGTAAATACACTGGCCTGGGTGGAACACCTGTTTATGTTGGAGGCTGGAGGAGCTGACAGACATTATAAAGGAGTTTTCAATGTTTTCCACGTAGCCAGAAAGTAGCAATGAAACTTTTTCAAGGAGCTGAACTGGCAAAAGTGCTGTGCCACTGGACTGGGGTTTGCTGGCAGGAAGGGAAAGCCTAATGTGTCTCATTTGCAATCTGGACAGAGTTTTGTGGTTGGCCCAGTCTGCAGTAGTACACACTTCAGTCACTGGCTGGTCAACAGAGACGATTTGAATATTGTGACTAATTCGGCCAATTAAACTGTCACTGGCCTTTTTTTGAATGGGCCTTTTTCACAAGCTGCTCATCCATAATGCTGTCCTCTGTTAGCCTGGCTTTGACTTAACTCTCTCCATTCACAGTGAAGTGGTGCAATGAGCTAGATCATAGAGTATGTAAAAGCATAGCCAGAGGCACTACTGGGCCAAACCACAGATGAGGAGGGGGGGGGGATCTTTACAAGTTGAACAATGAGGTCAGTATAAACAGTTTGGGACACTGTTATTTGGCTGCTTTCAAATGAGACGTGGTCAGAGCGATCAAAATGAAATTTACTGCAATGATATGGAAATATAAAATGCAATTTAAAACTCTGACATTCAAGCACAATATCTGTACTTCTTTTTAGTGCCTATTATAAAAAGTATATGTATAATATATGTGCAATTTTTTCTACTCATTTCACTTCAAAAGAATTAATTATGTACTGATGTATACACACAGAGAGAATGGATCAAATACTTTTGGTGGAAGACAAACTTTCTCTTGAGTTATTTCCATGAGTAATTAAAAACAGACTTATTAATAGTCTAATTGGTACCTGGAACAGGCAGGGCTCCTTTTAAATTGAAAGTCAAGTCATAGATACTGTTGTGTCAGAAAAAGCAACCATTGAAATGCAGTTAGACAGAAGCCAACTCCCTTGTCCCAAAGAAGAGTTTGGGAAGCAAAGAATTTCTCTCTGTTCTTACCGTCGATGTTTCAGACTGATAGGATTTGAAATTAAAGTGAAACTGCACCAGTCAAATTTGGCATATATGTTCTTTTTACAGGCTCCGACCCATAGGCCTAAATACATTTATTTTTGTGCTTGACTTACATTGTAAACCTGCCCATATAGTTGTTACCGAAGTGCACTAAACTGCTTCCAGTCTGGCTGCTACTTTTCATTCCATCCCATTCTGACTATGACAAATGCTGGATCTGCTCCAGTGTGTTAAAATGCTAAAAAATGAACCAGGACACTAGAGGCAGTCTAGAGGTGCACAAGGGGACAACTTTGAAGAGGTTGTTGGAGACATTTAAATCAGGTATGGGTTTTAGTTTTTTCACAGTGAACGTGTGGAACTTTTTCATCCCACTTTGCATTATTCTATCTATTCAAATCTATCTGTTTAAAGCCCAGACTTCTCAGTTCTGTGGTAACAGCACATGCCTCATAATGTGACCTTGAAAAACTAGTTGCATTGTTGGCTCTACAAACTGCAATTAAAGTCTACAATACCCGTCTGCAATAAAAATATTCTATTAGCCAAAACAAACAAACAGCATACATGTTGTTAAGCACAAACTGGAAATCATGAGCAAGAACAAATTAATGAAGGCAGATAATGGCAGGGAAGTTAGCACATGTTGAGTCACTTAAAAGTAACACTGGTCTGTGCACAACTTACCTAACACAAAAAAACAAACAGGCAACTTGTGATTAACCAATGAAGACATTTTGGGAGACTGAGGGGAGACTTGAGATCAATAGACTGGAGTCAGGTCTTGTGAACCTCAAAGGCAGCGTTTGAATTCACCTTTTGTTCGTCCCTAAATGAGACGCTGGGGAGACTGTGCCAATCTGGTCGGCAGATCTCAAAGAGAGGGAGAGCCACACTTGGATTTAAGTAATACGGTGTTCCTTGTTGAACAAATTCACCATTGTGACTCGTTAGCCTGATACTATCCACATACCTGCTTTTGGGGAATGCATGTGAAAAGGTGGTCTGGAGTCTCTGCCAAGAGGAGGGATGGAGTGGTGAAGGAAGAGGAGGGGCTCTACTTAATGGGTCACAAATTCACATTGAGAGGAGCTACATCTGCATTTTATCAACAGGGCCCAGATAGTGTTACAGGGGACGATTGTCTGCAGATTGGCCATTGGGCCTTTTAAAGTGGTAAATTGTTGAGCAAAAGCAGAACTGCACACAGGATGACGTCGCACGGCGCTGCCTGCCACTCACAGTTGATATCAGGCTAACAGCATTTAAAAAGAAAAAGAAGAAGAAAAAAAGACCTGATGGCTTTTGGAAAGATATTCTACATATTTTGCTGCCATTGGAAAGGCCCCGTGTGTTTGTGTGCGAGCAAGTTTATTCCGTAACTTGCACGTAGGCATCGGAGCCACTTGCATTCAGACCATTTCACCAGTTTCCAGTTGTTAGCTCGAGCCAACTCGTTTTTATTTACTCTACCGAAGATCAAACACATCAGTGGTAATTTGGCAGAAAGCCCTTATCTGCTCAGACATTGTCTCTTCCCATGGCTGACCCAGAACATCCTCTGACACATCTTCTCCACGGGGAGCTGTGGACGTGGGGGCTAGCGTGGTCTGACAGCAAAACAAGTCCCGCGAGGCATCAGAGTCCCTGCAGGGACCTCTTGTCTCTTCCCTCTGCTTCATTACCATCTTCCCCCTTCTTTCTCCCCTTTCATCTGCAGTCTATCGCTGGCTCTAATCCGGGAATATGCTGAATAGGGGTGGGAGGCTACAGACAGAGCGGGAGCGGATGTGGGAAAAGGCAGTATAAACATTACAAAGAAAGGGGGATTTTCATTTCAGTTTTAAAGTCCTTTTTTTTTAAACGATAAAACGGGCACAAAAATGGAGAAAAGGGCAAATCTTGAGTGTGGGATGCAAGAGTTCGTTTCTGCGTCATGGCTCAGGTGGTTTTTCTACAACAAAGTGATTCATTTTTTCTGTTCCTATTTAGCGTTCTCTGCCAGCGGCAGGGTCAACTGGAAACTGGATTTCATCATATACAAAACATGGAATTTAACATGACAGGCCAATAGTATGTTAGTGGAACAAATGAAGTGCACAAATAGAAAATTTATAAACAGGGATAAAAGCATGAAGGGAACAATGTATCACATCAGGCACATGCACTTTAGCGTGGACGCTATGCCGAGTTCAATTTTCAGCTTTCTGATGCTTATTTATTGCTCATTGTTACTTGTGCACTTGCATAAAAACTTTCTTTTATTGCTGCCAGTTATCTTTCCCCTGATAGAGATTTTAATGGCTTCCTGTATGACGGCTAATATCAATGAATAAATAAATCTGTCAGCCACATTGCGTAACTCTGCGCAAAGACGACAAGGCAAAGTTATTCCATTTGTCCTCAAAGGAGAGGCCAATAAAGATGTTCAGCTGAATCTCTTTAGTTTATCTTAATTGTCAGAGTAAATAGGAGGGAGAGCCATTACACTTTATGATCACCTATTTGCCCTATAATGGTGTTTATGAAAAGCATGGGGATAAACAAATTAGCTCAGATGGACAGGATAATGGCCAATTTGAAGTCCCGCGTTGACGTTCGTTTGTGTAGCTCTCCGTCTATGTTGAGAGGAGGATTGTGGGAATTTAACCAAAGTAGAGGCTATGATAAAAGGACGTGGTTTTGTGCAGTGCTCCGACAAGAAGATGTGTCACCCTACGATAATGTGGGTTGAAAGCTGACTGGTTGAAAGGTTAACTTCATTCAGAGAGGTGAAGTTTTTACCACGATGCATCAGAAGTATGAAAAACTACTATTAAAATAGTACAAAGGCAACATATCAAATGATTAAACTAATAAAATGTGTTTGGGTTTTTGCTTCTTTTTTCTGAAATTATCAGCTCATTTTGAATTTGATGTCAACTACATGTTATAAAATGCCAGGGTGTGCTACAAAACCTCTCTTTTGCATCAGGTTCTTACTTGGTAAAGGGTTTCAACCCCTCTCATCATTGTTCTGCCTTCAGTAATGTGACAAACACAGTCAGTGAGTGACAGGTCGGGAATGCAGGCAGGCCAGTATAGTACTCTGTACCATGGAGCGTTAAAATGAATAAACCTCAGTGCTTCATTTAAGACTGTAACCAGTTTATGTCAGTATTTTGAAGATGCCTGCACATACATAGCATTGCCAAAGTCAGACACAGAGATAAAGGTTATTAAAGATTATTCACTGCTAGCAGCTACAACATCTGTCCACAACAACAATTTGGAGGACTTGCCCAGTTAATACATTTATATTAACCTGGAGAATTAAGAAAGAATCTGGGTCTAGGTAGCATCAGCTCACGCTCTCATTTTCCAAATATTGTGCAGTTACTTTAAACAAACTGCTGTGGTTGATGTAACACAATAGAGCTTTTTATATATTAAATACTCTGTTTTTATGATAAAAGCAGATTGTGATAAAACAACCATTTTCAGCAGTCTATTACACACACTGATTCTTTGACCAGATGTATAAATCCAGTTCATCAGTTTCATTCGACAGGCGTTAAGAAACTGTGGCTAATTTATTGCTTTCTCATTTATAGGGGGCGGCTTTGAAACACGTTTTCCCATGCCTCTCTGCTTTGATTTCTCTGACCTCTGACAGACTCACACCTTCCCTAAATGCACACATGCGCACACAGCCACACACACACGTACAAATAAAACACCCTTGCTTACCTTTGTTTATATGTACTACTTCTGTAATTCTCTCTCACACACGCATACACACACAGGGCCTGGAAGCAGCCTTATCGCCAGACTCTCATGCGCCCCCAGACTCCACTAATCAAGACAAACTCCAGCCATGCCCCCACCTCCCCCCGCCAAAACCCGCCCTATCATATCCTCCTCTCATTTCTGCCGCCACCCGCCTCTCCCCATCCGTCCTACTTGGCCCTCTGCGACTGCTGGGCCGCACAGGGTCCCACTGTAATTGGTTTAGACATAATTTACTGGCCACTTGGTAATGTAGCATTTCAGCATCTGATAAAAATCATATCAAGTCACAGCAATGGCCGCTACGGCTTGAAAGGGTCTCATTGTAATCATTTAGATACCAGAAGAGGTTCCTGCTCTCTCTCACTCCGCTCCGTTCTGTTACTCCCCCTGGTCTCTGTAGTCCTGTTTCTCCCTAGAATGATAAATACATAAAGTGATATATTTACATGCATGTGTATATTTTACACACATGTAAAAATCCCTCCCTTGGCATTTACCTCCCTCCTCCCCCACTTTTCCTTTTACTGCAAACCATTTTCAAGCCAAGGCACTGTAATCATTATAGTTCAAAAAACGTGGCTGCTGTTACTCGCTTGACTACTTGTGATAATATTCTTGTTTCCACTTATTCTTTTGAAAGAAGACAGAGCGAGGAAAAGAAACAGAGAGAGAGAGAGAGAGTGGGGAAAAAAGAAGAAAATTATTTCTGAGATGTAAAAGGCAAATCCAAACACTTGTTGAGTGAAACGGTGAAAGGTTGATTTAATTTGGGGCTTCATATGGATATGCAGGAAGCACAGCTGTCTTTTCTCTTCCTTCTTTCAATAATCTATCAAATGAGTTCTTGAGCTACTGTTGAACTATTGCACATGCATACAGAAATAATTACTCGATCTGCTGCTAAATTAAGAAATTAACATTGTCTGATTTTTTTATGGTGGTTTCATTTTAATGGAAAGTGATAGAATATCAACCAATAATCCAGAAAAAGAAAGTTATTCATTGATTTGCATGCCACTGAGTGAAATATGTATTTGATGCCCAAACAACTTGGTACTTGGAAGACCTTGTTAGTGAGCACAGCAGTGCGATGTTTCTTGTAGTTTGTCACAAAGTTTGCACACATCTCAGGAGGGATTTTGATCGGCTTCTCTGCAGAAACTCTCTAAACCCTTTAATTTTCTTGATTGCTGCTTGGCAACTTAAAGCTTCAGAAAATCCACAGATTTTCTATGGGCCTGAATTCTGGAGACTGGCTAGGCCGCTCCATGACCTTAATATGCTTCTTTTTCAGCCATTCCTATGTTTTAGGTCACTGCCATGCTGGAAGACCCATCCATAACTCATCATCAGTTTTCTGAAGGAAGGTGGTTCTCATCCAGTATTTTACAGCATGTGTCTCCATCCATTGGCCCCCCAATGTGGTGAAGTCGTCCTGCACCCTTAACAGAAAACAGCTCCACAGCATAATGTTTCCACCTCTGTGCTTTGACTGTGGGTATGTTGTTCTTTGGGTCATACCCAGCATTTCTCATGACAGGCTGATGCCAAAACACTCAATTTTGGTTTCATCTGACCACAGCACTTTCTCCCAAACCTTCTCTCAATCATTTAGATGTCTGCTGGCAAACTTGACAGGCCTGTATATGTGACTTCTTGAACAGGTGGGGCTTTTGGGGACTGCAATATTTCAGTCTATTGTAGGGATATTTTTAACTATTTAACTTTTCTTAAAAGGAGAAAGTAACTATTCATACTACTCATTAAATTACTTTCTTATTACTCTGAAACGTTGCTGAAACACACTGTCTCATAGTTACTATTTAACAATATAAACCTAAGGCTACAGCCAAGCACACCAACACAAATGCCTATCCTACTGAGGACATGAACACAAAGCCAGCAACATAAAGCAAAGATGAAAACCAGCGCAGAGAGACTTTGAAGCGATCGCCACAGTGATTCTACTGTAGAAACATGAACAGATACGCTGAGGCCTGACTGCTCGTCAGTTTGTTATCTTTTGCGGTTTATGGTGGGCTGCCGGGCTGCATTCACTCAGCCTTCACTCTGGGTTCTTGGTTAGTTTAGCATTAGCATGTCATCTGTGTAGATGCTTGCAAAGAGCTGAAGTTGTGTTAATGCATCTCTTTCTGTCATAGATGCAGTTTTCTCTTTGTCCTTGCACTCTTGTCTATTTGTGCTATAAAAATAAAGGTACTGACCATATCATGCTGTAGATTATGCTGATAGTTTTTCACCTCCAACACACAAACTGAAATCTCGCAAGTAGATGTGAAACCAATAAGCAGGACTGGTAGACAAGCAGACGAAACCTTCGATTCCCATCCCTGGTTACCAATGGTGTTCTTGGTGACTGTGGTCCCAGCTGCCTTCAGCTGCCACTAACAAGCTCCTCCTGTGCAGTTCTGGGCTGATCCACCACCTTTCTCATAACCGCAGACCAAAGGCAATTAATGCTCATTTTATGCTCATTTTACCAAAACTCGGTCCTTGACCACCTTCTCACCAAGGTTCTTGAATTATAGTGTCGATTTTTTTAATTGATCTTTATGAAATTGTCACATTTTATTAACCTGCCTGCCACAGTTAACCTTTAGGATATGTAAATAACCTTTCACATAATTTCATGCTATAACTTTATTTTTAACAATTGTAGATTCAGATTTTTCCATTATGTAAAAGTTTTAATGCTGCATATAACCAGATATTGAGATAACTGGTGTAATGCATAAGGATATGAACTTGAGGTTAAATTGTGTGTGAAAGGACTTTTTTTTCCAGACCTATGAAAGCGGAAAGCAGACTTATGAGCCAGCTAATCCAATGATAACACTTATCACTGCTTAGCTTGCAGATTTTGATCTTAAAGTATGTCAGTGTATTAAAGCCAATGGGGAATTTTTTTTAATAACAGAGATAATGTGGGACTCCTACAAAGATCAACATTATATTTTCAGTATTTTAAAAATGCACCAATAATAGAACTCTTTATGCTTCTATTTTCTTCTACAAACAAATACATTTAAAAAAGAGCTTAATATAGTTTATTGAGTAGAAGAATACGAAACTTCCTTCCACCTACATAATTTTTTTTTTTTTTTTTTTAATGACATCAGAAACAGCAGTATGCGACATTACGTGATGGCAGAGCTTCAGTTCATCCTTTGTCTTTTTTTTTTTTTTTTTTTTAATAAATAGGACAGGGGGAATGAATGAGAGAAAGAGGGGGAGAGAAAGAAAGAAAACCAAAGGGGAGAAGAGACGGTGAGAAGGGGGGGGGAAGAGAGAGAAAAAAAAAAAAAAGAACTCCTGGGTCACCTGTATGGAGAAAAAAAAAAAAACAAACAAAAAAAACAAACAGAGGAGACAGCAAACAACAAAGAGCAACATAATAATAGAGAAAACAAAGCACCATCACAATAAACTAGCTAGTCATAGATATCAATATTTACTAAATAATAAACGATATTGTGCAGCACGCAAGATAGACAGCGCACAGTGTGCTTTGAGGCAGCAGCCAAGAAAGCTTTAGTCCGCGTCTGTGAATACCCATGTGTGCATACCTGTGTGGATCAGCATGCTTGCATTCCAAAGGTTTCTCCATGTAATGATCTGCTAGGGAGTGTGGGGGGGCCACAGCCCCGTCCTCCAGGGTGTGAAGCGGGTATGGAGGAGATCAAAACTCCAGACATCCAGAGGCCCCCAGAGCACAAGAGACCATGGAAGACCAACAGAGGGGCAGCCGCGCCACTGTTCCAGTAAGAGCCGAGGAGAGTCCCAGATGAGGCTCCTTCCACCTACATAATTAAAAGGGTAAAAAAATAAATCTCTGCTGGCACCGGTGTTTATGAAATTTATTTTCTATTACCAGGTTTTTAAGCAGATTGCTGTATGTTCACAATTTGCCTTGTGTTTTACAAGCAGCGTTAAACCTGTGTTAGAGTATTGAGGAATATTCTGATGTGCTTTGCAGGATTCATCAACATTTGGAGGATTCCCTAAAGTCGTCTCGATGTTTTACTTTTTTTCCTTTTACCATTCTGCTCTGTGCTCGGCCACGTGAAGGCAGAAGCACCTAACGCTAAACAGACGCCTCAAGCCAGATAAGTAAACAGGTGATCAGGCTGTGATCAAAGGCTCAAAGTTACTTTCAAAGAGATTCTTTTCTTCAAAATAACATAATGGATTGTGCTAATTATTGACTGGCAACTGCCATTCCACGTGATAAGCACCTATTGGTATCTGCATGTTTGTGAGGGGAGGCAGAGAGTCGTCAGATGCCATCTACAGTGATTGGTAGTGACTATACAAACTGTAGCTACGCCACTTTCTGCAGACCTTAAATTCGTCACATAACATAAGCTGATTTATGTTGAAATAGATTTGTCACTTAATAGGGTCGAGTACCATCTCTTTATTCAAATGTCTGTGGCATGAGTAGCATTTGCGCCAAGCTCAAAAATGTATATTTTGTTTGCTGAGTTTGTCCAATTTTTTTTACTTGATCCATCACATAACCTTCGACTGTTTCTTTTAAGGCTCTGATTAGTCAGTTTCATGTCTCTGCACAATAAGCTTAAGCCATACTAGAAGTGACCGCAAACCACTACTTGGTTTACTGTTTAAAAGTTACCGTTAGGCTTGGTTGGGCGTTACAGTGGCCACCAGTGGCACATAAACAGCAGATGCAACAAGGAAAGGCCATTGTGCTTTGAGCTGAATCTGTGTCATCTGAGGTTGGCTGACTTGTCTGTTTGGCATTTGCGTGCAGCAAAGGAGGCCATCACAATGTAATTAATCTTACACCCCACAGGCTGCCATCCAAGGGAGAACCATTAGTACTTATTGTGAAAAGTGAGTTGTCGAATTGCTTACTAAATTAAAGGCAGACTTAAACCTTCTAGAGAAGAAGGGCTTGGAAGTAAATAGGTGGTTTTCCTGTTCGTTCCAAAGTAAATAAGATAGAAAACTGTTTCCATCCACTTTGGAGCTCAGTTGCCTGGCTCCTATTTACACCATAAGCTATTTAGTCATCATGCACCAGCACATTCATGACCATATGCACAGATGAAAGGTATTGTATGCATAAGGAAAAACCTTGAGAGGGCAAATCTTGTCTAGTTGAAATAACAAAAAAAAAAAAGGTTTAACAATGCGTGTGGCTATCCGGTTAAATGCCCAACCTCTGACTTGATAGCTTTAACAACTTAATAATATGTACAAAAGGGCAAAAGTGAGGTTCCAATTATGGTGGGACTGGAGAAAAATACAATCTGTTTGCAGGATTGTTACACGACTGGAAACAATTCCAGAAACCAAACAGCGAGTTAAGTGTTTGATTTTGCTTTGGTTCATTTAATGTGGCGCTTTGAAATCAGCTCAGGTGTCTCTGGCAGACGGAGTAATTGCATATTAATTCCACGTAATATCTTGCAAAACTGTGTAATGAAACAACGAATCCATGACGCTGCCTCTTAGTTCCTGCGCCTGCAAACTTTCATAATCCTCTCTCCGCAAATGAAAATGCACAAGAAACTGAAACCTTATATCACTTGGCACCATGATCCTGCCATCATCGTTTCACTTGTGTGTGGACTCACAGGGTGCTCTCGTCATACAAGAGCGCGCACTCGACACGACTTGAGACCACTTAGCAAGCTTTTTAGTGGTTTTCAGCCCCTGTCAGGAGTCAAGTGCACTCCTTTGGTTTTGTAACCATGAAAGCTCCTCTCATTGAGCCAATCTTTAGCTGGTGCAGAACCACATAGCACAAATCTGCCAAAACTCACCCCAGTGTCAAGCCATGGGGGATTAACTTCCAACCAATAACATGCAATTAGATTTATTTTAGCCTCTTAAGCCTATTAAGCAACAGTCGAGCAGTCAGTGGTCTTTCTTTAACTGATTTTAATTGTGTTTCTTATGCCTAATGAAGTGTGTACTGCAGGGGGCGGAGGAGTCAAGGAGGCATTCGTGTTACACAAGCCACACCGTAAGGGCTGGGGTGATCTCAGCTCTAGGGCAGAGCTGAGCTTCCTCGCCTAGATTTAGGAACTCCTCAAAGTGAACTGACACTGCCCATAATCCGGCCACTTTGTGTGCCTTTCATGGGCTTGCTAATCCTGTTACGCAGAAATAAAGACATGGCCGTATCTTATACTCTGAGCCTTTGCGCTGTTCATTTACAGGCCTTTTTGTCTGTATAATCATGTAAGTTTATCCCCCACTGAGTGGCTCCCCTGCTGCACTAAACCAGAGAAAAGACAGAAATTTGAAGGTATAAGCTTACTTTCATCGTGAATATGGTACATTTTGCTATAGAGGATGGCACAGGAAATAGTTGTTGAGGCCAGATTGTGAGCTTTTTTATTTCATTTTATTTATTTGTTTATTAAATCTGCCGGGAAAATGCTTGGTCATGCTTAGAATTTGTTAACTTACATTATAGTACCAGTGTTGTGTTTTTACAAATTACAGACATCAACACACACGTTCCAAATGTTGTGCAGTACAGACATTTATTTCCATTTGAAAGTGCAATGCCATCATCAAACAGAACAGTCTACCACATCAAAGAACAGATGCTCTCATTTCTCACTAATGTGCTTGATACCACTGAGATTAAACCACTTTTCTGTGACTTTGTATGACTGTCTCTCTCTCAAATGTCGGAGAAAAACTTGCAGATTAACCCCTCACCTGTAAACTCGGGCTTCACATAAAGCCTAGATCTCTTTCAACATTTTCCGTCCACAAACAGTTCGACATTCAGCTGCAAACCTTTAATGTGTAACTGTGCACTTTTGTGTAAATCTTCTTTATCCATGCAAAACTTTTTCATTTATTCAGCCAGAAGAAGATGTCATACGCAGGTAAAGATCATGTAGGCTCAAAAATGAAATCTAATTGTTCTGATGTGTTTATTTGATCATTTAATAAGTAGATACACCCAAACATTCAGAGCTAAATGGTCCCAGGTTGCTCTGATAAACCCTTAACTCTGAGACAAATATGCACTTATTAAATGACATTAACTTGTTAGATGACACATAGCTGCCCATTCATTTCAGTGTTTAGACATGTGTTTAATAACTTTTTAGCCCTCGCAGTGTGAATACTGTGTGTTAAATTAGCTACATCATAAATATGTCTACTAGCAGCTGTGATAGGCTCCAGACCCGCCACCACACTGAACTGAAGCGGAAGAAAATGGATCTAAGGACATACATGATTGAATGTGCTGAAGCAAACAGCTTGAAGAACAATAATACATTAGTGTCAAAATACTTAAATTCAACTGTACGACAGATCAATAGAGCAAATGAATAAAACACACATTTAATTTTTTGAATCATTTTTATGAAGGTGCAAATGCGTCGTGAAAGCAGAGTTAATGATTTCAGAGAGAGTGGGGCTCTTGGTGACAAAGAGACAAATCTTTTTCCACAAGACAATAGGCAGTGGTACCTATTCTTCTGATCATATTCACATTGAAACCAGGAGCTAAATCACCCTCAAAGAGCACTCTCTGTACGTAATTCCTCTTCTATTCCCCTGCCCCTTGCTCTCTCTTCAGTTACATATGTGATGACTGACTCCCACACAATTACAGAATTTGACAAATGAAATATCCATCCCTCTTTGTCAGGTGGATGAAACATCTTTGCCAGAAAATTTGAATGAACCCATAAGAAGAGTACTTAATCACCTCCTCATACATGTGAAAAGAGCGGCAGAGGCACCTCGGAGCAGAAAATCGCAACCGGAGAAAGGGAGAACAATCGCACACAAAGGCTCACGAGAGAGGAGACGTGACCTAGAGTTTACCACAAAGCTGGCAAAACACGGTTAATGTGCTACTTTGTTCAAAACTAAGCGTCTCTTTGTGATGCAGTGTACAGTCCATGACATCAGTCCTGGTAGACCCAACAAATTGCTGCCATTAAAAGTAGATTGCTACACCCAAGATGAAACCAGCGAGCACTCAAAGACACATCAAGCCTCACGCAATCCAATCAGAACAAAAACAAACATCTGAAGCTGCAAACTCTCATTATGCCATCCTCCCTCCTGACCTCTCCTTCAGTTTGAAACACTTCTTGATGACTGAACAAACAAATCCCATCATTTTGAGTGTTCAGTGTCTGGTGTGTGTGTGTGTGTGTGGGGGCAGATTAGTAATCATATCTCTGTCCTGTTATTCTATGTCTCAGCAGGGAGCACGAGGTGTGGGATGGGGGCCGGGATGAAAAGGGAAGGGGTTGGTGGGCTTTTGCTGAAAACATAATTGGCATGGCCTCGGTGACACTGTCCGTCAGATTGTGCCGTGCCTCTCTGTGTGCATTCACAGAGGCCCCTGCAATGTTTCATTAAACAAGGAGCCGAGGCCTCTGAGAAGATGTTTGTGCAGCCTCTGTGGCTCCGCCACACAGCAAGTAGCTAACCTCACCATCACAGCCCAGCACAGATATAATTAGCTGTGGAACCTCAGCTCATAATGAGCCTCCATTCATACGTCAAGTTTGTGTTTGCGTAATCCTTAAGATTTTCATAACAGGACTTCTTCTGGAGTATATATTTGGTCTAAATACATTTAGTATTTAGATTTTTATGGATCTGTAGTTAATGAAGGGTCCACTATGCCTGTGCTGTCCACATTGACTCAACCAGATCAGAGTTTTGTTAAAAGTAGGCCAAAATTAATCAAGCATGTTTCCAGTGCTATTTATCCAAACTGAGTGTTTTTGGTTTTATTTGGTTACTTTTAGAGTTACCAGCTGTATAGATGCCTACTTTTTCTTGTCTCGTTGTGCCAAAAAAACGGTACATTATAATCTGATCTCTCTGTAAATGAAAACAGTCAAATAAATCCATAATCTTTGCTGTGAACAATTTCATTAACCATTTTCTTTTTGCCAACCTTCACCAAATTGTTTTACCTGTACCAAAGACCGTATGAATGATGGACATAGTCACCGTGATATCACCCACTCTTTTTTTTAGCATAAGTTAAAATTAGCAACTGAGCTCATGCCCCCTTTCGAAAACTGTTTACTGAGAACATAGAGAAAGGGAGCTGAGAGATACATGATTTCCTGTTGGGGTCTGTAGTTCCAGCCATTGCTTATATACAGTCTATGCCCACAACTGCTTTTGTAGCATGACAGGAAGTGAACATTTATAGCATCCTCCACAGATGAGCTGTAGTGCTAATTAGCTAGAACTAGAAACAGATGACACATGCATTTTCTGACCCAACAGCTATTTGTAAAGTCACTGAATCGCTGATATTTCTGTGCACAAAAACATTTGGGTGGATTTAGGAGATGGTTAAGGTAAGGGAAATACAAACTTTTTTTTTTTTTTGTGTACGCTTTTGCTCAATTTGTCTGTAGTATTAGATTGTCAGTAACCACTGGTATAACAAATAGAAGGGAAATTAGAGAGAAGAGAGCAGACTTAATCCAATAAATTTTCTGGGTCAGAGCACTTGTGCTTGCTAACACCTATTAAAATGAACTCAAGGCCACGTGAGCTGCTTTCTATGATACTGGACTAAAAGCAGTTAACATATAAATGATTTTCATTGTCATCAACAGTCTTAATCTTGAAAACATGTCTTCCTGTAAAACATCTGCACTTGCTGAAAGAAAAATACAATAAATTGAACTAAATCTGTTTCCAAACAATCACTTCAGAGTCTGTAATGTTTCACAGCAACAGTGGACAACCATCTGTTGGAAACAAAACCAATTACACAACTGTTACAGTATGACACACAAAAAGAACGAACCGTGATCCAGTTGTGCATAAAAGGGCCGAGGCTCCTGCACGGTCGTGGGCCTCAGCTTCAACAGAGATAATCATCAGAGATATTGAATAAGGGGGATGTGAAGATAATATGAAGCATACAAGCCAGAGGAATCTACGCTGCCTTATAAGGTCTCAACTGGTGCAGAGAGGGCAAAAGGGGTTAGTGAGGGCAAAACAATTGTGGACAGCACCAGCTAATCCATGAGGAAAACACTTCATCTGCACACGTGGAACAAAGTGAAAATTAATAAATAATATTACAGTCAAAACAAATTCCTTTGTTAGTAGCTCACTGCTGTCTTAATGGATTTAATGACTCACCTTGGAGTTTTCTCCAACTTTTCCACCTTTTCTTTTTCTTTTTTTCTTTCTTCTTTTTTTGTAAAAAATGGCTCAGTAACCTCTGGCGAATGGTAAATGGCTCATTTTCCCACAAGACCATCCAGCTCTGTCCTTCTTCACTGTATTTAACAGTGAAGAAGTGATCCATCACTAAATACCACACATGTACTTCTCGCTGTGCTCATCTGTCCATCAAGTGAAATTTAATAATTACATTTGTACAACTCAACCTCATAATTTGCATTATATATAGCAGATCCCGGGAACAACATCGGAGATCTCTGTCCAGAAGAGCGCAGTGATACTGCGCAGGACCCTCAAGCTCCCAGGCCTCTGGTAGAGGACCCGAGCTTGAAGGATAAACCGCCCGCAGGGGCGTGCTGGGTGTTTTTATTTATATATATATATATATATATATATATATATATATATATATATATATATATATATATATATATATATATATATATATATGGCTCCACATGCCTACTTATATCTGCTAGCAATTAGTAGATCGGTTTGTGCAAGTCCATTGTTTGGACTGCTCGCCATTTAAAAAGATAATGATCCATAATCGCTGAGTGACGCTATAATTGCCAAGGTGTATGGTGACACGACAGCCGACGCAATTACCTTACTTTTGACATCAGTGCTCTCATTAAATGATGTCATTGAAACATGATGCTTTGCATACACACACACGCACAACCAGCCAGGACAGCTCTTTTTTTCACACATTTGCACACAGATATCAGAGTCTATGCAAAGGTTTACAGGTATGTTGCACTTGCAACAAAAGATTGTAGGTTATGTATTATTTTTTAATAATTTTGTTGTGCTTTGTGCACACATCATCATTGCAGTAAAGCTATAATCAGCAGTTATTTTTTGTGTGAAGTACAATCATGATTACTGCATATGCACATTTAAAATATTTCTGCAAACCATTAATATTTTTTCCAAAACTGTTAAAGGAGGGCCTGAAACTGTCTGGTTTGTTGTTGTATTTTGGGGTAGTAATAATTTATTATGATCATTACAGATTTTTTAAAAATTATTATTTTATTTATTGTATTTACCTAATTCGCAATGATCACAAAGTTTCTTTCGGCACTGCGAACAAAGGTTGACCTTTACTTCTTCACTGAGCTGTGTGAACCTTTACCCTTACAGAGTGACTGCAATATTCATTTCTGTTTTCACTTAAATATGGCTTAGAACTGCATTTACAAGGTGCCCGTGCAAAGCGTGCAAAAGCATTTCTTTATTAAGTGTTAGAAGCTACTGGCGTTTTATTCACCACTTAAATATACGCTGTAAAAATGTGTCAAGCAAATAGCTTGTTACAATTTTTATTGTCACACCTAACACCATTCATCCAACTCACTTTTCTCCACTGCACTCAAACAATATGAGAGGCACTAATAATCCCAGAGCCCTTCAATACATCCAACAGAAAAGATTATTTAATGATTAAAAGCATTTTCTTACATATGCTCACATATGCTGTGTCACTTTCACGCACACCTAGACCTCTTTGGAAACCTAAACTTACTCTTGTTTTCTTAGACCCCACCCACACACACACACACACACACACACACACACACACACACACACACACACACACACACACACACACACACACACACACACACAAATACACAACCCTGCCTATAAAGTCCAAAAAGAACACAAATAAAAGGCCAAGACCATAAATAAACACAAGAATTTGTAAGGTTGACTTTTGCAATTAGGACTGCAAGGGAAAATATATCTCAGAGAAACATTTTAATGAGCTTCAGCTAAGTAGCTGTGCTTTCTGAAAAAAAAAAAAGCAACCCAGTAATGCATCATCACTCAAAAGCTGGTGCAGAGAACATTCTTTAGAATGTGAGATATTTCTCCCGTGTCCAGTGATGGCTCAGTAAAAGAGCCTTGGGCGTCATAAAACCTGAAGGCAATTAAAAGCGGTGATTTTTCACCACCGTTTCTAAATTCTGTAGCAATTAATCTGCCCAATTTGATTAGGAAAGGCACAAATTAAACAATAAAGACCTGTCTAATGAGGGATTAATTATGGGTAGCAGGAGGGGAGTGAAACCGAAGCACCAGCCATGTGTCAGTGTCTCCTGCAGACAGCGCAGGGCCATAAGGAAGACAAAGAGGCTCCTCGTCCATGTGGTCCTGCACTGATAGGGCCCCCCTCATCACAGATCAGTAGATCCACAGCCCATGAAGCCCGTAAATGGCTGGGCCATAATTGAAAGTGCCAAAATCAATGTGTTGACAGGCCTTGATTAAATTAAATATGTCTCCCATAGGAGAGGGGTGGGCCTGTGGAAGGAGGTGGGTGCAAGCGCTGCCGCTCGAATGAGCTCACTCACTGAGAAGCTGTGACTCCAGGGGCATCATGGAGTATGTGACAACCTTATTTAGAAAGCTAACATGGTTTGACATCATAAAACAGACAGAAAGGCAGAGGCAATGGTGGTGCTTTGGTGGAGATGTCTTTTTTTTTATAAACACCTTTTTAAAAAAATCCTTTCAGAGCTCAATTTCCAAACATTAAAAAAAGAAAACTCTTAATATCCTTGATCTGTAATTTTTAAAAAATCACACAATGTTTGCAGTTATGCTACAATAATTGAACAGGATGAGCCATCTTTAAGACCTTTAGGAGGGATTTACTGTGTATTGCTGGTGTCAGTTATTCAGTATTTTACTGTAAAAAAAGCAACTTAATCTTAAATCTTCAGTGTGATTTTGGTGGCTTTAAAACACTGCTGAAGTTCAACATCTCAACAACAACTTGAACATACTATATTAAACTGTCTTGTATAGTTTATTCAAATATTTCCAACCAATCAGACCGCACTCTTGTACTTTTCTAAGTGTCCTTCATCCTTTTGCTTGCTTGTGACCTTATAGTGTGTTCAGTGTGAACAAGTCTGCCTAAAACTTCTGATTTGTCCATTCTTTTTCCTCCCTCGAGTCCATATTAGCTGAATTTGTAAAACATCCTCCTGCATTCCTGCAGCTCACATGGTCTTTTTGCTCCCCGCTACAACACATGGATCTGTTGTGTCTTTTGTTCTTTAATTTGAGCCTGCCGGCCACAGGAGAAGTCAGAGGCAAAGGACATCACCTGTATATAAAAAAAGCCAAACTCCTCATCATTTCAGGCTTTGCCCAAATTTAAAGGATTAGGCAGCCAGAGTCAGTAAAGGGTCACTGACAGTGTGTTCCTCTGGGTGGAGGCAAGCGGAAGGCTGGGGTGGGTTAGATGTGATGGTGATGGGGAGCTCCGAGAGGCTCAACCCCCTCTGGATAAACTTGAGTTTCAGACTGTTGAGACTTGTGAGATTAGGATGGAGCCAAGTCTGCTACGCTGTGATCTGAAGGACAGGGCACACAGCGGCTCGCCATCTACAGCACAACTTCCCAGACAAACCCCCTGCTTCTGCCCCCTCCTTTATTTGTTTAGGTTTGCTTTTCTTTGGTCAGCTCTATAAAGCGGCAGAGAACAACCCAAAATGATGGGCTTAAGGTTTTTGTGAGCATTGGTTTATGTACGTGGTGTCACTGGAAGGACAAGGCAGAGATTTTTGCAGTGATATTTTTAAAAAGGCCGAGCCACACACACCACTGTCTAAATCCCATGATTGCATTTCAAAACTGATTTGTATCTCATGTCAGTTCCCACAGAATTAATTTTCAAAACAAATAACTATGACCACTTTTCTTCCTTATCTTGATGAAAATTGAAAATGATTGTGATGTGATATGTGTTGGAGGAGCAAATTAGTGATGATGTCCACAGAGGAGATAATAATAAGTGCCATTAAAACAAAAACAGGAGTAAGTGAAACGAGTGATTAGATAATGATCACAGTGAGACAATTTGTTTATTTAAAATAGTGTAAAAAGATTACTAAAGATCATGTGTGGTTACCAAAAATAAATTACAAAAACAATTACTGTATTTATATTCTAGTATTATTATAATAAAAAGTGTAATAATAATAATAATAATAATAATAATAATAATAATAATAATAATAATAATAATAATAATAAATCAGTTTGTTTTGAGCGTTGTGAATTAAGGGTGACAGTGTTTAAATGCTCTACATCATTTACTTCATTATAAAGGTTTTTTTTTTCTTCATTTCCGATTACAGGAACGATTTGTTGCTTAAACTACTGCTTGTTATGCGCTTATTAAGCATTTCATTTAAGACTCTATTCACTTTCTAATCAACAAGAGGCTCGGCGTTTGAAAAGCCCAAATGACGGACTTATCAAAACAAATCCCACGATTTGCCATTAGTTAATCAATCCATATAGATATCATATTACCCAGGCCAGTGATTTGCAAATGATTTTTAGTATGCTTCCTGTTTAATGGCGTGAAAGAAATAAAGGGGCGATAATTCAATTTCACACCAGTACCTCGGGTAATTGAGATGTCTTTGACTGAACGATGAAACGCTGTAAATTTAAAAAGCCGCAGTTTTATCTAAGTTTTACAGAGCGATGAACGCCATGGACGGTCACTGATAGCGCCGTGCTATCAGTGTGATTTTAAAGTCATGCGGAGGTCATGGTGTGAGACACAGAGAGGCTATCTGCCCCAAGGCGTATGTATCAGTAATTGTCAGTGTGTGTGTATATATATATATATATATATATATGATTATACTTATTATAAACGAATTATAGTTTATAATATTATAAACTAATAATAATAATAATGATAATGATACACATAGGCCCATGTTGGAATTTATCCCTTGGACTTCAGTATTGATTTTTTTTTAAAGAACAATCAAAAGTACTTAAAAATAAAAGTCAAACTCACTAAACAGTTCCAGAAGTAGGCTACGGTGAAATTAAGCCGATATTGCTGTCTGATAATCATCAATCAAAAGTTATCGTATTTAAATGTTAGCCCTAAATTCTGATACTCCATCACTGAAAAAAGTGCCCAAAGTCTAGTACCGTTCATTGTTTTACAATCAAACTCATTAGTAAGCGTGTTACTCTAAACTGTGTTCTTCCCTGTGGGGCCCGCAGGTCTTAAATAACCTCAGTGACAGCGCCGTCGCGGTGCTGGTTTTTGATTAGCGCATGAATATTTTAACAGATCGTGACGCGGTCACAGGTGCGTTTAACTTAGTGCTGCTGCTGTGGTTTTAACACAAACAGGGCCGTTTGAGCCAAACACCCAAGCTGTTTTACAATCCACTGATATGCCTGTATGAGAAAAACAAGTGCCGAGCGAAGCGTGCCGTTTTTTTCTACATCATACGATCATATGAGAGGGAGGGGTGCGACTGTCATTTGCAGTAGGCTACTTGCAGTTTGGTTGCGGGGGTATCAGTGCTAAGCAGACAAGCTTGAATCATCATAAATCCTGATATTTCTTTTTAGAGAGTCTCCTTTAACAACATGCTTCCTCCTCCTCCCCGGGGATGGAGGCGACAACCGGGACTGAAAACCCCACTCTCCCTTTTTTTGCCCTGAACCGCAAGAAGGTTTTCATCAACACCGCGGGGACGCATTCATCCTGCCTGTCAGCCGGGGAAAGGTGAGGGAGATGAATGGGGAAGAGAGTTCAGTAAGCTGTGCATCTGATGGACTCGGAGAAACAGGCATGTAACAGAAACAACAATTGTCTTTATTTCTTCTCCGTAACCCGCACGCAGTCGTTGAAATCGCTGCCAAGCTGCAAACGCACCTATCGCCGTCAGCTCGGCACGGCTTCACATTTGGATCTGATCTGATTTCTCTGTGCTCTCTTTTCCACGCTATTCCACGGGGCATGGCTGCTTTAAAGACGAGCCCTTTGTGATTCTCTGAGACACCAGCGCACGATGATTACAGGATATATAATCATCCTGTTTATTGTTTAATTTTTCACCCTGACTTACACTGTAAACACACACACACACACACACACACACAAACACACACACACACACTGAATTAACTAAAATACAATGACACGAAATGCATGACTATTCAACGTTCATGTTTTCCAAAATGCTGAATTTGCGTAATTTTTCCAAATGCATGTTTTGATGGGGACCACACTCTTCTTCTTACTTTTATTCAATTTTACTTTTTTAAAATCATGATCGAGACAGTCTTTGTTATGTTATTTATTTCCTGTTCAAAGTTATATAAGCTTACATGTTTAAGCTTAAAACATGTAAGCTTTAAGATTTAATCAGACTATTATGTTAGAAGCCTTGGCTTGGATGGGTGAGCGAGGTTTGACAGAATTAAAAACCGTCTTCAGAAAAAGGAGACTTGCGAACTTTGGATGAGTACACCTGCTAAAGCGACTGAACCACCAGTCTGCAGAGTGTCAATTGCATCTTAAGCTTAAATGGCCGTGAGGCATTGTTACTTAGCGGCAGCAAAGTGCCCCGATCCGCCTGATTGCGCTAATTGCTTTGAAATGGGATACATTACGTATCATTACGGAGACCTTGGGCGGGACTGCCGGCTGTTCCTTTCATCTCTCTTAGGTGCATCACGAAGTCGCCATCCAATTAACTCAAAGCCACTTAATGTTACAGGTCAGGCGTTCTGATAATATTTATCCGGACTTCATCGTCGCTGATGGAACCTGTTCGTTTCCAAAAAAATCAAGATTTTAGCAGTTATACTCACGCGCGCGATGTCACGATCCCCAGATGAAGGTCGAGCAAACTTTTTTTTGCCTCGAAATGCCTTTTGACGTGGACTCTGTCTTTTATGTCTTTACAGTCTAAACGGACAGACCTTGCATGAAAAGGGTTAAGACAACTTTCAGAGCGGGCAACAATAGGCCTTTGTCGGGAGTCCCTGCCTCCTCACTAGGAATCAGAGGTAGTTTATTAAGTTAAATAAAGGCCCGATGAGCCTTACAGTTTTTTGTAACTCAACGCGGCCTTCATTTGTTGCCTCGGGATTTAAATGAAACGCTATGGTAATCGTCTTCTCCACGGCATATCGGTCTTTCTTTCTTTTTTTCTTTTTTTAAGGTCACTGTTTGGGATGCTAATTGCATCAACATTGTTTGCCAGCACCGCCGGCCCTCTGTTCACAAGGCAAATTAATCGGAAACAATGACACTGCAGCGTTCAGGCACCGCGGGGGTTAATTGTGACTTTATTAAAATCATAGTTTTCTGAGATATGTGAGGAAATAGTGTCTGGTGTGCGAAGCGCGCACACCAGACACTATCTGTCAATAGCTGATGGATATCAGAAGATCGTTATTATCGCGTGATTGTGGTCACTAAAGCAAAAACACACTCCCTGATCACAGACCTGTGTTATTAAAAGTAAAACAAAACATCCGTTACTTTGGACATCACCGGGAAAAAAGCAGGTTGAACCTCAATGCTGTTCACTTTAACTTTATTGTGTGCCTATTTGTGTTTGCGCACACTTATTTGAGGACTCGCTGTTTATTAAGAGTGCGGGTTAAGTGTTTGAGCCCCAAGCAGAGGGGACAGTCGGATATAGGAGACCCCGGTGTGACTTCAAAAGCTTCCAGAAACGATGCCACTCGCTTCAGGTTTGAGGTTTGAAGTGTTTCCAAACACACAACAGCTCCACGTGGAGACTCCTACCTGCACAGACACGCACACACTGACTGACACACAGGATGTGCAGCTGAGGTGATGATAAATGGTGACGTGCGCGTTACGCGTTTCCATTTTATATGCTCTAAACCCCAAAACAGCAACCAGGCTTTAAAAATGAAAGTGACAACCGGAAATCAGTCGAGACAGACCTGAAGTTTAACTGATCATTTGAATGATTTTATATTGTTTTTCAGGATCCATCATTTCTCTGAAACTATCATTCACACACAGCGTGGGCTCCTTGATATGTACTGACGGCAAGCCTCAGTGAACAGCAAATTATTAACTCATCGGCTTTACTTTGTCGTTAACAGCTGGCAAATCGCTGATGAATGTTATTTGCACCGTTCATGCGAAGGAAACATTTGCATTTTTAACCATGACTACAGCACAACATGGATTTTCCGGATTTCCCTCCCTGAGACTGTTTCGAGGTCTCAGCACCTTACACAGTCCCGCACCGAGTCATGACAACTCGTCTCCTCAGGGATCCGCGGTCTGACGCGTATCTTGGGAAACACTTGCACCATGGAATCCCTTTCAGCGAGGATACGCGCTCACAAGTAACCTTCCGTGGGCGCTGACCTTTTCTTCTGAGAAGCCTGCTATTACACGACTATAGCTCTCATTTGAATGGATGGAAATAGCGTGCGATCGGCTGAGAGAAAACTAATTTTTCAGGCTGAATGGCTCAGTGTCCCCGGGCTATAGGGCGGATAGAAGGAGGAGGCGGTGCCGCGCTCTCGGTGCGGGTTCAACTTTTTCAATAGTCTCCCTAAAACGTGGGGCGCTTTGATCCGCGCCGCTGCTGGCGCCTAAAAACAACATAAGTTGTCTGCCCATTAGGAAGACTGACAAATCGTGACAGATTGTTAATGCCTGGCAGTTAGCAACGCAGGAGCCATCACGAGAACTGACTGCGCTCAAAATCAATCACTAAATACATCAATTAAAAAAAGGTAATCTCTTGCCTGTCTTTACTCCAAAGGTTTGTGAATTTCTGGGATTTCTTTTTGAATATTATATTTACAAATGCGTGCATCCAGTGAGGCAGGGCTGTGCTCCCCCCCCCCTTTTTTTTTTTTTAAATGCAGGGGGAATAGATAGCTTTAGTGGGTTTATATAAAACCCCCTCTTCGTGGAGTGGCCAGAAAATGAGAGGGTATGCGAGCTACATCTAGGCAAATCAATGACAGTTTAAAATATCTCTCCCTGGCTCCCACTGATCATCAGTTTTCAGGGTTTTTTTTTTTTTTTTTACTTTAAGGGATGGAGTCAAAGATGGGGAAAAATCCCACTGACACCCCCCCCTCAAGCCCGATAATTACCCCTAAATGACTGCGAAGGCCTGTGTGTTTCAATCTGATTAGAGCCCCCGCAGCCATCAATAAACTGCGCACTCCAAAAGGGGTGCGTGGCACAGAGGGAGGAAATTGTTGTGCAACAGTCAGGACTTACCTAAAGCACTGCGAGGCCAAAGTGGAAAATGGGTCGACCCAGTCAAAATGTTTGAGACTGTATATTTGTGTTATCAAACATGGCAAACGAGTAGGGGCAATAATAGAAGGAACCCACACGCCTTTAAACCACCCTTGGCTTTTCATGGTTGGAGCTTTACTCACTAGAATGGTAGTGGTGGTGGAGTGATTGGGGGCGAGGGGGTGGGGTGTGGGGTTGATGAAACCACACTCCATCAAGAGTTTTGTCGTGTTTATGTTTATCTGACATTGGTTGTTGCAAAAAAAGAAGAAGAAAAAAAGAAACTTTCTTCAGCCCCCTTTCACTCCGGGTCCAGCCCACGTCTTCCCTGATTGGCTGCCTCTCTGTCCACGTCTGCCTTATTATAGGAGCTGCGCTCCAATTTGGCCACACAAACATGAGGATACCGTCACATTAGGGCAGCACCGCACCAACTCAATAGCATCTCTTCCCCACAACACTGCTTTGTAACGAGTCGTTTCAGCGGTGCCGGTCGGCCTTGTATGGCCCCATCGATATCCATGTCCGCTCTGGCTGCTGGTTTGAAGGCTGAAGATATTTCTCCCCGCTCGGTTCTCGTCAGCAGAGGCGAAATGCAGACCAGCTTGAGTCCCACGGGGGAGACCGGGAAGCCAAAAGTCCCTATTCTGCCCTTCAGCGTAGAGGCGCTGATGGCTGACAGGAAACCCAGCAAAGAGGTGCCATCGCCGGATCCTGCTTCTGTAGCCGGGACGTCCCAAGTGCTGGGAAAGGGGGCGCGGATGGGTTCTTTTGGTAGCCTGGATACACCAGTCTCGACTTTACCTATGAGCTCTACATTTTCAGTGGGCGAGATCATGAACATGCCCGAAGACGTGCTGATTAAACCCGAGAGCCCGGACAGTAAAGACAGGACTTCGTGGATACAGAGTCCACGCTTTTCTCCCACATCTCCAAGTAAGTTTAAGTTTCAGTTAAGTTACTAAATTAGAATTTAAAAATGTCTCTTAGCGATATAAGCATATGTAAGCGAGAATATCTAGTTTTTTTCTCTTGGTATTGTGTTTTACATGTCTGTAATACTTTCTGTTGGTCTTGTGTTGATCTGGCATTGCGCGTCGACACCAGAGTTTTGAATTAAATCGTTCTGTCTTCCCATAGGAAGGTTGAGTCCTCCTGCCTGTCCACTGCGAAAACACAAGACGAACAGAAAGCCCCGGACCCCCTTCACCACATCCCAGCTGCTCGCCCTAGAGAGGAAGTTCCGCCAGAAGCAGTACCTTTCTATCGCCGAGCGCGCAGAGTTCTCCAGTTCTCTCAACCTGACGGAGACCCAGGTTAAAATCTGGTTTCAGAACAGAAGAGCTAAGGCCAAACGCCTGCAAGAGGCAGAACTTGAAAAACTGAAAATGGCAGCAAAGCCTATGCTGCCTCCAGCTTTCGGGATTTCCTTTCCTCTCGGTACGCACGTCCCCGCGTCCTATGCAGGGTCGCATCCGTTCCAGAGGCACTCGCTGCCGGTTTCTCCGGTTGGACTGTACGCCGCTCACGTCGGATACAGTATGTATCACCTCGCTTGACAAGGACGGAGGACGAGCGCAACGAGCAGCGGGACGCAAAGGGGGGGTTAAGGATGTTTTGTGAGGGCCCCTATTCAGAGGGGACCCCTTTGGACCAGTGAGGTGACACTGCACCACATAAAGAAGCATCCTGGTGCCGAGGTCAGTGTCACACCTTGTCAGGTGAGGGCGAGGCTTCTTCACAGACCCCCCCCCCCCCCCCCCTTCTGAGGCTCTTGAAGTTTAGGCACTTCTCTAGACCTCGCCAGTAAGTTCCCACACTGCACAAATAATCCAACTTTAATTCGTCATTTAATGTCAACTGTGTTGTACCGAAATGAATTTGAACGAAGGAGAACATAAACAATGTAAAATCTTATTTGAATAAATAGGATGAGACTTCAAATGACTTTAAGGTGGACATTTTTGCGGCGCGGAGGTAGAAAACAGCTTAAACCTGTAGCCCTATGGTATATCACTAATGGACTTTTAAGTATGGACTGTAGTGCTGTGGCCACACAGCTCACTCCTTCGCGAGTGCTTACAGCCAGGTGAAAAGGCGAAAGGGCTGCACATCAGAGACTATGCACCAAAAAAAACTTTAGGCTGGGCTTTTTTTTAATTGCATCTGTAGGCTGCTGCCACACCACAACATCCATACTTTTCATTTTCTTTCTTTCTTTTTATTGCATTCATATCAATGCGTAACTATAGTGGGTTACTAAATCCAGTATAGGTGAGTGCTCTTTTGTGAATTTTGAAAACCACAGCATTTTTTTTATTGTTATTTTTATTATTTTCTTATGACAGCACTGTCTGTTGTCGGATTGATTCCCTTCGGAAGGGATAATTGTACTGTAAAATAATGTATATTTGAAGAATATCCTCATTTATATTATGAATATATTTGTGACATAACTTAACAATAAATTGTTTATTCTTTTTTCACTGAGAGGTTGCTCGTTTTGACTGACAGGATGCACACTGTTGCGCCGACGGTGAGGCAAATTACTGTAAGGAACTTTAGTCAGTATTTAATCTTTTTAACGCCTTAATGAACAGAAAAAAATATTTCTTCTACTTCAAAAAAATCTATCAGGTCTATTAAGGAGTAGAAATTAAAAAACAGGCTTCTAATGAGCTCGATGACTTCAACATTTAATTATTATTTTTATTTTAAAACGTCACAGGGACGATTAAAGGCTTCACGTGACCCATACTGACAGAGTGACAATAGAAAGCCCCACATTTGCTTTAGTTTTCCTTGCAGTTGAGCCTGTCACACTCACTGTGCGCTCCGGCTGGTGTGCGCTGTGAATTTAAACTTGTCACATGGTATTTGGTGGAATGTATTGCTACAGCTGTCGCCTCTCGCTTTGAAACAACTAACCTAGATTTTGTTGGCGCCAGAAGAGTTTAGAGGGGGTGGAGATTGCGGGAGAGGAAGAAAGAGAAAGAGAAGGGGGTGAGACAACCAGTTGTGCTGACTTCAAAACACGCCGATAAATATTGGGAGATTGCTTCTCCGGGGCTAAACTCCTCGTAAACTATCCGCTTGAGTGTCATTATGTGCATTTAGGGTGTAAAACGAGCCAGGTGACACCTCGTTTTGAGGGGGAAGACAGGGTGTCAGGAGCCATGTGGCACATAAAGAAAACATCTTAACCTGAATTTGAACACCGGAGTCATTTTCTGCCATTTTCTGCGGATCAGATAAAGGAGGAGGAGGTGGAGAAGGGGTGGGGGGGATTACAGGCCACTCCACAGCAGTTTTAAAGGCTTTCTTTTGACTTCCCTGCCATTCAAGCAGGGGTTAAACTCGAGTAAAATAATTGCTGTAATGAGCAAAGGCAATCTGCCACAGACAGAGGCCGGCTCCAGCGTGGCTGTAGCTCCAGGCAAGGCGGAACTTTTATCATTCCTAAAATGTCAACGGGGGACTGGGACGGGCAACACTCCTCAGTGCGCCGTGATTTCCTCCTCCTCAGTTCTGAAAGGTTTCTGTCCTGGAAAGTGTTCCCAAAGAGTTTCCCATTTATTCAGGCACTCTCAAAGACACGTTTCTCCTTCGGCTTCGAAGTTTTTGCAATATTACAGCTTTCAGTCTGAGTTTAAGGTAAAGTGTTTTTTTCTTTCGATTTGATTTATACCCGTTTTTTAAATTTCATCTATTTTTCTCAGATAATCTCCAGTCCGTCCATGAGGGATGAATTTATACATAATCCCCGACAATAGGTTCAAATCACACGGATGAACGCTCTATCTGAAAAAGAAGAGAAACTTGACACAAAAGAGCCTAAGGGGATCGGCCGATTCTTTGAAACTCTTTCATTCTTTTGTCTCCAGCACTCTATCTTGCCAGGAGCCAAACAGAAAACAAAAGTCACTTGTTTAGATCATCCAAAAGATCACAGGAGGCTGTTTGACTCCATAGTAAAACCTCTTGATCCTCACGAAAGAAAAATGGGTTATTAGATGCCGTCAAAGCAGCCTGGATAAATGATTAAGGAATGGGCCCTTTACTCTGCATTACTTTTTCATGTGGGATAGGCCTGCGTTATGTGGCTCTTTGGGCTGAATTATTAAATGAAGTATCTCAGAAAAAAAATTCATGTCACACAATTCGTGTTAGTCCCGATCAATTACGACGATCAGTGTGAATTTGTAGTTTTAGGAAACAGCGAACTGAAAAAACGCCGACTGGCCTTTCGTTGAAGCGTATTAAGCCATGAATATGGGTTAAACTGGTTGTTCTCTTTATTTTCAAAACGATACAATTCATTATTTTACCCGTATGCTACTTGATCATTAAAGAAGCTTAGAGAATAAAACCAAGTAGAGATTATGAAAGCACTTACATTTGAGTTAAAGAAAGTTCGGAAATTTGTTACTGTAATTTGATGTTGTTTTCTAAATAAATACAATTATGGTACAACTGTGTAAATGATTTGAAAATGTCTGCACATTAAGGGTATCGATTTTTATTTTAAAAAAAAGACCATATATTTTTAAATACAAAAAGTTAGAGTGTTACCAAGATATGCAATATTGCAAATGTTATAAACAACAAGTGTAAAGAACGATGCTCACAATAGGCTATTGTTATTACTTAAAAAATAAATAAATACGGAGACATTTTGACCTTACACCTTTTTAAAGCCAAAATCCATAAAATCTGAAACCCCCCCAACTTTTTTCAGGTACCACAACACCATCTACTGTTCGCAGAGTAACATAACACAGCCTGGTTTGTTCCAGTAATAATAATAATAACTGCAAAGTTTGACCTAACCAAAACCATCCATTTAAAACGCATGAATTACTACTTAATACACAATGCGATTATTCGTATTTTGTTTCGTGGTAAGCCTTTGGTTCTTTTCAACTTAAACGTTTATTTTCTTAGTGAGCAAAATAAATTATTATTATTATTATTATGAATAACAATAATATATTAAAGCTATTTTCGAAATACTTCTGTTAAAACTGTTAAAAGAAACATTTCGTGGGCGCTTGTTGAGGATTGATTGTAGTAACAGATAAACTTTTAACGCATTTAACTCCCATATTAATAAGTTAATGTAAATTATGTGATTTTTTTTCTTAAAAATAATTAATTGAACTCCGAGTAATGTCAAATACGCATCCATGCTCTGTAACTAAAGGCAGGATTTAAAGTGGAATGTAACATGAAAGGAGATGGAACCCTAACATCCGCTCTGATGTGAGCGCCAGTAGATTTTTGTTTTTCTTTGTGCACAGACTGTGTTCAACTGTTTTCATGGATTTAGCCAACTGGAGTCTGCGATATATTAGCACCTATTATATGAGCTATCATACGATCATGACTGGGTTCCATTCCTTAACCAGTTTCAGTTCAGTATAAAGGCGGAATTTGGCAATAGAAACTATACAGAGCATCATCAGATTGCTACCTTCAACCTAATCTAATAGTGACCATGGACACCGCAGCCTGTCCTGCACCAGGAAAAATCACTGTAAACGGTACTGTAACTTAGCATGCTTTTCCTACTTTAAGTTAAAGTATTTAATTTCTTTAAAAAAAACAAAAAACAAAAATATCTACAAATCCAGTGTCAAATAGGAAAAACAGAGAAAATAAATTTCATCTTTGGCAAATATCACTTGCTGATAAGTTCTTACATTTTGAAAACACTTTCTCTCTCCTGCCCTGTCTTTTTTTTAACCTATTTCCCCATTAGAGTGAAGCTAACAAACATATAGCTATTAATTAACCCACGAATAAAGGCCTCAGCAATAGTGTGAAACCCTTCAGTGAAAACTAAAAGATTAGGACAATATTAATGTTAGAAAGCTCGTAAAAAAGATGACTATTCAACCCAAATTTGCGGGAATTTATGGGAATAAAATGAATTTACAAAAGAGAATATTTTTTTTAAAAGTTCAATAATCTCTCAGTAGTAGTTTGGCATATATGACGGTGGGCGTATATGCGCTCACAGGATCAGATTTTATATCAGTTTCATTTAAATATATTTATTTTAAACCAATAGTTTATCAATTAGTTTATCCACTGTCATCTGTTTGTCAAATATATATATGGTATTACAAATGTTGCATGCAGAATGTGTAGATTACTGGATTACTGTCCTTCTCGCGCTTACGTGGACGGTAAGGCCCACCGGAGGGGGCAGTACCGTTTTGGCTCCGTTACGTGTCACACAGGCCCTCAATGGCCTGTGCCCGTGACCTGACTTTGCACGTGGCTCAGGTCGTTAACCACGGGGACAACAAAGAGGCCATCAGGAGTGGAACTGTTAAATGATTCGTTTACAACCACGTTTGTTGAACTGCATCGGTGCCCTGCTGACCCGAGCGAGCGAGCTCATAATCTGAACTGTGCGTTTAAAAGGTGCCTTTACTGCAGGCGTGGGAGAAACGTGGCTCTGCAGTATGAGAGTTTTGAATCGCCATGCAGCCCGAACACTACACAGCCACATTTGCCAAACAGCGTAATTATTGTAACTATCGCGTTGAGTGCGCCAGTCATCTAGTGGAAAACAAGGGGGAAACATTTTCTTATGCGCTCTAATGAGGCAGCGTTTTCTTTTAAAGTGCAATAAAAGTGCTAAATGTGATGGAAAATTGCCTGAAAACCCCGTAAACCAAACGAAATCACAAACTGCATCAGAGATCCTTTCATGTAAATAAGTTTATGATCTGTCATTTATAAGGACATTTATTTTAGCAAGGCAGACAATGATTTCTGTCACCCTTCGGCAAAGTTGTGCTTTTATTGTGCAGCATTTAACATTTTTGGTGCAGTGTCACAGGACATAAAATTGTTTAATAACTTGGCCGCATGTGGTTTAAATGATCTGTTCTCGTTTGCCTTAAAAGAAGGTGGATTCTGAGGCCCTAGAATGATGATTAACAAGCTCAGCAATTAAGCTTTATTAGCGCACTGCAGGCGGATTTCTTAAAGAGCCGTTTGCTAACTTTTTCGCCTCTGCAGGGTAGGTTAATTAGCTGTGAAGAGTTCAGACCTGATGATTCATGCAGAAAATTGATCAAATAAAATGCTTATGCAACATGATCCAAACTATAAAATATATAAATGTACGAGTCATTTATATATTTATTAAAAAGAGACTGAGTATTTTTGTTAGACCCAATATTTATGATGCACAGTATTCTAGCATTTTTCAATTTTTTTTGCTTAAATTGCTTATTGCTTATTGTGTATATATATGTGTGTGTGTGTGTGTGTGTGTGTGTGTGTGCACTGAACTTCAAATGGTCCAGCTGTACTATACTTGTGAAAGAGTTTAACCCGAGTTGGGTTAGGTGGATAAAGACAGGACAAAGACACACTGTGGAAGAGAACCAGAGATTAATAATAACAAATAATTAAATGTAGAGAGGTGTATAAACACATAGCCAGTGACTGAGTGACTGAAGAAGAAACATTCAATGCAACATAGGAATCCCCCAGCAGCCTACACCTATTGCAGCGCAACTAAGGGTGTATTCAGGGTCACCTGATCCAACCCTATCAACATACCGTATCAAAAAGGAAAGTTTTAAGCCTAATCTTAAAAGCGGAAACAGAAGAAGAAGAGTGGCCTGAAATCTGAAGGCTCTGTCTCTCATTCTACTTTTAAATACTCTAGGAACCACAAGTAAACTTGCAGTCTGAGAGTGAAGAACTCTAATGGGGTGATGTGGTACTCTGATGTCATTAAGATACAATGAGACTGATTATTAAAGAACTTGTATTTGAGGAGCAGGATTTTAATTTCAATTCTAGATTTAATAGGGATCCAATGAAGGGAAGCCAATACAGGAGTAATATGCTCTATTTCTAGTCCCTGTCAGCACTCTTGCTGCAGCATTTTAGATTAACTGAAGGGTTTTCAGGGAGTTTTTAGTCCAGCCTAGAAGTAATAAATGCTGCACTGAACTAGTTTTTCAGCGCCACTCTAAAAGAATTTTATAGATATTGTGCAAATGGAAGAAAGCAGTCCTAGATATTTGTTCAAAATGTGCATTTAAGGACATGTCCTCATCAAAAAGGACTCTAAGATTCCTAACAGTGTTACTGGAGGCCAGAGTAATGCCATCCAGAGAAAGCATTTGGCTAGAAACTGCATTTCTAAGATTTTCAGGGCCTCAGTTTTATCTTAATTTAAAAGCAGAAAATTTGAGGTAATCCAGGTCTTTAAGACATTACTGTAGTTAACTAATTGGTGTGTGTTATCTGACTTCATGGACAGATAAAGTTGGGTGTCATCTGCATAGTTAATACTGATACTGCCTAAGGGAAGCATGTATAATGTAAACAGAGCTGGTCCTCGCACAGAACCCTGTGGAACTCCATAATTAATCTTAGTGTGTGAAGAGGACTCTCCGTTTACATGAGCAAACTGGAGTCTACTAAATAGATATGATTCAGACCACTGCAGCACAGTACCTTTAATATCTACAGCATGTTCTAATCGCAGTAATAAAATGTTATTGTCAACAGTATTGAACGCTGCACTGAAATCTACCAGGACAAGCACAGAGATGAGTCCACTGTCAGAGGCTGAAAGAAGATCACTTGTAACCTTCACTAAAGCTCTGAAACCAGATTGAAACTCTTCAAATAAACAATTCCACCGCATATGTTCAGTTAGCTGTTTTACAACTACTCTTTCAAGAATTTTTAAAATAAAAGCATGGATGGAAAAAGGCTTATAATTACCTAAGACGGATAGGTCAAGTGATGGCTTCTGAACAAAATGAATCAGAGGGTGATGATTGCTTAAAAAATACTGCAATTGAAAGATAAACAGTGTAAGACCCTTTAAAAGTGTTTTTTCTAGTATTACTTTCATTCAAAGGTTAGGTTTAAAATGCATTTCTGTTGCAGATGTACAACATGTAGAATGATATAAGATGTAGAATTATAGGTCAATCAGCACCACCTTGTGACAGATCAGAGCACTGTCAAAATCCTTCTAAAGCTGAGACTTGACTATGAAACAAATGAGAACTACCTATCAAGGATAAATCCAGTATCTGAATATTAAAACCAAAGTCCCTCCAAGTCTTAATGAATAGATTGACACTGTTAGGGGAATCTTTATAATGGAGAGGTTGACTTTCTTGCCAAACTCTAAAGGAGACACCTTTCTAAAGAAGTTGAAGAAATGGGTCGCCTTTATGTAAGCTGAGGAGCAAGCTACCTTTTTGTAAGAATGCAGTGCAATGCAGTATCCCACCTGTTCTGTTTTTCTTGATTTAAATTGCTGAATAAAAAGTGAAAAAAAAGAGAGAGACAACACAGTCTAGATGTACTTATGACCAGCTGTTTTAGAGCTCAACAATACACTGAACACATTAGGTAATCTCAGTCTGTAATGTTTAAAAATGCAAATCTAACAACAAGCTGGGGTGGCATCAGGCATCGGTAAACTTGGGACAAATTTAAAACATAATACTTTACACTTGCAACATCAGATACATCAATTACTCTAAAAAATAAACAAAAAAGCAAACCTAGATCAGAATTTCAGACTACTTTTGAATAGTATTGATGTATTGATGTCAAATGAAAAATTCAAGAGCTAAATAATTCACTAGAATTTTCAACTGGTTTCTTTCATGAAGCATGTTCCTGTTTTGGCCATTCTTTCTGTGACTTGACAGTGAAAGAAAAGAGCAACTTTGTCATGTAAAAATAATTAAGCCTCTTGTCTTTTGTCAAAAAATTTAAATGAGAATGTCTAATAGGTAATGCTGTACCTTACAGGTAATTTCAAGCACTCCATTTTATTTTTACACTGATATGAACGGAAACCAAGGACTTGCATCGCCACAGAGGCCGGCATTCAAAACACCATGACCTCATCCAAAATGACTCATAAAGCAGATCTATTCATAATTGTTTGAATGACATCCAAGCAGCAATATAGGGCGCTGAGAAAAGTGCTGTATACATAAAAAGCAAAATTTCAGCCTGTGATGAGAAAACAGTTTCACACTTTGAAAAATGTATGTGAAAAGAGGACAACTTTTTCTTGTACATTTTAGTTTTGAAAGGTCAACAAATCCCAGAATTCTTTTCTGTCTGTATAAATTAACAAAAGTAGGAGATTTTCCGTAGGTTGGTTGTGTGGTTTCAGCAACAGAGGGCAGCAAAGGCCACAACTCACATCTGGGAAGAACAGTCTTGAAAATCCAAGATTTCAGCATAATTATTTGTCCAAGTAACCTTGTGTGGCCAAAACGCCAAAATGAAATAAAAAGTCATTTTGTCTGTGGATTTCTTTCAGTCACAGTTAATGGGTCACATTTCAAAACACATTCACCGCTTACTGAAGAGACAAATGACACAGTGGTAACTCAATACAGAACAGCTTTAAATAAAAAACAAAAAGCTTTCTAATTAAGTTAAATTAATCAATAAGAGCTGAATGAAAAATAAGTTAAGAGTATGAATAATGTTTTCAGGGAGGGCTCCTCTGCTGACTCACCCTCCAGTTCTTTTCTTTTTGTTTTTATAATCCCTTCTTTCCAAAAACAACTGGCAGACATTTTTTTAATAACTCTGAAGAACAAATCAACAAGGGCATGAACTCTGACACATAAAGAGAGGGTTTATTGCATATGTGGGTAATCATGGGTAAGTACTCATAAAAGGCAGTGAGTTTCTCTCTCTGACAGTGATACATCTGTTATTTTACATTCAGTCTGCTTAATGCCGTTGATCCATGATATTCATTCAGCATGAGTACAAGCAGCAGAACTGACACAACTATTTCAAACCCTATCAGAAGGAACATACTGTACAAGCATGGCTTAGATATCTATTTCTTGCATAACACTTTCCCCACCATGTTCAGGTCTTCAGATGTTTACAAAATGCGTTACAGTGCTCCCTCAAATACATGTTTGTCAGGCTACAGGTTGCGACAACAACGATATATTTCTCTTAATGACACGCGGAGCTTTGATCAGCCCTGGTAAGTAAGCAGCGGTTAAGGCTGGCTCCCTTGGTTTGTTATTTCAAGGTTTTCATCGGCATGGTTGGCATTCAGCAAATTTCCTGTGGAAAGTTCTGCACTCCTTGCTGGAATGTAGCCATGCATGTCCAATAACATGAGTGTGTACCCAACTGGGTACAGTGTGAAGCAGCACTGCGTGCACTACCAAAGCCTTACGATGTGTTTATGCTGCATCTGATACACTTTAGTATGTGGTGTTTATGGTGCATGTTCTACCATTCTACGTGTTGTTACTGTGGTATTTATATGAATGTAACAGCAGCGTATGCCCGGATATCTGTGTTTTTGTTGATCATCTGTCCTCTTGGAGCAGCTGAAGCCTGTCCTCTGCATAGTAAGGACTGGTGTTTCCAGTATCAATAGCCTGGCAGTCGTCTGTGAAAAACACCAAGTCCTGCCAAGAAACAAGAAACAAGAAACATGTGGTGTAGCTGCTCTACTTGAAAACATAAAAGCTCAAAAAGAAACCCACACACACTGCGGAGTGCTTACCCGATAACAGATTCTGGTGATGATGCTGTAAAGGTTCTGGATTTTGCGCTTCAGCAGAACCATTCTGGGTTTCTCTCTGCAGTACTGGTTGGGATGGTTCAACACCACGTAAAGAAAGTCACGGAGCTTGGTAGTGATGCAGGAGTTCTGGAGTCATGAAACAAGTATTTACATTCAATCTCCAAGAGAAATACTTTTTTTTTTCTTTTGCACAGCGCAGCTGTCAAACTGCAAACATTTGCACATCAGGTCAAATCAAAGCTTAAGATTTTGTGCCTCGGGCATTCTCAATGCACATATCCAAACTGTACAAATTTGCCACAGGAAATATTTGTCGTCTGCCAGTTTAACAGCTAAATTAGTCAGTTGATTTTGTATTAAATTGATACATTTAGCGCTTCATTTACTGGGAAATTATACAGTAAGAGAAAATTGAACATTTAAAAAATTAACAACTTACATGCACGTCCAGGAAGATGGCAGGCAGAATCTCAGCACATGTTTTCTGCAACCCAGCAAACATGAGAGTTGAGTTAAATAACTGGTGGCATCAAGATGCCAAAAGCGCCACAAACGTAGACTCTCTTACCGTGCGATGAGAAGTGTGTATTTTATCCAGCAGCATCATGATTTCTTTGCTCAGGTCGAGAGCTCTGGAGTAGCAGGTCGGAGGTGTGCACTCCGACAGCCACACGAGGCTGGAGAGGCACAGGAGAGCTGCGAGTCCCAGCTTCATGTCGGATAACGCTCTGCAGGACTGGACTGGTAGAGGCTGTCAAGTAGTACAGAGGAGGGCCGGCTGCTGTTTTAAGGATGGAGTGGAAGAAAAAAAACACGTAGGATGACGTGGAGGAGCAGCACAGCTCACACAAAAAAACCCCAAAAAGACATTTGGGATCTTCTGCGTTGTGGAGAGCAAATCAGCCATGTCTAAATAGCAGCGGTGACTGATTTCTCCCTGCTGACAATGGGCGGACGGATTTTGCGGTGTTTTCTGTCCTACTGCCCGTCATTACATAAAAGCAAGATATTAAGGAGAACTATTAATCAAAGACTAAAGTCAGCCACTTTGTACGTTAAATCATCTGACCTGCAGTCACGAAGTTCATTAGTAGAAATCACAGGTGTGAGCGTGTTTGGAAACTTTGTATCCGTTTGTCCAATGTAGGGCTTTTAACACAGATGTTTGAAAGTAGCAGCTTTCTCATTAACACACAGCTACAAGGTTTCACTTTGGCATGTTCCTTTCTCCTATTATTGATTAGTGAAGTTTTGCCTTTTGGGAAGATGTTTAGGACAACATAACAATTTATTACTCAACCAGTCATTTCTGACCAGCTTATTAGCAATCTGAATTATTGAGAAGACAGGGAGAAATGACTGGAAACAACTTAAGCCAGCTGATTTTATTAAAAAATAAAACAAAGTCAGATCATATAAACACTTTGAAGTACCAGATTTTTTGGAGCATGATCATATATAAAATACCATCCTCATTAAAAAAAATAATACAAAAGGCAAGACAAATTTCAAGGTAGGTTTGTTGGGGCCACTGAACCTTTCTTCAGATTGAGGAAATTCCTCTTCCTTTTTCTATTTGGGACATCTACACTGTTACATGATTCAGGTGGATCCCGGAAAACAAACAGCTTTTCCCCGGTTGCTGGGCTCCCCGGCGCACAGCAAGCAGAGGCTGAAGGCGTGTGTTCCTCTGCTTCCTTTACCGTGTCCACAACTTCTTCTCTTCCACTGTCGCTCTGCTGCTCTTTAACAGGCAGCCCAGATTTATAAAGTGGCTGCTGTGCTTTGCTACAGCTGTTCTTCTTTCCCTTCTCCTTAGTCAGCAGCGGTGCAGTATCCCCTTGAAGCACAAGACCGGACCTGGGGAGCAGTTTTTCCATCAGACTTTGCCTCTTTTCCTGGAGTCTGTGAGATTTGGAGGACAAAGGAGCTTTTGTTAGCAGGACTAGAGTGTTAACGCGCTTACCTCATGCGTGTGGTCACCGCAGCCAAACCATGCAATCCGACAGGCACATTTCACTTCAATTTAAGGATCTGACAGTAATATCTGGTGACCACTAAACTACAAATTAGCCTTGGCTGTGGTGTAACATGAAGTCTTTATATGGTGGTTGGTAGAAGAACAAAGAAATGTGTTTAACTCACCCCTCTTTATCCAAAGCACAACTTGGAATATTCAGCATATTTTTATGCACCACATCTTCTCTCAGTTTCACAGGAAGAACTCTGTTCAGCTCCTCAGCACACCTAAACAAAAAGTCACCAACAGAATACAAAACTGTCAGCTGCTTTACAAAGTCTGCAGACAACTGGTTTAATAAAACAATTCCTAACTATTCACACACTGCAACAATTCATCAGTTTTGTAATCTCACATTTAGAGAAAAATGATTAAATATTTTATCTCCTTCGTAGTAGGGTACAACATGTTAAGCTGGGAAGTTTAATTAATAAATCCGGATAAGTCTAACTGAAAAAACCTTTAGGAGAATTACTATATTTTTAAGATTGCCTTCAAAACACAGAGTCGGTCTTAGGTAGGCAGTCTTTATTTTTATTTTTTTTGGCCTGTCCCGTTTGGCTCTTTTGCCATCAGAATTGTTGTCTAAAGGCAAAGAAAGATGCCCAACGGATTTACTTTACCAAACTGAATTGGAATGTTTACGTTTTGTTTCTGTTTTTTTTTTCTTCTCGTTTTTTTTTTTTTTTTTCCTCCTCTCTTTTCCCCCTCTTGGTTTTATGCTGCTCACCCCTGTCCTTGGTTTCTTTCTTTATTCCTTTCACTGCCTCGATCACCTGCTTCGACACTCATCCACAAACATCCTTTATTTCGACACATACGCACCATGCGCTCAACGGCAGCACATTTACATCAGTCAGACAGCGCACACAGTCATATAAGATACACACACACTTAAGCCAAGCCTACTCATATTAGTAACTATGCATACACAAAGTCAGACTCAGGGAGCATCTCGCCACACATTTTTTCTCTCTCTCCTTCTCTTTATTTATGAACAAGTGACGTATTCTCTCCACCTGTCTAAGCGACGCACACAGCATACATCCCTAGTTATACACAAACATCTATGGGTACACTGAGGTTCATTACATGGAATATAAATGGAGCTGGCTCCAGAGAAAAGAGGTTAAAAATATTTAACCAACTCAAAAAACTACAGGCAGATGTTGTCCTATTACAAGAGACCCACAGACCTCTTAGAGGTTCGAATGAACTTAAAACACCTGAGTTTCCTAATGTGTTCTCAGCTTGTTATAATTCTAGACAAAGGGGAGCAGCAATTTTAATACATAAAAATATTAATTTCACAATACTCGATACAGTTATAGATCCAGAGGGCAGATTCTTAATCATTAAACTATCTATACGTGATAAAAAAGCTATGTATTGCAAGTGTATATGGTCCAAATGTTGATGATCCCTCATTCTTTCACGGTTTTTTCAGTGCACTCTCTGAACACTTAGATGGCACACTTGTTCTTGGAGGTGACCTCAACCTTGGACTAAATGAAGACATGGATAGGCTCAATACAGCGGGAACTCAGCGTAATTGGCAGTCCACAAATATAATCAAACAGTATATGAGCGACTTTGGTCTTTGCGATGCATGGCGCTCCCTTCACCCCACCAGTAAGGAATATACTTTTTTCTCACATGTCCATCACTCCTACTCTCGTCTGGATTATTTTTTGGTCAGCAGCTCACTGCTGAACGACATTTCAGACACTGAGATTCACCCTATAGCTGTCAGCGATCATGGTCCTGTATCTTTAACACTAATGCACAAGAATAATACTACGCCAAGAAAAAACTGGAGATTTAATATATCACTACTTAAAGATGAAGACTTTATTAAATATTTTAAAAAAGAGTGGACTTCATATTTGAACTATAATGACACTCCCGAAACATCAGCTTCTGTTCTATGGGAAGCAGGGAAAGCTGTGATGAGAGGTAAAATAATTTCTTTCTCATCACACAAAAAGAAAAAAGAAAACAAAAATATTCAGGAATTAGAAAAAAACATCAAATCACTAGAAGAAGCCTACGCGTCCCACCAAGATCAGGAAACATTGAACAAAATACGCAAAACAAAACTAGAATTAAATGAGATAATTGATAAAAAAACAAAATTCTTAGTACAAAGACTACGCCTACAAAATTATGAACATGGTAATAAATCCGGTCAATTTCTAGCAAACCAGCTAAAAATAAATAAAGAAAAAACAACTATATGTGCTGTTCAAGATTCATCTGGGAACACATTATATGATCCAATACAAATAAACAACATTTTCAGGGATTTCTATAAAACGTTGTATTCACCACAAATAAACCCATCTAAAAAAGAAATTGATCAGTTTTTGGACAACATAACTCTTCCAAAATTATTGGACACTCAAGCAATGGCACTGGATTCACCACTGACACCAGGTGAACTCCAGGAAGCCCTGATAAGTATGCACAATAATAAGGCTCCAGGTCCAGATGGCTTTCCTGCAGAATTCTACAAAGAATTCTGGTCGATTCTAGCACCAGTTTTCTACAGAACGCTGTTGGAAATTAAAGAAAAGGGCAGACTTCCATCAAATATGAATTCTGCAAACATTAATCTCCTGCTAAAACCAGGCAAAGACCCTGTATATCCCTCAGGCAGTCTTTATTTTGACAGTAAACAGTGCAAGTCTTCTGGTTTCTCTGTACTTGTGACACTTCATAGACAATATCTGTCAAAATGCAAATGAGTCATCAACAGGGTTTTGTAATGGGGGGACTATATGTGGTACATTAGCTATGCAGCGAGCAGATGGCATGGACAGAACCTCTGAACACCTACCTATGGATTTAATACAGCATGCTATGACAAGTCCTCAAATAATTCTCCTACACTGTAGGTATATTATGATGAATAAGGTGATTTTCAAGTTGCCAAAACTGCTGTTTCAACATGAAAGTCTAAAATCAACATGAACAGTGAAAAGCCAAGAAAACTCAAGACAGCCATTGAACCAAGCTGCCTCAGTATTTTGAGTTTTGTCAACATTTGCTTTTTTGCAGTGTATTAAAGCAAACTGTGGTATTGGATAGAGGGAAATTTAAAGCCTGACCACTTTGGAGCAACCTGATTGCTTTATATTAGTGTCCAAATTAGCAAAGGACACTGACAAATCAAGGGAGACATTTGTCCTCAGAACAGCAGACATAACTACCAACTCTTCAAAACAGGAGTTCACAGACTATATGTGTGTATAAATAATATTTAAATATGAGTCAAAAAATCAGATTTCAGATCATTTTTGGTACTCTGAATTATGTTAGTGCGAGCATATATTTCTAATATGGCTCTCAAGAACACAGTTTTGGCTTGGAGCACACAAGTCCCGCCTATCTGCCGTGTTTATGAGGGGCAGCCAATGGAAAGAGCGCTGGCTTCTTGGATGATGGTCTTAAAGGGAGAAGAGCTGAAAGGGCTTCTTTCAGACAGAGGAGCAGCACTAAAGGCCCAGCAAGAATTATTTTGAACTGTAAATCACGCAAAGCTACTGTAGCACAGTCCAGCGAATAAAATAGGGAGCTAAAAATGAATATAATAGTCACTGTTAAAATTAAACAATACTATATACATGAATTCTCTTTTCAATAAAACTAAAACAGCTGTTAAGAATTGGTGAACTCCATTCTCCAAACAAAAAGCAGAAACAAAAGAACTAATGAAAAGAAAAACACACGTCTTGCATATTGTTCCAAACTTTTCACTCCCTTGTCCTTTGGCCAGAAGCTCAGATCCAAAGCATGAGGCATCATTCATCAGTAAAACAATCCAGACTCAGCGGGGTGCACACAAAACTGTTCCAGTGCACCAGGACAAGAGGGGAAATTAAATGATGAGTAAAATCATTTATCTCTTTATCTTGGCTCAGGGAAAACAGCTTTTGTTATTATTTACATTTAAGACAATACGCAGAGATGGTTGTGTTTCAACTGGCTGCTGGGGAAACACAGAGTTTTGTTTCTTCTCAAATAAGAGACTTCAAATATATTTTCTTAAAAAAACAGAACTTGAACTGTTGAGACTGGCTGTGTACTAGCAGAAAGAAAAAAAGAAAAACAAAACATTATCATTTCCTTAGCAAGACTAGACCAACTTGTTGTTGCATGCAGGTTATGTATGCTGGAGACCCAACTTAAAAATGATGAGAAGTAATTTCATCTAACTTCATTTAACTTCATTAAATCACTCAGCTAAACAAGGAACAAACAATCTTTAGAGTTTCAGTAAAAGAGCATGACACACATTAAATACTGCACAGCTATAATAGATTAAGCCAAGAGTCAAACTAATAGCATTATGCTCCAATATGTCCAATTTAAATTTCCTCAAAGAACTTCACCGTCTAATGTTATTGCCCTGATAAAAAATTTATAAGTTTTATTGCTCAATCAAGATTAGTGGCTGCACTTGATATTCTGTTGCTTTCTTGTGAGTCATCTACTCCATTGGTCCTTGTGCTGGACTGAACCAGTGTCCCAGCCTCATGTGTGAATCAGACTGAATCTGTAATTTACTCACCTGCTTAAGAGAGCCCCCAGGCTCTTAGGATGTACTCATTATAGGTATCCTACAAAGCCTGAGCACGTTTGACCTCCAAAGTCCAGCTGTGTGCAGTGATTGCTGTGTACAGTGCCTGATAATGGTTAAGAGTAGCATGCCCTGATGCAGTATACCCATAGTGTGATCACTAACCATGCCCAGGCACAGAACTGCAACAAGTCAGTGAAGTATGACTTCATGAAAAATCGTATGAAGTAATGAATAAATCTATAAGGTTGCTGGAAAGACACCATTTCCAAAATCAATGAAAACACAAAAGTTCTTTCATTGTGTTTTCTGCTCCGTTTGTTCTTAGCATATGTATTAATTTCACTCATTAAAGATTGCAATTTTGTTGTCAACCATTTCTACCGGCTCATTTACATTACTTCCCTTTTCCCTAGCAAACTGTAGTGGTTATGTTATTCTGTTCAGATATTCCTTCAGGAAAAAAAAGTTGATTATCTCTTTGACAGAACTCTATTTACTGTTACAATATAATAAGATTCACTCTCATAAGTCAAACGCACTGAACACTGTTGACAGATGACGTATGAACCTCCAGATTCTTATAAAAGGATAGAAACTCAGAACCTGGTTCTTACCCTGGGTGTTCCTGTTCTGCAGACCCTGAGGGAGGGTGCTGCTTGGGGCACAGGGCATCACTGATTGAAAGGAGTTCACTTTCAGGCAGGGTTGGGAGAAGGAGACGTAGGGCCTCCAGGAGAACCTCGGTAGACACATGACACCGCTTGACCAGCTGAGATGCAAAGTCCAGATCCTGTAACGAAGAGCAGTGCAGAGTATTCGTTAGCCCACATTTTGTCTGAACTAACTGGTACAAAGTTTTGATTGCTTTTATTACACATATTATCCAAACACTTATCATGGGAAAAAAAACCTGAGACCTGGTCACAGTTTGCATACAGTCTCTTGAGCTCCATTTGTTCTTTTAAATCTTCCATGCTTTGACTCTTGGCAGTCATTAAGTGAAACCTGAAAACATCAGAATGGCTTATATCAATACCCCCAAAGTCCTCATTGCTCTCTAAATAATGCTGAATAATAGCTTACCTCTCAGCCATCAGTGAAGTAACCTGCTCACGCTTATAAAGTGCATCCTGAAGGATGGCCCCCATCCTGCAATCTGTCTGCAACTGAAACACGGTTTCTTGCTCACAGTTCTCATCTCCCACACCAGAGTCGTCCTGATGTGTTTTACTTGACTTTATAGTGGGCTGAGACATTTGCAGGCTGTCCAACGTTGTTCTTTCCTCCTGAAGCTGTTGCTCTGCTTCCTCTAGGCCCTGTGGCAAAAGTCAAAGTGACCTTCAAATAACCAAGTCTCAGAAGAAACCCAATAATTAAAGATAAAAATGAAAAATTTCACAGAATGAAAATTTATAGGCTTCAGGAGAGAAGCAGCTACCGCACACAAGTCAGATACTACCTACCAAGCAGTGGCTTTGTATACTCTGAGCCATGTCTTGTCTCTCCAAATGCTTCCTTTCTTTGAGCTGTTGAACAAGCAGGCTATGGAGAGTCAGCATTGCTCTGCAGGTCTCCAAAACTTTGGCTCGCCTCTCAGCCTTCTGGTAATGGACGATAGCCATTTGCACAGCCAGGCTGTCTGCCTGAGAGTGCAGATCATCTTCTCTCTCATGCTTCATCTCCTCCAACACCTGCCATATTGAGAATGGATGATTTTCAGTCATCTGGTATAAACTCAAAACCTACTGATGCACAATTGTGATGTTAAACTCAAACTGTCTTCAAGACTTCTGGTTTTCTTTGCTCTGTGAATTTCCTGGATCACTTTAACATGCTGTAAAAATACAGGATGATAATAAATAAACTTAAAAATAAATTATCAAGGTTTTAGGAAACAGCTATACCTTGCTCATTATACTGCTCTCCATCTCCTTCTCCCTCTCATATAGTTGAATCCTATCCTTAAGCTTTTTCTGGAAAAGTTGCAGGTCGGATGTGTCTGCTTTCTGTCTGGCCTCACTGGTTTTCCCCTTGGATTGTGGATTCATCTGCAAAAAGCCACAGTATCCGGAAGGTGGTTGGGAAAGAACTCCAAGCTAAATGTCATGACGTGATCAGAAATGAAGCCACTCTGTGGATCCCCTTTATAATTTCTCAATAACAATGTACACTCATCCAGCAGCCACACAATTGAGGATTACAGCAGTGTGGTTTTCCACTGGTCAGTTTCTTACTTTGAGTTACCTTAAGAATATTATAAAGAGATTCAAAAACAAGAAGATATTAATGCATACTGAATAAACATGGGAAAAAAATTTCCCATGGGAAAAATGCCACGAACTGACTCAAAAGAACTTATCAATACCAAAATGCATAAAGGCCTGGTGATGAAAATGAGATGAGTACTTGCTTTACCACCACATTACATGCCTCCATAAAACGATGCATGCTTTGATCAGCGTTTCCCAGGGAAATTTAATTCAGAGCATTGCCAGCAGTTGAAAAACTGCAGTGCAAAGAAGCTAAATTGTTTAGCCATACTGCTTTAGCTAATGCCTTTTAAAAGAAGAGGGGGAGAAATCTATGACGGCATTGTTGATTTAATTTTAAGTTTAGTGAATAAGGCAGGAAAAAGCCCCCCACCCAATCCATCCACTTTCCAATTCAGGGTAGCACGAACTTTTTTTCAAACTATGAAATGAATGACAATCAGTACAATATGCAATTCTATACAGCAACATTTTAAGAGCATTTAAAATGAGTAACATGTGATTATATATGCACCATCTGTTTCTCGCTCTCCTTCCTCCAAGCTGCCAGAGCACACAGAAGTTTAGTTCTGGCGACAGCGTGTGGCATCACCAGACAGCGATCTATCACAGAAAGACATTTCTGAAACTCCAGTTTCATCTTTAGCCTGTCATCTTCAGACAGAGTTAGCTGGGACAAACACAAACACCTATGATAGAAAGGAAAAGAGAAATGTGACAGGTGAACCAGCTTGACTCTTCTAAACTTACTGGGTAGCATTATCCAATGTATATATTATTTATAAAAGATAAAAAGTTCCTTGGAAGTAAACAGTGTGTGGCATCTGCTACCATTGCAGCTGCTTTAAGAATTCCCACCTGCTATCATCCTAAACCTGTGGAACCAGTTTGTTGTTTCTTTCTTTGATTTTCCATCTTCTACTGGGACCGCATACACAATCTTTAGTTTCTGAAATCAGTAAAATTGCCTCACTGACCTGAAGAAATCTTTGCAGCGTGTCCTAAGTGCCTTCTGCTCCTGTAGCTCTTTCTCCATGTCTTCCTTCAGAGCCTCCCTGGTGGAGCTGAGGATACGCAAGGCTGCCTTGCCTTCCTGGTGCAGTCTTTCCTGACCCACCAGGAGAGCACTCGCTCCCTGTCCTGATCCTTGCCCTGGTTCCATCTGCAGTGGAAAGTCTTGCTCTCCTGGAGGCAAGAGGGCTAATACAGCCTGAGCTGCAGAAGGCTGGATGGCTTTGATGTCTGCTATGGCACCCTGGATCACACGCATGGTGATCTAAAGAACAGGTATGAGACCAACCTCACTTCATATTTATGCAACTTCATGTCTCACAGGAGAAAATTGACACACAAAGTGATGTGAAGTCTGAGTGTGGCACCTTGCGGATGTCTGCAGCAGCTTCCTCATCCAGGTTGTTGATAAGCTCTGCTAGCTCCAAGCTGTGAGCTGTCAGTAAATTCTGCCAACAGTGCAGATGCTGTCCTACCTCTATCCCTCCCTCCAGACCCTTGCACATGTTCGACAGGTCCTTCTGTCTCTGTTTGTGGACCGTCACCTGGACAAGGCAAAAAAAAGGATTTCATTTTTCAAACGGAAATACCTTGCAAAACATATTTTTGACATCAGTTACAATGAATAAATGCAGAGACCTGTGTATATCCACTTTTGCTCACCATGTCAGATATGAGCTCCCTCCTCTTCTTAATCAGTCCACAATGCATGGCTCTCCTCTCCTGCTTCAGTGCCTCATCCAGTCTCTGTCTCAGCATCACCAGCTCTTTCTGAGCCTTCTCCTGTAGGTGGTCGACCTGCACTGCAGGCAGTTTGCTCCCTCTGGTGGAGAAGGGAGCAGAGTACCACAGTGAAACAACTCTAGCATAGTGTACTTGTATTTGTAGATATCAACAAGATTTTTAAAAACACTAGAGCATTTATGTCCCTGAACTTTTAGATACTGCATATTTTGTTTTGTATATATCACATGATTACCAGACATGTTTCAGTTATTTTTTTATTAAGACGCAGGAACATTTGTGTTTTTTTTAAATTGGCACCAACCCCCTGATGTAAGTGAACCAGCTGTCCAAGTTGCTGGAGGTGCTGGAGAAAGTGTCAGAAATCAGGCTGTTAAGGCTGTGGAGGCTGTGCACCAGAAACTTCCTCTGTGCGCTGCGTTCAGCTAGCACATAGCGCAGATTGGCAAGGACTACATCCAGCACCTCCTCTAGCTGATCCTGGATAAAAACAAACAAAAACAAAACAACAACTTTATGAAGTCATCACTATTTACGTCCTTTGTGTTTCATGTTAATGTTTCACCACAAGTGTAGATGTATGCATATCACAACATTTTTCTTTAAACAGGCATGACAATTAAATGATAACCCAACTCAAAAGGCTCTGACTGTTCACCTGACAAGTAAAGTATTCGTGCTGAAGATTCTTGGCTGTGCTCTTCTCCAACTCTCCCATCCTGGTGGCCTCCTCCAGTTCCTCTGAGAAAATCTTGTGCAGCTCCACCCGTCGCCACTCAATGATCTGCCTCTGGAGCTTCGCTGAGGCCTCTTCATGACGAACCAATAAGATGCGTTGAAGCTGACTCTGGCTCAACTTGTGCAGCTTCTCCAGGAGGACACTACACTGAAGAAGTTCCTGAGATTTCAAGATTTCAAAATTAATCTTAAAGTTGTGAAAATGAAATCTTTCTTCTAACACATGTTTATATTTATTTTATTCATAGAAACCTTCATATTCCAAAACAGCTGTTGTACTTGCGGTGCCTCTGCCATAGTGGTTTAACGATTACATTTCAGTCAGCCCTTGATGGCTGGGGTCCCCCATCACAGCAGATAGCTCTACATGTTTAAGTTGGCAGTTTTACGGTAGATGCCCTACACCCTACTACACTACCAGCTGCCAGTGTGACTGAACTGTTAAAAACAAAACTAGTATACACACCTTGATTCAGAACAGATTTCTTCCTTTGTCCAATATCATAAACACTGACCTAGTAGTTTTTGTGTAATCCCATAATGCTAACATCCTTGGCAGAGTTAACAATGCAAAAACAGATTGTTACTACCTGTTGATCTGCATGTTGACACAGAAGCTCAGCCTGGGCCTTCTCAGCAGCCTCTCTGCAGTGCTCTGTTTCCATTTCTTCCCGAGTCTCCAGGTTACACTGACCAGCCAAGGCAACCATGCGAGCCCCTCGCTCCTCCTTGAGCCGTCCCTCCATGCCTAGCAGCTGCCCGTGAAGCACACTAAGCAGCCTCTCCTGGGCTTGAGCACTGGCCTGGCCCTGAAATTGAAGTCTGGCAAGCAAGGAGGACATCACCCCCTTGTAAATCTGAATCCGGATGGCTTCCAGGTTATTGGTGGCATGTAGCAGTGAAGACATTTCAAGACTAAAGAGATAAAACACACAATAAACAGAATAAGGTGCAGGTATTGATTTTGACATAATGTAGAAAAAGGAACAACTTTACAGTAACACAATTAACGATTCATTTTTGTACTAATTGTTTTTTGGTATTGTTCCATTAATGGAAATTAAGTCATGCTGGGCTGATCTACTCACTTTTCCAAAGCCCTGTACATGTTCTGTGGATCCTCCAGAACCATGGTGTCCACAATCTTGTCTTCAAATGTTGCCTCATCCTTGACTGTCTCACTCAAGTTGGAGTCTGCAAACTCAGGGTCTGAATCACTTCTGTTTCTCTGAAGCAAAAGAAACACCATACGGCAGAATGAAGATGAAGAACAAAACAAAAGAACATATACAGACATTACTATGCAAATGAAATATATTGCAATAAGCATTAAGCACTGTTATAGCAACTGCATTTAAATTGTTCATGGTCAATATTACACTTTATCCTTAGGTTTAAGAGATGAACTTGTGATACCCTTTTTTGAAGAAGATTCAGTCTAGTTCTGAGTCCTATCACGTTTATGGCCAGAAACCCCAGCAGCAGCAGCACCATGGTGACAAAGAACCCAGCAACAAATCCAGCAAAATGAACACCGTGGTTAGGATAGATCTAAAAGAGAGACCTATATGTCACACTTACAATTAAGTCCCTTTTATGAACACGCTAAATATAACACTGAAGAAATGACAACAATAAACAACTTATGCTGTCATGTAGATTTTGTTACAAATTAAGGTGCTGCCCCAAACTTACCCTGTCTGTGGAATTCATCCTCAGCGTTAGATTAGCCCTTAATGGGCCAAACATGCTGACATCATTCTGTGGAACCAAGAAAGAAAATAAACAACCAGGCTAACAGGACTGGAAATGACCTTATTATCCTGCAAATTAGGATCTAGAAAGCTTTGGTTTGACAGTGTTGCCAATTAGGAAGATTGAAAAAAGTACCTGTGAGGCATTAGAGAAGGTGAGAAAAGCTGGAAGGTCAAGGACTTCGCTCTTTTGACTCCTTACGTGAGCAGTATAATTGAGAACAACTTGAGATCCAGCTAAGTGAGCAAAATAAACATATCAACTGCCGAAGCAGCATGCAGACATAGTCTGGCTAAAAATAATCTTCTTAAACATCCTCATTCCCAAACATACCCAACAACGACTCAATGGCAAATGTCTGGTAGCCTCTTTCCACAACCCTGCCTTCAGATTTTAGAGGTACTAATCCTGAAATCGAGTCCCGGATAGCCACCTGAGATAGGTTGGTGCCACCCACAGGGCCCACGTTGCGAACCAGCAGAAAGAACGTCAACTGAGGGGGATCAGTGTCAAGCTTCACCTTGGTCACATGATTGAAAAATAAATTTATATCAGGTTAATTGGTTCATTAAATGTGCATTTATTTTTAAATTCTTTCAATATTGTTGATGTACCTGTGCACACTTGTGAAATTTTACTCCAAATGCAGCTGGAGGCACTACACTCTGAACCTGCAGGATTATAAAAAAGAAAAAAAAACCCAAAACAATATATATTTAGTTTCTTCCAACACAATTTTTTTGGAATAGTTTAGTAATAATCATGTAGAAACATACCTGAGGCAGCGAGTGGCCCAGGTTATATCGGGTGAGGGTGCTTCTGCTGTTCCTGAGGTGCAAGCCATTTGATACATAGGAAAATGAAGAGTAAAAAGAGTGTCCCCACGGACCAGCAGGAGCTGAAGATGCGAGAGGTCCCCTCCCGAAAAAGGCTTTAGCCTCACCAATTTCCACTGTACCTGTCAGGTAAATGTGTACACATGGTGCTTGAACAGCTTGAAAAAAGCAGCTACAAAAGCTGAAAGAGAGCCTGTATATCACACATTCCCCAAGCAAAACTATTACAGCGTTCATTATGGAAATTTACACTCAAATGAACAACACAAGTGGGCAAAAAAAGCACAACCAAACATTATTTTTCACATCATGGAGTAATGTACAGTTGAATCAGCATATTATTTCATTATTTTAAAAGTTATTTTCTGTGTTATTGGCTAAGAAAAAGCACAAACCATCCTTTCTAAGTAATGGGTCTGCTGATTGTCTGCCTGGGTCATGTTGTATTGAATCCATACTGGCAAGGATCTGATGGGATAAGAGCATTAAGAGGTAATTACATATTAAATATGTAATTATGTTATGGCCAGCAGTTATGGTCAGAGGTTGACATGCACTCATCATGATAGTGATTGTCATGGTAATTTTGAATTATTTATTTTCACCGCTCTTTTTAAAGGGTGGAATACTTGCATACATATTTAATGATTTGGTAGAATTCTCCTTTTCAGATCTTCACTGAGTTCCTTGGACTTTCCCATTGTTCTGAGCACTGATCAATCCATGAGTGGTATCAAACAAATCCTTTTTATGGTGTTAAAAAGAAACTAACAGTTGTAGTCAGTCATGATCACCAAGGAGAAGGATTAGAGAAAATCCAACATAAATTCAAACTTGTGCACACAGTTCTTGTTTTTTTAGAGCCATTGAAGATGGAGTGGTACCATCATTCCACCAGTTCATAGAAATCATTAAAAGCCCCCAAATTACCATGAAAGTCAAGCTCGTGATGAGTGGATGTAAACTTATGACTGCAACTGTAAAAACAACAACAACAAACAAACAAAAACAAGAGTTTGTTACGAAAGAACGGTTAATTTATTTAGATGATGTGAATCAATCTATTGGTTGCTAAATTTAATTTCTAGCTGACAGCTAAACAAATACCATTGGCTTTTTTTTTTTTTTTTTTACCACTGAGCAACTCACCCTATGTTTCACAGGGAAAGAAGATGTTGTGTGCCATGATGTACTCAGGGCAGTGCCGTTATAACAAGACTGGTTTCCAGTTGTGTCCTCCAAAACACCGGTGCGCCTTGTTACATCGGGACCGCAACGTGAATATAAAAAGGCTGGAGCAAAACACGATACTTCGATATTTAAGAAATATATACATATTGCGACCCTCTCCACGGTAAAGTGTACCCGAAGCATTCGTGACTTGGTGTGCTACCACCGAGGGAAGCCGCTAGCTAACTGTCTACATTGTGTCTGCACTTCACTGTGCTGTGGCGACGAAAACATTTCTCTAGCTTTTCTTGAGAAACACCTAATGTAACAGCGTCTCCGGTGCTCAAGACCGTCGTCCTTGAACTTTAACATATACGGAGAAACGGCTTACGCCGTTTCAACGATTTATAGACCTAAACAAAGTCAAGCTTCATAATAACCGCTACTGCGGAAAAACTTCGGAAAACATCTCCAAAACTTGGGAAGAACTGTTTAACTCCAAGAAAGTCAAGAGGAACAAAGTGCACTGGATAGTTTCCGGTCTGTGGTTTCAAAATAAAATATCAGCCTAAAATCAAATACTTTTATAGCGCTAGAAAAAAAACCACATATGTTAAGAAACTCTAAGTTTGCTGGAAATCTTTTTTTCTCTTACTTGTGTCAGTGTTCTTATAGACATTGACTCCCTTATTTTTATGCAGAGATAATTCATCGTGCTTTAACATTGAAAGCAAACGTATTTCATTTCCGATCTAGCAGCACGGTCTTGACTCACTCTGAAAATCTCCTTCCAGCCCTCTTTTTTTTTAGTTAGTCGTTTTAGGACAAGGTTTTGGCTCAAATAAGTTGCTGGAAATCGTAGCTTGCTCAAGTTTAGAACCGTATTTTTTAACGAAACACGAAAACCTTTGAAATCATTCTCGAGCAGATAAGTTTGGTGTAGAGATTGTTTTTTTTTTTTTGTTTTTTTTTAGCTAGCGTCAGATGTTATTGTTTACTCGATGAGTCCTACAAAATGCTCCGTATTATTTCTACAGTTTGAAGCAAAGCAAAGATGGAAGAGAGGGAAATGATGGCGGAATGCGCCACCGACGTTTTGGTCAGTTTCCCCGAGTCGCTGCATCTGTACACAGGACTGCTGACAGTAACTACAGTGTGCGGAGGGCTGTCGGGAATATTAGCTGCTGCTCTTTTGTATGTCTTCTGTCTGAAGCCTTTGCTGTTGACGAGACAAGTAAGCATAAATAGTCTCTTCCACATCCGCTGAATCCACTGTATTGATTCCTTACACTTTACATTCCATATTTGAGATGTTTGTTTTCTCTTTTGTCCCATCAGGGTTACAATGCAAGTAGACTGCTTGAACCTGATGATGCTGAATTAGACAACAACCAAAGGGACTATGTCAGCAAATGCAAGGAGGAGGCTCCAAGTGGAACCACTCATGACAAAGTATTACTCTAAGACTCAATTACTGAAAGTTAGTGTTGTTTTGCACAGGTACATGAATGAGGTAAATCAAGTCCAAAATTACCACAACATTCATGCCCATGATGACTGCTTGTAAACTTCTGACCAAAACTGTGAATACATAAACTTGGATTTTTATTCAGTGTCACAAAGTTTTTGATGGTTAAGACTTCTCTTTAATAGTTTACTCTGTTTACTTATTGAGCAGGAGAAGAAGCAGCCACCCGTGAACAGCGATGTGGCTGCTTTTGCATCCAGAGCAAAAGTGGTTTATCCCATCAACCAAAAATACAGAGTAAGTCCACCATCTCTAGAACATGTGGCAGAATTACATGTACACAACTAAACAGTGTTTTATTCCAGATATGCTAAAGTCTTTCCTTTTTTGGGGGGCTAAAGCTGTTAATTTTGTCTGTTTACCACAAATATCAGTAGAATGTGAATGAATTTACGTATGCAGACGAATCCACGTGATTAACTAACATTGCAGTTGAAAAATATTTTGCCAAATATACCCACAGTATTGTTAAGTGCATGTGATCAAAGTGGATTGAATATTAACTTGATGCAAATTAACTGATGGAAGTTTGGCTTCGATTGACATACACTAATAAGTAGTAGTTGCATTCTTCCATTAACTGCATATTTCATTAACTACAATATGCACAATGCTAGTTAGAAATACAATTGATATAAAGAATATGTATAAGTTGTGTTTTACAATGACAAGAAGGAAACATGGCCTACTTGGCTACTGATTCCGCTTTATGTTTCACTGTTCCTGTCAGCCTTTAGCAGATGGAGCATCCAATCCGTCTCTACATGAGCACTCAAAGTTGCCAGTGATGCCTAATGAAGAGTCGTCCTCCTTCATGGATGGAGAGTCTGTGAGCCAAGAGCAGGACAACGATGGCAGCAGTCAGTTCATTTTCTCTTCGCTGTTCCCCAAGAGCTTACAGAACCAGAGATTTAACAGGGTTTCCCACTATCCTCACACACTGACACAAACGGGGTAAAAAATAACTGTACACACACATTATAACCACCAATTAATCATGGCACATTGCACAGATCCAAGTAACAACACTCACCCATTTGTTTACACAGTTTTGGAAGTAGGATCAGCCTTTACTGTTTGGCCCTGCAGGACATACAACATCACTGCTCTCAGCTTCAAGACGAAAAATATCTGGTGAGCTTTAATCATCTGTCTTATAATGTACTAGATTTCTTGTAGATATCCTTTAAAGAATGTTGTCATACTAATATATATTTTTTATTCATATTTTAGATTTTTCTACAGATGGTGAAAATAATATTGAACTATCGGTTTCCAAAAGACAAAAATGATGCTTCCTTTTCCAAGAATATTCTTCAGATGCAAGAAAAGGTAGGAGTCAATTACTAGTACTCTATTTAGAATCACTGACTTTTAAAACTTTTAATGTAAGCATCAGTTTTTATCGTTTAAGGAACTGAATGAGTTGAGGAAACAGTTAACTGCAGGCCAAGCTGTGAGTGAGAAGAGTCAAGATGATCCGTGCACATTGGAAGAAATTGAGAGAAGTCAGAAAGATCTTCTTGAACGTGGCCTTCAAATGGTAAAAGTCGAGAGGAACAGCTGTTTCACATCTTTTAGACTCCATCTATTTATGCTGTCCTTCCATGAATAAACATGGCTGCACAATGTTTGTTTCTCTTCATAGTCCAAAAGTTTCAGCAAACAGGTGGAGGACTTGTGCAAACAGCTACTTAAGAAGACCAGCTCTTTCTCTCCAGATGAAGCTCAGAATGTGATTCAGACTCTGATTCAGACACTTCTGTTAGTAGAGAAGCATCTGCTGAAGGCTCAAGAAGTAGATCTAAAGGTTAACCAACACTCGTCATTTGGAGTAGCGTTTATTTTTTTTCTCATCACTTTTGTCATCATTTTAAGACTGAAAAAATGCTTCTGAGTATTTCTGTTATTTTCCATTTCTTAGAAAATGCAACAGAAGTTGTTGTGGTGGGAGGAGCTGACAGGTCTCATTCAATCCCAGCCTGCCTTGCTAAGACAGGAGGTGACTCTAAGGCAAGGCTTGATGGCTACAACTCTGGAACAGCTGACAAGCGATAACATGTTGAAATTTAGCCAAATGGAAAAGATACTTTCAAAAATTCAGGCTACACTGATTGAAGGCCTTCAGCAGTGCACTGACGGTAAGACGAATAAACTGAAATAGTTTTAGTTGAATCTCATGAAATTATTGTGTGGTTCTACCAAATAAGAGAATTATATTTGACAGTAAGATGTATGTTTCTTAAGGCATATATTTACTAAACAGGAAAAAAAAATGTAATGACAGTTTTGCAGTGATTGACCAAATGTGTGTGGAGTTATCTTCTAATATACTCAAATGGTTCCCAGAGACAAATGGCAATCTTTAATATCTAGCCTAGTTCTTAAATTTAAGTGGTGGACTCTGAAAATAGGCCATTTTCTGGGAATCCTCTTTAGCTCCTTAAATAAGGTCAAGTTCTTTCAGGACAGCAGAGAGTATCATACTGTATGTATTAGTGCATCCCAGACTCTCAGCCTCTTTCTACATATCCCTCACTGTTGTCATAGACAACAAAAACAGGACAATGCTGTTTAGACGTTAACTGTGCCTACAATTTTCAGCCAAAGAATCTTTTCTTTTTGGACTTATTGGTACTTTTATTTCCTTTTGTGCTCGAGATTTTAATAATTGTGAGAAACCTAAGTAGACTATGGAGCTATGCAGTTAGGAGACATTGTTCTGTCACGACTACTTGCTAAATACACCAAGTAAAGCATATTACTTAACTTTTATTCTATATTCATCAAACTATCTTTGCACTGCAATAAAACAAATGCAGTTGTCTTGATAATCCTGAGCTTGACAGATTCCTCTATGCTGCAGATTGCATGAAAAAGACAAATGAGCTGGTGAATGAGAAGTGCAGCAAAAAGGTGTCCAAGAGGAAGAAGCTTCAGAGGAGTCACACCAAGGAGAAGAGCCGTGCCTTAGAACTGAAACAGAGTCCCAGTGACCTACAGGAGCTTACCAAGGTCAGGTCCAATACCTTAAGGATTACTGTTGAAATGGGATTGTGTGAAAGAGCTTTAAAGAATATGATTTTCTGTTGGTACTTGAGGAATTTTCCTCTTGTCAGTTTTAGTCACTGTAGTTACAATAACTAGGCAAAAGAGACCATGGAAAGTGTGCAAGTAAGTCTGAGCTTATGTGCCCTCCAGGTATATCATGAGTTGCTGATGAAGCACAGGCAACAGATTTGGGACTTGGAGCAGCAGCAGGACAGAAGGGTGGTTGACGGCCTCTGTGACCTCTGGAAGGTAAATGATCAATCGCTAAATTCTGTCTGCTTACAGAGCTCGTCTGTTTTTCTTATGTAGTTTCTGTGTCTTCAGAAACTTCGTACCTCTTGGTCCAAGAGGCTCGGGGAGCTGGCCAAGGATGTTTTTCTCTCCTCTGTTCCTGCTCAGACAAAGCTCTCTGCTGAACACTGTGAGAAACTGTGGCTGGATCTGGAGCAGGAGCTGTCTGCTCAGCTACAGCAGGTGGAGTGCACTACCAGGCAGCAACTGGATGACATTAGGGCTGAGCTGGATACATATGAACAGGTAGAAAACTTGTGTTGAATCTGTGTCATTGTTTCATTTCACATTTCAAATTTAATGAATTTTTTTTCCCTGTACCGTTTTTTTCCACACTATAAGGCGCACTGTTGAAGAGTGGGTCTGTTTTCATACATAAGGCGCACCATATTATAAGGCGCATTAAGACAAACAAAACAGTCAGATAACTCGACCTTTATTAAGCTCATTCACAGTAACTCTTAACGTTGTTAAGCTGTAACACTACGCTGTAACTTTTTCAGTCCATTCAACTTCCACAATTCCATCAGATTCTTCACCTTCCATGTCTGAGTTAAACATCTGGGCAATTTCGGCATTAAGCATGCCCGGATCCCTCTCATCATTATCCGAATCAGTCTCGTTGCTGTTACTTAGCTGTTCAGTGATTATTCCAGCCTTTGTGAAAGCTCGGACAACACTTGACTGATACCTTAGCCCAAGCATCCACGATCCATTGACAGATAGTGGCGTAACTTGCTCGGCGTTGCCTCCCTGTCTTGGTGAATGTGTGTTCGCCTTCTGTCATCCAATGCTCCCACGCAGCTCATAATTTAACTTTGAACGACCTGTTGACACCAGTATCTACAGGGAGTGCAGAATTATTAGGCAAGTTGTATTTTTGAGGAATAATTTTATTATTGAACAACAACCATGTTCTCAATGAACCCAAAAAACTCATTAATATCAAAGCTGAATGTTTTTGGAAGTAGTTTTTAGTTTGTTTTTAGTTTTAGCTATTTTAGGGGGATATCTGTGTGTGCAGGTGACTATTACTGTGCATAATTATTAGGAAACTTAACAAAAAACAAATATATACCCATTTCAATTATTTATTTTTACCAGTGAAACCAATATAACATCTCCACATTCACAAATATACATTTCTGACATTCAAAAACAAAACAAAAACAAATCAGCGACCAATATAGCCACCTTTCTTTGCAAGGGCACTCAAAAGCCTGCCATCCATGGATTCTGTCAGTGTTTTGATCTGTTCACCATCAACATTGCGTGCAGCAGCAACCACAGCCTCCCAGACACTGTTCAGAGAGGTGTTCTGTTTTCCCTCCTTGTAAATCTCACATTTGATGATGGACCACAGGTTCTCAATGGGGTTCAGATCAGGTGAACAAGGAGGCCATGTCATTAGTTTTTCTTCTTTTATACCCTTTCTTGCCAGCCACGCTGTGGAGTACTTGGACGCGTGTGATGGAGCATTGTCCTGCATGAAAATCATGTTTTTCTTGAAGGATGCAGACTTCTTCCTGTACCACTGCTTGAAGAAGGTGTCTTCCAGAAACTGGCAGTAGGACTGGGAGTTGAGCTTGACTCCATCCTCAACCCGAAAAGGCCCCACAAGCTCATCTTTGATGATACCAGCTCAAACCAGTACTCCACCTCCACCTTGCTGGCGTCTGAGTCGGACTGGAGCTCTCTGCCCTTTACCAATCCAGCCACGGGCCCATCCATCTGGCCCATCAAGACTCACTCTCATTTCATCAGTCCATAAAACCTTAGAAAAACCAGTCTTGAGATATTTCTTGGCCCAGTCTTGACGTTTCAGCTTGTGTGTCTTGTTCAGTGGTGGTCGTCTTTCAGCCTTTCTTACCTTGGCCATGTCTCTGAGTATTGCACACCTTGTGCTTTTGGGCACTCCAGTGATGTTGCAGCTCTGAAATATGGCCAAACTGGTGGCAAGTGGCATCTTGGCAGCTGCACGCTTGACTTTTCTCAGTTCATGGGCAGTTATTTTGCGCCTTGGTTTTTCCACACGCTTCTTGCGACCCTGTTGACTATTTTGAATGAAACGCTTGATTGTTCGATGATCACGCTTCAGAAGCTTTGCAATCTTGAGACTGCTGAATCCCTCTGCAAGATATCTCACTATTTTTGACTTGTCTGAGCCTGTCAAGTCCTTCTTTTGACCCGTTTTGCCAAAGGAAAGGAAGTTGCCTAATAATTATGCACACCTGATATAGGGTGTTGATGTCATTAGACCACACCCCTTCTCATTACAGAGATGCACATCACCTAATATGCTTAATTGGTAGTAGGCTTTCGGGCCTATACAGCTTGGAGTAAGACAACATGCATGAAGAGGATGATGTGGACAAAATACTCATTTGCCTAATAATTCTGCACTCCCTGTAGTGGTGAGACGGGCACGCATGGAGTTGTAGATCAAAAGAGACAGAGATTTGTGGAAAAAGCCATCCGGTCTCTTGACATAAACTTCCCTCAGCCACTCGCTCATCTTCTCGTCCATCCATCCCTTTGAGTTAGCCTTGACGATGACGCCGGCCGGAAACTTTTCTTTTGGCAAAGTCTTCCTCTTGAAAATGACCATGGGTGGTAGTTTCTGGCCATTAGCTTGGCAGCCCAGAACTACAGTGAAGGATGACTTCTCCTTCTCTGCGGTGCATATAGATACCGTACTGGTCCCTGTTTTCTCGACAGTGCGGTTCACAGGGATGTCAAAGGTGAGGTGGACCTCGTCCATGTTAGTGATGAGTTCTGGCCGGGTCTTCTTTTCAGTGATCTTATTCTGGCAGTAGGTGCGGAAAATGGCCAGCTTTTCTTTGTAATCGTTTGGTAGTTGCTGTGAGATAGTAGTTCTTGTGCGGATTGAGAGATTATGCCTTTTCATAAAACGGAAGCACCAAGAGGGTCCCCCTCGAAAGTCGTTGATCTGCATGTCACGTGCTACCGCTGTTGCCTTGAGTCTAATAGAGACTGTAGAGACACTTCTACCTACTGTTCTCTGTTCAATAACTGTTCAATTTTGTCCTCTAACTGCAGCAATCGCGCCTTGTTCCCTTCGGAAACTCCTTTTGGTCTTCTTTATTAGTTTTAGGTCATCTTCTTGCTTCCTCCTCTTGCGCACCATGGACTCATTAATACCGAATTGTCTCGTAGCTGCTCTATTTCCATTTTTTACTGCATAACTGATTGCTCAGAGTTTAAAATCCACTTCGTAAGCATGTCTCTTCGAGGGGTGCCATTTTGGAGTCGTTATACACACACAACACGGTAATGTTATGTTGAAGCACAGTACGTATTACTCCGCGAGGCTCCTGGCAACGGTAACCGTAATGCTCCGAAAAGTGGTACTAAAAAATGTTTTTGACAGATTTTTGAGCATCGTGTACCACATAAAATCAGTTTGAGGTCAGTAAACACAAACCAAAATTCATACATAAGGCGCACTAGATTATAAGGCGCACTGTTGATTTTTGTGAAGATTTCAGGATTTTACATGCGCCTTATAGTGCGGAAAATACAGTAATTTCTTCCGATTTTTAAACCCTGCCCAGTGATCTAATTAAATGAGAATCTTACAAAATTGCTTTTCCTTGTTTTAAACTGAGCTTCTCTTTGTGTAGGTATGGACTGAAGGGATTGCTTTAGGGCAGTCCTGTCTGCAACACCTGAGGGAACAACAGATGAAGCTCATCCAAGACATGGTAGCCAAACAGAGCTACACACTCAACAGGTAAAATCGTAAAAAATATTTATGACATATTGAGTGTATAAAAAAACTAGGTCTGCACTGTGGCCAAATCCACTTATGAGTTAATAGGAAGTAATGGAATGTAATATTTCTCTTAGTGAAATGGGGAAGCTGATAGAGAAGAAACATGAGCACTTTCTGCTGGTTGTGCAGAGGCACTTTGTGGTCAGGCACTTTTGTCTACATATGCTGAAAGAGATGAGGCTGTCCAAGCTGAAGGCACTATCTCAGACTGATTTCAGAGCTCTACTAATAGAAGATCCCAGTAAAAACCCGCTGTGTGTCAATTTAACTCTCAAGGTGGGAAAATTCACACATATAAACACAGTTGTTTTTAATTTGTTCAGTGTTTTAATAATTCTTCTGTTGAACACTGTTATCTGCTAACGGTCACAGAATGGCAGGCCCAGCCTAGCAGAGAGACATCTGGGCCCAGAGAGTCAGCTCTTGGGGAATAGCTTCCAGCAGGAGTTCCTGTCTGAACTGGAAACGGGAACAGAGCTCCTTCAGAGCCATGCACAGCTGGTACTAGGCAACACCCTAAGCTATGCCATTCAACAAATGAGGGAAGACCCGCCTACAGAGTTACAGACCGCTTCTAGCCTGAAGGTAAGACCTGGGTGAAAGTTATTTAATTTCACTTATTTTAATAAACTGAGAATTAGCTTCCAGTGGTTGGTTTTCATTAGGTTGCAGGCTAAAACCTTTTTATTCCACTAGCACCACCTGACGGAAGCTGCTGCAGAGAGCGTTTACTTGACCAAAGATTCTCTTACTTCGCTGGTCCGAAGCTACTATTCCCACCTACAGGATATCACCAGAAAACTGCGCCAGGATGATTCAAAAATAAACCAGGGTGAGACAGACCCAGCACGAGTTTAGTTTTTAAACTAAAGTAACCAGAGTAACCCTGTATTCATTACTGAGTACTCAGAAATCTTGAAGGAGCTGCCTTCTTATTTGTAAAATAATTTTCTCATTTGTTACAAATGTCCCCTTCCAAATAATCCCAAAGGAGTTCTTTCGGTTTGAAATCTGGTGACTGGAGGACAATTAAGTACAATGAACTTATTGTCAACAAACCACTTTGAGCTATTTGATGTAAAATGGTTGAAGAGGAAGGATGGATTGGTGCCTTCATGTTGGTTACACTCGATTTGTATTTCCAATGTTTTGGTGAGCCTAGCCTCAGTTTCCTGTTCTTAGCTGACAGGTGTGCCACTCATTGTGGTCTTCTGCTGCTGTAGCCAATCTACTTCAAGGTTGATGTGTTGTGTGCTCAGAGATGCTCTTTGGTATACCTTAGTTGTAACAAGGTATGAAGAATAGGACTTGTTACCTATAAACTACTTCAAGGTGATAGGTAACTCATATATAAAGTGGTTATTTGATTTCCCTCAAAAGGAGGCAATACTCTAGGCATTTTCTCCCAGTACACAGCACTGACTGTGAACACTTAGCGAGTGTTACTGTAAGAGCTGTGATAGTACAGGGTTGAGATAAACTGTTAACAGAAGAGAGCAGATGATGCTAGTCAGATGTGTTGTTATTGCTTAAGCTATGAATGATTTCCTGTAAGGAGGAAGGAGAAGCTGAAATGACTTGCTTCAGAAGTGCTCGATCGAATAGAGTTCACCATTTTCCAATGTGAGATAACTGAAGCTTCTTTTGATCTGTGAATCAAGAAGAGGTGTTCTATTAGAGTCAGAAAATAACATAATAGAGCTGAAATGAGCATAATAAATGGCAAGTTTTACATTTAAAATTGTACGGCAGCTAGTAGTCAGTAGACAGAAAATCCACCTTACTCTATTTACTCTTGTAAACATTTCCTTCAATCCTTCAGAGGTGAATGAGGGGCAAAAGAGCAGCAGGGCCTTGCTGAGAGAGCTAATGAACTGGAGCAAGAAACCCGGATCTGCTGAATTCCAACAGAGGTACATAAAACTGGTAGAGCTGGTATTTTTTTTTTTTAAGTGGTACTTTATTGTAAATTAATTCTTACAAAACATGTACAGTGGTCCCTTGGTATAATACGGTTCACCTTTCGTACCCTCACTGTTTCGACGATTTTTTTTGGTGTGCAATCTTGCATGCTTTTTTTTTATTTATTTTTTTTTTTACAGCACATTGTGTTCTGTGTCCTGATCAGCTGGAGACCATTGTCAATCAATCTCCTCCGTGCTGTGTCTCCTGTACATTACAGAATTACAGATCGCTAGCATTGTGACTCGAAGTGCTGTACTGTATGTTTGTAAGTTTTCTCCCCAACAAACACAACAATGTCGACGAAACATTTTGCACTGTAAAAGGTACCTGCCCTAGCACCCAAAAGGCAGAGGAAGATGCTAACCATCGCACAAAAAGTTGGACTTCTGGACATGCTAAAGGAAGGCAGAAGTTACCGGGGGGGTTTTCAGACCATATGGCACAACGGATTATACAGGGTGGGCCATTTATATGGATACATCATAATAACATGGGAATGGTTGGTGATATTAAAGTCCTTATTGTGGCACATTAGTATATGTGAGGGGGCAAACTCCTCCAGATGGGTGGTGACCATGGTGGCCATTTAGAAGTCGGCCATCTTAGATACAACTTTTGTTTTTTCAATAGGAAGAGGGCCATGTGACACATCAAACTTATTGGTAATGTCACAAGAAAAACAATGGTGTGCTTGGTTTCAACGTAACTTTATTCTTTTATGAGTTATTTACAAGTTTCTCACCACTTAAAAAATGTGTTCAATGTGCTGCCCATTGTGTTGGATTGTCAATGCAACCCTCTTCTCCCACTCTTCAAACACTGATAGCAACACCGCAGGAGAAATGCCAGCACAGCCATCCAGTATCCGTAGTTTCAGGTGCTGCACATCTCGTATCTTCACACCATAGACAATTGCCTTCAGATGACCCCAAAGATAAAAGTCTAAGGGGGTCAGACCGGGAGACCTTGGGGGCCATTCAACTGGCCCACGACGACCAATCCACTTTCCAGGAAACTGTTCATCTAGGAATGCTCGGACCTGGCACCCATAATGTGGTGGTGCACCATCTTGCTGGAAAAACTCAGGGAACGTGCCAGCTTCAGTGCATAAAGAGGGAAACACATCATCATGTAGCAATTTCAAATATCCAGTCGCCTTGAGGTTTCCATTGATGAAGAATGGACCCACTATCGTTGTAACCCATATACCACACCAAACCATCACTTTTGTTGTTCCAACAACTGTGTCACATGGCCCTCTTCCTATTGAAAAAGTTGTATCCAAGATAGCCGACTTCTCAATGGCCACCATGGTCACCACCCATCTTGAGGAGTTTGCCCCCTCACATATACTAATGTGCCACAAACAGGACTTTAATATTACCAACCATTCCGATGTTATTATGATGTATCCATATAAATGGCCCAGCGCGCTACTTCGCGGGTTATTTTTAGAACGTAACTCGCTCGATAAACGAGGGACCACTGTATATAATTTTCAATTTATCTTTGTTTTCAAATGTATTAGGGTTGAACTTCACAAAAGAAAGGTGCTGGAGCAATATGATCTGGATCAGGAGATGACTTGCAAGCAGCTTAGGCAAAAGAAAATAGCCCAGGATCAAACCATGCAAAGGGTCAAAGAAGAGTTACTGGTTAGTATGCTTCGTCTGCACTGTACTTTTTGCTAGTAGGTGTATTTACATCCTTTAGATGTGTTGTGTTAACATTGTGATGCTTTGTCCATTAGGAGGCAGAAGAAAGCTTCATAACTGAGCTTGCAGCTTTGGCCCGGATTTCTGTCCAGAGCCATGCTCCAGAACACAGCAGTGAAGAGGACGACATTGGTAACCACCCTTACCCCAGACAATTAAATTGTGTATATTCCCATTTCACTCTTTCATGTCCTTTTTAATTTGTTTGCGTTTGAACAGGTGATCAGAGTGCCCCGATACTGGACCTGCTGGCCCTTAATCCAGCATTAGATCCAGCTTTGAACCCTTCACTCACCCCGACTGTAGTAACACCAGTGAAGAGTTCAAAGCAGAAGAAGGAAAGAAAACGAGAATCTCATCAGAGTTGACATCATTTCACAGCGTTTACATTTTCCTGCAGTAATATTCTGTAAAAGGTTGACTCTTTTGTTGTTGTTATAGTTTTCCTCTTATAAAGCCAAAATGTCTCTGTTGATACTAGTATTGTCATAAAAAGGTTTTAAGTCAGAGTTTAAATACTGTTATTCTGAAATGTTTCCCTCAGTTTTTCTGTATTTTTAAGTGTATCATGACATAACAACTCACTGAAAGTGATGAATTGTGTCTTTCTTTCATACCCGACTATGAGAGCTGCTACTCAACTGGCCCTGTCAGTAAAGCATTTACTGCCTACACCCACACTGCTTTTCATACCACTGCTCATTCTCTGTATTGATTCCTGAGTACACAGGATGATGGATGCTTTTCTAGTGAGTTGTTGGATGAATTAGAGATGTCCATCCTCATTGTAGCAGAGTGCTACTACTCAGCGATGAAAGCCTCGCATCTCTCTTGGTCTAATGGGGTTTTAAGTACAACCCTTTATGGATGATAATGCAGAGTAATGGTGAAAACTCTGGGAGGGCTGGAGTCTGGCAGACACTTTTGTGTGTGCACAGCAATCCAGCAGGCAATTTAGCCTGCACCTTATGGTTCACTGTCGGTTTGAAGTTTAAGGAGTGTCAATTAGCAAACATCAATTTTTAATCTGCCCTTTATTTTCATGCTCATCTTGCACACATAGCCAATTATTGCCATGGCAGCCTGAGAAAATATGCTCCAGGTCCTGACCCACTCTTGCACATCACAGTGCCCTGCCAAGAGTGTTTCTCCTGCACTGTGTCAGTTAGAAATGTCGGTGTACTGTTGACTTTACAAGTGTCGTCGCTGATCTGTGGTGAGGGGAAACCGTTTGGATGTATTTTGAGGTCCCTTAGGGGACTGCAGGGACTTGTGGGAAGATGACCTGATTTCTAATTTTCTCCTCTCCTGCCTGGGCTGTGGGCTCGACACTGATTCAAACGCAGAGAAGCCCGTGAGAAGAATGACTAAAACGATGCTACACCAGACCTATTTGGAATACGGTTTCTCTGTCAGTGTAAATCTGGATGTTTGGTTGATGGATACAGGCGTGGCTGTAATTCTGCACTGGTAGATTCGGGTAAGTGGAAATACACTTAGGTTTGCCTTGGGATATGCTTCACTGTTACCGACGTGTTTACAACCTAAATTGCATATTTGCAGCATTTTTCTGTAATTGGTTTTATCCCATCTGACACACTAATCCAAAAGAGGTCATGGTCTTTTTTTTTTTCTTTAAAAACAAAAGAAAGACAGCGGTCCATACTGTTTGTATATTTAGATCATTTACAAATGCAACAATTGGAGTTTCCAAATGCACGTCAGTATGTTCATCCATATGGTCTTCATTTGTTCAGTAAATGCCCTGAAGCTGTTAATAGAAAAGGTGGATTAAAAATGTCCAGTGAGGTAAGTGTGCGCAGTGTGACGCCGTCATCAGATCAGATGATCGTTTATTTTAGGACCCCAGAATAAGGTCGCTTTCCAAAACTGAAAAAAGTATCCTCTGTACAGGAAGGTGTCTGAATCACTTCTGTAACTAACAGAAACTTGTAAGCTAATATAAGAACCTCAGCATAATAAATGTGATTGTAAAATGAGTAAGACATCATTTAGAACCGGTAAACTATATTTTTATAATAATAATACAAAAGAAATGTGTAGTAGTAGTAATGCCTAGGCTACAATAACTTCACTTACATCACTATTGTTTTTTGTTATTTATACACAGCATGTACATTATTCTGATTTAAGTAATTCAACAAACATGCTTTCCTGGGGAAACTATTTTATCTTCACTCACTTTTTGACTGGTCAAATATAGGACTTCAATTCCCTTTGCAATCATGTTTAAGTGGCTTTAATACTTAGTAGTTTTGTGGCATTGTCTTGCATTTGAGAATTGCTATATTTAAATTGTAGCAAACTTTGCCTATCCTAACTGCTTTCTTCTGCTTGTCAGGTGAGCAACCATGGCTAACCTGCAGCAGGAATACCCTGGAGTTCTTCTGGGGATCCTGGAGGAACTGGCCAATATGCGCCAGTGGCTTACGTTCCAGGATCTTTGTCGTATGGTCAGCAGCCGCTTTGACCTCGAGCACCTTATTGAGCTCAGGAGTTTGCTCTTTGCGGCAGCTAGCAGGGATCCCTGTTTCCCAGCCACTCTGTTCAGGGACAGAGTTTCTACCAGAGGCCAGGGGCTATCACCCATAGGTGTCGCTGCTGACATAGTAACTATCTTCAATCTTATTCAGATGACGGGTGGGGTCTCTGAAGGGAGCCAACCAATGAGAGCTCCCACTGTCCTGCCTGTTGACCAGTCCCCAGGCCCCAGTCTGCCTGGGATCCACCAGCTGAATATCCCTGGTCGAGAACGAGTACGCACCCACTCTGACTCCAGTGGCCAGCCAATTGACCAGCACTTGCTTTTTCCAAAATCAAATTACTCAGCGCGGAAACGAGCAAGTCTTCCCCCGGATCCTATCTCACTTGTGTCCTCCCCCCCAATAAGAGCGAGGGCTGTGTCTTTCGACTTGCCTCACACCACCCTTCTGTATCCTAGCAGTCAAATCTCTGACAACGCAATGAAGAATATCTACCTACCTTTGGAAACAGACAGTGAGTCTAGTGGAGATTCTGCCACCGTGGAGGTGTTTGAAGCTGAACAGGGAACATCGGTTGACCAGAAGAGAACCATCTTCAGGAAAGACTTCCACAACCAGCCACCTTTAATACCCCAGGTCACTGTTAGCAGTGAGTCTCCCAGTCCCAACAAAGGGCAGAAAGGATTCGACAATCTCAGCTTTGATATGATCCCTAATCCTTACCCATCACCAACAGCAGTTTACCAGACTCCAGAGCAGCGAGTTAAACATGAAAGCTTGGATGACCTACAGGACTCAACGTATTTCGGACCCGGCTCTATCCCGGAGCCATCCCCACGGCACCTTCAACCTCCTAGGACAAAAAAGCATGCATGGAGCAGTAAAAGTCACAGTCTAGAGGATCGGCTAGGCCTAGACAGCATTGGGATGGGCATAGAATCACAAGGGGGGCAACTTCCAAGACGTTCAACCCCTGCTATCAGTAGGGGCTTTGGGGGGTCTTCAGGAGGAGAGAGTGGAGATAGTGGATTGCCAGGTGGAGCTGATGGATTCAAAGCTCAGGCAACACAGACAGACCCACCGGACCCTCGGCGACTCCGTAGCCTTGTTCATGCTGATCGCCTCTCTTTTATGACCTCATTAGATGACCCTGAGTTTGGGGAAGATGACATCAGTGCAATCTTTCGTTTCTTAGATGACATTAGTATGTGTGGTTCCACAGGAGTCCTGCACCCCAGTGATAGCACCGCTAACCAGGACACCCCTGAGGCTAGACGTGGCCGGCTAGGTCAACTCCAGAGGCTCTTTCACTCTCTAGAAAGCAGTGACGATGGGCTGAAAGCCAGTGTCTGTAAGTTACTGCTTCGTATGAGCCAGATAGAAAGACAACTAGAATCGCTGAATGATGTGAAGTCTGAGATTTCCCAGGTACTTTCTGCTTTACAGCGATTAGATGAAAAGATCCAGCAGCCACCCGGAGGTGGCGGACAAGTTACAGGTGGGAGATGGCTTGAACCTCTTAGTGGTGTCTCCTCTTTCATGAGCCACCCTTTAACTCCTTCCGAATCATCAGAACCTCAACCTTTGTCTGCATCTGGACATCTGTTTCCCGCTACCAGCTCCAGTAGTCTGGACTGGAGCCGTTGGAATACTCCAGGAGATCAAACAGAAAGCAGCAAAGGTCAGGCAGATTCAAAGGGCGTGAAAGAAGGGAAGAAGGATGCATCATCTAGTCGTGCCTCTAAAACCCAGCCTGAAGAGAAAAGTGTCTCTGACTCCAAACAACTGAATGTGTCTAACTCTGCAAGAGACTGGACTGTGTCATTCTCGAAAAGTAAAGATGGCAAAGCTTCACAAAGAAAAACCGGGCAGGTAGAGTAATTCCACATAGTATTTGATCCTATATTTTCTATGATACAAAAAATAAATGTTAGATTAGAGATTAGTTCATAAGCATATAATTAATCGCCCTTAAATGTACACAACAGTTTCAGCCATGAGTATAAACATGATGTTCAGCCTCAAAAAGGCATGTTTTTAACTCTGTATTTTGCCGACTAGACATCTGTGATTATGTGGTTGTTTGACAAGTGAGCTATTGGTTTAAACTTTTAGGATGACTAAGATTTGGTCAAGACTGAAAAGAAGTATATTGAAATGTATATACATTGTGGTATTTAGCATAACTAACATTGTCGACTTACGGAATTTTAAATACTTTAAAGATGTGTTGTCATCTAAACAGCATACATAAAATCTGTGTTTGGTGCATATTTATTCTAGGCAGATCAGTCGGGCAGCACCACTAACCTACTCTCCCAAAAGCCTGCCAGCCTGGTGGAACAAGTGTTTAACTCATCCCTGTTCCACCACAAAGACAGCAGTCTCACAGGGGGGCTAAGCTCTGGAAAGGTCCTGGACCCCAGATTGGCCGAGGGAAGGGGAAGACCAATATGGACTGTAGATGACAGAGAAGCACGAATCTCACCATTGGACTTACAGGCAAGAATTTCTGACTTTTAAAGCGACACAAGCAGTGTGGAAATGACACAAGCAAATATGTTGTATGATTTTTTTTTTTTGATTGCCTAATATCAGTGCCTAATGCAGAGTCAGCTGACATCCATATCGATCAGTCAAACTTTATTTATATTTATGTGTTGCACATTTAATGTCTTAGTGCAAAAGGAAATGAATGGTCAGCCAATAAAAACATGGAACAAGTGTGAAATAATAAATATATATCTACTTGGTATAGAAACTAAATGGAATTATGTCCCTCAGGCTCCCGAGTCTCTGAACCCGAACAACATGGAGTTCTGGATGGACGACATCTACAATCCAGGCTACGATGCTCTACTCAGGCGTAAAGAAGCTGATCTCCGCCGGGCCAAGATCTGCAAGCTGATTGCACTTATAGCCACTGCAGTGACTATCATTCTCATCATCGTCATTCCCATTTGCACCATGGGCCAGTGAAGCCTCTTCCAGAAAACTCACTTTCTTGCCTGATTTCATTTAATTTGTTAATATATTTATTTTCAGCAGCTATGAGCTGTGCCTAGGACCATATATGGGATTCTTATTGAGATTAGTGGAGGAGAGACTGTGACTCTTGAGCGGGTTTGATGATCTGCGAATGATCAATACCTCCTTTTATTTCTCTGCATGCACCATCATTATTTATTACTTCAGAAATACAGGAGGATTTTAACTGTTACTGGAAATTACATATAGCCATTCCCTCGTACAGTTACATACACACTGTAAATCATCTCCCGTGCCATTTTTTTCTCCCATTTGCTATGATTTATTTCATGACTTATGTTCCTACTAAACTGAAGCGACTGCAAAGGAAGTAACTAACTTTAAAGGTTTTAAACAGTTCTACAGTAACTGATAGCATATGTTGAAACTAGTAATACTGAGCCAATGCAAAAGGGACTTTTTTTTTTTCCCTCCTTTCGTCTGCACTTTTCTGAGAAACAGCACTGTTAAAAAATGCATTGTGAATATGCTTGAGCACTGAACACTGCCTGACTTGTTCTTGCTGTTCGCCTGAGAACAAACTAGGGCTTATTTCACCTCTATGTAAGATAATTGTTTCATTAGTAAATCAGAGTTTAACATCTGTAATTTATAAATAGAGTTGGATTTCTTTTTATAATTAAGTTTCGTTTCAACATTTCTTCTTGTACTTTAAAAGATATACTGCTCATAAAATGTTAAGTTATTAAAAAAATAATATTTTTATAGAGTTTTCGCCCATTTTCAAACTGTCTAATCCATTTTTGAATGTGTCTGACTTGTGGAGCAGAGTGTTTACCAAGCGTCAGGTTTCACGAAATGAAAGTTGTTGTTGTTTTTGTTGTCGTTCGTGATGCTTTGGCTCTGGAGCAGTGAAAAAAGGAGGGAGCCCTTTCCAGTAACCACTCTCTGAGTGGATGATTCCACTTGTAATTTAATTGATGGGATGTTTTGGAGTCCACCTATGCACATTATCTTTTCACAGTACTCACTTGCCAATAGCTTTTCCACATTTTTGCAGACTCACTTAGCAGATTCCTCTGCTGTCCTTTGAAAACGTCCTGTGAACTAAGTATGCTAACTTTTTGTCCCTGACTAAAGAATACATTGCGGCTGATGTCAAATCTGTTCATCTATAGTGGGATACAACAATATATCTCTGCAACAAAACTACCTGTGTAAAGCTTCTATCTTTCAGCTTTTGCTGTCAGAGTGCTGTTGCTTGAACTCCAAAGTAAGGCTGTGATGTAATGTGCAGAGTTCCCTTTATTGTGGTTAAAATATAAAGCACACTTACAGTAGACTGTAATCTAATACATCCTCATCGGAAACCACAGCCTTTCAATGACCAGATAATTGAATTAAATACACCACCTCAACAAAAATGTAACATTGTAAGCTGCTCAACTTCAGTATTTTTCAGGACTAATTGGATTGCATTGCATCTTTTAGGTGCACATCTTCCTCTGATGTGGATTGGACAGTTGTCATGCCATAAAAACTTCACTTTACACAGGATGTATAGAGAGAGTGGGTCGTGCTTCAGTGTATGGGCCTAAGTAGATGCACTATATACCTGCCAAGTGCTCCCCATGAGGCTGTTTGTGGATCCATTACCTTTCCAATGGTGCCAGTGAGAAGACTTAACTCAGCACAATCTGCAGGGTGCTTCCTTTCAAACTTCTGTGCATTAGACCATCCTCATACTTTTTTAGTCTTGAAATGCACATAACACTTTTGTTTGTAATGTCGATCTTGTTTTTGTAGTATCCACGCAACTTTTAGACAGACAGAGGAAATCTGTAAACTTGTTATTCGAGTAAACAATGCCTAAAAAAGAAAACTTGATCGCGAATGTAAGAAAAACATGTCACCATACAGTTTTCTGGTGTGCAATGCTTCAATGATGCAAGGATGTTTGTTGACTTGCCTGTCTGCATAAACTCATTAAAAGGGGTGTGTGCCTTTTACAGCAGTTTGTCTGATTTAATAAACTCTAAATGCAAACCTAAATGTAATATATCATAATCATGCACTTATAGCAACACAGAGAATGGGGGAAATCCTGCAGAAAAGAACTGCACTGCAAATTTAATTATGTCTCATTTTTCCTCAAGTGTGTGGTTACACTTGCAGACAGAACAAGTCCATCCATTTTAAGAAAGAGCTGCTGATTAGAGGGGAAAAGAGATATTCTGGCAGTCAAATGATCCATGACTAGAGGAAATGTACAAATAAAGATGAATAATTGATAAAGACATAAAGGACGCATCGACTGACAAATCTGATTATCTCAAATCAGCTATAGTGGACTTGAAGTACTCAGACAGTTCTGAAGTAATGCTCATTTAAAAAAATAAAAAAATAAACCAGCTAAAACCTTTTTTTGAATTGTAAACTGTTCTAATATGGACACTTACATGTAAGTTCTGCAGTTGAAAGCGTGTGTGTGTGTTGTTGTCATTAAATCTTGCACAAAGAGCTCCTGCTACACCCAGATATGCCATCCGCTGCTGATTAATGATGCTGTTGGTTGCATCCCAGTTGGCACGATGATGGCAACGAGACACAAGGCACAATTACTCACTGTTTCACAACTTTATAATTTCACACATAATTTCCCATTGCTGTATTGCATTCAATAATATACACAGAAAGAGCAGGAAGTATATATATTGTGGTGGCTTACTCTGAATAAAACTTATAGTGAAAACTGCATAGTCTATATATAAAAGTTACTGATATCACTGACTAATATTTACTCACAGTCAGTAAGGTAGGCATGTCAAACTAAGTGGCCTCATGTGAAAATCTTAAAAAAAATAAAAACATTTAATACTTTTGTTCTATACATTTCAGGAATATTAAAAATGCCCATGATGATTATTTGTTTGTTTAAATAAATAGATAGATAGATAAATAGATACTTTATTGATACCACAAGTGAAACTGTTGTGTTGCAACAGCATGATAAAGAATAAAAAATAGTACAGTCTACAATAAATAACAAAGAAACAGCACTTTGTAGTGCCACAGCCGCCTTATACTCAGGGGCGGATCAACAAGGGTGTTATGTGCCACCCTAAAATAATCTCTTGCCACCCGTAGTGCCACCCTAGGTTTTTGCATATGCCAATGTTGTTTTTTAAAATAAGCTAGCATTAACACTTTGAGCCTAGCTACAGTTAACACTGAATACCTAAAACTGAGTATATTGCATACTGTTACCCTCCCTCCCCACTACTAAAAAATGGTTATTTCTTGTTGTCAGTAGTAACCAATGCCTTTGATTGTGCCGAGCAATGATATTTTTAAAAGTGATGAAAATCCTAGGCAAGACTCCACTCCTCTGTGAGGAAACATCTGAACCGTTATCTGTGTAAGTATGTTTTTCTAACATAATATGTAAAGTTGGTAACAGTATGTTTTTAGAGGCTTGGTGGAGGACAAGAGGTGGTTGCTGTGGTGATGGGTGAAGTGGCGTGTCCACAGAAGGAGATGCTCAGAAAGCTGCAGAAGAAGACGTGTGCTGAAGTGCTGAATCTCAGCCAAATACAGACAACTGTGTGTATGCTCAATCATCTAGTGGGCTGGTTTCAGTCATTGTGCGAATGTACTGTTTATAAGTTTGGGGAAACCTGCAGTCAGCTGAGACTAAAGAAGTCACTTGGTTGAGTGACGAAACGTTTCTCCCACTACGTCCAGATGGACAGAATCAACCTTTTGGGAAGGACAACTGTGGCTTTTCTCCAACTTTTGGCCAATCATGTTAGTGTCCTGTTTATCACACATAATAAAAAGCATTTACTCTCTGTGTGTGATGTTAATGTGCAAATGTCATTTGTTACTATAGAGAATATGCACAGGACTACTGATATAGGGCTGTGTTTTTGTGGCACTTAAGTTTAAATTGGTCATGGACAGACATTCTTCCATAGCATGAAGAACAGCAAAGGTCTAAGGCAGTTTTGAACTAGTAATATTCGTTTTCGAAATGATTCTTAGTTTAGCCACAGGTTTGCTTTATGTGTTATTACAGGACATGTTTTTTTGAAACGCATCTCCAAGCTTGAAAGCTGGGCAGGCACAAGTCCATTTATTTTGTTATGAGTTTGAGTAAATGAATGAATGAATTTGTTCGCAGCTGGAAGAGGGTGCTGTTAAAACAACCCTATTATTTTTTTCTGTTGACTGCTTCTCTTAGCTTCCACCAACATTATTACCAAACATACTCATGGGCAAATAAATAAATCGCTCTTGTACAAATGATCGGTGAAAGCCTCAGACTATCGTCGGTGGTCGATATATTCGTCCAATCGCCTAACCTTATCCTATATCATATTGTTGGGGTCCACAGAACACTTTTTTTTACATTTTACTTTGTAATTATTAAATGTTTGCAGGTGTAAGCAGAGTTTGCCTGCACCACCACTGTCCCACTGACATCCAAATTCATGCAGCAGCTAGATCACCATTCCTTGCTGCTAATGAAAGTCTTCCAAAGGAAAGGAGGAGCTCTGCGATAAAAAACAATTAAGAACATAATTTTGAGTTGTTTTTGCAGCACATTTTGGGTCCTTATGGAGTTCCACTGTTAAAAGCAGTCCAATCAACCGACGTCAGACAAATCTGAGGAGAGATTATAGTACTGCACTGCGCAGTTATGAATTCATCCTGCTGCTTCTATCAGCAGTGGCATTATCTGAAGGGAACCAGTGTCCTGATTCCACTGCCCTGAGAATGGAGGCTTGACCCAGCAGGGAGCACCATCATACCAGCTGGTGAGTCTGGTGAGGCGGTGGAATGGTGTTCTCCCTCGGACTCTGCAGCACGTAAAAGGTGTCGTCAGCTGCAGTGGGTCTGGGGTCAATGAATCCCCTGAATGCAATATAAGGAAACTCCTTGGACCCTGTAACCAGGTCATGGTATAGCAAGAGGATTCTGGTACATCTTGGTGTTTTTGGTTAATGTCACAGCTGTATCGATTTTATGAGGCTATACTGTGTAAAAAAGGCTGGTGCGGTGTAGAGATTTACTTTAATTTGCCAGTTTTATTTGACTTTACAACATTTACGGAGAGATATTTTCAATAAAAAATGACAAATGCAGCAGCTTATTTAGTTTAAATTCTAACCTTCATAGGCTATTGTAAAAGCGTAACGGATAGCTATTTTTTAAATTTGAAATTTGCGTTTGTAAAATAGTTTAAAGTTAAAAGTTGGGCATAAATCATTATAAACAGGCGTTTGTTATACATTTCAGGTAAATTTTATTCTGTAGGGAAAAAGGGCGAAACGTCTTTATCAAAGGCGCAGTTAAACGCTCGGACAATATTTCACAGTACACCAATTTTATTGTACACGGGTTTTTTTGTTTATTTTATTTATTTTTTCCGCACGAAGATGATTTATTTTCTTTAAATATTTTGTGATGAATCGATGATTAAAATACATTACATATTGCAATATTACAATTATTAAAATACTTATCGAAACTGTGAAACTAAATGAGATTTTTTTTTTTTTTAAATATGATAACTATGGGAAACTTATTCTGAATAAATAAAGCCGACATGTTTATCCCTTCACCTTGCTTGGGTGACACTGGGAGTCAAGGTGCTAAGGTTTACGTGTTGAGGGGGCAGGAGCCAACAATCGAATTTGGTTTTCACGTGTGAGCGCTACCAGGAGCTTTTTCTACAAGTGCTGTGAAAACTGTACATCTAATGAACAAATTATTTTTAACTAATGTTGAGGGAGATGTGGCCAAATTTGATCTTTTAAGCATAGTGTGGAAAATAAGTTATGGCTACTGCGAGATGCTGATCTAAATAAATATATCATAATTATGTGAGATTTACTTTAGTATTGCCGTCCATACAGGTGTCCAGATGTATGTTATGGGTGATAAATTTAAATTGTGTGCATACAATAAGCAGGCTTGAGGTTTCTCACCTGACTTTAGCTGTTTTATTTTCAATAGACTGATATTTAACCGAAATACAAATATGAAAACCTAAGTGCTGAACACGAATTCATTATTAAACATCACTGAAACTCTATGCAAGCTTAATGGCAATGTGTTCATGATTCACAAATATTATAGATTGCATTCATTTATCACAAAACTTTGTTCACAGTCACCAAGAACATGCAAAGTTGTTCTTTACTATGATCTGTACATGTCTTGAGATTTAAACCCTTAATTTCTCTGATTATGTCATGATTAACATAGGTGACCTTTTTGTTTTCTTGTAGCTGAGTTGGTCAGTCCAGTCAGTTTATGTCAAATGATCATCACAAACCTGAGGAACCGTCCTGATTGATTCAATTTCTTTCATCACATCTCCTCCTGTTTCATGCAGGCGTCTTTCGTACACCATCATCACTTTCTCCACTTCAGCTTGAGGTAAACTTGTTTATTTGCAAAGAGAAGCAGAGGCATGGCAGTATATGGATTGTTGTTGACTAAAAACACACAGTGGTAAGAACTAAATTTGAACAGATTTTCTGCATTTTTGTTTGTGAGCTTGTTTTTTTTTTTTTGCAAAGGATAACAATGTTTCCATACACATAGTGAATTTTTCATAGAAAAACTGGATCTTCTTAGTTCTGCCTGTATTTTCTTCACATTGCTACACTGATATGAATGCACAATTTTAAGGGTTTAACCAGACATAGAGGGAATGGGTCAAGGTTGGAAGGAAATCAGACATAGAGGGAATGTGCCACTCCATCTTGGAAGATGAGGGCCAGTTCAAACTATTTTGTGTTTATTGGTTCTTGGAACATTCATAGAACACCCAGACCACATTATTAAGGTTTACAGATAGAACAGCATGCATTTTTGCAGTATTTTCACTATACACATTTACAATGAGATACAGAGGAAATTGAGGTTTAGCTGTGACTTCATGGCTTGATTTTTGTCCATATGCAATGTGACATCTGTATGTGTGGATGTGGTCCAGTGCAGTTATGTGGAGCTTCAGCAAAGATGAATACTGTCAGAAACCCCAGTTTTATTGTTTCACTGTATTTTTTATTTATGTATTTAACACAACTAAAAATGAACGGGAAACCTATAACAGATGATGCAACACATTAACACATAGAGTAATAATAACATAATAAACAATCGTACTGGCAACGATTGCTTGCACTAAGTCAGTAAAAATCCATCAAGAATGCAGTGTTTATTTAAGGTTTTGTTTCTTTCATTACACTCTGAGTTGGCATGTGCTTTTCAAACATTACCTTTAAACTGTTTAATATAGCGGTCATTCCATCCACTCACCTTTAATCTTTAATAGTTTTTGAGATGTTGGTGAAAAATGTGTTCATGACTGCAGATTTCTGGCATTTTGTGTAAATTTAAGCATGTAAGCATTGATTGTTTTTGTTTTTGTTTTTGTTTTTCTAAGAAAATAAGGGAGTGAAACTAAGTTAGACTTGTGTTTGTAAATGAACCCCCCCTATGTTGTGTAGCTTTCTGGATTTTATACCTATTGGACTACATACTTATTATATAGGCTATACAGTACATAAAATCAAAATTTGCATGTTTTATGTAACTGAAATGTTTAATTATGTGGGCTAAAGAAAATAAGAAATTTATAGAGTATATTTATATGAAACATGTGTCTATGTACTGCATTTGATGTATTTTAACGATATATATAATGGATATTACAGATCGTAACACCTGCATATGTGTATCGGACATAAAGAGCCGCACATTTATGGTGCAGTTACAACTCCGGTTCCATGGGGGTGCCAGGGCGCACAAACTTCCGGTTTCAATAGACGAGTAAGAAAAGCGGCGCTGATTTTGAACTTTGGAGAAGAATGTGTAAACTTAATCGGGCAGGTGTGGCTTTGTTGTTACTGTGGGGATAAGCGTCCCTCTTAGCATCGGATTGTGTTACATTACATTGCCCGTCACACTGTTACAACATCTTTATTGCATAGGTACGTTGTTTTTGTTGTTTCAGTGTTCTTTCGGTTACTTTAACGATAGGCTGCACAGTCAGCTGACCTCAAGCCTGCTAAAGTTAGCGCTAGCATGCCAGTGACTTCATCGTAATGATAAACCTAGCATGGAGTTAGCTTAGCCGCTTGCGAGTGTTTGAATAAACTGACGATAATGCCAATATTAGTGCTTAAACAACAAGGAAACAAACTTAGTATTTATTTGTCATACGATAAACCTTTTGTCTAACGTGACTGCCCATTTTGACTTGATTCATTACTGAGAGTGTGAAGTGTAATTAAAGTGAAAGGAACATTGTCTCACTAATCTTCAGCTAACACATCTACAGAAAGACACCATGGAGCTGTCAGCATTGAACCTGTACAACCAGTTTGAGAGTCTCAGAGCCCAGGTCGACGGCCTGAATGAGAGCATTGAACCACGTAAGTTAATTTCTTACGTAGCTTTGGTATTAGTCACCTTTGTAGAAGCCTTTCAGTGAAACTGCAGTGTTTGTAAGCATTAAGTAACAGCATTAAGCGCGTCTGCTCTGGAATTGTGTTATACTTGGTAGCTGTACTAAGGTGGATGTATTTCAGCCAACTTATTAACACCAACCTGCTCCTCCCATCCGAGTACTTGTTAGAGGGTGTGATGAATTGTATGGACACAGAAGCAGCACTGATTATAGAGCCTCTGCATTAGTAATTTAAAGGTTCACTCAGTCAGGGTTATAGAAAGCTAGTGAATATTGATAACGCACCTGATGATACAAATATAAATTGAAATAACTATTTGGAGTCTAGTAAAATAAATAGAAAGTCACAATCATCTCCATTTATTTTTTATTTATTCACTTACTACAAACAATCTTATGTTTTTGTCCTCTTTCTAAATAGTATAGATTATAAATAACAGATCTAAATCTCAATTAGGAGCCATCATTAGAAGCAATTGAACATGATTTATTGTAACAGAGAATTCAGTTATGCTATTTGACGATTACAATCCAATGATCCATCACAACAGAACAAAATCCCAGCAGTGATGGGAATTAAGACATGATCCCCTTGAGTGTAGATGCTGATTGTGGCGTTGAAGATAAGATGGAGGCTTGGATGAAGCAAGGATGGGGAGGAGGTGGGTTGCACAAAGGAGTCTGGAAGAGAGAATGAAAGATAAGCAGTACTATTTAAAGAAGAGTTGAGGGTAATTGGTTTGAAGAAAGATGATTGGACTACAGCAATGGTGTTAGCATTGAGCTTTGCAGCGTGGGAAAGTAGAAGTGATGTAATAAATAGACTAACAGCCAAACACTGTAAAAATGGACAGATGAGGAGATACAGATCTTCCTTGTTGAACTTATACATACATTTTGTAATAAAAATAATGAACTGTATAGTGTGCACAGCAGCAATACAGCAATCCCCTTGTCTTGTTTTCCAGAGTTCCTCCAGATGGCAGTGAACTTTGAGGATTGCCGCAAGAAATGGCTGCAGGCAGGCGAGGAGTTAGTTTCCAGTAAGGAGATGCTGGCTAAAGCAGAGACGGAGAGGGGAGCCTTGGAGGTCAAACTAAAACACGCTCGAAACCAGGTGGACGTGGAGATCCGCCGGCGGCAGAAAGCTGAGGCCGTATATGAGAAGCTAGTCAGTGCTACTCTGTTTTTTTTTCTTTCTACTCTTTCTTTATGTAACCAGCAGGATTGCTGATGTGAAATTAGATGGAGAAAGAATAGATGAAGATTCATATTCAGATAATGACGATGCCCATTTCACTGTGAAGATTACAATATTAATTTGTTGCTGACTGACAGTTATGTTTCTTTCAACCTTGCGTATAAAAGGAGCGGCAGCTACAGCTGATCCGAGAGCTGCTGGTTTCAGAGAACAACGGTGGCAGCGTCCTCCTCAGTGAGGAACAACGTTCAGCCCTGGCCTTCCTCAGTGCCCACTCCCAGGCAGCACAAGCTGCAAATAGCAACCTCAACTCCAGCCGAAGGTCAGAAGGAGACACTTCTGTTTCTTTCTTCTTCTTCTTCTCCTTTTTTTCTTTGCATGGGAGAGGGACAAAAACAAGCTGAGAAGAAATGGCTATACTCTGAGCAAAGACAAGCTAAACTTTTATTGCGTGTAGCAGGTTAGCACATATGCATGAACATTTTAAGGGAGAGAATTTCATATGCGTGATTAAAACCGTGTTATTCTTAAACTTGGCATATACACAGACAACTAACTTGATCTGTCTTACAGACTGACTACTATTGATGAATCAGCTTCTTTGGTGTCAGACATCAGCTACGACCATACGGATGACTCTTTGGTAAAATGATCCTTAAAGGTTTATCTTATGAGAACTGCTGATCAAATGGTGTGACAGCATAGTTGTTTTTTTTTTTTTGTTTGTTTTTGAGAAACATTGATAGTAAATTGGCCAAGTGAATGTAAAATGCTGTGGTTTTCTGCAGGACTGGGATTCATCTGTGATGAAGAATGTTAGATTGCGCAGACGACAGAAACGAGTGAGTCATGCCTTAAATCACATTTTGCACACATGAATCTTTTCTTGCATTGATTTTTTTTATTTTCTGTCATCTTGACATGTTTCAGTCTCAGAAGGGACATCAGATGTCTCTTGATATTTACTTTGGTTCTGAAAATTCAATTTCAATCCACAGCGTTCCTCCAGAAAACCTTCAGAAGGTCACTTGCAGGCAGTGAAGAAGCCTCGCTCTACTGGATGCCCATCAGATAGGGTAATACTGACCTCTGCAGCTGGATGTGCTAAATAACATTAAAAAAAGTCTGGATCTGAAAGCCTAAGTTTAGGTGATTGTATCTATGAATTAGTATGAAATATCTCCTTCCTTACACTTCAGATGAATGAATCCATTGTGGCCAAAACAACCATCACTGTACCTGTAAATGGTGGCGCTGTTGAGGCCGTCTCCACCATTGAGACCGTGCCCTACTGGACGCGCAGCAGAAAGAAGAGCGGTAAGAATTTTCTTCATCTCTTATTTATAGCCTCTTACGAACACACTTGAAAGCAACATGATCATACCAAACAACCAATGTACGCTTGAAATAAGTGATTTGGACTGGTGAGTTTCCTCAGTGTTTTGGGGTTTGATTTACATGTGCAGTTGCTCCATCTTGGATTGATACACCAACTACTGACAACTCTGAAACTGTCAGCGAGGCTCCCAGAACACCTGTCTCAGAATTTCCAGCCCAACTCCAGACTCCCAAAACTAATGAAGGAGGAAAGAAACATCACTTCATCTCCAAAACAGTACGGCTAAATTCTTGACTAAAATGAATTCACTGTAAATAACTGAGATTATATTTCTATCTTCTTAATCCCTACTGGCCTGTTTAATTGAGTTGTGTTCCCTCTATCACTAAGGTGATCCGGTCAGAGTTTTGTGTGTCATGTGGAAGAAGAACAAAGTTTGGCAAGCTGTATCTTCGCTGCCAGGATTGCAGGGCTGTGGCCCATCCTGAGTGTCGTGACCTGTGTCCCATGCCCTGTAATCCTACTGCTCTTAATACTCCTGTCAAGAACACAGAGGTACATTGTTCTTATTGGTCTCATCGCTTCTATTCCATATATTTTGCATGATTTGTTTTTTTTTTCACACCTACATAGTAATTAATTGATATAATTCTTGTGTAGTCTACTCTGGCTGACTTTGCTCCACTCACTGCTCCAATGATCCCTGCTTTGGTTATCTACTGCATTAAGGAGATTGAAAAAAGAGGCCTACATGAGGTGGGAAAGGCATTATTGAAGCCCTGTTTACTTGTTGTTTGCATGTTAACAGTTCAATCCTTTCCGTTAAGTGATTACAGTAGATTGTTTCCATCTAATTAGGTATTTTACTTCAAAGTAAAGCAGAGTCACAGTAAGGCTGGACAGTGAGAGCTGAGCTCTAGTTTCTTTTTTCCTCCTTACCCCAGGTTGGCCTGTACAGAGTCTCTGGCCATGAGCGTGTGGTGAAAGAGCTGAAGGAAAAGCTCATTAGAGGAAAGACTCTACCTCCTCTTAACAAAGTCGAAGACATCAATGTCATTGCAGGCGTCCTCAAAGACTTCCTCAGAAACCTTCCAGAGCCACTGCTCACCTTCCACCTCAACAAAGCCTTCATGGAAGCAGCGGGTGAGTTCGTGAGACTGCAGGACCTGCAGGAATTCGTATGTGTTTGAATGTTTGACGCTTTTATTTTAAGAGAGCTGAATTTGCACTGAGTGGTTGAATTTCCTGCCTGGGATAAGAGGGAAGAGTATCCATGAATATAAAATATCTTATGTACTTATTATTTATTAATTTATTTTTTTGGATGTTGTAGAAATCCAGGATGATGACAACAGTCTTGCTATGTTGTATCAGACGATGAGTGAGCTGCCTCAACCAAACCGAGACACACTGGCATGTGTGATGATCCATCTGCAGAAGTAATTTTCATTCCTTTCTTTAGTCGTGTTAAGAATCCTTTTATCTTATTTTTTAATTTACTCTGCTTAACACACAAGATTTACAGTTTGTAATTATGAAATATCTTGAATCTGCATTATAAGGTCAGCTCAAGAAGACTGAATTTCTTTCTATTATCAGGGTGTCTCGAAGTGTGGACACCAAGATGGATGTAAATAACCTGGCCAGGGTGTTTGGCCCCACCCTTGTAGGTCATGCTGTTCCTAACCCAGACCCTATGACCATCCTGCACGACACCAACAGGCAACCAAGGGTAAAGTGAAGAATAAGGACTGGCTTCTCAGAATAGGCATTATGTTTAGAACTCTAATGCATGTCTTATAAAGTAGCACATAGTGTGTGTGTGTGGGTGTATATGGTTGTACCTCAGTGATCAGTGTTTGTCCTTCAGTGTGTTCGACTATAAATAATGGATTTATTTCCTGTCTTCTTAGGTTATAGAGCGCTTGCTCAGTATTCCAGACAGCTATTGGAGCCAGTTTGCTTATCCAGATAATGCAAGCATTGACAATGCTCACAACACTGACACTCCAAACCACAAAGGTAAATCAATGAAAGGTACATTAAGGCTCCTCTAAAATGAATACCCCGATAAAAGTGGGTTTGATTAGATTTTAGAACTGGTGGAGCAAATGGGCATACGATAAAAATCGAATCAAATCAACCAACCTTAATCCTTTTTTTCAGCATTTATACTCAACAGATTTGATAATATTGTCTTGTTAAATTGAGGTTCTGTTGATTTATGGGTTTATCTGTAGTGAGCATACTGGGGCCAGTAACTACTCCAGAGCACCAGATGATGGCCAAAACACCTTCCTCCAGTTCACTGTCTCAGCGCATGAAGCACACCCTCTCCAGTACCACCTTGTGAGTTCACTCTCTTTTTCCAATTCTTTTCACAGTAAACAAGATCGAACATACATCTTATCCAGACTGAAATGTTATCAGTTTAAATCAGTCAAATTTACATCTGATGGTTTCGTTTTTTCACATCTCTGCCCTTAACATAACAAGCTTCAGGAAGTTCCAAAACACACACTTTAATTCTGAGCTAAAGACAGACAAATTTTACATTTCCAGTTTATTTTTCTGTATACTATTACAAAGACCCTGAGGTGGATAAGCAATCAAGAAAATACATAAGTAAAAAGATTCTGGCTATAATTTATTTGGTACTGTATATGATGCATCAACTGGCAAAACGACAGAATATTGGACATATTTGACCTCACATCTCATCCTGTGAGCAACATCATGTAGAGACTTCAGGATTTTGGAACTTCAGCATTCAAAATCCACATACTTGTCTAAAAAAAGTGAAGCTGTTTCTTCCCTCATAGGTTCCAAGAGACATGACACATTTCAATTTGTCACATTGTAAAAAGTACGACAACATGCTGTGCCACTAGCAGTACTTACTGAGACTCTGGACTAGAGCAGATCCATTGCTGTTCTTGTCATTTAATCAGCGGGAAATAAAACATCTTGTGGATATTCCTATGCATTTATGATATTAACTAAAGGCTTCAGATTGGATATGCAGAAATTTGTCTCTCAATATTTTAGGTAGAGAGAATTGGAAAATGTTGGATTGTGAAAGTTTTTCAGGGTGCTAAAAGCCACGTGTAGGTAACATGACTGCCTGCATAGAGAGCAGTCAATAATCAAATTAAGTTAACTCAGTTGTCCACATATAAAGAATTGATTCCTGGTTTTCCCTGAAAACAATAATCTTAATAGTGATTCAGTTGTTTGTCTGAAATGACTTTTACTAACCTTGTAATTCTGTGTGCTCCCTTCAACCCCGACCTCTTCATCCTTAGATTTGGGAGCAAGAGCAAAGCGACATCTGCCTGTAATCGCCAAGGAAGCTTCTTTGCTTCCCCCCAGCTGAAGTAATGGTAACGAAAGAAAAACCCCTCACTACATTATGCTTCTAGGTTACTTACTGCAGTAAATGAATATATATGTATATTTATATAATCATGTTGGAATATGACTATGCAAATTTAGCACAATAACTTTACCAATTTAATTACTGAAGATATTTTTTAAGAAAGCTTTCTAACAAGATTTTTGTTCTTTTTAAAAGATGAGAGAATGTAGGATTTGTGGTTTGTTTTTTTGTTTTTTTGTATCTTTAATCACTAATGTTTTATTATCGGCTCCGTCTCTGATTATAAGAGTTTTTAATGACCGAGCAACCATACTCACACTAATTTAGGGATTGAGATTTCCTACTTCATGTGATGTTTAATGCTGTTTTCAATGCTGCCCCCCCCCCTCCCTGAACATGTGGTTGTAACCACAGTTACATGGATGCATCATAGACCATAAGAAAGTCATTGGTATGCATCAGCACACATGAAAAGCACAAAGAGCTAGAATGAACAAAGAGGTGAGAATCACTAATATTGGCTTGTTGAGAGCATTGGTTGCCGTATCATTTAAACATTTGTTTTAATGATTTTATGTTTTGTTTTATATATTCATGTTGACACGCTCTGATCTTTACCAATCATGGCATTTTTTTGAGAAAAACTTTCAAATACTTAAAAAATATATTCTGTGTAAACACTGATACCCACTGGGAAATTAGAATGCTTTTTGCACACTGTAAAAACCAAAGTGTATTTTCTACATGGTAACATTTACCACTAGAGGCTGCTGTTGCACCACTTTCCATATGCAATCGTAACCTATAAAGACACCATACTGTATACTATGTACGTAATCAGTCAGAAATCCTGGCACTCCTTTCATTTAATATATCAGCAGATATTTAGAAGTTACTCTACTAATGTGGGATGGTTAAGTCAAGAGATCTGTGACTCACATTTATGCGGTCATAACAAAATAAAGCTTCAGCTGTTTTATTGTATTACTGTGAAAACTCATTTGCATGTATGCACAGTGAAGTATTTGTAGTTTTCTTGCACCATTAGACTAACGATAAGAAAAGTCAGTCTTCTGCTCTCATCATCACCTGTAGCAAATCTCTGTGTGATGGTACCGGTTCAAATAAAGGCATTTGGGGATATTCATTTGGATAAAAACTGAAACATTTTGACTTATGAAAACTACATCCTGCTGTTTGTGGTTGTAAGAATCCTGTAATACTGCATTATTTTATGCATATTTGATACATCCTTGTACATGTATTCCTTCATGTGGTTCTTTTTCTCTAATGAAATAACGTGTAAACGATTGTCATTCATCAGAGAGCCTGTGAATCTTAACATTTATCCCTTTGTCTTTGCTCATATAACGTGGAAGTCAATGCCTGAACTAAAAATAAAACGCAAAGAGTGTTTCTTTTGTGTTGGTAGGTGGTATTTGTGCAAGAGGTTAGACATGTGGGTTGAGGAACCCGGCTGAAAGAAGACTGTAGAGCATGTAAGACCAGACGTGTAGGATATGATTTTGTTACTGGTAATTCAGTCTAAACAAAACCCTCTTATACTTGAACATGGATTAGTATTACCCTATTAAATCAGCAGGTTATTAATGCACAGCCTAAAACCTTTCATGTTTAATGCTTAATTTTTCCTGGTGTAAATTGAATGCTGGCCATTGCTATTGAAGATCTTCAGTGAAAGGGCAAAAGCACCGTACCAGCTATTCCAAAGCTGACGTGGCACTGAATGATAATGCAATTTGGCTCATTGTTCCAATAGTCATTACAGCTATTTCCATAATCTGTTGGGCTGAATGGGCAGGCGATGAGGTCCAACATTATTATGAATTAAAGCAGTGATCATTTATACATCTTATAGTTATTCCATTAACAGTTGCTGTGGAGAGTGCTAAGCCAGGCTGAACCCATTGACATAGATTTTCTATGGCCTCATTTAATACAGAGCTTCAGCAACGCATCAGCCCCTCAGAGATCTAAGCCCAGCTGTGTCGAGTGTGTGTGTGCGTGCATGTGAAAATAGTGTGCGCATAGTTCATCCAAATTGGTTTGTTCTCTCTTCCTTTCATTCTCTGTCTCACACACAGCGAGCCTCGAATGACTGCAAAAAAAAAAGACCCTCCAAAAATGTTTGAATTTCAAATCAGCATTAATAGTTCATTAGCCTGAAATAAGGTCTCCTGTGTGTCGATCTGTCCTCTCATCGGGGGATTGTGTGTTTATTTATGCTGTACGGTGCAGCATACGCTCTACAGTTGCAGACATCAAACAGCTGGCTGTGTGCAGTGTGTCTCTGTAGCTCCATATTCCAGCATGCCCCAGTGTGCAGTGATAGAGCTCCGTTCTGCTATGGGACCAGCGAGGGCCAAATGAGTAAGTAGTCCAATTAAGAGCTCTTAAATAAATTACAGTGTAAGCTGGTAAACACATAACAACAACACTGTTTAATTCCTCTATTTATACAGTGAATTGCAGGCAGTGATGGCAAAGGGAACAACAATACTACCACCACCGTCTCTGGAAACTGAATGTAATCAATAAATTACCCAATTCACAAGGTTTACTTATTGCCATTATTGAGTGAAAATAAAGTGTACGTGTCAACCTTTCGGCCGTGTGGCATGTACACGCCGTCTACACCATTGTCTGCTTAAGGTCAGGTTGATGTCAAAGAAATGGATGACTGTCAAATCCGAACATCTAATAACGCATCTAATCAATACATCTCTGAAGGAAAAAAAGTCAAGTAAAGCACCAGAGAAATGCTCTGTACACGTTAATTCTGTGTTTTGAGAACTTGATCTTCAGAGTGGAAAACCTGTTTGTGAATTAGGCAAGGCATCATTGAGGTATACTTTTAAAATCATATCAAGAAAAGGAGCTGGGCTGAACCAGCTGTTAATTCAGGTTTTTTGCCGAGCAAAGGTACGGTCGTGCATATTCGTAAACGGGGCCAATAAACTGCTTCTTTAGCAGGCTAAGCATGTGCTTGAAAAGTGGTCCTCCAGATTTGTTTTTGACACTCTTTTCAATGAATTATGTGACAGATTGTGTGATCAATATGCTTTCCATTTGGCGGATTAAATGCACAGCACTGCGAACAGCTGAAATACCAAACTATGTTCTGCCTTTAAAAAGCCTGAAAACAGGACAAGAATCATTGTCCAATTTACACCCACCCGTGTTTGCTTAACTGCAAATAATTGTGTGGCTTTTTGACTTTCAGAACTCTTGCGCTCTCGTCTTCAGCTCCATCCCTTGTTCTCTCTTTTTTTTTTAAACTCCACTCCCTCTCCACCCCTCCTTTGAATCGAACCGCTGTCTTAGCTGGCTACCATTTGTGGTCGATACCTTGTTACCACAGAGAAATCAATTATCTCAACCAAGCAGCAGGGGAAAGAGGCAATAATGAAAGAATGCACCTCCTTCCCAGACGATGGCAATGGTCATTAAATATGAATTTATCATTGGTTGAGGAGATTTATGTTGCGTGATGTGGGCACAGAGTTCGTGCTCGCTTTGCCGCAGAAGTTCTGGTTACAAGTGTTAATGGAAACGTTCGCAGACTGATGTTCAACCAAATATTTGATTATTATAAGCCGGCCTGCGCGTTTTGATGACATTTTTCAACGAAATAAGCGGGAGACGTGCTGGAAAATGAAACACAAGTATTATATAGCATTTGCATGCCGCAATATTATCATGGCATTCATGAAAACTCCAGGTTCTTTCCAGTGATGTCTCAGTGCTACTCACTCAGGTGACAGTGGAGATGGTGGTGATGGCTGACTTATGGGTGGGCATGCCTACAATACCTGCCTGTTTGGGTCTGTAATGAGCCGTTCTGACTTGACTGACAGGTGGTGCAAGAATTGGAGGCACTGCCATCACCACAGCCGGAGAAAAAAAGTGCAAATGAGAGAGAAAGAAGAACGAAGCAGAGAGGGAAAAATGTGTAATTCGGGCTTGCTCTTAAGGCAGCAATAAATTCCATTTTAATGGGGCACCACAAGCAGTAGCAAGCACTCAGCAGTCTGTTGTGTTTGATGCCAAATTGTGCAGAATAAACAGATTTGCTGTGCAGCTGGTCCAAACACACACTTTCTCTCTGTCTCTGTCTCTCTGACTCGCTCTGTGCCCATCTTTTCCACCTTACATTCTCACAAATCTCCATGCCACACGCACACACACCACCTCTTCTTCCTCATTCCCTTGCTACCTCTCCATCTCTTCTCCTCCCCTCCCCTGCGTGGACGCACAAGAATTAGACAAATCATCACAAAAAGATGGCAACTGTGCTTTGATTTATTTTCTTCCACTTAACTGAGTACTCATCTCCAGCTGTCACGCACATGTTCAAGGCAGAATATTTGTTTTAAGAGGGAAAGGAGTGAGCTGCACGCCACTAATGAGAAACAACATGTCACATCAGGCTCGTTTCTTTCGCAGAAGACGAATTGTCGGTCATCCTGACCGATTTTATGGTAGACAAAGTTGCACATGATATACGCACACTCTGTATTTGAAGTCGGCATTGCACACTAACCAAATTGTAAGCGATGGTTTGCAAAAAATAGAGCTGGTTGCCAAGAGTGCTTTGAAAACCCTGAGAAACATTTTACGCTAAATAATATTAAATATACTGAGGCATCTGTTTAGTATGCTGGCTAAAAGCAGTCCCTCAAATACCTGCTACGTTGATATATGTGGTTCCTGCCAGCTGAATGACAGTGTAAGCACTAGTGGATACATCCAGACACACACACCTGCACACCTATGACTTCTGTTTCTATTGTTTCCACGATAAATGTATTGTTTTTCAAAAACCAGCTCTGTGTGCAAACACACACTAAAATAACTGTACGTGTGCTGCTGGATCCTTCTGCGTGCCCTCCTGCACCAGTGCATCTGAATACATTTAACTGAATGTGAAAGTGTGTGTGCACAGGTGCATGATATGAAATATTGGGAGACGGCGGTATGCATGAAAGGCTCAGTGTTTGCTAGTGAATGTGTGCAGTGACCATGTGTGCAGTGTGTGTGCCTCTGCCTCTGATTTTGGGATTGTTTTTTTCTGCATGGATGGACACAGCTATAAATACCGTATGATATACTTGTATCTTTCAAAGCCACACAGCCCAAAATCATCTTTTATTTATTTTTTTGGTAGTGCTCTCACTCTAGTCATGAGTGAGAGCACTACCAATCACCAATTGGTTTTGCCAGGTTAGTTAAAGTTGAGCCTTAGCAGCATGACGGTATGATTTTTTGATTAAAAAGGAAACCTGTAAACATGTAATATCAAAAATACAAAGACATTGGATCACTGTTTTAGTCATTTGAAAAGCGTCTTTTCCCCAAAATTCTGGCACTAACTACAACCCAATGCAACTTATGTTCCTCTTGGCCACTAGAATGCACTGTTGCCTCCTGTAATCCACTTGCATGTCACGAAGCAGTGCTGCTCTGTCTGAACACACCCATTAATTTCACCCATCTCCACATCTCTATCATGTAGGACTCCCATGTGGTTGTTAGGAGGATATGGGAGTGGTACAGCATTGTCAGTATTTGTATCATTTGCAGCACTCAAGCTTTAATTTGAAATGATAAAGTATTGCTTTGACAGTGGCAGTCTACTCAGGTGACATATATTAGCATTTTCCTCCCAAGCATTTCACCTCTGGGGAAAATTAAATTGGCTGGATCAGAGTTCATACATAAATGTAAGCTTAACAGGCGTCAGTGTATGTAGGAGCCCCATCACATGTGTAATTCACATGTACCTTGTTACAGCTTCGCCCTGAGGTTGACAGGCGGTGGCTGATCCTGCATATGATGACACAAGTTTTAGAAGGTTATGCCAGTCAAATGTGCAATCTTTGTTATGTAAGCTTAAAAACACTGAGATAGCATTTCCACATTTTGAAAGACAAAATATAAGAGTGCTATGATTAGTCATGGTTAGATGACAACATGGATAATGCTATACTCAGCCACATCTTTTCCACTGGTATACCTGGAGGTTTGATATGAACTAAGTTTGTACAATAGGACACCAGATGTGCTTTTACTTACAAAAGTGTTACCTGTCTAACGCCTACTTAGTTTTTTTACCGTTAAAAAATTAACTGTCAGCAATTAAAATCGGAGACATCACAGACTTTAACAGCAGAACAGGTTGTGTCTAATGTAATCGTGTTTTCCTCTTTGGCTCCCTGTATTTTCTTGCTGCTGAGGCAGTTCAGTAGTACAAACCCGTACAAAACTGTACACTCAACTTATCTCCATTGGTGCTGATACTAGCTTGTTCATCCCAAACTGCAGCATGTATGACAAAGAATACCAAACAGACTGCTTTGGAGCCTCGGGGCTTATAGAGAGACAGACAGTAAAGTCAGTGCTTGTTAGCTTGTTAACTGGTTAGTCTGTGGATATTACTGTGGATGTTGCATGGGTGAGTCACACACTCTTTAGGGCCTGTTAGTGCCAATAATGGTTTCGAATTTTCAGCATTTTAATGATGTAAAACATACTGTATACAAGTCAGTGCGTAGTTTGTTTTATACAGTTATTTAAACAGTATAGAATAGATCATACAACCTATAGACCATAGGTGTCAAACTCTGGCCCGTGGGCCAAATTTGGCCCGCAGCCTAATTACATTTGGCCCGCGAAGCCATACCAAATTACTATTAGAGCTGGCCTACTGGTATTATACAGCTAATATATATATTGTTTAGTATAAAGCTTTGCTTGTTCCATATTCAGTTTTCCAGCAAAACGTATTTGAGTCCATAAGAAAAGATTCATTCTTATATCTGGAGGAAAAATTTTTTTTTCAATAAATATTAATGTTAGCCCGCGACTTTGTTCCAGTTTTGAATTTTGACCCACTGTGTATTTGAGTTTGACACCCCTGCTGTAGACTCACTACGATAGCCAGGTGCCCTGACTCTGGTAGCTCTGAAGATGCTGATTGGTCAGAAGCTGCCTTCTCCTTTTAAACAAAATAAACTTTGGGTGGAAAAATGATTGAAAATTCTTTAAAGCTGCATATTCAACAGACAGTTGTCTATTGTCAGTTTTTTGTGGGATTTCCTGTGTGTGTGTTTTACACAGACTATGTTGTAACACTCAACAAATGCATAATTCCTTTTAATTAAAACATATCTATGAAATGCATCTTCGATTTAGTTTCAGCTTGTAGTAATATGTTAGCACGTATTTAATTTCATTTCACAGTCCCTAATTTCCAAGAGCTGTTACTGTTGCCACAGCTTTATTTCATTTTACTATTACATTATAACAGGCTTCTTCTTCTCTGTGTAAAGGACTTAGGTAAAATATGTCTCATGGGAAATTTATCTTTCTATCCATTATTTAGTGCTGTTTGTGATTTTTTTAAAAAAAGTTTTCCATATTCCCCTGGTGTTGTTAGGAAACTGTATACTGTACGTTCAAAGAGAATGACCGTGAAACACCAGCTACACTGTCTGTCAGCTGTGCAGCCTAACACTGGGTGTTGAAACACAATGAACAAAACACTTCTGTGCTCCATCTCTTCTCTCAAAGAGTTTCATGTGTTTACATGGAAATCACTGCCATTGAGAATGCAACCCATCAGTTGGTTTCTCACATGGGCAAACATCTGTTGCTTTTCAATTGGCAATCAAGTCTTTGGGAATAAAAGCACCAGTTCAATTTTTTTTTCTTTTCCATACCCTTTTCATTTTTTCTTTATTTTAACTGTACATGCGATGGATGGAGGTGTATTTGGTGACAACGCTGCTGAAGGATATCAAGGCTGGGTTCTTAATGCCAGGTGATACTGCATACTGCTCTGCAAAAACTTTTGCCTGAATCTTGCCATCGCATTGCAGACAGATTATAACAATAGGATGGGCAAAGTCTATATTCCCTCTTTCTACTACCCACTATGAAGCATGCGCACCCTCTTCAAATTGTTGACTTATGTAGCGAGTGTGTTTACCTCAGTGACAGGACAAGATTTTTTTCATTGAAGACATTTTTTTGTTGCAAAAAGTGCTGGTTTCGGTTTGATATTGTATATTTATATAGAGCAGTAATACTACTGCATTACTCTGCTACAGTCACACATTATTTATTCAAAGGTAAGTCAGTTGTCTTTAAAGCCATGAAGGAGTCTTTTGAACACAACTAGCTTTGAATGCAGTAATGAAGATATGTCTGGATTTGCATGCAAGCATACTTTTAAGAATTGCATGCAAGTGATTGCAGAAGGAAAACAAAAATCCCTTAAGGCTGCAGCATTATAGCTGTATTAGTATAAAACTAATTTTGTATTTTTAGAGCTTTTCAAAACTGTGAAATATTAAATCTGTTCCATCAGTGATATAAATGGCAACATTTCAATAATAAAATGAAAATGACATCTTGGCTTGAGGCTGGAACTTGGAGAAAGTATATTGAGTACTCAAATTAAAAGGATTTGTGCTGTAGGGGAGTATAAGTAAATGTGCTCAATAAATCTGTTGAATTCTTTTGATCAAGATCATTCTTGCGTGATGTGTTTCTTTTTTCTTCTTTTCGCTGATGGTTCCAGTAGATGAGAAGTAGGTGATCAGTCAAATCATTATGACTCTTCCCCATGGCCCTTGGCTTTCCATTCCCAATTTCATTGCTGAGATATGTGGGTATTTGTTGATAAAGTCTTAGTTTGGATCACAGTCCAGAAGGAGAAGCTGACCAAATGACTGAACGGCAAAAGTCTCTGCAACCAGAACAGTGTGTCATGGATCGCTGTGTGGCAGGCAGGAGGAGGACCCAAATTGCAAAACTCACAGACTCGGGGATGAACTCAAAAATCACAGCTTTAATGCTGGAGAGGCAGAACGTAGGAAATACAAAACTAAACTGGGAAAACTAAATACAAAGCTCGCCAAGGAACAGGGAGGAACACACACACAACATGAGGGAGAATGTGACACAGAACCGAGGGAGACGCAGACATAAATACACAGAGGGTTAACGAGGGAAGTGGGAGCACACGGGGAACACAGGTGACACTGATAGTCATAACAAGACACGGCAAGAGTGAACGCAACACTGACGGGAGACGGGCAAAGTAAACAGGGAACAAAACAATCGACAGAAAACACAGGAGCACAAGACAATAGTCCAAAGAAAGTTCAGGGGGTCGGCCTGGAGGGCGGCAACACAACAGGCCACGTCCTCTCGTATCTGGAGGCCGGTCGTGCAGAAGGCAGCAGTGGTGCAGTTCAGGAGGCCGACCCGGAGCCTGCGGGCACAAGAGTTCAAGGGTCACACGGTCGGGGGGCCAACCAGGCGGGCGACACAGGTGATAGAGCCGGTCAGGAGGCCAGCTGTGCGAAAGGCAACTGCGGCGGCGAAGGTGACGACGGAGCAGTTCAGGGGGCCGACCGCGCGGAAGGCAGTGGCGGCGGCGAAGGAGACGGAGCAGTTCAGGGGGCCGGCCGTGCGGAAGGCAGCGGCGGCTCTCCAGTGTCAGGCGTACTGGCCGAGGCCCGGTGGGCACAGGACCAGACGAGGTGGGACCAGGCGAAGGCGATGCGGGGACCGGACCAGGCGTAGCAGAAGCAGATGCAGAGGCTGGACCAGGCGTAGCAGAAGCAGATGCTAGAGCTGGACCAGGCGAAGACGAGGCTGAGGCTGAGGCTGAGGCTGGACCAGGCGAAGGCGATGCCGAAGCCGGACCAGGCGATGGCAAGGATGCAGCAGAGGCCGGACCAGGCGACGGCGAGGATGCAGACTCTGATGAAGCTGGACTAGGCAACTGCGTGGGCGGAGACACGGCGGCCGCAGCTGGTGTGGATGAGGCTGCTGGTGGCTGAACGGGCCCCTCGGACCCTCCAGCGGAGACAGGCGGCTGGACGGGCCCCTCGGACCCTCCAGCGGAGACAGGCGGCTGGACGGGCCCCTCGGACCCTCCAGCGGAGACGGAGACAGGCGGCTCTGGACGGGCCCCTCGGACCCTCCAGCGGAGACAGGCGGCTGGACGGGCCCCTCGGACCCTCCAGCGGAGACGAGGAGGTGCTGGACGGGCCCCTTGGACCCTCCAGCGGAGACAGGCGGCTGGACGGGCCCCTCGGACCCTCCAGCGGAGACGAGGAGGTGCTGGCCGGGCTGACCAGAGCCGCCAGCGGAGACGAGGAAAGGCTGGAGAGGTTCTCCTGAACCCCCAGCGGAAACTGATGCAGAGCCAGCAGGTGCGGGGACCTCTGGCTCAGCGGATGCTAACTGTAGCGGCACAGGGCATGCAGTCGGCTTAGGATGCAACGGCTGGGGCTGTGCAGGGCAAACAGTCTGTCCAAAGTGTGTCAGCACCACGCAGTCCCCAGCTGGCGGAGAAAGCTCACCAAAGCTTCCAGCTGAGGTGGGCAGTGTCTGAACGGGTTGCTGAGCAATGAACTGAGCTGATGACTGTGCTATCGATTGAAGTGCAAGTTGTAGTTGTGGTTGTAGTGATGGTGGGACAGCAGGTAGTTGAACCGGTGACTGAACAGGTGACTGACTCTTGGCTGCTCTCCTCCGAGGAACAGGAACGGGTGCTGGGCCTGGCCGAACACCAGTCATCCCCACCCGAGAAACAGATACGGGTGCAGGGACAAGCTGGGCTCTGGCTGCCTTTACCCTGGGGGCCGGTGTAGGTGCAGGAGCTAGCTGGACCTCTGCTGCTCCCACCCGAGGGACTGAGACGGGTGCAGGAGTCGGCAGGGTCACAGTAGACCTCGCCCAGGGAACCGGAACTGGCGCAGGCATAGGCTGGGCGTCCATCAACCCCACCCGAGGGGCAGGTACGGGTGCCGGGATGAACGGCGCCTCTGCCAGGCTGGGGACAGAAGCAGGGACCAGCTGGACCTCAGCCACCCTCTCCAGAGGAACTGATACGGGAGCAAGGGAAAGCCGGGCCCGCGCTGCCCTGGTTACAGGAACTGGAGGCGGAGAGCGAAGCACAGGAACAGTAACAGTCACTGGGTGAACCAAGTTAGTGGAGCCAAACACAGTTTCAGTAAACAGAGACTTATGGTGGGCTGGTTCTAGCAACTCTGCTGTACTTAAGTTGTCCATGTCATAATTAGCAGTCTTAGAAAGAGTGAGTTTAGGAGCAGCCACAGGTACAGGAGAACTCACACAAGCAGCGTCTAGATAAGCTGGATGTGAAACAACACTACACACAGTCGTACAGGATGTAGTCCGAGACGTAGTGCACACAGAGTCCATGAAACCTGGCCGAAAAGCATGGCGCACAGAGTTAAACTGACATGACCGGGGACACAGTGTGAGATCATAACATCACAAGTATGTGTAAGTGATATTACCTGTGTAACGGCGGATATGTAAAGCTAGCGCATATTCACGCAATATAACATTTGTGCTTTTATTTTGGTAACTTCTTGTGTGACCGAAAGTGAATGGTTTAATGGTAAACAACTTGATGTACAAAAAGACGGAAGAAAACGGAAAACTAATGCTAACGGAGAAAAGGGAGAGAAGAATATGGTTAAATTGTACAAAGACGAATGGTTCTAGCTACAGTCGACAGGGGAACAAGGTTTGTAATGTATATGATTTAATTTGAGCAATCTGAAATGCATAATATGTATTATATAGTTTAATAGAAAACGGTTAGACCAGCGTAATGAGCAGTTTAGATGGTGTTACATGAATAATATGGTAATTGTTTTTATTTGTTTGTCTAGCTCTTACGTTGGTTCGTTGTCTGATACACGGCAAGGAATAATAAAGGTCATTCAACAACCATCAGTTCTGGCCTTCTCAGTTCGACTGGATGCTACAACCTGAATATCAAAATTCTTGCAATAAACATTTTTACCTTTGTCCTTTACAAAATCACAACTGTAGACTGAAATCTGCTGACAACATTGATTGACAAACAAAATGAACTTCTTGCTGTTGCAGATCAATTTATAGCAAATTTGACCAGCCTGGTTCAAGACCTTAACAAATTGGTTCTCTGTTGAGTTTGTGACCATTTTAAACTGCATAAAGAATGAAGTCTTTAAAAGGCGGGTGGGTATTTATGCAAATGGATTATAAATTAAGTAAAAAGATAAATGTGATTAATCAACTATGTACAGAAACATATTTCAAAACTAAAATTAAATCTGAATTTAATCTTTCCAGAGGCTGACTCATCAACATAAAACCACAATGAAAACACTTCCTCAAATCAAGAGCAGCTTTTTCTTTAGAAAATAACGTCAAGGCAACTCGTCACATTTGAGAAACAACAGATGCCAGGGCACAGAAACTGAGGCACGACTAACCCATCTCACTGTAAGTTAACCTCATGGCGGAAGAATTAGAGCTTTCTGAGTATTCCACCATACATGACCTTGGGGGAAAAAAGGTCAAAACTGGAACAAGCAGCATCAACTCTGCTCAATCAGGTAAGAATATGAGAAAAATGCAAACTAAAAGAGAAACAGTCACGATTTTGAAGTAATCAGAAAGCTGTCTCACTATTGTGAATGTACTATGTATTTATCTGTTTTTGTGTTTACAGAAAGAAGACTCCTGAGGATGGGGATTGTAACTTTAGGAGTATTGTGTATCTTACAACCCATCCTCAATATCTCCCTCTACCTTGCCGGTAAGTTGTGAACACAAATATATATTTATAATGGAAAATAAATGTATCATAAGTACTGTAACATGTTTTCTGATGGAAAGTATAAAAAATATGACCCCAAAATTATGTTTATTTCCAGTTTATTCAAAAGAGGATATCAATCAGTTTCCTTGCAACACCTCTGTGATAGAAGACATGTGCCAGACCGAGCAATTTCAGTCAAATTCAACCCACTTATGTTCCTGCTGCAACAACCTGCTGCAAAGCCTACTGAGAGAAAGAGACCTCTTGCAAGACAAAATCAGTCAGTTTAGCAGAGGTAAACCTGGAGATGTTGACGATATGCAGATCTTTGGATCTGGTTCCAATTCTTTAGATTTCTTGTTAGTTTGAAGATGAACGCAGACAACATTCAGGAATTTGAAACAAGTCATTTAAGTCAGACGACTGCATCCATTTACACACTTTGAAATCTCTGGTACAAAAACAACAGCCAACCACATTTTAATTAGATATATATTTTGAAAGAGTCAAGCAGTGATTAACAGTTGCACTCAGGTAAATACTTTTATTATATTGTTGCATATTTAATGCAAAATTTATTATGTACATATATTAATACTTTGCTAATGGATAAAAAAAATGACATGCCATTTTAGTAATATGATAAAATGTATTGAATGGTTGTGTATGTGAAAGATGACGTTTTTAGTGACAACATGTGCTCAGTTTAGGTTTTGGCTGGTGGTGTATTCAGAAACCCAAAGAACAGATGCTTCTACCAGTAGGTGGTAGAGACCCGACCCAAGCTGTGTTAAAGAATATTGGATTTGCATGTATGTGTGGCCAACAAACACACTAAATAACAGCAAAAAACAATGTTGACTATTTTGTACTAGCAGAATTTAGAAAGTGTTTTTAATGGAACTTGCTATATCAACTTTAAATGTTATTGTTACTCTGAATGATGATAATTAATTTTTTTTTGTTTTCACATAACTGAAATTTTGTATAATAATGAGTTTTCAATGGCCGCTCAATTGACAACAGTCTTATATTTGATATAATTTAGCTTATATTTAGCTTGATTTTATGTTTATCTCTGAGACATGGCAGCATGAAGTCTCACATCTTTTAGAGCTATGCACTGCAGACTGTTCATTTTTCTGTGAACTTCAGATCTCTGGACGAGAAGGTGGAACAGCTGTGATTTTTAAAAAGACATTTTTATGCCAGATGATCTCTTCGAGCTGTTACAGCTCTTTTGAGATAATTATGATCAAAACTGGAAGAGATCAACCGATGTATGGTATTTCAATTTATGGTCCACCTGGGTCTGCAGCATCTTTTCTGTCAGACTTCTGCTATTAAGTTGGGCAAGGTCATCATTGTTGGGGACTTCAACATTCGTGCAGAGGACACATCAAATAGTACCACTAGGAATTTCCTGAGCATTATGGACTCTTAAACTTTTAAACTTTTTCCCAAGTTTGTATTAGGTACAGGCGCTTTATTGATAGCTATCATTTCTAAGTTTTCTTTTTAATTTCATAACTTTTTGTGACCATGTTGAGCTCCTTGTTAAGTCTTGTATTGAACCCTGATAGCCACTTTTATTCAGATCGCTCCTCACAAAACCAGAGTAGTCATTGCTCTGTCAGTTCCTGCACACCCTGGTTAGATAATCAAACTTGTGATCTTCGACATTCCCGTCAAAGAGCAGAACATCTGTGGAAGTCCACGGGTCTAAGTTTCCATCACAAATACTTTGTAGAGCTTCTTCACATATATAATGAGTCAGTGAAAGAGGCTAGATCCTCTTATTTCAATAATCTCATACATTTCCATAAGAATAATCCAAGGGTATTATTTGAGACTATCAACAGGATTGTTTCCCCTCCAACCCAGCATGCTATGTTCTTTTCTGACGATGATTGCAATACATTTCTCAATCACTTTGTAAATAAGGTGATGGGCTTAAGATCCAAAATCTCCTCAAGTAGCTTCCCTTATGATGGTCCTCAGTGCCCTGGGTCATTTACTTTTCTTTCCCTCCAATTACACTTAATGACTTAACTACAGTAATAGGTAAAATGAAATTCTTGTCATGCTCCTTAGATACATTACCTGCTTTTCTCCTGTCTGGGACTCACCAGCATTGGTCCCACATTGCTGTCTATCATGTGGAACTGAGGCAAAGTTATGTTCCATCGTATTTTAAATATGTCGAATGTTCATCCCAACTTTACTGGTAATTATTGGCCTATTTTCAAAATTGTCACTTATAAGCAAATTATTAGAAAAACTTGTAGAAAATCAGTTCAGATCTTTACTATGCAAATTAAAGATTTGTTACCTTTTTCAATCTGGCTTTCAAAAGCAGCGCTCCACTGAGATCGCCCTCTTGAAGGTTTATAATAATCTTTTAATGGCTTCTGATGCAGGGAATTGTTCTGTAATCATATTGCTTGATCTCAGTGCAGCCTTTGATACAATTGATCATAAAATCCTACTTAATATGCTGAATGTTCTGGCTGGTGTATCTGGCTCTGCCTTAGACTGGTTTTCTTCTTACTTATCTGACAGGACCTTCTCTGTTAGAACAAACAAGTTCACCTCTATCATAGCCTCCCTAACCTGCAGGGTTCCACAGGGTTCAGGTTTGCATACATTATTTTCTTTCTAGGTGCTTCTTCTTTCTCGCTGGCATTTTTCAATCTTTTAGTGACATTTCTTATCATTTCTGTGCCGATGACAGTCTTTTAAGCCTCATTAGCTGGATAGGCTGTCCAGCTTAGTCCACTGGGTAACTCAGGTTACTGATTGGCTCTCTAGCAATTACCTTGTTTCAAACACTAACAAACCTTAGACCATGATTATAGCTCCTCCTGAACTACATTCTTAAATCAGTCGGGTTCTTGCTTCTTTTTGTTCAACTACTAACACCAACATTCAAAATCTTGGAGTAATATTTGAGTCTTCTTTGGGCCTTGACTTGCATATAAAATCTTTGTCTTGTTCCTGTTTCTTTCATTTAAGGAACATTTCAAAATTGCGACATATTGTCGCCTCAGCTGAGCTGGAAAAAATAGTTCTTGCATTTGTGTCATCGCATTTAGATTATTTTAATGCTCTGTTTACCAGCTTGGACAGATCCTCTCTGTCATGAGATTTTTAACATATATAAGTTTATTTACTACTGTTTACTATAAGCTCATATTGATGTGTTCATATATTTCACAAATATGCTGTACTTTTCATTTTTGTGCACACTGACATTTTAACTCTGTATGTTGATGAAGGCCAGAGACAGCGACCTAACCACAAGAGATTAAATCTCTAACAGCAGTTCCCGAAATTAGAGTACACTCATATGACCCCATACAAACATACACACACTCAGTCACAGGAAGTTTTTAACAGAACATGTATTAAAGAAAGATGAAGGTATTTGCATATGCGATGTGTCTTATAAATAAAGAGCTATCGCCTGCACTCGGTGTGAGTGTCTCCTGAGAGCCGCTCACCCGTGCACGTTGCTATTTTAACAGAACTTGTCTGAGTGTCATTATTTCACCTGAATAATGTCTTGTTAATAAATAAAGTTAACCACGGACACTCTCTTTCACACCTCAAAGCTATTCAAAATGCTGCAGTCAGACTACTAACAAGTTCTAGCTAACAAGTTCAAATTACTCCTATTTTATATTCTTTATTGGCTCCCAGTAGATTTTAGGATTCGTTTAAAAATTCTTGTTTTAACATACAGAGCACTAAATGGCCAGGTCACAGATTATTTATCTCAGATTTTTACAAAATACACTGCTTCTTGTCGTCTCCATTCACAGACTCTGAATTTGTTGTTCCCCATACCTGACTAAAAACTAAGGGTGACAGACCCTTTGAGCTTGTGGCACCAAAGCTGTGGCACACTTTACCATCAAAACTACAATTAGTTGACTCTGTGCATTATTTTAAAAAGCAGTTAAAACTTTTTTCAAACAGGCCTTTTCCTGAGAATTTTTTATTGAATTATGTTTTACTTATTTTGAAACTAACAGTTTATTTTATTATATCTTATTTCATTTTTTTCACACTTAACCTCCTAAGACCCAAACTCTTTCATGGCATGCATTTTTAATTTTCTTGGCTATTTGGGCTGATTAGGACCTGATGAATGTAAAAACCAAAAATTACATGTTTGTTTTTTTTAACCTGATTTTTGTTTCCATATATGAGGACATTCGCTTTACATTTTGATAGAACAGTGGAAGTACAACACCCTCGTAAGTGGATATCAGGCCCTTGTAGAGCAAAATTAGTATTTTGGTCTAGACAACCCAAAATGTGATGTCCACATATGTGGACGCCAGGTCCTGGGAGTTTAATGTTCATGTTTATTTTAGCCTTTTGTGTACACCACTTTGTGATTGCTTGTCTGATTGCTTGCGCTTAATAAACACACTTTACATACTTGTGAAGTATGTAAAGTGTGTTTTTGATGGGTTTTTTGTGAATAAAATTTGGGGTTGTGAGATTTGCAAATCTTTAAATTCAGCTTTTATTTACATTTTACTCGGCATCCCTTTTTTTCAGAATAGGGTTGATAATCTTCTTTTGTGTTGCCAACAAACCTTGAAATCATCAAGTCTTTCTTTGATGATAATTTGGTCAAAGTTAAACTGACAGCAATGAGAACTACAGAGCATTCACTAATCACTTTTCATTAACACTGTTGGCTTTGTTTTAATTAGCTGTTCTGAATGACACCAGTGTTTCTGTCACACTGTGTTCCTGGCTTACACTATCCAACTGTTGTGTTTACCTTATACTGTACATCTGTTTTACATTTAGTTGTTAAGAATATTTTAAATGAGGACTTTTTTTTTGCACAGGGTTATGTTAAAAGTTTTACATTTATTTATAAAACATATTTAGAGTATGTTAATTTGAATCATTTGCATATGTAAATACAATTTGCATGCATGTATACCTTTAAGAATTGCATGCAATCATGAGAGAAATCTGTGTTATGGCTATAAAAAGAATAAAAGAATATTGAAAAAAATAGTATGAAACTAATTTTTTTTAGAGCTTTTCAAAACTATGAAATGTTAAATCTGTTCCATCAGTGATATAAATGGCAACATTTCAATGATAAAATGAAAATCTTGGCTTGAGGCTGGAACTTGGAGAAAGTATATTGAGTACTCAAATTAAAAGGATTTGTGCTGTAGGGGAGTATAAGTAAATGTGCTCAATAAATCTGTTGAATTCTTTTGATCAAGATCATTCTTGCGTGATGCGTTTCTTTTCTTTCTTCTTTTCGCTGATGGTTCCAGTAGATGAGAAGTAGGTGATCAGTCAAATCATTATGACTCTTCCCCATGGCCCTTGGCTTTCCATTCCCAATTTCATTGCTGAGATATGTGGGTATTTGTTGATAAAGTCTTAGTTTGGATCACAGTCCAGAAGGAGAAGCTGACCAAATGACTGAACGGCAAAAGTCTCTGCAACCAGAACAGTGTGAGATCATAACATCACAAGTATGTGTAAGTCTCTGTGACCGTCTCACAAGGTTCTCATCCTGGTCACATGCTGTCGGTGCCATAGCACGTCTCAAACGTTTCCTACTCAGAGACAAATCAAAGTCACTCAGCACTGTAACTGAAAGACAAAATGCTGAAATGATGATTATCAAAAACTTACAAGGACTAACATTTTCAGATGAGATAAAGAGATTAAGCAAAGGAAAGGCACTACATGAGAGCAACAAAATGTACAACTTGGATCCTTTCTTGGACGAAGACAATGTGCTCAAGGTGGGAGGAAGGCTACAACACTCATTGCTTCCTAACACATTCAAACATCCAACTGTCATTCCAAGAGACCATCGTATTACAAAACTCATAATCGCTCACTGTCACGAAAGAATAAATCATCAAGGAAAGAGCTTCACAATGAACGAAATACGGTCCAGCGGTTATTGGATTCCCAAGCTAAGTCAAACAGTATCAGACTACATCCGTCAGTGTGTGACATGTCGGAGACTAAGGAGAGCTGTGGAAGGACAAAAAATGAAAGATCTCCCCACAGAAAGAGTCGAACGCTCTCCGCCTTTCACATACTGTGGTATGGATGTTTTCGGCCCGTTCCTAACCAAACAAGCAAGAAAAGAAAAGAAAAGCCACGCAGGTGGAGTATGGGAACGACAAATTCGGACTGTGAGAAACGTCCTCAACGCCACACTTGCTCTCGCAAAGAGACGACTCACCGATTCATCACTCAGAACCTTTCTCTATGAAGCAGCTGCAATAGTAAACAGCCGCCCGTTGACGACAGACAATCTCAATGATCCAAACAGTTTGAAACCAATAACTCCAAATCATCTCCTAACTATGAAAACCACAACAGCTTTGCCTCCTCCAGGACAGTTTGTTAAAGAGGATCTGTACGCTCGGAAGCAATGGCGTCAGGTACAATACCTAACGGAGCAATTTTGGAGCAGATGGAAGAGAGAATATCTTCACAACATCAGGGTTCGGCAGAGATGGCATGCTGCTAAAAGGAATATGCAAGTAGGTGACATAGTGATGGACAAGGAAGAAATACTGCCACGATCCCAATGGAGACTTGGTAGGGTTGTGGACACCATAACAGATGAAGATGGACTTGTGAGAAAGGTCAAAGTAACCTTTGCAGACAGAAACCTTAGTAAAAGGGGTGAACGTTTGCATAAGATGTCTACAGTGGAACGCCCAGTTCATAAGTTGGTTCTACTGTTAGAAAGTTGTGAAAAGCAAGATGCACTAAGCAGTTAAAATGCAATGAAAATTTGTTGTTGCATATACAAAGGTATTATCATTGTTAAGTTACCTGTTTAGAAATTATTTGTGTTTTATTTTGTTTGTAACAGCAAATAATTTGGTGGGAGTGTAACGGCGGATATGTAAAGCTAGCGCATATTCACGCAATATAACATTTGTGCTTTTATTTTGGTAACTTCCTGTGTGACCGAAAGTGAATGGTTTAATGGTAAACAACTTGATGTACAAAAAGACGGAAGAAAACGGAAAACTAATGCTAACGGAGAAAAGGGAGAGAAGAATATGGTTAAATTGTACAAAGATGAATGGTTCTAGCTACAGTCGACAGGGGAACAAGGTTTGTAATGTATATGATTTAATTTGAGCAATCTGAAATGCATAATATGTATTATATAGTTTAATAGAAAACGGTTAGACCAGCGTAATGAGCAGTTTAGATGGTGTTACATGAATAATATGGTAATTGTTTTATTTGTTTGTCTAGCTCTTACGTTGGTTCGTTGTCTGATACACGGCAAGGAATAATAAAGGTCATTCAACAACCATCAGTTCTGGCCTTCTCAGTTCGACTGGATGCTACAACCTGAATATCAAAATTCTTGCAATAAACATTTTTACCTTTGTCCTTTACAAAATCACAACTGTAGACTGAAATCTGCTGACAACATTGATTGACAAACAAAATGAACTGCTTGCTGTTGCAGATCAATTTATAGCAAATTTGACCAGCCTGGTTCAAGACCTTAACAAATTGGTTCTCTGTTGAGTTTGTGACCATTTTAAACTGCATAAAGAATGAAGTCTTTAAAAGGCGGGTGGGTATTTATGCAAATGGATTATAAATTAAGTAAAAAGATAAATGTGATTAATCAACTATGTACAGAAACATATTTCAAAACTAAAATTAAATCTGAATTTAATCTTTCCAGAGGCTGACTCATCAACATAAAACCACAATGAAAACACTTCCTCAAATCAAGAGCAGCTTTTTCTTTAGAAAATAACGTCAAGGCAACTCGTCACATTTGAGAAACAACAGATGCCAGGGCACAGAAACTGAGGCACGACTAACCCATCTCACTGTAAGTTAACCTCATGGCGGAAGAATTAGAGCTTTCTGAGTATTCCACCATACATGACCTTGGGGGGAAAAAGGTCAAAACTGGAACAAGCAGCATCAACTCTGCTCAATCAGGTAAGAATATGAGAAAAATGCAAACTAAAAAAGAAACAGTCACGATTTTGAAGTAATGAACCCAAAAAACTCATTAATATCAAAGCTGAATGTTTTTGGAAGTAGTTTTTAGTTTGTTTTTAGTTTTAGCTATTTTAGGGGGATATCTGTGTGTGCAGGTGACTATTACTGTGCATAATTATTAGGAAACTTAACAAAAAACAAATATATACCCATTTCAATTATTTCTTTTCACCAGTGAAACCAATATAACATCTCCACATTCACAAATATACATTTCTGACATTCAAAAACAAAACAAAAACAAATCAGCGACCAATATAGCCACCTTTCTTTGCAAGGACACTCAAAAGCCTGCCATCCATGGATTCTGTCAGTGTTTTGATCTGTTCACCATCAACATTGCGTGCAGCAGCAACCACAGCCTCCCAGACACTGTTCAGAGAGGTGTACTGTTTTCCCTCCTTGTAAATCTCACATTTGATGATGGACCACAGGTTCTCAATGGGGTTCAGATCAGGTGAACAAGGTGGCCATGTCATTAGTTTTTCTTCTTTTATACCCTTTCTTGCCAGCCACGCTGTGGAGTACTTGGACGCGTGTGATGGAGCATTGTCCTGCATGAAAATCATGTTTTTCTTGAAGGATGCAGACTTCTTCCTGTACCACTGCTTGAAGAAGGTGTCTTCCAGAAACTGGCAGTAGGACTGGGAGTTGAGCTTGACTCCATCCTCAACCCGAAAAGGCCCCTAATAATTATGCACACCTGATATAGGGTGTTGATGTCATTAGACCACACCCCTTCTCATTACAGAGATGCACATCACCTAATATGCTTAATTGGTAGTAGGCTTTCGGGCCTATACAGCTTGGAGTAAGACAACATGCATGAAGAGGATGATGTGGACAAAATACTCATTTGCCTAATAATTCTGCACTCCCTGTATTTATCTGTATGTTTACAGAAAGAAGACTCCTGAGGATGGGGATTGTAACTTTAGGAGTATTATGTATCTTACAAGCCATCCTCAATATCTCCCTGCACCTTGCTGGTAAGTTGTGAACACAAATATATATTTATAATGGAAAATAAATGTATCATAAGTACTGTAACATGTTTTCTGATGGAAAGTTAAAAACAAATATGACCCCAAAATTATGTTTATTTCCAGTTTATTCAAAAGAGGATATCAATCAGTTTCCTTGCAACACCTCTGTGATAGAAGACATGTGCCAGACCGAGCAATTTCAGTCGAATTCAACCCACTTATGTTCCTGCTGCAACAACCTGCTGCAAAGCCTACTGAGAGAAAGAGACCTCTTGCAAGACAAAATCAGTCAGTTTAGCAGAGGTTTTGAAGATATGGAGATCTCTGGATCTGGTTCCTTTTTCTAAGAGGAAAATACATAAAAATTCTGCTAATTTTGACATGTTACCTGATATGATAAAACGTATTGAATGACTGTGTATGTGAAAGATGACACTTTTAGTGACAACAGGTGCTATCTATCTATCTATATACAAATACATATGCTTTATATACATACAAGAAATATATCTATTTATTTATACTATGTATTAAAAGGAATTCATAAAAAGTCGTACAAAATTTGTTTTTGTTTCATTTATGAGAAATATTGGGCCATGTCTTTACCACAACCCGAAGAGACAGAAAAAAAAGCTAGCTAAGATATTTTCTGATGTTTTCGGTTGACTCACATCCTCTTATTTCAGTGGCTTTAATCCAACATGTTGTATGCGTAGGTTTTAGAAATGTTCTACTGTCAATGGTACAATGTATATTTATGGGCTTCCTATATTTCCTTTCATTGCATGTGAGAGTCTAATCCATAATAGTTTCTAAGTTTCTATAAGCCATGCTCTTCCTGCTAGCTCCTGCATAAACAATTGAAAGAGAATTTGTTACTGTGCTTTAATTGCTTAATTTGAATTATAAAATGAGGGTTTGTGCTTCTGTTCATATATTAAAGGCAACCTGAACACTTGGGAAATAGCATGAGTGGAGTGGAGAGAAACTTTAATTTTAAAAAAGCACGTCCTTTGTTGTTGTCCAAGCCAAATACATGCATATAAATGAGGAGGGAAATAAAAATCATGACTTTTTAAATTATTATTTTTTTATTTTTAGGTAAACTGGCCACTCTGTAGACAATAGTCGGAATAAGAATGAGAATACTTTCTTTTATGATGCAATTTTAAACCCAATTTGCAAAAATATATAACTAAACAAATTACATTTACAGTTTCTCAATTTAAACATCTGAATATATTTTACTGTTTTATTGTGAATAACATATGAGGTTATGCAAACATTCTGTTTTTGTTTACATTTTACTGAGCTTTTCAAATTCGGGTTGGCAAGCCTCTTTCGTCAACAAACTTTCTCGAGATCATCAAGTCTTTCTTTGATGATAACTTTGTCAAAGTTAAACTGACAGGAATGAGAGCTGCCGAGCATTCACCAATCATTTCTCATTAACACTGCTGGCTTTGTTTTAATTAGCTGTTCTGAATGACACCAGTCTTCCTGTGACGCTGTATTCCAGGCTTACATTATCCTCCCTTCCAGCTGCTACTTGTCAGTCATCCCAAAGTTGTCTCTTGTCTCTGTCTCAAAATAGAACCACATGTATAAAGCGTTGCATGTGGTAGCAAGCAACACATGTTTTATTTTCTTTTTTTCCCAGCATTTTTTTTCACCTTTGAATGCACTTCATTGACAACAAACACTGAAAATTATTACTTAAGGAAGCAATACTTTGTCCCTGTGTTATTTAAATGATGACAGTTCAGTTATATTTAAATTTCAGGGTAACAAACATAAAATTAGCTGGGAATCGCAAAATGTTGTTTCCAACTTAAATCGATATCTAAAAGTGAATGTGAGAATACCTAAAAGACTTTTTAAATGTAGCTCATCAATTAAAACAAACAAACAAGTAACTTCATGTGGGAATTGCAAAATATTAATTACCAGTTAGTTCATGTTGTATAGGCCCCATTTTCTGTGTGCCTGAAATTAAAATGATTTATTCATTTTAAGAGTTCCTTTTGTGCTTGAATGGTTTCTGTCAGCTTCTTAGATTTGAAGTGTGGGCAAAATGAGACACTGTGTGGTGTGAGGTTTGATAGCTGTACCACCTGCTCACACAGCAGTTGTTTTTGGTCCAGTAAACACCTGACTCACCTTCACTTATGTGACTGCAAGAAAAATATTTCCTAAAGTATTTAACATGCAGCTATATAGCATTACTGTTAGATATATCGATTTAATATTGGAAATTTGGGTATAAACATCATTTTGAAGAAGTTAAGTGATTTTTTTTTTCCATTGCGTCCTTTTCTTTTTCTTTTTAAATTACTAACCAATAATTTATGTTTTTATCTTAATTTCCATCTCATTATCTCATCTAATTGATATTCATCTTATTATTAATTATTAATTTTCATCTTAATGTGAATTGAATTTCCATATTATGTTTTTGTTTTGTATGAGGACAAATTAAAATAACTAAGGGAAAACGACGAAGTATAAACAGAGAGCATGAAAGATTTCGAACAGTTTACCTGTGCAAACACAGCAGACTGACTGTTAGCCACTGCCATGCTGTACGAGTCCCACTTGTGTTGTTGAGAATTCCTGCAGATGGCTAAAATATTTGAAAATGACGCAACCAGTTCAAATTTAAAAGCCTCTGCTGCATATGTGAGCTGTTAAGAGCAGAATTAAACACAAAATAAAGATATGTGTAGGCAAGGAGAAGGTGCAGAAGGGGAACGACATTTCAGTGTCAAAAGTATACTATATGGACAAACGTACTGGGCCACCTACAGGAGCTGCGCTGCCAAGGAAAGTAAAGTCATGAAGTTTTGAGCACACAGTTTTTGTGCTGATGTTAATGCCAGTAAAGGTTTGTAAGTGCCCGTTACTGAGTCAGTAGAACGTTGGCGACTTTTACATACTGTGCTCTGTACCATTACATGGTCTGCTACTTTGTGGCCGAGTTGCTGTGGTTTCCAACACAGAAGAAAGAAGAACACAGAAGAAATGTCATAAACTGACTTGCTGCAATAACAGTTTCCTATTACAGTAGCAGTAGAGTTTTTTTAGAATGACTTATTGTTCTGTAAAGTGAGTCTGCATGGGTAGGTGCTTGATTTTATACACCTATGGCAATAGGACTGAAAACATCTTAATTTAATTCAATTTTGATTAAATTTGATTTTATTTATATATATATGAACAGCACCAAATCACAACAAAAGTTGGTTTAATGTGCTTTGCATTGTAAGGTAAAGACCCTACAATATACAAAGAAAAAAGAACCTTTGTCGATATAGCATATGTTTGACCCCTTTTCATCAATCTGTTGTACAACCAATGATATTTCATCAAATAACTTGACTCTAATAACAGGGAATCCAGCTAATCATGTATTTTTATGTCTATTACATGGATTATTTGCTGGTGATTATTCAGCTGCCTTGTTGTGCCTTCTTCAAATAGAACATTTGGTGTTAACTTTACGTGGTTTAGCCACCCTTCCTGAGATTAGATGACTTGTCTGCTAACACTGTACATGCTCATCAAACGGTCATCCTGCTGAACCAAAACCCTGCTGGCTTTGTCCACTGACATTGTCAATAAACCAAGGCTATATTTAGGGGAAACAGACACTTGCATGAGATTCACAGTGATTCCAAATTTCCGTGCACATCAGCAAATTCGGACAGGGCTGTCTTTTTTTTCTCACTTTGAGACAGATGGACTTTTTTTTTTAAGTGGGTTTTAGTTTCAATTCCCCATCTCCTTTCTGATGTTAAAGAGAAGAATTTGAAGGTAGGGGACGGTAAAAGTTTTCCTCATTTTCAAAGTTTGCATTCTAATAAAATAACATCATTCTTCCTGACTTCCTGTCTTCTTGTTCACTCTGAAAAACTCACAGCAATAGCTTCTGCAAATTTACCTGGATCTCCAAGTCAGAGCATAATAATTTAGCTAAGGCCATACTACAAAAACAAGCAGTGATCAATAAAACAGTCCATGTATCGGTAGCACATTATAAAAATGTTAAACTATTAACTCATTCACTGCCAGCCATTGGCAGTGAATGAGTTAAACCCATTGACTCATACACTGCAATTGACGGCTATAGACGTCAATGGCAGTGAATGAGTTAAGAATTAGTAAGGCATTACTAAGGTATTAGCAAGTGCTTAATTCATCATTTATATATATATATATCATTACTTCTCCTTTTATAAATATAGATATGCTTATCCATCTGTTACTGTTGCACCATGTACAGCTATCACTGTTGCTACATCACTGCTAGTAATAATCGTAGTCTGTATTCATACATTTCTTTCTGATAGGCCTAGGAATAATGTTATATAAATAATGAAGTAAGCATTTGCTAATACCTTACTAATACCTTAAGCCTAGTGGTCAGTACAGTGGACAGCTATTCAAAGACTGTTTTCTTGTATTTGTGTCAGTGTTGATGGTATACTTGCACATAACCACTAAATTGGACACTGATGTGTCACTCCATACCCTGCCACCCACTGGTTGTTTAATGTTACTATAGATGTACAATGTGTTTCATCATAAATATTGTTATTTAACCCTGTCATGCATGAATTATGACAACCTCAATCAGGATTTTTTTCTCAAGTATTTTTTTTATTAATCTTTTCATGCGTAAAGATGAATAAAAATACTTATATTAAATAATTCATGCATGAAAGGGTTAATAATGCTTAATAGTGTGACATTATTATAAAGTGGAGTATAAGACACCTTCTGTGCATACCTAGAGCGGTTATGTTGCTATTATGTTACAGTTAAGCTGTGATTAAGGCATGTATAGAAAGTTAGAAAGTCTATATACTTTGTTTTTGGGGTTACCTGCAGTTCTACACAGCTATAACACAAACCCATCAACTGACAAGCTGAATTCAAGTCAATTTTAGCGAAACAATATGCTAAAAAAAACTGTTCCCAAATCACAAAATCCCATATTCTCCAAAAACAAAACAAAACAAAACTGTAAATTCTGCAACATATCAATGTCATGATGACTAAGTGCAGATAGACCTTGCCCTGCCTCTGATTCTTGTGTAATTGTAAGCTGTAGAATGAAGAGAATATACCACACCCGGCTTAATGAACAAAATGAGATGTCTCTGCAGAATAAAACTACAGCAATCAGGGTCAGAGTTCAACTCCAGCCTTTCAGCTGCTAATTGGCTGAGCTTGTGATCTCATGTCCAGTCAGTGTCTTTCTTTTAGCCCTCTCATTTTGACAGCTCAGAGGCAGCAGCTGACCCCGATCAACAGTTCTGTACAGCTGGTAAAAAGTGAACTTTACGCCGAACTCATTTCCCTGTCTTGTATTTTTTATTAGAGTCTGACATCAGGAATCCAAGTTGAATCTACATTTAGGAGGGCCTGATCATCATCTGAACAGAAAGCAGGTGTATAGAAAAGTAGCACATATTCCCAAGAAAGCTTTCCGTCTAGTCTCTATGTAATTACCTGGTGAAAGTGAAGGCTTAAACTAAACAGTTTTAACCTTTAAACTACCCACCTGAGCTCTGAAAGACTCACAGGAAAACACAGTTAGCACACCCATAGTACCAGCTTAATCTTGGCTTATGTTGGGTTCTTTTCTGTTTTCTCTGAAGAAAAAATCGGGAGCTGACAAGAGGCAAGGAGCTAATCTTCCTACAGTCAGGTTGCAGGGACAAGTTCGAGATAAGACGGGGCTACCGATAAGACAGGAGACCCCTGCAGCAGAACTACCAGCTCTGAGGGGGAAGATACTTGGACCTGATATAAAACGAGAGAAAGCGGCTCTGGAGCTCAGGGGCCAAGGCTCCCAGGAAATTAATTATACTGATGCCCTCATACACCCGTCTTCAACACATGTTGACTTTCTGCTCGCCTTTGTTGGCTGCCTTGGTTGGAAACCAAAACAAGCTGTGGTAAAGGATTGTGTGTCAACAGCCAGAGTTAAGTAGAAATCATATGCATGCGGACTTAAGTCACTGGAAACTTGCACAGCAGGATGTAGAAGCAAATTGCACCTCAGTGACTCAGCTTTCTCGCGGCTCTTCTTCTAAAGACAACTTTGTTCCTGGCATTCTGTGATTCATCAATTATACTTGAATAATAATTTAATGCTAAAAATAAAAAGGCACTCAATCTCAGCAACACGCCGTACATGCAATATACCAGGAGACTAAAGTCAGTCATTGATGAAACCTCTGATGAAGTGGACTGCTCTGTCAAGCCAGTGGAAAAGTTGTCTTAAATCCTTTTTAACTTAAATTAGAGAACATTTCCCCAGCAGCTGAATGAAGCTTTGCACTAGACCAGCATCTTCCCTAATATTACCACATTAGACATTCAAATCTCCTCACTCCAGCTATTGTGGAAGGCAACATTTTATACTGCACTGAGTGCTGAACCATCATCGAATCTGACATCTTATTGTAACCTCGCTGCGTTTGGCTATAACCTGTCAGAGAGCAGAGAGTGATATTAGGTCATTATTCTATAAGCGTGAATGTTCACACTTGCCTCGCTAAGCGTCCCCCTAAAAGTAGCTGGTGTTCTCACTTCACAGACGGCTCGCACGTACTTGCAGCTGTGTTCCTGTAGGTCCCAGGGGGGCTTATTAGAGGGAATGGTAGGGCTTTTCACAACCTCTGCACACGCTCACTGCTTCCCCTCACAACAGCCAGCAGAGAGAAGAGAAGAGAGGTTCACAATTACCAAACTCCCATCACCCAGACTTCAGACACTTACTGCATTGGCTCTGCAGCATTAAGCAGAAAGGTCACTAGCATGCTTGAAATTCTGCTTTTAGAGATTCTAATCATACAGCAGGTACACATTCATGGCCTCCATTCTCTTAACTGTGTAAGGCTATATGGAGAGAGAACTATCTGTCAGTCACAACTAAAAACTATGGATGTCTGTCATGGTTAAAAAAGGAGATCAGTAATAGAACAGATTTCAAGGGAATTTTGGCATCAAATGACAATAAAGACTGACAGGAAATGGCTGACAGGGTGAGACTAGACAAGTGGGATGACATGAAAAAAGGTCCCACAAAGAAAGGCCACAGGGATGGTAAAAGTATTGGCTTATAGCCCTAATGTGTAAAATTGATCTCTGTCAGCAAACATTAAAAGAACAATTACTTGTCATTGGCCCTTTTTGTGTGAAACACTTGTTTTCAGTACATTATAAACATTTTCTGAAAAAGAAAATTTATACAAGACTCTCTGCAGTCCTGCAAAAAACTAAGCACACTAATCTAAGCACACATGTACTGCTTCTGTAGGACTTAAGAGGGTAAGTAACAGCTAATAACTTGATGAATTCATCATCAAGTTATTGATGATGCGAGCACTCCTTTGGAACCAGTAGCTTTAGCAGTTTTCTGGTCCGGAGCATTCGTGCTAACACAATAACACAATCTTTCCAAGAATGGGCATCCCAAATTCTCAGTGCTCACAGAAACAATTCTTAGAAAAACCACAGAAAACTCAAGACACACTCAACAGGCCTCACTTACCATGTTAAATGTGAAATTTTACAGTACAGTGAAAAAAAGACAGATAGTATAGGATGTTTGGCTGAGTTTTCAGGAGAAAGCCTCTTCTCTATAAAAGCATCAATAACATGCCTTAGATTTGTAAAGTCGCATCTGAACAAACCACAAGACTTCTGGATCAAGAATTTCGGTCAATGGAACTGTGTGACCATATTACACAGCGCCACCTTTAGAGAAAACAAACCACAGCATATCAGCACGAATACCTCATACCAGCTGTCAACAATGGTAGTTGAGCGGAGGTGATGATTTCGGCATGTTTTGCATTCACAGGATGTGGGCAACTCACGATCATTGAATCGACCATGAACACCTCGGTATAAGAAAAGTATTCTACAGGGAGTGCAGAATTATTAGGCAAATGAGTATTTTGTCCACATCATCCTCTTCATGCATGTTGTCTTACTCCAAGCTGTATAGGCTCAAAAGCCTACTACCAATTAAGCATATTAGGTGATGTGCATCTCTGTAATGAGAAGGGGTGTGGTCTAATGACATCAACACCCTATATCAGGTGTGCATAATTATTAGGCAACATCCTTTCCTTTGGCAAAATGGGTCAAAAGAAGGACTTGACAGGCTCAGAAAAGTCAAAAATAGTGAGATATCTTGCAGAGGGATGCAGCAGTCTCAAGATTGCAAAGCTTCTGAAGCGTGATCATCGAACAATCAAGCGTTTCATTCAAAATAGTCAACAGGGTCGCAAGAAGCTTGTGGAAAAACCAAGGCGCCAAATAACTGCCCATGAACTGAGAAAAGTCAAGCATGCAGCTGCCAAGATGCCACTTGCCACCAGTTCGGCCATATTTCAGAGCTGCAACATCACTGGAGCGCCCAAAAGCACAAGGTGTGCAATACTCAGAGACATGGCCAAGGTAAGAAAGGCTGAAAGACGACCACCACTGAACAAGACACACAAGCTGAAACGTCTAAGACTGGGCCAAGAAATATCTCAAGACTGGTTTTTCTAAGGTTTTATGGACTGATGAAATGAGAGTGAGTCTTGATGGGCCAGATGGATGGGCCCGTGGCTGGATTGGTAAAGGGCAGAGAGCTCCAGTCCGACTCAGACGCCAGCAAGGTGGAGGTGGAGTACTGGTTTGGGCTGGTATCATCAAAGATGAGCTTGTGGGGCCTTTTCGGGTTCAGGATGGAGTCAAGCTCAACTCCCAGTCCTACTGCCAGTTTCTGGAAGACACCTTCTTCAAGCAGTGGTACAGGAAGAAGTCTGCATCCTTCAAGAAAAACATGATTTTCATGCAGGACAATGCTCCATCACACGCGTCCAAGTACTCCACAGCGTGGCTGGCAAGAAAGGGTATAAAAGAAGAAAAACTAATGACATGGCCACCTTGTTCACCTGATCTGAACCCCATTGAGAACCTGTGGTCCATCATCAAATGTGAGATTTACAAGGAGGGAAAACAGTACACCTCTCTGAACAGTGTCTGGGAGGCTGTGGTTGCTGCTGCACGCAATGTTGATGGTGAACAGATCAAAACACTGACAGAATCCATGGATGGCAGGCTTTTGAGTGTCCTTGCAAAGAAAGGTGGCTATATTGGTTGCGGATTTGTTTTTGTTTTGTTTTTGAATGTCAGAAATGTATATTTGTGAATGTGGAGATGTTATATTGGTGTCACTGGTAAAAATAAATAATTGTAATGGGTATATATTTGTTTTTTGTTAAGTTGCCTAATAATTATGCACAGTAATAGTCACCTGCACACACAGATATCCCCCTAAAATAGCTAAAACTAAAAACAAACTAAAAACTACTTCCAAAAACATTCAGCTTTGATATTAATGAGTTTTTTGGGTTCATTGAGAACATGGTTGTTGTTCAATAATAAAATTATTCCTCAAAAATACAACTTGCCTAATAATTCTGCACTCCCTGTATTTGAAAGAGTAAGTGTAAACACAAAACATTACTATATTTTATATGCTGAAAATAAGTTTAAATGTTAAAGAATTTCTTCAAGTTAAAGACAGTTTCATATAATTTAATTTTTGCTTAATGCAATTTGCATAAAATTAAAAGATTAAAACTCATAAAAAATTTTTAAAAAGAGGCTTTCCATTTGATTACATTTTATATGATGGATTATGCAGAAAAAATAGAATTGGGCTGAAAGGTCTATTGCTTTATTATGTATTCAGGTTGAGTATCTATTTATTTTTTTAAGCAACTAAGTAACTAATTACTTTTGAAAATAAGTAATCAGTAAGGTAATAGGATTACTTTTTTGGAGAAATAATCAGTAATTAGTAACTAATGACCTTTTTCAAGTAACTTGACCATCACTGCTGACCATGAACACCACATCTGCTCTGTATCAGTCCATAAAGTATAAACTTTAGCACAATGTTGCAAAGTAACCTCTGTAGCCTCCTCTAAACTGTACTAAACTATCTAGCATTTTTATGTATTTTTGAACAAAATGTAAGTATATTTGAATTTATTTTGCAAGACATTTTACAATATGAAAGAAACATAACATGAGTTTCACATCGTGTATATAGCAGATCCAATATCTTTTCAAAAAAACTAAAAAATAAATTATTACATTCCAAGTAGGCTTTTAATTTCTTGTTGGTCAAAGGTCACTGAGCAGTCCTTACCTTTAAAAATAACCTCATCTTCTTCTCACATCCTGTCTTTCTTACATCTTTAGTGTATCAGATCCCTATACACCACCTCCATTTAGTTTGATGGCTAGAAGGTGCCTAGTGAAATAACTCATCTCAAGCATTTGACCTCACACAATGCATGAGCTAGTATTATCAGTAAACCTTTATTAAAACTCCCATTCTTTACAAAGAAATCTGCTCACTTTAGGCACTCATGAAGTTGCATATGCATATATATATATATATACAGCCCATATATAAAGTGTGTATTAACACGCTTGCCAAGCCTCCTCTACATCTGTAAGCACCACCACCATGGCCCATTCCAAAGTGAAAACTTACCAGCAGGAAAGTGCCATAACATAATCCTGCAACATCTCTCAGGAGTTCCTTTTAATCCCCTCCTACTAAATTAAAGTGAGAAATTGAATTAGAGGCTTTTCTTGTCCAATAATACAGATTTAGAACAAAGTATCTGATAGAGAGCAAATACGTAGTCCCCTCTATTCTGACATATCCTCAGAAGTCTAATCTCTCACGTACATGCTGTGTTTGATGTCCAATTAACCAGAATGCACACAACTGAATATCCCATTTAAACCCCATTATCTAGACAAGGGAAATGCTCACAGCTACCTCAGAGTCTCCTGTCAAAATGCCCATGTTCTGCATTTCCAATGATGCCAGCTATTTCCAGACTAAAAGAAGAGATAAAGGCAAGCAGTAAGGAAGGACAATGATGCTGCCAGTTGCAGTATAAATTTACCAATCAACAGATTGAACTCAGGCTTCACAGCTCATTATCCCAAATTCATGACATCCCTAATTAGAGTCAGTGAACACAAACTATTTAGATGATAAGGGCTGATTTAGTGGTATATTGTACAAAGAAAGAAAATTTAACAAACATGTTTCATGAGCTATGCATACAACCTTGTGAACCTTGAGAAACATCATCAGTCTTGTTGTGGAACAATTTTGACCAACTTTTCCTGATTGCTTCAAGTCATTGTGGTTCACAGGCATTCTTTATGCACAGCACTCTTGAGGTCAAATCAAAGCAGTTAAATCGGGTTGAGGTCTGGACTTCAACTGGGCAGTTGCAACCTTGTTTCTTTTCTTTTCTTTTTCAATCATTCTGTTCCAGATATGCTTCTGTGCTTGAGATCATTGTTGTGTCGCATGACTCAGTTTCAGCCAGATTTCAGCCAGATGACCTCACATTTATAGGGAGTGCAGAATTATTAGGCAAGTTGTATTTTTGAGGAATAATTTCATTATTGAACAACAACCATGTTCTCAATGAACCCAAAAAACTCATTAATATCAAAGCTGAATGTTTTTGGAAGTAGTTTTTAGTTTTAGCTATTTTAGGGGGATATCTGTGTGTGCAGGGGACTATTACTGTGCATAATTATTAGGAAACTTAACAAAAAACAAATATATACCCATTACAATTATTTATTTTTACCAGTGACACCAATATAACATCTCCACATTCACAAATATACATTTCTGACATTCAAAAACAAAACAAAAACAAATCAGCGACCAATATAGCCACCTTTCTTTGCAAGGACACTCAAAAGCCTGCCATCCATGGATTCTGTCAGTGTTTTGATCTGTTCACCATCAACATTGCGTGCAGCAGCAACCACAGCCTCCCAGACACTGTTCAGAGAGGTGTACTGTTTTCCCTCCTTGTAAATCTCACATTTGATGATGGACCACAGGTTCTCAATGGGGTTCAGATCAGGTGAACAAGGAGGCCATGTCATTAGTTTTTCTTCTTTTATACCCTTTCTTGCCAGCCACGCTGTGGAGTACTTGGACGCGTGTGATGGAGCATTGTCCTGCATGAAAATCATGTTTTTCTTGAAGGATGCAGACTTCTTCCTGTACCACTGCTTGAAGAAGGTGTCTTCCAGAAACTGGCAGTGGGACTGGGAGTTGAGCTTGACTCCATCCTCAACCCGAAAAGGCCCCACAAGCTCATCTTTGATGATACCAGCCCAAACCAGTACTCCACCTCCACCTTGCTGGCGTCTGAGTCGGACTGGAGCTCTCTGCCCTTTACCAATCCAGCCACGGGCCCATCCATCTGGCCCATCAAGACTCACTCTCCATAAAACCTTAGAAAAACCAGTCTTGAGATATTTCTTGGCCCAGTCTTGACGTTTCAGCTTGTGTGTCTTGTTCAGTGGTGGTCGTCTTTCAGCCTTTCTTACCTTGGCCATGTCTCTGAGTATTGCACACCTTGTGCTTTTGGGCGCTCCAGTGATGTTGCAGCTCTGAAATATGGCCGAACTGGTGGCAAGTGGCATCTTGGCAGCTGCACGCTTGACTTTTCTCAGTTCATGGGCAGTTATTTTGCGCCTTGGTTTTTCCACACGCTTCTTGCGACCCTGTTGACTATTTTGAATGAAACGCTTGATTGTTCGATGATCACGCTTCAGAAGCTTTGCAATTTTGAGACTGCTGCATCCCTCTGCAAGATATCTCACTATTTTTGACTTTTCTGAGCCTGTCAAGTCCTTCTTTTGACCCATTTTGCCAAAGGAAAGGATGTTGCCTAATAATTATGCACACCTGATATAGGGTGTTGATGTCATTGGACCACACCCCTTCTCATTACAGAGATGCACATCACCTAATATGCTTAATTGGTAGTAGGCTTTCGAGCCTATACAGCTTGGAGTAAGACAACATGCATGAAGAGGATGATGTGGACAAAATACTCATTTGCCTAATAATTCTGCACTCCCTGTAGATGACAGTTAAACACAGCAAAAAAGTAAATAAAATCAAAGACTCAGCAGCACTAAATCCTGTCGCTCTTAAATCTATTTTCACCTGTTTAGCAGGAGTGGGGCTGGTGGAGGTTTGCCCGGTGCAGCAGCGGTCATGTCACTGAGGGCATCCGGGGGTTTCTCTGTGAATTTCACATTCTCGCGGCGGCTTGCTAGATGCTCACTTAGATTTGAAGTTTAATTTTTCGCTGTAGAAAGAAGTTTTCTTCCCACGCAGAGTGTACAGCGGACGCTAATGGTAACTAAAGCTTAAAGTAATGTACGTACGTCCACGCTTTAAACGCTGCATACTCTCTCCCGCACTCCATGTTATCCATTGTTGATCTGCACACGTTGGTTGCTGCCACGCACGTCGCACATTGTCATGAGGCACTCTCACATACTGATTACAGTAACGCCTTACTGCCAATCTCTGATGGTCAGAGATTAGTTACATTAAGGGTAGCAGACAGAAATATAAATTTAAATTGATGCGTACTCACTGAATTCTACCTTTACACCGTAAGGTTTCAAAATCAGATATGATAGCTTGTGTAATACCTGCTTATATTATGTTGAATTCAATTGTGTAAATCTATCAAAGGGGCATTGTGACTTAAATTATGATGATGACTCTTTTCCCCACTGCACCCACTACAAAATACTTTGTCCATAAAGTAAAAACCTGCCTCACCTTCTCACTATCTTTATTATAACTACAAAAAAGTCACATTGAAGCAGTTGTCACTGTTGGCATTTTTTCTAGCATGCTAATATTTGCATTTAATTGTGCTTAACTATAGCCTCATAGAGCCAGTAATGTGGTGATTCTTAATCTTTTTAGGGTTCAAACTGTTCAAACTGACAGTAGAGCTACTGTGCAGGGGCGATCGTGGCTCAAGAGTTGGGAGTTCGCCTTGTAATCGGAAGGTTGCCGGTTCGAGCAGTCTCGGTCGTTGTGTCCTTGGGCAAGATACTTCACCCGTTGCCTACTGGTGGTGGTCAGAGGGCCCGGTGGTGCCAGTGTCCGGCAGCCTCGCCTCTGTCAGTGCGCCCCAGGGTGGCTGTGGCTACAATGTAGCTTGCCATCACCAGTGTGTGAATGTGTGCGTGAATGGGTGGATGACTGGATATCTAAAGCGCTTTGGGGTCCTTAGGGACTAGTAAAGCGCTATATAAATACAGGCCATTTACCATTTAATGTAAAAACCTTAACAAACATAACATGATACCATCAGAAAATACTACAGTTTAATCAGCATCTCTCACTTGCCTGAAAGTTTCCTGAATATTATATGACAAACTGATGACAAACGATATAATATGAAAGTTTAGGAGGAGATATTTTATATATTATATAATATATAATTGCTCATCCCCTGTACATGCATGCTTTTATTAACACTTTGCTAATAATGCGTAAATATCGTGTCCCTTACTTCTACAGTGTATTGCTCAATAATCCATAACAAGGACACACACACACACACACACAAACACACACACACACACACACACTTTCCTTAGCTGATCTGTTCTAAAAAACTGTCTAAACTTTCCCATTCCCATTTCCACAGGGCCCCATATCTCACTATGGGAAGGGAGAGAAATAAGCAGAAGCGTGCTGCCTCTGCCAGCCTGTCGGATTTGAAGTTTATTAAGTATATCAAACTGGGGCCGGCCCCCTCAGGGAACATTTGCAATCCAAAGCTCTGCTTGCTGTTGCTTCCGCCAGCATCAAGCTGTCACAAACACTCCACTTAATTTGCAAAGCAGTGCACAGAGGGGGGAAAAATAAGAAAATAGGAAACAAGTGTCATTTTCTACCATGTGTGAGTACACCATTTGCATCTAAATCAATCTGATGAAAGTTGTTGGTTTTTTGCTCTTGGGGAGAGGTGATGAACTGGGTTGTTAACAGTACTAGATTTTGTAGTTTATTGTGCCGCATAAAATAGCCTCAGTAAGATTTCTGTACATTTCTAAAAGAGCTGTTTACTTGTAGGTTACATTTACCACCGACTTGCACAATTCTAGGCTTATCCATGCTCTACAGCAGCATAATATACTGAATGTCTAATATCTGTTATCAGTAGAGGAAAGGATATATTTCATTCCTTTTAGTTTACTGAGCTTTATTGATTGGTGTTGAGCAACACAAGTGAATCAGTGAATTTTCAGCTGGTATGTCCACAGCCACCACCAATAGCATCACGGCGATCCTACACACTCACCAGCTGAGTGCCTCACAACTCAAAAAACTGATGGACCGTCCCGGCTCCACACACCTAGACCAGATATGCAATTTATCAGTTGGAAAACATGCAGGAGGGCTAAAGGTAGGAGAACCTCCTGTCTTGTCTCGCTACACCAGCCACTGCTCAGTATGCTCTGCCTGGGCTCATTTCACCCTCCAGCAGACAGAAGAGTCTATATGGGCCCCTTGGTAAAAGACCCGAGGCACTCCCACCCAGAGTCCTTCCATTCTGCCCCCTCTTCTTCTCGCCTGAGGGGGAGATCAGACAGACAGGCCCAACAAGACAGGGAGTTATGATGCTATCTTCTGTATGTGTGTATTTGTGCATGATTGTGTGACTGTTATTACCACGGTGTGCTTATGTGTTAATATAGGATTTGTCCTTCATACTGGGCACTACAAATACCTCCAGTGTTCAACAAGTAAGTATTTCCTCTAAGAGAGGATGTGTTACAATGAGATATTAGAACTTAGCGGGAAAACGGATTACTCTGGTTCCAGAATTAAACAATTCATTACCGCAATTCTTTTTATAACTATAGACTAATTACATTAGCCATTATGGTTATGTCATAAGTCTGCCATGCTGCTTGCATAGTGCAAATGAATAGACTTACCAGGGGGAGATCTGGGCCATTTTTAAATTGGTTCTGGGAACCTATAGAGCAAAAGTTATGCTTTGGCTTGAGGTTATAGACCTGACACAAGCAATGATCATACAGACCGGTCCTGCTGTGAGGACATTAGTTATGAGAGCAAATTAATGTCTAACAAGCTAATTTCTGGTGCAGTTTATCAAATACTACTTCGGTGTCTGTCTCTGCCTCTTCTTTTGCAGCATCACATTAAGATACTCAAGCTTTTTCAATGGTTTTTCCTCAGCTGCTACAGCCTTCATCTATGAAAAGACAAATTGTGACTACTGTCTCTGATAATGTGTAGCACAAAAATAATTTACTCTCTTTTAGTAGCACTATATGCTTTTTTGTTGATCTGATGTTGATGTTTTGTTGATCTATCATTTGACATATCTCAACAACCATGGATAGGGAAACCTAAATTGTACTGTACATTTGTTATCTGTAGAAGAATTCATCTGGTTTCATTGGTCCCCGAAGTTCCTTTCACTGCTAAAATGAGGCTGACATTTGACTGAGGTATATATGAGTGTATATATATGATGCTTGTCATGAAATAAGGTGCAGGAATCATGACCTCCAGTGGAACAATTGTTCATGATTCTCCAGTGTTTTAACTTGTCAGTTCACCCGACTCATACACAGTAAGGACTGACAAATTGATAGCTCTTTCTCGATTCTGTGGGTGGCTCCCCTGAATGGCCGTTCTTAGTTGGTGGAGCAATTTGTCTGGTTAATTCCGATAATGAATGAAATTGTGACATGCTAACTAGTTACTCGACCCTGTGCGGTCCAAGTCAATCGTTTTAGAGGGATAAGTGGCGTTCTGCCACAGAAGATGGGTTGGCTATGGCTCAGGAGGTAGAGTGGGTCGTCTACCAATCAGAAAGTTAGTGTCAAATGTCAAAGCGTGTCAAAGTATCCTCGGGCAAGATACTGAACCCTGAGTTTCCCCTGATGCATCCATTGGAATGTGTATGTGTGTGTTAGACAAGGTGCTGGGTATAGAATAAAACACTTGCATGAATGTGTGTGATTGTCTGAATGATGGTTTGAGTGCTCAGTTAGAGTAGAGCTCAGAGCTTTGCAAGTATCAGTTCATTTACCATTTACATTACTCTCAGCCACAATTATCAACTATGCATTAAACTCATATGATCAGGAATGACGGACTCAGACAATGACTCAAAAAATAAAAACTCTGTGTTTGATGTAGAATTGTTGGTAGAATCTGTAAATATCTCTCAATCAAAACTGCTTTATACAGCTTCTCCTTTATTACTTTAAGGGATCCAAAGGCTGCTGCACACATGCATCTGTCACAGTGCAGGCAACATTTTCATAAATATGCAAATGACTAGCTATCCAGTTTACATGCATTAAACTGGAAAGCTAAAAATCTTTTTGTGTTTGTGTTTTCTTTACCAAATCTTAAATTATTTTGTGGCTGTTGACAATGTGAGATACCTAGAACAAGTTTATTAAAAGCCGGTCTCTTTTACTTAAAGGCCAGCTATTCTGGCAGAAATGGCAAGGACTGCAGTTTCTCTTGGTGCCACTTGAGACTGACTCATAAACTCGCGGATTAGAATGCTGAACTGTGAACCATTAAAAATGTACTCTGGTACCAAAACAGTTTTGGCTTTCATGAATAGCTTCCCCCATCATAACAAATCTGACTGAGATGAATTTTTGAAACTTATCCATCTGGATGCTGGAGATAAGGGTCCTAACACAGGGAGCTGCTTGGCCTCACCTTCACTATTTCAAGTCATTAAAGTGGACCTCTTCACTGTGTGTGTGTGTGTGTGTGTGTGTGTGTGTGTGTGTGTGTGTGTGTGTGTGTGTGTGTGTGTGTGTGTGTGTGTGTGTGTGTGTGTAGGTGTGTGTGTGTGTGTGTTGTTATTGTTGGTTGTGGTGCCTTTTAGAGCACTTTAGTGGATTATCTCACTAAAATTATGGCTGACTGCAGGGTGCTGATTATCTAAGAAGTTTGTGCCCCAGCGTTAGTGTTTTATTAGTCTCTTACATTAGCACTAATTAGCAGATATGAGTGTCAGAGCTTTCCACCTGCACATTTTATGGCTCCAGCGTCGTAGCAAGCTTACCAGCATGGGCTGATAACTTAACACTCCACACTCTCATCCAGTTAAGATGATTTTGGACATAAAAAGCCGACATGGTGGAGTATATTATATATAACCGTATATTATCCTGGAGAAGCCTCTTTCCACTTGTTGCTCTGTTGTAATGCATTACCGTTATTGGCACATCTGTTTTAGAACAATGTGACCACCATGTTTCGTGTATGCCAGAGAACCAGATAGTGATTTTGGACATGCCGAACTTGTACGAGAATATAAACTTTTGCTCTCTGAAGAATCCAGTTGATGATTTCTTCTTCTTTAAAGCATGCTCGCTCCCACATGCAAAACACACAATTTTTGTAGCGCTTTAAGAAGCACTCAAAAGCCCGCAGCTTCCAGCAGAACAGAGATGTAAGAATTCACAATGACAAGTCTGCCTTTGATCTTTCCATAACAAAAGTCTATTCTCCATGTCTTACAATGTCAGACCCTTAACCAGGTTCTGAAACACACACACTCACACAAAAGACCTTTTGAAAGTGTACAAAGTCTCATTGGAGCTATACATGTCATCAAGATATGCCCGAAACCACAACCACTACTGCATAAAAAAGGGGAAAAAAGGACACTGTCAACTTCATTGGATATCCCTATGGTTTAACTTTATTTCAGTAATGCTGAATTGGAAAGTGCATAGTGGAAAATCTGGATAAATGCACAAATACACCAGAAATGAAATATGGTTGTGTAGTAGTGATTTTTAATGGTTATGTCAGCCACTGCATGCTTCTGGGGTAACAATGAAGGTGGACATAATTTACATTGGTCAATAAGATGAAAAATAAGTATATTCTGAATGTATTTAGTTGCCTAAGGTTCAGATGTTATTCTCAAAGAATGGGCAATTTAGGGTTCACTAGTCAACCAAAGCATTATATAACACACTCATCACGTTAAACATTTTTAAATTCATATATTAAGCAGTGCTATCCCAGTCGATCTGCAAAGCAAGATGAGAGGAGCTATTTGCATAAGGGCAAAATCTGTGTACAGCACTCATACATAAGTAAGTGCAAGCTGTGACTGTTGCTTTTCTTTCAGTTTGAAACCTAAGGCTAGGGTTAGCAGACTTATGCATGCAGATGAATGCTAATGCTTTTGAAGTGAAATTATGCATTACTTTAAAAATTTAACACCTACAAAGTTAACAACATACGGTATGCGGCAACATGTGCTGGAGTGTCGACAGTGCTGCTCCTTGGTTCGAGGATAGGCTTTGCACAGCTGGGACTGGCAGAGGTTAATTAAGCTCTGGTGAGCAACATTCACTTTGTGACACATTTACTTTCATATTTCTCCCAGCAATCAAAAATAGAAGAGCTACGCATCTGTTTATGATAGGGTGTTTTGAATTCATTCCGTGTTGCTATAATGATCACATAAATAATGATAATGATGATTGTTGGACTGTGAGTTAATGTACTTACATAGTTACTATTAACATTTGAATATTTACTTATGAAGCATAATTTGAGCTTATAAAAATGTGTGCATATTTTAAGCTTCACACATCTGCATATTACTTCACTGATAGTAATCATGTTACACAAGAACATAAACAGAGTGCTGATCTATTTATGCTTTTCCTTTTGATAGTTCAGTATATTTTACTGGTGTTACTTAGGTAAAATTTTTACTGTAGTATTTTTTGTAGCAAACTTTATCAGAGTATTCTGACATAAACAGAAATTTTAGACCATGGGAAATAAACCTTAAGTGCAATTTGGCTAATCACTACCATCAGGACAAGATGTGCTCTATTACAGTAGATTTTTGTTCCCTGTTCACACATCATCAGCATAACTGACCTACACTGATGTGACTCCATCCTCATTACAAGTCAAATTCCCTTAACTAGTATGCACCACTGGAAAACCTTTGACCACTCCTTAGCTAATAAAAGAAAAAAAAATTGCATCAACTTCAAAGATGAGAGATCTCTCACCACTATGTTGTTTGGAGTGCCAAGCCAAGCTTGCTGCTTGAAGCCGAAGCTTGCACTGGCAACGCCACCGCTTGTATTAATGCACAACCATCACTCTCCCCTGCATCTAAATGTTTCATTACAGCCAAGGCGCAGACACAATTTCGCGGCCTATATGGGGCCGTTCACCAGCAAGCATGCCCTCTTAAGGGAAAAGTAAAGCATGACAAATTGAAATAAATGAGAGAGGGAGAGAGGAGAAGAGAACGTGGAGGGCAACGATGACAACGACAGGCCCTTTCTCCATATGGCCTCACAATGAGAATAACTCCTGTTTTTCTAATATCTCTGAGCTTCTCCCTGAAGTCTCTCTGCTCCTACAATTTTTCCATCTGCAGGTATAGCAGTGAAAGGGAGCCAACTGTCTTTAATAATAAAGTGATACTTTTGACAAAATTGAAGGCTAAAAAGCGAAAATGATTCAAGAGATGAAGTTTTTAATACTTAAGTTTCAAAAGCCTTTCTAGTTATCTTGCTCCATACTTTGAGTATAATACATTTTTTTGATAGGTGATTTCATCTTTGATTCACTACATATATGATACAATTGTAAAGGCAAATTGAAAAATACACTTGGTAAAAAGCCAGACAGATACATAATATCCTTATCAGTTTTGAAACACATAGGATTTACAGTAAGATAAGTAGTATTATTTATCGTTGATCAGCACTATCTATGTTTTTTATCTACTAAAGACCTGTGACCCATAGAGCATCAAGGAAATGACAACTCAATTCAGAAAATCTGAACGATTTTTTCACAGGCTAAGACTGTAGAAGAACAGTCTGAGCCCTCAGGTCAGTCCTTAGAGATGGGTGGATAAAGCTAACTTCCGAAACTATGATGATTACTTAATGTATATTAAGAACATAACGTATGTTATACGTATATACACATAACACATACACCTACATTACACACACACACACACACACACACACACACACACACACACACACACACACACACACACGTGTGTAGATAGATAGATAGATAGATAGATAGATAGATAATCGTTTCAGTTTGTAATCCGTCTGTAGTCAGTTTGTAGTCTGATTAATATTGACCGGTCGTGTTGAAATAAGGCTTTGCCTGCATGCAGAAAAAGTCATCAGAGTGTAGAGTGAAACTAATACAGTTGTTTTTGTGAATGCAAGCCAGTATGTGTTAGGTTGTCTGCACACGTGTTCCATTACTCAAGTGTGCTACACAATCACACACAGACACACACACAAACATCTGAGCTTTCACCTCCAAACCATCCCCTAACACCAGCCTCCATGCCCTAAAACCCTATAGTCCCTATATCATTGAAGCAGCACTGATATTCTACCACAGCAGGTGTGTTGCCATAGCAACATGGGGCTTTCATCTCCTGATTCCTAATTGAGCATGCATATTTTCTTTTGTATCCCCCAACAACCTCTAACATCCCCCCCACCTCCAAGCCAGTCAATCATTCTTTTCGTCTCATCTCTCTCCTCTGATTGGCTTGCTTCTCTCATGCTCTCCTTCAAAGTATTGACCTTCATACACGGCTGACTGCCGAATGACAATGAGGAGAAAATCACCTGTACTGCTGTCACTGCAGGAGAAAGCCGGAGAAGGACTGAAAGAGAAAGAACACCTGTTGCATGTTTGAGCAGCAAACCACTGAGCTCAGGAGGCACTTGAAGATATGGTTCTTGAAAATAATGTCATGAGTGAAACAGACAGAGAAAAAGAGGATTGTGGATTTTTCTTTGTCTACAAGTCCATTTCTTGTGCTCGATAAAAAAAATAAATAAAGCATACGAATAAAGGCTGACAGAGAAACAGTGGCAAAACATAAGAAGAGAAATGGTCAAGTGATATTTTTACAGTTTGTACTCTGCAAGATGTTTTTAAAAATGATCAATAGTTATCTTATACTGTCCTATAGTCTAACTTTATGCATGTCTCACAGAGTAAAACTGTACGTTTTTGCAGGTTTTCCCTATTCTGTTCTGCTTCTTTAAGAATATCAGAGCAGTCACAGGTATTGACTTTATCTTCTTTCTCCTCTCTACCTGTGAGCTCACATTGTCTGCTCCACTAAGCTCCAAAGGGCGACGGTGGCAGTGTGGGAGGGGAAATGCGGAAAACTAAGTCCTCATTATCTGGTCAGTTAGCACCTCTTATCTCCCCACTCGTTTCATCGCTGGCATCAACACTGGCGCGTTAAGAATAAGGTGGAAGATCTTTTAGCTGCCACTACTGGAGTTTCCTCTGCTGTGTGCTTTGATGGCAACTAGTTACATTGGGAGATTGATGACATGACTGAGATTGTTTACTGGTTTGCTGCCCTGTTATGTGGCAGCAGGTGATAGCGCCTACAGAGGGGTAGAAAACTGTCAGAGTTGCAGGAAAAGTCCTAAGGCGAAAATCTGCAGGAGTCCTCAATTAAACTAATTTGTGAAAAAACTACAACAACCTCTTTTCTTTGCTATTAGTGTTTCAGTTTAATAATCGTGTTAAGTTTTGCAACACGGACGCTCCGTTTGCAGACCCCCCATTCATCTCACCTGAGACGCCTTTGTTCTCTGGCCCTGGAGGCCGCAAACGCCGACGCAGAGGGAGAAGATCTGGCGTTCTGGTTCGACTGAGACGGCGCACTTACAGACCACCGTTACCCAGTTTATTACTGGCTAATGTGCAGTCTCTGGAGAACAAGCTGTGCGAGCTTCGGGCACGGATCTCATTCCAGCGAGAGATGCGGGACTGCTGCGTGATCTGCCTCACAGAAACCTGGCTATCGGACAAAGTACCGGACTCCGCAATACAACTGCCGGGGTTCTCTGTGCACCGCGCGGACAGGTCACAGGATCTTACTGGGAAAAGCAGAGGCGGTGGTGTATGTTTCATGATCAACAACAGCTGGTGTGATTATGCGAACGTGCACCCGGTCAAATCCTTCTGCTCACCGGACCTGGAGTACCTGATGATTAAGTGCCGGCCATTCTGGCTACCGAGGGAATTTACAGCAGTGATCATTACGGCTGTTTACATACCCCCACAAGCCGACACTGACCGTGCACTCAGGGAACTGTACAGCGCGATCAGCAGCGAGGAAACCACACACCCAGAGGCAGCGTTTATCACAGCCGGAGACTTTAATAAGGGAAACCTGAAGAAAGTCTCACCAAAACTCCATCAACACATCCTTTTTAACACACGTGGAAACCGGCTACTCGACCACTGTTACACCTCTTTCCGGGATGCGTACAAAGCCCTCCCCCGCGCCCCATTCGGCCAATCAGATCACTGCTCCATCCTGCTCCTGCCCGCCTACAGGCAGAAGCTGAAACAGGAAGCTCCAACCCGGAGGGCGGTGCACTGTTGGACGGACCAATCGGAGTCTGCGCTGCAGGACTGTTTTGATCACGCGGACTGGGAAATGTTTCACGTGGCCGCCAGAGACATTGATGAGTACACAGACTCAGTCTGTGGATTTATCAGGAAATGCGTGGAAGATGTCGTCCCATCCAGAACAGTCAAATCCTTCCCAAATCAAAAACCCTGGATTAACGGAGATGTTCGCGCGGCACTGGCGGCACGGAACACCGCCTTTCAATTCAATTCAATTCAATTTTATTTATATAGCGCCAAATCACAACAAAAGTCGCCTCAAGGCGCTTCATAGATACAGAGAAAAACCCAACAATCATATGACCCCCTATGAGCAAGCACTTTGGCGACAGTGGGAAGGAAAAACTCCCTTTTAACAGGAAGAAACCTCCGGCAGAACCAGGCTCAGGGAGGGGCGGCCATCTGCTGCGACCGGTTGGGGTGAGAGAAGGAAGACAGGATAAAGACATGCTGTGGAAGAGAGACAGAGGTTAATAACAGATATGATTCAATGCAGAGAGGTCTATTAATACATAGTGAGTGAGAAAGGTGACTGGAAAGGAAAAACTCAATGCATCATGGGAATCCCCCGGCAGCCTACATCTATTGCAGCATAACAAAGGGAGGATTCAGGGTCACCTGGTCCAGCCCTAACTATATGCTTTAGAAAAAAGGAAAGTTTTAAGCCTAATCTTAAAAGTAGAGATAGTGTCTGTCTCCCGAATCCAAACTGGAAGCTGGTTCCACAGAAGAGGGGCCTGAAAACTGAAGGCTCTCCCTCCCATTCTACTTTTAAATACTCTAGGAACAACAAGTAGGCCTGCAGAGCGAGAGCGGAGCGCTCTAATAGGGTGATATGGTACTACAAGGTCATTAAGATAAGATGGGGCCTGATTATTTAAGACCTTGTATGTGAGGAGCAGGATTTTGAATTCAATTCTGGATTTAACAGGAAGCCAATGAAGGGAAGCCAAAACAGGAGAAATATGCTCTCTCTTTCTAGTCCCTGTCAGGACTCTTGCTGCAGCATTTTGGATTAGCTGAAGGCTTTTCAGTGAGTTTTTTGGACATCCTGATAATAATGAATTACAGTAGTCCAGCCTGGAAGTAATAAATGCATGAACTAGTTTTTCAGCGTCACTCTGAGACAGGATATTTCTAATTTTAGAGATGTTGCGCAAATGGAAGAAAGCAGTCTTACATATTTGTTTAATATGTGCGTTGAAGGACATGTCCTGGTCAAAAATGACTCCAAGGTTCCTCACCGCGTTACTGGAGGCCAAGGTAATGCCATCCAGAGTAAGAATCTGATTAGATATCATATTTCTAAGATTTTCAGGGCCGAGTACAATAACCTCAGTTTTATCTGAATTAAGAAGCAGAAAGTTAGCGGCCATCCAGGTCTTTATGTCTTTAAGACATTCCTGCAGTTTAACTAATTGGTGTGTGTTATCTGGCTTCATGGACAGATAGAGCTGGGTGTCATCTGCATAGCAGTGAAAATGTATGCTATGTCTTCTAATGATACTGCCTAAGGGAAGCATGTATAATGTAAACAGAATTGGTCCTAGCACTGAACCCTGTGGAACTCCATAATTAACCTCAGTGTGTGAAGAGGACTCTCCATTTACATGCACGAATTGGAGTCTATTAGATAGATATGATACAAACCACTGCAGCGCAGTACTTGTAATACCTACAGCATGTTCTAATCGCTCTAATAGGATATTATGATCAACAGTATCGAACGCTGCACTGAGGTCTAGCAGGACAAGCACAGAGATGAGTCCACTGTCAGAGGCCATAAGAAGATCATTTGTAACCTTCACTAAAGCTGTTTCTGTGCTGTGCTGAGCTCTGAAACCTGACTGAAACTCTTCAAATAAACCATTCCTCTGCAGATGATCTGTTAGCTGTTTGACAACTACTCTTTCAAGGATTTTTGATATGAAAGGAAGGTTGGAGATTGGCCTATAATTAGCTAAGACTGCTGGGTCTAGAGATGGCTTTTTGAGTAAAGGTTTAACTACAGCCAGCTTGAAGGCCTGTGGTACATAGCCGATTATTAGAGATAGGTTGATCATATTTAAGATCGAAGAATTAATTAATGGCAGGACTTCTTTGAGCAGTTTTGTAGGAATGGGGTCTAAAAGACACGTTGATGGTTTGGAGGAAGTAATTATTGAAGTTAACTCAGAAAGATCAATTGGAGAAAAAGAGTCTAACTTAATATCAATGGTACTAAGAGTAGCTGTAGATAATATTACATCTGTGGGATGATTATTGGTAATTTTTTCTCTAATGATAAAAATTTTATTTGTGAAGAAGTTCATGAAGTCATTACTAGTTAACGTTAAAGGGATGGTTGGCTCAAAAGAGCTCTGACTTTTTGTCAGCCTGGCTACAGTGCTGAAGAGAAACCTAGGGTTGTTCTTATTTTCTTCAATCAGTGATGAATAGTAAGATGTTCTGGCTTTGCGGAGGGCTTTCTTATAAAGCAGCAAACTATTTCTCCAGGCTAAATGATGATCCTCTAGATTTGTGACACGCCATTTCCTCTCCAGATTACGAGTCATCTGCTTTAGGGTACGTGTTTCAGAATTATACCACGGAGTCAGGTACTTCTGATTTGAGGCCTTAGTTTTCACAGGAGCTACAGTATCCAGAGTCGTACGTAGTGAGGAGGTGAAATTATTAACAAGAAAATCGACCTCTGTTGGGGTAGCGTTCAGATAGCTGCTCTGCTCTGTGTTGGTACAGGGCATTGAAGATGATAACAGTGGGTGGATTATATTCTTAAACTTAGTTACAGTGCTTTCAGAAAGACATCTACTTTGATAAAGTCTACTCTTCACCGCTGTGTAATCAATTATTGTAAAAGTAAATGTTATCAGGAAATGATCAGACAGGAGAGGGTTTTCAGGAAACACTGTTAAATGTTCAGGTTCGATGCCATATGTTAAAACAAGATCTAGAGTGTGATTAAAGTGGTGGGTGGGTTCTTTTACATTTTGAGAGAAACCAATTGAGTCTAATAACAGATTAAATGCCATGTTGAGGCTGTCATTTTTAGCATCTACATGGATGTTAAAATCACCCACAATAATTATTTTATCTGAGCTCAGAACTAAATCAGATAAAAACTCTGAGAAATCAGACAGAAACTCTGTGTAAGGCCCAGGTGGACGATAGATGATAACAAGTAAGACTGGTTTCTGAGTTTCACAGCTGGGGTGGACAATGTTAAGCATCAGGCTTTCAAATGAATTAAAAGTCTGTCTTGGTCTTTCATTAATTAATAGGCTGGTGTGAAAAATTGCTGCCACACCACCCCCTCGGCCTGTGCTTCGAGATTTCTGGTAGTTAGAATGGCTCGGGGGTGTTGATTCATTTAAACTAACATAATCATCCTGCTGCAACCAGGTTTCTGTAAGGCAGAGTAAATCAATTTGTTGATCAATTATTAAGTCATGTACTAACAGAGACTTGGAGGAGAGAGACCTAATATTTAATAATCCACATTTCACTGTTTTACTCTTTGGTTCAGATGTGGATACTGTATTGTTCTTTCTTTGTGATTGTTTATGTTTAAGTTGTTTGTTGCTGGTTTTTAGTTTGTTTTTTGTCTTTTTGGAAGCTGACACAGTCTCTATGGAGATGGGTTTTTGGGGGGGTAGCAGGAGGAGAGAAGCTGCAGAGAAGCGTGTAAGACTGCAACTCTGCTTCCTGGTCCCAACTCTGGATAGTCATATTTTGGGGGGTTTAATAAATTGCCTCCGCGAACACATCGGACTACAAACACGCACATTACCAACTCCGGAAGACGATCAAAGCAGCCAAACGTGAGTACAGGGACAGGGTGGAGCAACAGTTTGACAACCCTCGGAGTATGTGGCAGGGACTAAACACGATCACAGATTCTACGCTAGATTCGACGCAGCGAACACCATGAGACCGGACAGTGTGCGCACCGCGGATGACGTCAGTGCGCACACTGTGTCTGAGGAGGATGTGCGGAGGTGCTTCAGGAAGGTGAACGCACGCAAAGCTACTGGTCCGGACGGGATTCCCAGCCGCGTCCTCAAGTCATGCGCGGCTCAGCTGGCTGGAGTGTTCACGCACATCTTCAACCTTTCCCTCTCTCTGTCTGTAGTCCCAGCCTGCTTCAAAATGGCCACCATCGTCCCTGTACCCAAATCCTCCACCATCTCCTCATTGAACGACTGGCGACCTGTAGCCCTGACCCCCATCGTAAGCAAATGCTTCGAGAAGCTGGTCAGGGACTTCATCTGCTCTGCACTACCCGACTCACTGGACCCTCTACAGTTTGCATACCGCCACAACAGGTCCACTGATGATGCCATAGCCCTGACACTACACACTGCCCTGTCACACCTGGAGAAGAGAGACACGTATGTGAGAATGCTGTTTGTAGATTACAGCTCAGCATTCAATACCATCGTTCCCTCGAAGCTGGACAGGAAACTGCAGGATCTAGGACTGAGCAGCTCCCTCTGCAGCTGGATCCTTAGCTTCCTGTCTGACAGACGCCAGGTGGTCAGACTGGGCAGCATCACCTCATCCCCCATCACACTGAACACTGGTGCTCCACAGGGGTGTGTACTGAGCCCTCTCCTGTAGTCACTCTACACCTACGACTGCACAGCCACTAACAGCTCCAACATCATTGTGAAGTTTGCGGACGACACTACAGTGGTGGGTCTTATCACCAACGGTGATGAGACGGCTTACAGGGAGGAGGTCAGCGCCCTGACCCACTGGTGTCAAGACAACCATCTCACCCTCAACGTCGCAAAGACAAAGGAGTTGATAGTGGACTTCCGGAGGTGCAGAGAAGTACACACCCCCATCACCATCAACGGCGCTGCTGTGGAGAGAGTGAGCAGCTTCCGGTTCCTTGGTGTACATCTGGCTGAGGATCTTACGTGGTCAGTACACACAAACAAAACAGTGAAGAAGGCGCAGCAGCGCCTCTTCTTTCTCAGGAGACTGAAAAGATTCGGCATGAGCCCCCGCATCCTCAGGACCTTCTATCACTGTGCCATTGAGAGCATCCTCACTGGATGCATCACCACCTGGTATGGCAACAGCACCGCCTACAACTGCAAAGCTCTCCAGCGAGTAGTGCGGTGCTCTGAACGGATAATTGGAGGTGAGCTTCCCTCCCTCCAAGACATCTACAGGAAGCGGTGCCTGAGGAAAGCGGGGAGGATCATCAAGGACTCCAGTCACCCCAGCCATAAACTGTTCAGACTACTTCCATCAGGAAGGAGGTTCTGCAGCATCCGGTCCCGTACCAGCAGACTGAGAGACAGCTTTTTCCATCAGGCCATCAGACTGCTGAACACGTCATAGACACCTCACCTCCACTACTGGAACTTCAACATTATGCACTCCATACTGTATATAAATGCCACTTGTTTTGCACATATTCAACTCTGTATATTTTATATATTTTATTATTATTTTTTTATTTTTTTTATTTTTATTTTTTTACTATTTAATTTGTAAAAATGTGTATACACACACACACACACACACACACACACACACACACGTAGGAAAATATTTAGTATACACATCCAGAAATGCATACACTATTATATATTGTACATATATTTATTAGTTTCAGGTTGGCCATTCTTGTATTTTGCTCGTTTGTGTTGTTGTGTTTGCACATCTCTGTTGCTTGTGGGGCTCGCACACAAGAATTTCACTCGCATGTGCTGTGCCAGTGTGCCTGCACATGTGATGTGACAATAAAAGTGATTTGATTTGATTTGATTTGCACAATTTCCAGAAAAATGTGGGTCTTTTTTTAATGTTGCTGTTTCACTGCTAGTTATTTATAAACCTCAAATGTGCCCATTTTGTAACTTGAAGGATTTACTTAATTTTTTTCCACTGTGTAGATATTTTTTTAAAAATTGTTTCCGCTTCTATTAATGTCCAAAAACAAACACAAAACCCCTCTTAGTGATAGGCTATGTTGACAGGAGTTAAAATGTCATCATGAAGAGGGGTCGTTCACTGTGACAGATATCCACAGGTCCTATTCCACTATCTGTCTCATTTCTAATCACAGCAAGACTGTGGCTCGTGGCTCAAGAGTTGGGAGTTCGTCTTGTAATCGGAAGGTTGCCGGTTCGAGCCCCGGCTTGGACAGTCTCGGTCGTTGTGTCCTTGGGCAAGACACTTCACCAGTTGCCTACTGGTGGTGGTCAGAGGGCCCGGTGGCGCCAGTGTCCGGCAGCCTCCCCTCTGTCAGTGCGCCCCAGGGTGGCTGTGGCTACAATGTAGCTTGCCATCACCAGTGTGTGAATGTGTGTGTGAATGGGTGGATGACTGGATATGTAAAGCGCTTTGGGGTCCTTAGGGACTAGTAAAGCGCTATATAAATACAGGCCATTTTCCACAAAACCAACTGACTCTGCCCATCAGCTGTCTAATGAACACAGTAAACCATTTAACCAACCAACTAAAATCTGGGCTATTTTGCTGAGATCTGTTGGAGATCAAAGCATAGATAAAAGATTGACACGGACACAATGCCAAATAAATGCTGATGTTGCACCCTCTGCTGGATGTGCAAATATGCCACTGTGATAGTATGTCAGTGCTTGGGGTGGCACAGTGGTGGAGTGATAAGCACTGTCACCTCCCAGCATGAAGGTTCTAGCTGGGAGGAACCTGCTGGTTGGCTGGTGCTTCTCTGTGTGTACTTTGCAGGTTGGCCCTTTGTCTGTGTGGGCTTTCTCCATTAGTTCTCCAAAGGTCCAAACAGGATAGATGGTTGTCTGTCTCCCTTGACGTGTCTGCTGTGTTACCCTGGCACTCGCCTGGGCAATGAAAATCAGTTAAAGCAGCTTCTATTGTTGATCTATAATATTCACAGGTGATTATTGAAAACAAAGTACTGAATACCTCGTTGTTGAATTTATGCGTTTACACACCACATCTGCATTTGATCATTAGTAATTATTACACATTTTGTCCTGTTTCTCTGCCCCTTCCAGAGCCTCGTTCTGCAGGTTTCTTCCTGTTAACAGGGGTTTTTTCCTCCCCACTGTTGCCTAGTGCTTGCTCATACGTGGTTGTCTGACTATTGGAATATTCTCTCTGTTATTGTCGGGTCTTTGCCTTGAGGTAACTGTTATAGTTTGGTGCTATTTAAATGAAATGGAATTGAACTGAATAGCAAGCTGGCCCTGACAAGTTGTATATCTATGTTGTTATATTGCAGTGTAATGCTAAAATATCTTGGTTTTGGGGATCTAACTGTGTAAATATTTTTGTATCTTCAGTTGCCAGTGTGTGCATACATATTTCAGAGTCCTTGCAAGTGTGATAGATTTGAATTTAACTATGGCACATACAATCCCATTATCCTGCTGGTGACAGCAAGCTTATATATGGATGCAACTACTGTCTGTATTTACTGCCCCCCAAAGATGCTGAACAGCACAGACTAATAATTTATCTGTTTCATCTGTGGCTTGTGTTCTCATTATGTTGTAAGATAGCCACATTGTAAAAGAATTCAATCAGCAGAGAAATATTTATCTGGAAGCCTGCCTTGGCTTTGATATAAAGTCTGATAAAAGTTGTTTTTACATTATGAGTCAACATGCTTTCATTACTGATGTTTGACCACGACTATTTAAACTTAATATTTTCTCATATCTGTCTTCATAAAACCTTAACAGTGCTGTTATCTCTGTCCACATTCCCTTCATGTTTACCCAATCCATTACCAAAAGAGAAGGAACCTCAAGCACCTCTCTCTACCCACAATCCCCTCTCTCTGATGTGACTACAGATGTATCTGGGTTGGATCACAGAGGGACAAAAATGAATTTGTTGGCATACCAGCTCTGGCATTTTGAGACAAGAAGAGACAAAGACACATCATAAACGGGCAGGAGTGCTTTGTAGCACCTGTCTCTGGTCCGAATAATCTGATCAAAAGAGCACAACAGAGAGGAAGCCTGTTGGTTCTGTCACGGAGGAGCTAAATTTGATTCACAGCAGGGTTTCTGGAAGTACAGACAAAAATAGAGATAATTTTCTTAAGCTAAGAGTGTGCATGTGAAACATTAGCATAAAAAATTCAAAGTGTATTTAAAACTTCAAAAGCCACACTAAGACTTTTTCAGTCAAATGTTATTTTACTTTGTTATTTCTAAACCTCTAATTAATTCCTCTCCTTAAGTAAATCTCCTTTTTTTTTCTTGCTCCGTGTCTTTTTTCTGTCCTTTCCAAGTCTTTGTCTCTTCTTGCACCACCTGGTTGTTGGTTGATGGACGGGCCAATGTGACCAAAACCCTACTAAAACACAACATGTTACTCCATTTCTATGAGGTCTCAAGTATTATCTACACCAATCCCAACCACCAACAACACTGACCCAAAGAAGAGTACATGAGGCTATATAAGGCATGCATCGCCCTCATATACACAGGGTGTATAGCTCTCCTGCAGCTTACAAGTGCAAAAACGGTTGATGAGAATAAAAAATACCATTCTCTTTTCTCCATTGTCACTCCCTCAGTTCTGCTGAATCGCCTTGTAGCCTAATTTAACAGAGTAGTTCTTTAAACTGGCTCATGCATTTTCAGACCATAATATCCACACATTTCAAGTACTTTCTGTTTGGAGCAACATGTAAATCCAAGAGTCCAGCGGCTGAGTCAAATTGGTTATGTTGTCATTTTCCTGATTTGCAGAGAGAGCTGTGGAATTGCTTCTTTTCCCCCGGCACAGAGTCAGTTCAAATGGTCAAAACATACATACCAGCTGAATGCAAAGCAGAATGCGTCAATAACGTTCTGCAGTTTTCAGGCATCATTACAAGAAAATTCAGATATTACATAACCTGTGTCTTATAGTTGCATTTCTGGCTAGTGGAATTTTATTTCAGCGAGATTAAGGTGAACACTCTGCTGATTAATAAAAAAGAGGCCTTTTTTTTTTCAACTTTAAGGACATTTTAAGAAACATAACCAATGCAAAGAGTGAGATGAGATGAAGAATGTCTGCACCATGACTGTATGTTCAATTTTGAGCTAAAACAGGTGGAGGTTAGCGCTAGTCAGCATGAAGTATGTCCACTGTAGTGTGCATGAAGATGAATGAATAACCCATGTATAGTTTCTCTACATTAAATACAGAATCTAAGATGTTATATAGAAAATTACTTGCTGTAACTAGCAAAGCTGTATTCATGAAGATATTTTTTTCATCCATCAACGTGAACTCCTGACATTGTGCGTGAAGAGAATGTCAATAGAGTGATTTTCTTTAAATGGACTTGCAATATTTTTGAAAGTTTCGTTTTCATTTAATTGTGTTTTCTTGTATTTTTGAATAGCCTGTAACTCTAGTTAGTTTTTATGTCTGTTTGTGGATAACAGATGAGCTTCACCTGGATAATTAGTGAGCTTTAGAAGTGTTCTTAGGGAACGATCACCTTTAGGGATTATCAGGGTAGCTGATTGTGGTTGTTTCCAGTCTTTTTACAACACAAGGCTTCCTTAATCGAAATTATTATGCAGTACTGTGCTGATAGTTAGCGAGACTTGTCTAAGTAATTCTAAAGTCTAAGTAATTGCTTGTCGTTGATGTTGTGCTAGTCCACTTTTAAAGGATATTTAAGCATCTACACTGCAGTCTGCAGTTTCATTTTATTTTTAAATAAAAGTTTAGTTCTGCCCCTTCTATTACTGACACATTTTCTCTTCTACTCCTGTTGGAGTTATTAGGATGTCCATAAAAAAGTCTCAGAGATGCAAAGAAAGAGAAGAGAGATTTGATACATTTACTCACGCTGGGTACCATGGTAACAATTTGATTATAATTTAATGTCTTTGTTGCGTAGCTGCTGAATAGAAAGAGGAACTTGCTGCTGAAAGGCTGTTCATTGCACCGTTGGGTGAATTCTAATAATCTCTCGTTGCTTTTTCTGTGTTCTTTATCCTGGATCCTTCAAAGCCCCTTCCACTTGGCTCTCTGGCGTTCAAGCAGCTTTGTATAAAGGGTCAAAGAGCAGCCTCATCAAAGGGTCGTTTGTGAGTCTCAATGGGGAAGTAGGCTTGCTCCTTTCCTTAATAGGGCTTGGCTCAACAGAAGCATTTTAGAGGGACTATTGAGAGGGTTTTATTCCTAAATAAAGCTTTATAAAAGGGAAGTATGGAATCAAGGAACTTTGTTTCCTATTGGTGGGTGGTGCATGCGGAGGTTATTAAATGATGTGGATCACCACAAGAGTGTGCTAAGAGGTCCTTAAGACTAGGGGAAAGAAATGCATTCAATAACATGTGTAAACAAGAGGAAAATAGCAGGAAGGATTGATCTTACAATGAATATGCACTGCTGATATTTGCCGCTAATTAAAATATTGGCTTAACAGTACATGCATATCGGTTTTACAAAGATATATTACAAGTAAGATGCTTTTACTCTGCTATGCAGGAATACATGATCTTAGCAATCACTGCACTGATAAAGTTTCTTACTTTATATAATTACCACAAAGTCACTTACTCGTTTACAAAAATACACACGCGCACAAAGGCACACCCGCTCACACCAACACCACCTCAGGCAACAATAATCAATTAGAATATCCTGGCAAAGGCTGGCTGCACCATGTAAATGATATGATACAAATGAGCTTTTCCTAATTAAACGGTCTAATTTGCTAAAAGGGGTGTGAGAGGGAGGCTTGCGCTGGAGCCAGCTGAAATGTGCAACAACAACAAAATGCCCCAGGTGCTGTTGAAGATGATAAATGGGAGTAAAGCTGTGTGTTTTTTGAAATGAGCTGTTATAGTGAACATGACATGTGTATTTGTGTTTTTATAGGGATGATTTATTTCCCGCAAACTCTATTATAAGGCTGAAAGAGATGCTTTCACTAGTCCGTACAAAACCTTGTGCTGACAGTTCAAACAGCGTGTTTGAGACCAGTAGGATTTGTGCTTAGCAAAGCCTCGGAGATAAACAGTTCCAAATGACTTGCTTCCACGAGTGCAATTTTCATCCGTGTGTTAAATATTTGAGATACTAGCTTGCAGTTTTAGCTCTTTGAGGTTTCTTTTGCTTGAAAGCTTTCATGCCAGGTGTTTCATTTCCACTTTCAGGCTTGGAGCTATAAGCTATGCACATATGTCCTAAACCTACACACGGATCACACATCTGTCAGGATTCTACCGAGACGTAACACATCTGCTAAATTGTGATCACAAACTGTAACATGAAAAGTTTTCAATTTGCCTGTAAATTCAGACGATCTTACAAATGAGGTTATTCATTTGTGGAATCCTTTGTCACCAGTGAAATGTTACTCAGGGCAAGCAAGTTTAAAATTTAAGCCTTACACTAAAATCATTGAATCTTTAATTTGATTTCTAGTCATTTGAAACCTTGAACCACAGTGAGATAAACAATTCTGAGAATTAGTGGCACTCTCTGATGTTTCTTATGTTTCACTTTGTTTTTTATTTGAAACAGGCTGATCACATTTAATTCCACCTAAAACAGACACCGTAGCACAAGCTACTAGCAGGCATGAAGTGGGCAGTAGTCCCCCCCCAACCCCACGCGCTTTTAGCAACTGTATGTTTTAGAAAAATCAGTCAGCAGGAGAGAAAAAAAAGCTGTACATATGTCCAGTTTAATACAAAGAAGACACAAGCAGAGAGAGAGCGAGACAGAGAATGGTATATTACTCTGACTAATGACAGCTAGGAACCACATCAGGGATGCGAGGGTGGGGGCTGCCAGGTGATGTGATGGAGAAGTGCCTAGAGGGCACTGCAAGACATTTTAATAATAAAGAGCTCCCCACTGAGAATGATGTGTATGTATCATTGCATGTGTGGTTGGGTGCCTGTGTGTGTGTGTGTGTGTGTGTGTGTGTGTGTGTGTGTGTGTGTGTGTGTGTGTGTGTGTGTGTTCTTTCTCCTTAGAGCTGTAATGATAACCTATCACCTTCAGAAAATAAATACTTGCTGCATAATTACATGATAGCTGTGATCGCTATTTGTTAATATTTTCTTTCCTCCATCTCTTGTCATTCTTTATGTTGCACAACCAGCTTTGCGTTGCATTTGTTTTCTAAATTACAGATTCTGATTAATGTGAACATTAACCATTAACATTTACTTTTGACACTGACTTGTCTACCAGCCAAAACTGCAGCACAGTAACCCTGTGATAATCTGTCTATGCAACTTTGAAAACTGAGCTTTTCGCTGCACTCCACAAACCTTCAATTGTCGCCTATATCACACCAACCACTTGTCTCAGAATCTCTGTCTGACATGCTTTAAAGGCCTGTCACCAGCTCTACACATTAAGGTCAGCCGTCAGAAGTCAGAATGGCGGGACGAGGCCCTGAGAGGTATATGCAGTGCACCTTCTCGTGCTCTATTCATCCACCCCCATCATCCCTCTCCTGCTCTGTTCACCCTGCAAGGTGCACTGAATGATGGGTAATACGGTATATTTATGACAGATCTGGGTTGCTCTTTTAGCTGTTTTACAAGATATTTCTCTTTATGTCTCTCTCACACAGATGCACCTGGAGCAATGTTTCCCACAGAATGAGATCTTGTCTGTGTCGGTAGCTGACTGGAGGCAGCAGGTATATCAGGTGCTCCACCACAAATATCTTAATTGCCAAGTATTGTGACAATAAATAACGGAACAATGCACTGAGGAATGACTCCACAAACTCCACCTTCTTGCGCTGCAGTCGGCTATTCCACGGGTGCACTTTAATGTTTCCTCGTTCAAATCAGCAGCATCGGTGAACTTCGCAAAGCAGCCTACAAACAGGTTTTTTCAACTGCTGCAGATTCTGATTGGAGAGGGGCTTGAAGGATTATATCGTCAGTTGACCAAAAGCCGAACATACAGGCACGTGTAGGAGAGACATATGGGACACACTGACCACGCTTTTCTGTTTTCCGCTCTCTATCTTTCTCTATATCCTCTGCGTCCCACTTTCTCTTCTTATCCCCTCAACTTCCCACAGTATCAATAAATCATTCTTGGGCAGCTCCAGCAGACTAAATCAGTCACTATGTAAACATGGCTGCTAATCCATCGGCAGCCTGCCTAACTCCCACTCCCTTACATCCTCCTCTTCACTTTATCTAGCAGCACCCACTAGGGACTTTCTGAGCTGCGAGAAGAGCAGTCTCTATGCGTTTTTCACTGCCTGCGGTCTCCCGTAACCTGCGACGCACAGAGACACACGTGAGACGCACAGGGACCGGGGAAGACACAGGCACAAGATGGACGCCTGTCTCGAACACCTATTTTACACATGAGTCGTGTCTGCTAGGCACTGGATGAAGAACTTGAATTTTTCATAATCAGGGAGGGTACATTTACACCTACACAGCAGATCTGGGTATTACACTAGAAAACAGTTCTGGAAAGTAGCTCCAGTATGTTTACCAAAGAACAGTACAAAAATGCTTTTCTCCAACTACCTGTAGGTTATGTGGATATTTTAATTTCATGCTACGCCAGTGTTACATTTATATGTGTAACCAAAGGTTAACAGTTACTCAGCGGTTTATGGAAACCTGTATGCTGATGATATTACAGTAAATAGAAAGACACAGTACTGATACACTTCTCTTCAGCTTTAAAAAAGCCAACTGCCCACTAAGAATGCATTAAAAATAACTCTAGACTCTAATATGATACGTACATCATCGGAATTTGCTTTCGTGTGTGTTGTGATAGTCGTAATCAAATCACTTTTATTGTCACATCACATATGCTGGTACACTGGTACAGCACATGCATTGTGGAATTTATTTTGGTTACTCAAAAGGAAGGAAATCACATTGATGATGTAAAAGTCTCAAAAACTTACAAAAAGCTGCAGCTGTATCAGAGATGATACATCATCTGATGCTGCTGCAGTCAGTTTTTGCCAAGGTGACTTAAGTACCTTTCATTTAACCAGCTAAAAAGACTCATTGACTTTTAAAATATTTTTTAAAATATTTTGCGACCTGAACCAGAAACTGCAACAAATGTAACATAATAGTCCAATGAAGATATGTTAAGACCAAAAAGGACTGGATAAATTATAATGTAGGTACAATAATGTAGAGTTATAGAAGAAAAGTTGAACTCTTTTTTATTTATATATAACCCCTTCATAAGTCCTATTGACTACAGTCTGTTTACCAGTACAGGCAGGTGATCACAGCAGTGGCTCACATAATTATGAGATGAGACTGACTATGCTGTGTCTGGGAGGGAGGCACATTAAGTACTTGTGCTTTTTGTGTGTAAAACGTTATATTCAGTCATGTATTTTAAAAATTACCACAAGTCTTTTGAAATTGGATCATTCTTTTTGATACACCCTGTATTTTGCTTCCAAGGGGAGCAGGGCATGAGATCATCCTGACAGAGGACAGAAAAAAAGGCAGCCATCATCCAAAGAAGAGCTTTGAAGGTCCTTCAAAAAGCCTGAGGAACTATTTCTGAAGACTACTTGAAGAAATGACAAGAAAGCTGCCTAAGAGATTTCTGGCTGTGTGGATGAATAAAGGTACCCTTACCAAATATTAATTTTCAAGCTCATTAGAATCCTACAATGTCTTTTTTTGCCTTAAATATTTTATTTAAATTTACAATTGCGCAGTAAATCATTGCACCTGTTTCTGTTTTTCCTAGAAAATATAAAGAAGTGAGGGATGGCTCAAGACTTTTGCACAGTAATGTATTAGCTTGATATTGTGGTTCTGTGATATTTGGAGTAAATATAATATTAAGTGTGAATATCCCTGGAGCCTTCTTTTTTCAGTAACTACATGAACTACATGGGTTTGACTCAGCTGGCTGTTTGGAGACCTTCTGTGTTGAGTTTGCATTTTCTCCCTGTGCCCACGTGGCTTTTCCTCAAGTACTTCGACTTCCTCCCACAGTCCAAACATATCCTCATTGTTGATTCTACTGTCAGTATGCGTCAGCACTGTGATAGACTGTCGGCCTGTCCAGGGTGTACCCTGCTCCTCACGCCATGACAGCTGGGGTGGTCTCCAGCCCTCCAGTAACCCTAAAATGGAATTCATTTACATTCTTCTGTGTTAATATATGCACCAAGATTAGTGATGTTGTGGACAGGAAATGATCAGACAAGCTTTGAGTTAATGTTTTGTTAAAAATTAATTGTCAGTACTTCTGGGTTTCAGAATCACGAAACGTGCAGAGCTCTTAACATCTGAGCCACATTTGAGACACATTGATGGAAATGAGGAAGTCATTATTATCTACTGAACCATTCGTTGCCTAATATATGAGTGTAATGTGCAGAAGGCTTTGTGCAAACACATACCTACCTTTGAAATTATTCCTTGTTGCCAATTTTTCACTCTGTCCTAAGACTGCAACGCTTTACTTGAAAGCTTCCTCAGGGCATGTATTGGTTTTCCACACTCTATAGCTTAACCAGATCCACTGGACAATACAAAAAGAGCAGCATGACGTAAAGTTCAACATGGATAGACACCCATAGCTGTACAAGCTGCACCATACCCGTGAACTCATACACATGCAGTCTGAGCCTATAATGACATGGTGAATCAAACCTATTAAACTGCATTAGTTGCAGTGTGGAAAGGACAGAGGAAAGAGGGTCAAAGGACACCACTTTAATTTTTCTGCCTCTATTCTTCCTCTGTATTAAGAGGGAGGGGTAGATGAATTAAAAGGAGCGAAGCAGTACACTGTAGGTGCTAGAGCAGAAGAAAAGCAATTAAAAGACAATTGCCTTATTTTCAGGGGACTCATCTTCAGCAGCCGCCTTCTTTGAAAACATGTTTTTGTCTAAAGAAACGGTAACAATTGCATATCTGATTGCACAGTGGGATCAGCAGTGAGAGATAAAGTGAAAGGACAGAAATGAGAGGGGAGATTCATGCTGAGAAACAAAACTGAGCTCTATTCACACGACAACATCCTCTTCAGAGAGATGGGGAGCTTTGCAACTGTGACAATTATAGCATAATATTCTCTGTTCCATTCGGTGTACTGTTGCCTTCAACTTGCTTTGAGCTGTTGCTCGAGTGCAGATTTTTTGCATTTTTACATAACTCAGTTGTATTCTCGTTAAAATTATTTTACATTTAGCAAGCAATTTAGGCCACTAATTACAGGAGCAGTCACATTATTGTAGTTTGTGGCTTTTACCTGTATAGATTTGAATACTTTCAAAAAACAGAAGCTCTAGCTGAACAGATAGCTAGGAGAGATTAGGCAGAATGATCAGATGTCTCTGGCTGCGCAGCCTGCTCTCATATTTGTCACGATCCCTGGGTTTGAGCTTGTTTTGGTGATTTTAGTTTAGATTTTGCCTTCATATGCTGCCGAGTTCCTGATTTCCTATTTTTCTTCACTGTGTTGGTTATAGTTTAGTCTTTATATTGTCATATTTTTTAATCTCTGGCGTTTTGAGTTCTGGTGCAGAGTTAGTTTGTGTTTCCTTGGAACAATACTATAATCAACTGTTTTGCAATAGCATGTAGGTTTTAAAGAGCCCTTAATGCCACCCAAATTCTAGTTTTTAGCAATCTAATTTGAAGCATGTTAAAGATAGATAGGTTCTCATTAACCGAGCTGCAAATGACACATCAAATACAACCAGAGCCAATATAGAGATATTTCCTGAGAGAAGCCACTAAAATGAGCAGGTGCAATGAAAATATGAGATGGCTTCTAGGCAAATGTTTGCATGTGTTTAAAGCAATAAAGCATCTTTCTACATTATAAAGTTTAAACTGGAGACCTGAGGAATGCATCTCCTTTTCATTAGCTGACTGTTTTGTAGCTTTCATATCCTCTGGCTTGGAGCCAGTCCAGACTCTCCCTCTGTCTCCAACGCTAAATAATCAAATGCATTATTCAACGATGCCCCCGTGCTCTCTCTTCTCTTAAATATTAAACTTTGAAAATTGATTTGTCTTTCAGAAGTCATCACAATCACAGAAGTCATGCCTGTGCAAACACTGATTACTCACACAGATGAAGGGGCCACAGAGGAGGCGACTGAGAGGAAGAAGAACCTGAGGGCAGATGTAGGGCATTTTTAAGGGCTGATATTATAACAGGAAGGCTGCATTAGTGGCAAGAAGTGTAAGCTGACGAGTGTTGGAAACAAATATTCCTTTGCATAATTAGAGAGGGAACGTGCATATTAACCTCAAATATCTGACAGTAGAGACAGGATGTAGACCGGCCTGTGTGTCAGCACTGCAGGGTAGAACAGTTAAAGCTTCCTGGAGTGCCCATGCAGCCATGTTTGTTTCTGCCCATCAATTCAATTCAATTCAATTTTATTTATATAGCGCCAAATCACAACAAAAGTCGCCTCAAGGCGCTTCATAGATACAGAGAAAAACCCAACAATCATATGACCCCTATGAGCAAGCACTTTGGCGACAGTGGGAAGGAAAAACTCCCTTTTAACAGGAAGAAACCTCCGGCAGAACCAGGCTCAGGGAGGGGCGGCCATCTGCTGCGACCGGTTGGGGTGAGAGAAGGAAGACAGGATAAAAGACATGCTGTGGAAGAGAGACAGAGGTTAATAACAGATATGATTCAATGCAGAGAGGTCTGTTAATACATAGTGAGTGAGAAAGGTGACTGGAAAGGAAAAACTCAATGCATCATGGGAATCCCCCGGCAGCCTACATCTATTGCAGCATAACTAAGGGAGGATTCAGGGTCACCTGGTCCAGCCCTAACTATATGCTTTAGCAAAAAGGAAAGTTTTAAGCCTAATCTTAAAAGTAGAGATAGTGTCTGTCTCCCGAATCCAAACTGGAAGCTGGTTCCACAGAAGAGGGGCCTGAAAACCGAAGGCTCTCCCTCCCATTCTACTTTTAAATACTCTAGGAACAACAAGTAGGCCTGCAGAGCAAGAGCGAAGTGCTCTAATAGGGTGATATGGTACTACAAGGTCATTAAGATAAGATGGGGCCTAATTATTTAAGACCTTGTATGTGAGGAGCAGGATTTTGACTTCAACTCTGGATTTAACAGGAAGCCAATGAAGGGAAGCCAAAACAGGAGAAATCTGCTTACTCTTTCTAGTCCCTGTCCCTGTCCTCTTGCTGCAGCATTTTGGATTAGCTGAAGGCTTTTCAGTGAGTTTTTTAGACATCCTGATAATAATGAATTGCAGTAGTCCAGCCTGGAAGTAATAAATGCATGAACTAGTTTTTCAGCGTCACTCTGAGACAGGATATTTCTCATTTTAGAGATGTTGCGCAAATGGAAGAACGCATTCTTACATATTTGTTTAATATGTGCGTTGAAGGACATATCCTGGTCAAAAATGACTCCAAGGTTCCTCACAGCGTTACTGGAGGCCAAGGTAATGCCATCCAGAGTAAGAATCTGGTTAGATACCATATTTCTAGGCTTTTCAGGGCCGAGTACAATAACCTCAGTTTTATCTGAATTAAGAAGCAAAAAGTTAGCGGCCATCCAGGTCTTTATGTCTTTAAGACATTCCTGCAGTTTAACTAATTGGTGTGTGTTATCTGGCTTCATGGACAGATAGAGCTGGGTGTCATCTGCATAGCAGTGAAAATGTATGCTATGTCTTCTTTTTTTTTTTTTTTTTTTTTTTTTCTTTTTGGAAGTGACATCAGAAACAGCAGCATGTGACATCACGTGATGGCGGAGCTTCAGTTCATCCTTTGTCATCCTTTTTTTTTTTTTTTTTTTTTTTTTTTTTAATGGACAGGGGGAAAGAATGAAAGAAAGAGGGGGAGAGGAAGAAAGAAAACCAAAGGGGAGAAGAGACGGTGAGAAGGGGGGGAAGAGAGAAAAAAAAAAAAAAAAAAAACTCCTGGGTCACCTGTATGGAGAGAAAGAAAAACAAAAAAAACAGGGGAGACAGCAAACAACAAAGAGCAACATAATAATAATAAAAAAAAAAGCACCATCACAATAAACTAGCTAGTCATAGATATCAATAGTTACTAAATAGTAAACGATATTGTGCAGCACGCAAGATAGACAGCGCACAGTGTGCTTTGAGGCAGCAGCCAAGAAAGCTGTAGTCCGCATCTGTGAATACCCATGTGTACACCTGTGTGCATACCTGTGTGGATCAGCATGCTTGCATTCCAAAGGTTTCTCCATGTAATGATCTGCTAGAGAGTGTGGGGAGCCACAGCCCTGTCCTCTATGGTATCAAGCAGGTATGGAGGAGATCAAAACTCCAGACATCCAGAGGCCCCCAGAACACAAGAGACCAAGGAAGACCCACAGAGGGGCAGCCGCGCCACTGTCCCAGTAAGAGCTAAGGAGAGTCCCAGATGAGAGCTCATTCAGCAGCCGCGGAGCAGAAGCCAGGGGGAGTTGCAGTGACGCGCCCGTGAGCTCCGCCGGCAGCCAGCTGTGCCTGAGTGACCGAGCCCCAGGCTGAGAGGCCGGGGGCACCCCACCTCCAAAGTGGCCCGAGCGAGCCCCAATAAGCGGCCGCCAAGGAGTATGCTATGTCTTCTAATGATGCTGCCTAAGGGAAGCATGTATAATGTAAACAGAATTGGTCCTAGCACTGAACCCTGTGGAAATCCATAATTAACCTCAGTGTGTGAAGAGGACTCTCCATTTACATGTACAAATTGGAGTCTATTAGATAGATATGATACAAACCACTGCAGTGCAGTACCTGTAATACCTACAGCATGTTCTAATCGCTCTAATAGGATATTATGGTCAACAGTATCGAACGCTGCACTAAGGTCTAGCAGGACAAGCACAGAGATGAGTCCACTGTCAGAGGCCATAAGAAGATCATTTGTAACCTTCACTAAAGCAGGCAGGCATTTTTATCTTAAAGACTTCTACTACTCATGAATGCCATTTCTTAATGACATTTTGCAAACTGCAATATGTAACTACTTTAATGTTTATTTATAACCTTTTCCTCCTTTGTTCACATTAGCTTCCTGACTCAGGTGCTGGGAGGAGGAGAGGTTGTTATCACAGGGTTTGATAAAATTCATCAGGTGATAGGTCCTATGAAGAGTTGACTTCTCATATGAATCAGTTTATAACATTTTAACAATCTTAAATGTCCAGGGATGCCAAGATGTTTGTGTGTACAGTACTGTGCAAAAGTCTTACTATTCATATTTATTATCATTTTTAAACAGGCTTAAAATAGTAACCGGCAGGCATAAAATGGTATTTTTGCACCAGCCAAGGAATTCCCAATGTGCAATTAGCTGACACTTTCCATATTGCAGCATGGTATGCAGTGTGTCCTTAAAAAAATTGAGGAAACTGCATAAATGGAGGATTTAAAAAAAAAAGGTGCAGCAGGGCTAAAAACCTTGTTACAGCAGATGAACAGTATCTGAAAATTATGTTCTTAAGTTGGTGTGAAAAATAACCGAAAATCAGAAATGGCCTCAGTGGCAAACAGGAAACAGGAAAAAAGGCAGAGGTATGCCAAATTACACAAATTACGCAGGTCTGATGGAATGACAAATGTGAATCCAGTTCCAATTGTCGTCAACATGCATGGAGGAGGTCAGAAAAGAGGAACAGTGAGTGCTACAGCAATCTAGAAAAAAAAAAAAGTTTAAAAGATGTGGAGGCTTTGTTGTGGTTTGGTGCTGAAGTATCAGTCAGTGGTGTAGGTGATAGATGGAATTATGAACACAGAAAAGTATCAGATTTTGATCAACCATGCAACACCATCTGGAAAGCATCTAATTGGAAACAGCTTCACTTTTCAGCATGACAATAATTCCAAACACGCTGTCAATGCAGTAACATCATACCTGGGCATAAAAAAAACAAAACACAAATGATCACTGTCAGTCATAGACGGGCCTCCTCAGAGCCTGGTCATCAACATTATTGAAACAGCGTGGGATCATCTTGACAGAGACAAAAGGCAGCCAACATCCAAAGAGGAGCTTTGAATGTCTTTCAAAGAAGCCTGGAGAACTATTACTGAAAACTACTTAAAGAAATTATTTGCATAAGAGTGTTCAGATTTTATAATAATAATAAAGGCAGCAAATATTGACTCTCTGTCATGTTCCTGGGTCTCAGGCTCAGTGTTTGAGTTTCGGAAGGCTAAGGTTCTCTCTGGTTTTGTATTTTTGATTGTCCCTGCCTTTTCTGTTGTTGATATTCAGTCTTCTGTTTATTATGATGCCTTTTGTGATCCTTTTCTTGGTCTTGGTGTCTGTGTTAGTTCCTCTTTTATTATGACTTTCCCTTGTCTCATATGGGTCTTGTACATTTTTGCTTCCTGTGCCTCATCAGTTGCTCAGGTGTGTTCTCGCTGCCCTGATTCTCTCCTGTGTAAATATTATTCCAGCCTCCCCATGGTCTTTTCATGCCATTGTTTTGCATTTCCCCCATGCTGTGTGCTCTGTGTTTGTGCTTCATTGCTCCAGCAAAAAGTTGGGTTCAAATTCAAATTCGTGTTTCGTTTCCCAAGTTTCCCGGGTCCTCACTCTGCCTGCAACGCAGCGCTCTCCATAAGGTAATGCAGACTTTCTCTTACATTGCTAGGACCAGAGTAAATCTCCTTCAGATTTAGCTGACAGAAGTTATGTTTGCATAGTTGACCAAGCTGAAATTACAGAAACATGCATGAACAGTCATGTATGTTAGTGCTGAATCTTTTTACACGTTCTTAATGTGCACTTACTAAAGTGTAGATAAGGATGCATTTGAGGTCATTTATTTCTACATTTTAGAGGAAAATGATCCTTCATAAAAACCCGACACATCACACTGCAACCGCTAACCTTATAGTAAAAACCCATAGATATCAACTATGTGCCAAAATGGAGACATCACAGAAAGTTGGCACATCTCATTACATGTTGCTTTTTATATGTATCTTGTTCTTCGAAAATCTAATTGGGCAAGCTTTACAGACCAGACAATAACATAACAGACCAGGAAATTGAGAGGAGACAAAGGATATTACTGTTCTTTCAATAAGAGCTATCAAGAGAACAAAAGATGGCTTGTTAGCGAAGCTGTGTAATCTCAACTTGATGAGACTTTACAACATAACAGACAACCGCAGGTCTGAAAGAGAGCACCAGATTTGTCTTGTTTTCTGTCTCTCTCCACAAAATGGAAATGACTCCGTCAACTCCCGCCAGAGTTGCAATCATTGTCTCTGCATAAATGTGGTTTCAAATTTGCCTCTGTATTTTTGCCTCTTTCTTCTGAGTTGTCAAGAATTATGATAACAACACTTTGACTGGAAAAACACTCATCTCGAAGTAGAAGGTAGGTAATGTAAGCGGTATTAAACAGTGAAACATTACTTAAGGCTGAGAAAAGAGTGTCTTAACATCTAAACCTCACGATGACTAAAATGAGAAATGATTCACATATATTCGTGTCTCTCTGGTGCTTTTAGCTGAGTCTTGAAACAAATTCCCCTTTAAATCCTTAAAGAGAAACTGTAGCTAAAGCATAATTCCATTTGTGTTCAATTCACGATGTTCACAAAGAAAATCAGTCGTTGCAGTGTACTGCACCTGACATGACAGAGCATAAAAAGAAAATGCTGTATTATCCATGGTCACTCTACCATGGCAGCATTAATCTTCCTTTCTTTATTTCGAGTTGGTGTAAATAATGACCAAAATACCCATGGTCCTCTTTCTTCATTTCCTCTGTCTCTCTCCGCCTCCCTCGCCAGCTTTCTCTATCTGATTCAATGCGCCGATGATGATAGCGAGATTAGCTTTTCCTATTGTCTGCTTCCTCACTCAGACAAATGCACTCATCAGCTTAGACCTTGGGGTCAGGCTCAGTAAGCTGCTATTTATTAAGCGCATTGATTCCAGAGCAGCTGGTATTAAGAATACTTGGTCAAATTGAAAGTCCCGCATCCACATTTCTAATGAAATACTTAGTATGAGCTCATCTATTTGTGTCGGCAAGGATAAATACTGTATAGCTTAGTAGGCTATAGTCAAACTAGAATCAATACTATCCCCCAGGTATGTCTGTAATAAAGGTGCAATCATTTAAACTGGTATCGTGGATAAGTAATGTCGTGTGGTAGCTCCTTTGAACAATGTGGTGGCATGAGGAATGCAGGTGAGTTTTCTTCCTGTGCTGGACTTCACTTTGGTAAAATCAGGGATATCTGAAATTCAATCAGGCCCGCATCAAATATTAACCCCTGTGCATCATATCTACAACCATGTTTAAGCTGGATTGATCAATATTTTTGCAACAACTGGCTCAAATCTCAAGCCAACAGAGTATTATCTCAGTCTTTCTTCTCTTCCTGTAAGCAAAAGGGTTGATCAGCTCATTGTTTTGGTATTATGTCTTTCAACTTTAGTGGTTTGAATCATTCTTTCATCGTGACCATTTCCAACACAGCAGGCCACAAAAACCTCAGATAATATCTTTGTGCACTACCTTTCCAACTCCAAACAGCAAAGTTATTAGCAGATGACTACAGTGTGTCATTTGGCCGTTTATCTATCTTTATTCAGTAAAAACCGCAAAGAATTATAAATTCAATTAAATTCAATTTCAATTCAATTAAGTTTTATTTATACAGTGCCAAATCACAACAACAGTCGCCTCAAAGCGCTTTATGTTGTAAGGTAGACCCTACAGTAATACATACAGAGAAAAACCCAACACTTCAGGAATGAGAACAGTCTTGTTAAAGCTAGCATTGTCCCATCTCTTCTCTGTGCAGAAATAGACAACTGTTCACCAAGTCATATAAACTTTATTAGACACTAATGATGCATTTGTGATGTTCTTCACTGGCTAAACATAAAGAAATATTTAAGGTTTGTTACTTCATTTTCAGGCAACCATCAGTGAAATGCTAAAATCTAGTAGTACCACAAATGCAGAGGTGGGAAGTACACTAAGTACAGCAATGAAGTACAAATACTATATTACTTAGGTAGCATTTTCAGGTATTTCTGCTTTACTTCGGTTTTTATTTTACTGATGACTTTCTACTTTTACTCCATCCATGTTTAAACAAATATCTGTACTCTCTACTCCTTCCATTTTCAGAACAGGCTCATTACTTTTGGTTTAACACATTTGAGAGGATTTATTGTTTCACTTCACTGCAGGCCTTCAAACATCAAACAGATTTTTTTCACTACACAAGAATGACTGTTGCAGTTGCCATACTTCTGCATCTATCTAGGCCTGCAAAAGAGGAGTGAACATAAAGGGAGTACTTGTTTTAAGTGGCGGGTAACTTCAAATGCAGCGTTTCTATCAGCTCAACAAACATCAGCAAACACACAAACTGTTTGCATGCAGTTAGTCACAGTGTCTGCTAGCTAAAGGTACAGCTGCTGTATTTTAAGGGAGTGAATGAGAGCTTCACTCAGAGATGGGGAAGATAAGACAGACAGCACAGGAGAGGAAGAATGTAAGGTAAGGACTGCTCAGTGGTATTTGATAAACTGGAAATTTAAAGCTAACATATAAGTCCTTGTGTCTTTAAATCAGATATTTGGTCTGCACATGTGACATTTTTTAACTACTAAGGCAGACTAACAGTGTCATAATAAGGTCACATGAAAATAATTTGCAGTTTAGTGCAGGATAAACTGGTTAGTTTGCTGCACTGTGATGGATTTCAAATAAAGCATTGTGTTGGACTGGTGCACAGTGGCTGTGGTGTTTATAGTCATAGAGTTACATCAGGTGTAGATTTCCACCTTCATATCAGCTTTCTATACTATCTAGTATAATTACAGCATAAACAGTATAGTCTTCATGTAGGGGATGGATATCAGTAAGGACAACTCACGAAACATCTGATGACATCTTTTTGAATTCAGTAGTATAAATTCACAAAGAGCTGTAAATCTCAGAGCAGCAGTAGCTGATTACAGTCTGTACATTAAGCTGGAGCTTTCAATAGAAATTGTTGCCAGCTGGGAATCTTTTGCCCATGCTGAGCCACTACAAGCAATTATAGGGTTCCCCCACCTGCTGAATCTCACTTTATAACCCCTGACTGTGCTCTTTTTCCTGTTGGATGGTGTGGATGCAAGTCAACCTCTACATTGAAGGCAACAGAAAATAGAGCTACTTTTTATATTCCTTCTTTTTCTCTGCTCATGTTTTGCTTAACTGATTCAAGTTGAATACATTTATTAGAATTCAATTTAGACTGAAGTAAAGTTTTGCATTCCCATCTACTAATATAATTTTATTATTACATTAAGATAGCACACAGTTCAGTTACTGTAGCTTTGTACAAAATAGCTAGTGCAAACCTCCTCCAAAGAGTTACTTTTCACTTTCTTACTTTGAGTACATTTCAAAGTCTGTTTTCACTTTTACTTTAGTAAAGAAGTTGAATCAGTACTTTCACTGGAGTATTTTTAACACTAGTATCTGTACTTCTAGTTGAGCACACAATGTCTGTATTTTTACCACCTCTCCTCATAAAACGTTTTCTCCTTCGCAACCTTTGCAAGTATAATAGCAATCAAAATCAATTATAAATAATACCAGGTCACAACCAACCTTACTTTATTTATTTGGAAGCTATATGTACAGTCAAATTATAGTTATTGACCGTACAATATTAAAGATAAACCCATAAAAGTCTTGTAATTCCTTTTAAATAAACACTTTGTGACTGTGGGGAAGATGAACTCCTTTTTAGCAGGAAGAGACAACTGGCAGGACCAGGCTCAGGCAGCCTGCCTTTACTAATTGGGGGTTTGAAGGAAAAGAAATGACAGAGAAGAGGAGCATAGGTAAACCATGTACAAGAAACAGAAACTACAGAAAAGAGTCTAAAATAGTTAGTGGCGTACAATAGTTACATACTGTATAACATTACGAGGAGTGTGGAGAGGGCAGTGGAGCAGTGGGTATCTATCTCTTGAATCCTATGAAGATATCTCTGCTGTAGCTTTGCAGTTTTTGGTCTGTACCTGTATGTCATGGTCCTGAATTTTGTTATAGTGCTTTCAGAGGATCAAATAATGATTTCCCCCGCTGCCAATGTATGATTAATCTTACTCCCCTACCTGTTAGGGTTAGGGGAGTTTTATTATCAACACCTTTGTCTCAATACTCATGTGTTCATGTGTCCTGCTTACCCCTTTGTGAACAAATAGCTCTGTCTTTCCCTCATTCCTTGTTTTAGCATCTTTTACCTTTGCTTGTGTGTTCCTTGCCTTTTTGCATGGGCTTGTTTTCGACCTTCCATCTGTTGAACTAAAGGTGTACTTTCAGTTTACTCAGTTTGTCTCAGGAGTCTGTGTTTGGTTCTTCTATCGTGCATTTCACAACCCTGGATTTTGCAGATACTTCTTGAAACTTTCATCATTTACAAATTTGCATGCATGACTTATCATCTACCACACACTTAAAGACTTAAAACACCATTTCTATTTACAGATTGGTTATACTTCTTTTATTTATTTATTTTTTAACTCTTGATTTATGTTCAAGCTAAATGTCATGTTGACTGGAAGTACTCAGTCTTAATTAGGAGCTAAACCACCCAGTTGATTGTTGTACACTGATGTACCAAAATGAAAATCCTTGAGTCATCACTGCTTCTTTTTGTAACTGGTGACTCATCAGGACACTGAGCACATCTGCACCTGGCCAACACAGAAACCACAGCTCAGTAAAGTGCTGCTGAATTACCCATTAACCTATCTATCACTCTGTCCTGCTCTGAGAAAAACTTCGCCAACTTTGACTCCCTGTGGATGTTCAAAGAAGGCGCTTGCGTAACCTCCGTGCACACACTCACACACAGGCACACTCGCTTTATTTCTGTCTCTTGCCCCGTCTCCCTCTCTCTGGAGCCCCAGTGTATTTTCTCTTTGATAAAAACACCTAAATGATGAATCGTACAGCAATCCAGCGTTTCCCTGTGCCAACACAACTGACAAAACATCAAGTGCCTCATCTTGCCCCATTCTGTCACAGCACATCTTTTGATTAGTTCACACAGCTAGACACCTGAGAGCATAAAGGATTTCTGTTTTTTCCATAAATTACACATCAGGGGTTTAGACACCAGTTTCATGTGTCACCCAATCATAGCACCCCAGGATTTCAGCTATGGAAGGAGTCCTGTTTGAAATGACAGTGCTTTGCTTTCCATTAGAAAAACTGTCACAGGTATGCATGCTGTGAAGGTGGAGTGATAGTTATCACAAAAATCATTATGGCATTTTTTGATTTTAAATAATTCAACACTCAGCGGGAGTTGACATGTTTTCATTAGACACTCTTTTCATTATGTAACTCTTTCAGGCGGTTTGACTTTTAATTTTGTTACGACTTGTTTTATACTGTCAAGAAAACAGATGATAGACGGAATTCAAGCTTTTCTAAAAGTTGACAGTTTGAACTGAACTGAAGAAAGTGTGTAATGTAACTCACACACAAACTACATTAAATGATTAGAATGAACCAAGGCTGTCTGTCAAATGTTTAGGATACGTGTGGCCATGGTGTACAGTACTGGATTTGTGTTCATGCCAGATCTGGTTAGAGAGGAAACCTCTGCGATGAGCAATGAAGGGATGTGGGAGTTATAACTTTGGTTTCTCTCCAAGTATCAGGTTGTTTTCTTTTCATCTGATACTGTGGGGCCACAGTGGTTCCGGTAGGTCAGCTAATGCAAAATTTGAAGACAACTAGCAGCAACTTACAGAAACCCAGAAGCCAAATGATATGTTCTCCTAAATGCTGTAACTTTGTTCCTAGCTGTCATCAGGTAGCACTCAAAGGGCATTTGGTTTGGATTGCATTAATCAGAGCTGGAATGACTAACAGTACTTGTCAGCAGTGCATGGATATCCCTGTTGCTACTGGTTGCTGCAAAATATGTATCAGAATATATCTGAATCTTCAAGCACACATCACCACGATAAACCATAATTTTGAATCAAAGAGCAATTTGTTTACATGTTGAACCCTTCTCTCATTTTTTTATATTTATATTTGCTGCTCAGTCTGTTTTTCACAGCTGAAACTGCAGCCACAGAACATACACCAACAAACATGTTCATCAATAAAATTAATTTCACTTTGATCTGCTGAAAAACTAAAGTGATTTCAGCGCATCCTTTATTAGGCTGCGGGACAGTAATAATAAATGTTTAAATGTATCCAGTTTAAAGTTTCAGAGCTCTAATGTGCAGCTGTCACGGTAGAAACAGAGCAGCGCCGAGAGTGCACTCAGCATTAAAACAATTAACTTAAATTAAAATGTTTATTTTACCACTCTGTGCACTAAATCCCAAGATTAATGATTTTCTGCAGCATTAATCTCTTTTCTTATTTACAGCCTTGCATTTTGCTGTTATATTTTTTATGTTCTTTATAGATTTTTAATCACCATTTTATCATCATCATCATCTGATAGACCTACAGTCAATAGCTCTGTGTGTGTGTGTTTATATTTTAACATACATTTAACTTATCTGTAAAGTTTTATTTCACTGTTTTTACTGCTTTAGGACATAAGTAAGTATAATAACATGTTCTATAGAGATAACATTTCCATTGCCATCTGATAATGTCACTCAATGGGGGTCAAAGGGATGATTTAGTTTGGTAAAGTCATGTGATGCGTGAAAAGCCCCATCTCAACACCCTATGTGGATGTGCAGAGAACCTGAAAGATAACAGATAACATGGCTTAACAGAGAAATCTGATAATCACCTTCATAATACCAGTTGGGGTTTTAGGTTTTGTGGAGCCAGCTAATGCAGTCAAACTGGAATTACTAACCTGTGATTGTAAACCTCTTAAAAGTAGATGTTTCATTAAGCCTGCCATACAGATATGTGCAATCACCACATCTGCGAGGTCACGGATGAGATTTGAAGCGAAACCCTGAAAAGCTGGTGAAGGGTTACTGATTGCTTTATCTATTTATACTGTCCACACAGCCAAAAATGAACAGTCACTATGCTAGAGTGTTAAGAAAGACGTGAAAAGCCTTGTGTAAACATAAATGAATATTAATAGATATCAATTAGCATTGGCTTTATTAGTAAAGTCTCAGTGGGCTGCCTTATTAGCTGAAGCCACACACTGGGCTTCTGAACCAAGACTCCCTCCTTGAGTCTCCAGTAGATGCAGATGAAGAGACATTTTTCTATGAGAAAATGGTCTTTCTGTCTAAAATGTGACAGCTTGTGAGTGTTGACAGAACAGGCCGTTCATATCTTGGTTTAACACCTTATATGTGTTTTTTGTTTGTTTATGTTGCCACCTTTTCTCAAGACTACAGATGAAAAACAAGCTATCATTTAATATCCTTATAGGATCTAAATCTTATCAGTGTGCCACAGCACTAACCATGTCTGGCCTCCTGTATTCTAATGCACGAGTTTTCATTAGATGAGAAGGTAAAGTGCAATCAGGAAGAATGTCACGTGGGGATGTGGGGAAAGGAGGACCCAAAATGCAGGACTCTACAGTGCAACAGTGTTTATTTACAGTGGTGACAATCCGAACAACAATAAATCCCCCCGTGCGATCCCAACTCCCGTTCCGTGTCTTCTCCTTTATCCCGTGCTCCGTGCTCTGTCTCCGTTCCCTGTGTACTCTCCGTGTGCTGCCTCCTGGTCGCCACAATTCCTCCTGAGGAAACACGCATACCAAAGGCAGCCGTGAGTACAAAACCTAACAGTAGACTTGCACTAACCTTGCACAATACACTTAAGACTGACGGGAAGTCACTCAACGATCCAGCGTCGAGGAGCTCTCAGCCACACTGTTTTGAAGCTCCTCTGACGAGGCTTGATCGGCGCCAGGTGTGTGTGGATTCCTGGGTGGGACCGGTCAGCTGGCAGGGCCACACCCACCAGGCCTAAAAGTGCCTGCCACGACCGCACCCTCACATACACAAGCACACACCCCTAAACACCTGACAGTACACCAACACGGAAAAACAGGACAGCAGACACAACCATAATAACAACAACCACAATAATGATAATAATAATAATAATAATAATAATAATAATAATAATAATAATAATAATAACTACAATAGTAGTCCACACTGCTCACGGACCCCGAATCCCTGGAACTGGGTCCGTGACAAAGAAGAGGTAGATTTATTGCTTGTTAACTAATCTTGCTACATTGTTTTGTTTCTTTGATTAAACTAGCAAAACTATTCCTAATAACATCACCCAAACTGTTCTCCACTGCACTCAATCATTTGTGGTAAGTTTCCTAAATGCCTTGTGATTAATTCGAATCATCACGAGTGTGCTTTATGTACACGATTTGATTGAAACATGCATTGCATTTGCATAATTACCGCACTGTAGAGTAGGGCTTATTGTTGCGATCCAATCTAAACCACTCAGACTTGGAGCTTTGTGTATTCAAGGGGACTAATATGAAATCACACAAATGTATTGTGTACAGTGTTCTCAATTATACACAATTACAGACTGGCCTTTCAGAGACACAAAAGCCTATTTCAGGCTAACATTGTTCAGCATAAATGGTTTGTGGTTGTTTTATAGAGCTAAATGGGAGAATAATGACGAGAATACAGTGAATGATGAGGGAGAAAAGATAAACAAGGGGCAAAAATAGAAAGTCTTGCCAGGAGAAAACTTACTGTGAAAACTTTGGTAGGCGCTGTGTTGCTGCAAGGAAATGTGCACATCTCTGCAAGCAGTGGTAGAAGATAGTAGCAGTACTATCAGATACACGATGCAGTACAAATGCCGTTCAAGTACTATACCAGTAGTTTAATACACCAGCTTAGAAAAGGGTTGTATTCTTAACATGACAATACAGCAATTGTGCAAGCCAGCTGAATCTTAAATGAGAAGGAAGAAAAATGCACAAAGCGTTTAATGCTTCCAGGCGGCATTGGCACCCTCACCAATCTGTTTTTAAATCCTCTCAAAGACGACCAACAGATGCAGTGTGCACTGATAACAAGTGTTTAAAGTACTTATCTAGTTTCCACACCGTCAAAATAGTGTCTGGTTCAGTGTGAGATTCAGCCCAGATGAGTCCCTGGTTGCTCAGGTAGTGCCAGCCCACCTGCCAAAATATTCCCCACCCTTAACACTGGAGTGGAGCCCAGCATTGTGGTATGCACGGTTTGCTAAAAAGACTGGATGTCCAACTCATCGCACTCTCTAAGGCATTATCAGTCCTCCTCATGTATCACAGTTTTTCACCCATCACTGATAATCGCTGCCAAGAGAAGACAGTGTTTAAAAGGTAGACAGAGGAGGTCTCCATGATAGTAAATAGTGTTACTAAACAGCAGCTCTAACAATGGACAAAATGATCATTCTTTCTGCACTGCTAAACCTTTCCTACCTTGATTCTTAGGAGGGCAGGTATTCTAAGAGACTATGTTGTGTTCAAGGAGAAAATGCAAAAGTTTAGCTTGAGGCAACACATTAAAATCAACATTTTAATCATCCAGTTCAGAAACAGGGGAGGCTATCACCTCAGCTTATCTTTCATTTAAGACAGGATTCCAGATGATGCTGATACAGTGCCTTTTCTGATCATGCACGATGTCTCCAGATCTCTTTTTCTCTTTGTTCGGAGTACATATCCTGATTTGTGGTCAGAGATAGCTCAGACTCTGCGGGGACACATGAAGACTGATAATAAGAGAATTTTGCTTTGTGGCAAACTCACTTAGATTCAGATGTCAGCCAATGCAGTTTCTTTTTAATTCATACCAGACCTTCCTGACCATTATATCCGCACGGCTGGTAATTTGTGACAAATACTGCTCCTCTCGCAAATTGTCTTGTTCTGTTTTCCTATTTTCCGCTTTCTCTTTATCATTGTCTACTCTCACCTGTAATGCTCTCTGTCTCATTTGTCTCTCCTTGTTTTGAACGCAAAACAGACAGATTCCTCCATTATTTTGGAAACAGTCTCTGGCTTTCAGCATCATGTGCGAGCACAAACAGCCCTTTCTTCTCCTCCTCCTCTTTCTTTTTCTTGTTACCTTTCATTTGTGTTCTCTCCTCTTTCTCAGTAATGCTGTTGAATAATGGAAGGAAAGCATGCAGTAGTCATGCTGTCACTCTGCTGGTGAGAAGCAGGAGGTCTGCTGTGAATACGTGTGTGTGTGTGTGTGTGTGTGTGTGTGTGCGCGTGCACGTGTGTGTGTCTATTGAGGTATTGAGCTCTGAAAATTAACCTTGTGAGGGTACAATGCATTTGCCATAAAAAAAATTGCATGTGTGTGCAATTTCTTATTTTTTTGCATATTGCTGAAAGTTATATGTTTCTGATCAAGATTAAAATTAATGTTAACCAAAAATAATCAAAGTAAATCCAAGATGCAGTAACGGTGTCGCTGCAGGCGCTTGAGTCGCCGCCGCTGCCTTCCGCACGGCCGGCCCCCTGAACTGTTCAGACCCCTTTGCTGTCGGCCTCCGGGCCGGCCCCCTGAGCTTTTTTTGTTTTTGTTTTTTTGGACTCATGTTTTGTTTTGGGATTTTCTTGTGCTCCTGTGTTGTTTTGGTTTGTTTGCTCAGGTTTTCTTTGTCTTCTATTAAAAAATTTTTAATGATCTGAAACATAGAAATGTGACAAACATGCAAAAATTTAAGAAAGAACATGCACAAGATCATGTAATCAGTTGCAACAACACTGCCTCCTTAGAGTGTTGATTCTCCTTTTTATTTGCAAAACGTTGAGGACCACTGCATGATGCAACAAAGTGTGCCTGACAGACACAAACCTCATTTAATAGTAATGGAAGTATTGCATATGGTATCACTACATTATCTATGAGTGTCTGCCACCCCAAATCACAAATCAGGGTCAAAAAGAGGATGAGAAAGAAAAACACAAGCAGCAAACAGGAAGATGAAATCTGTGGTACTGCAGGGCAGACATGCAATTACTTTGCATCCGATACTCTGACATCCTTGTGGCAAGGCTAGGGGGCCCCTGCTGCTAAAAACAGCTGGTAGGTGGACTTGAGACAGCCAATCCCTATCTTTAAATTGACAGACTGGGAGAACTACATGTTGCAATAACAAGCGAAGGCCTCTCCACATGGCCCTCCTATTTAGTTGGCCAGATTGCCTGGACATTAATAGTCTCTCTACATCACTGGGCAACTGTGCAAATGCAACATCTGGGGTTCCCTATCAGCTGAGCCAATAAAAAAGGCTGTGCATACAGAATAGAGAGAATGTCTAAAAAGGGAAGAAAAATGGTATTGATCCAATGGGGCATGTGTAAATTGATGCAGGGAGAAACTAATTTCCCTGTCTCTGCCTTGTTCTTTTCTTCCTTTTGCTCCATCGCTCTCTTTTCCCAGTCCAATGCCCGTCACAGCTGGGAAGGGGCTTTTGCTTGCCTTTAGCCCAATTAGCCAGGGCTTAAAGCGCAAAGCATGTTGAGTGGAGGAGGTCCAAGCTTGGTTTAGTCTAGTTCAGCATGGCTTGGCTTCGGCTTGGTTCGAGTCCCTGCTTTGAGCTGCTATGCAATTATAATTAAGGTTGGCCTCTGACACACACAAAGAGAAATTATTCTCCACTCAAAAATATCTGCATCTCACATTTTAGCCTACAGTTTCTGTCTTACTAGTACACACAGTCATATACACACACTCATCCCCACACGGTTTGGGCACAGTAACTTGGCAAAGCTTCAGAAAGACACAAAAACTCCCAGAAGCAAAAAGGGGGCAATACCGTGTCATCCCCCTCGTGAATAGCCCCATCTTTTCTGCTCCCCTAAATCTCCCTGACTTGCCCTGCCATTATCTGTTTCTTTTTGTTACTGAAACACCAGCAGCAGCAGCATAGCTCCTCTAATCTCAATCATTTTGTTCAGAATTCATTAAGCACTATTTTATATCACCAGTGTGGAGGATCAATGTTGCATTGCAAAAGGCTTCCAGCATGCCACGCGTGGACATTTTTAATGAGGCCTGCTTCCATCTGTCCCACATATAGAAAAAGAAAAAACGGTTTTTCAGGATCAAAGTGTTGCAGTGGACTTAGTCTTGCCAGTCCTGTACCTGTCTGCAAATGTTAATCATTGAACTGAAGACAAAAAACACCTAAGAACTCATTTAATATCTGTGTTGGGTTGCCTGCTTTCTCTTATCTGTATTTGCACCTTTAATTACTAAAGGTGCGTCTAGAATCTCAGAGCCTCAGGTGCTGGGAAAACGCCCAAGGGTGATCCGGTGCACCAGAACTTAACCAAGCATAAAAACATGACCTGAAACTAACAGTAAGTTAAAATGCAATGACTGTGCTTCTGAAAATGCAGCTTATTAGCTGACTGCGTGGAGCCAGAGGAGTTGCAGGTCTGCCTGGTTTATATCCAGCAGGCAGGAAATAGAAATAGGGCAGCAGAGATTAGAATATGACATCTGCACCTACAATCTTTTATAAATGTGACTTTTACAGCCAGCTCATCATGGATGACCAGGTAGAGATGGACAGATCATGGGTCAATCTGTCAGTTCAGTCCTTCGGCACCATACAGTGAGGTCCACACGCAGATAGTCCTCTAATGGCTTGGCTAATTTTTGCGCTCAGATAAACACATTCAGAGACACGTGAAGAAAGAAATTCGAGCACACACACACATACATGCACACACACCCAACAGATAATTGGACAGGGAACCTTCATCTAAATCAAAAATTCAGTGCCAGCTGAATTCTAGCCTAGTCCACCAATGAGCCTTCGGATTGTGAAAAATGTATGAAAGAAAACAGGGAAAAAAGCCACAATGACAAATCACCCGTGTTCTGTCTAGGGAAAGAGAAAGATTTGCTGGAGACGCAACGTGATGCATAATGAAAATAGATGCCTGTGCCGAGGCATTCTGGGCACGCTGTTGGTCTCCATTTAAAATCAATCCTGTCAATGCATCATAAGTTATTTTGACAGGGAGCAAGAGGCACTTCAGGAAACACCAGTTTAATGATGTCTTTAACCTGCCGGTAATTGACCTCCGAATTGAAAGGGAGAAACAGTATTAAAAGCCCCGGGCAGGCGATTATAGTTCTGTGCTAGTTGTGCCTGCTATACATCATTTCTGATCAGACCTGGGTCAGCATAAACCAAAGCGTTTTTCTTTCTCTTGTAAAAAACAAAAAAAACAAAAACTGAGGTACTGAATGGCTCTACTGCAGGATGGAGCAGTTGAGTCTGTGCGAGATTGGATTTATGAACTGTGTATACACTGCTGCCTTGTGTTTTCACACCCTGTTGTACATCAGAAAGCCACACTGTGTGCCACTTCGGGTAGTTTCTACCTTAGATATGAAAGAAAAAACACAGAGACAAGAAACCTGAATATTTAGTGAATTTCAAGATAGGTGGATCTTTGGAGATATATTAAAATTCCTCCAGCATGCTCTCCAAGCTGCATGAAAAAGCAGCGCACACTGTAGAGACTTTTAATGAGAAACTTACTGTACTTGCCACTTTCTCGCTTTCAGCAAAATGAAATAAGATATGCGCACGTATACGCACGCACAGACTTACATTATACATTCACAGTAAAACAAGCTTGCAACCACCATCAGATGGAAAAACACAGTAACTTAAATACATACCATCTGGCTGCATTAGGAATCCAAACGACATCTGATTTATGCCTGAGCGTAGGGAGTGAGGCATTAGCCTGCTATCAATTTGGTATCAATTTGTCAAGTTGTTTAAATTTTCACCATAAATCTAATCACATTCATTCACATTTGTGTCGTGGATAATTGCCCAAGCTCCACATTCAAGTATTTCATGCTGCCAGTTACATCGACATCCTGCAGCCCTGCACAGCCAGGGCTACATACATCAGCTGCTCATGTACACCAACCACAGCCAGCAGCAGCTTGCAGCAGCATCATGGTAGCTAATATCCACAGATTACAAAACCTGCTCCAATTTAATTAATAGGGGAACAACCCATCCAGCCATTCTGCATCCCCAGCCTCCGTTTCTGGCATCTCCTGCAGCCTTATACCTCACATCCCTGCTCCATCCTGGTGGCCCACTAAGTGGAATCAGAATCAGGTATCGGAGGATGTGAGCATGTCATATACTCTTTAATATGCTGCAGAGGGAGATTAATCTAGTGCATCCAGGGAATGAATGTGGATGCTGGTGTGCAGGGACTTTGGCACTCTGGCAAAGGAGGAAAAGCTCTATGTTTGAATGCAATTACAGTCATGTTTTAATCCTTTCTCGAGGGTCAGATGGTGTAAGTAGGAAGGATTTGATTGACGATTGGGTGGGTGAGGGATGGTAGGATGGGTGGAGTGTAAACAGTGTCCATATGCTGCTGGGATGGTGGGAATCTCCCAAAAAGAATGTTCACCTTGCCCAAGTCTCCCTACAGTGGCTCAGCATGTTGTCCAAAGGTGAGCAGAGTAGCAAAGACCAATGCACATAGGAGGAAAGCTTGATGGATGCCTGATACTGTGTGCCAGAAAACAAATCAGAAATTAAGCAGCCATGAGCACTGACAAAAACGCAACATCCTAATCAACCACCTAATGATACAAACAGGTGGGGAGGTGATGGGGAACTTTGCAAGTTTGTCCTCGGTGTGCACTTCCTCACATGAGTGAAAATGGATTAAATATTTTGCAACACTAAAAGAACAACACTCAGTGCAGCTAAAGTTATTGGAAGAATTGAAGCATCCTGACATTACCAAACACTTGATTTTTTCTTCTCTGTGGTAGGGAACTGTCTCCCCCCTCACAACCCACATCAAGTGAGGTTTAATCTGATATTTGGGCTAATGAATTGGTGATTGCTGTATGATGAAGCTACACACAGTAGCAGTGCGCATTCCAGCAATGGCAGCGAGTAAGACAAGACTCACCACAGCATAGATGCTGGTACTGACAGAGATGAAGCACTTGGAGACTTGGATGAGGATCTCTAGCTGACATGTACAGAAAAGCCTCTGAAGGATCAGTAAGAGATTGGAGGATGAGGTAGAGTTGGAAAGGAGGCGGGCTGCATGAATGAGAGTCTAAAACGCAGACTGATAAATAAGACTGAGATTTAAAGCATGCAGAGAAAGACGCTGACTGGCTTGGAGAAGGCGGGCAAGAAAATGATTGGGCTAGAGTGAAGATTGCTGATATGATTTTTGGCAGCGTGGGAAAGCAGAAGTGACACCAAGAATAGATTATCAGTCCAAATATCCAGGAATATAGGCATACAGGTGATTACAGATTCTTCCATGGCAGGTGATAGGTGGCAGATAGCACAGAACTGGAACTTTTAAAATGTATTTCACTGTTTCTTTAAGGTAAAATTGCATTACCTTTCACAAACATCAAATACTCATGGCAGGTAAGTGATCAAGTCACTGCATGCAAAGGTTGGAAATTCAATTTCTTATGTTTATAAGTTAGTCTTAGGAGAGTTTTTAGTTCTGCATAACATAGTTTAAAAGCTGCTACTAGCCTCTTTGGCTTTAACTTTAAGCGTAATTTAACTTCAAATCATATGTATTTCCGATAATTCCTATTTTTAAAATCTGGTCTAACAAACAAAGCCAGTTCTGCTTAATAATGATCCATATTTGCCACTGCTGGGCTTTTCAGTGGGGTGATCATACATGCACACACTTTCTTCACTTTTCTTCTGGGTGAAATGTCTGCAAGTTACAGGCTTGTCCTCTTGGAGCTGCTCTATATGAGGGAAAACTTAGTAATGGTTCTGAGTCACACTTCTACTCATACTGACTATCCCACATGTTCTGTCATGGCTGGTTCTCCTCAGGAACAGTATGCCACACGTATGAATCTACTCGATTGAATCTGTCTCTAGGTGGAAGGTGTCTCGCTCAATTTGTTGGAGAGAGATGGAAAAAGCCTCTGTCTCGTCACATAGACTGTCTGGATATGCCCATGATCCGGAAGCTGTAAAACCTCATTGCTCCGCTTTTGACAAATAGAATGTGAGAATAAGAACACACAACATAACTAGCTTAAATCAAGCAACAGGTTGAGGTACGCTCAGTGTTGTTGCTGAAAATAGCCAGGAGCCTCCTGCTGTGTTCTCACAAACACCTGCTCATCACCAGAGCAGTTTAAATCCCAGGAGTACAGAACTGCGCAGTGGGCTTGATGTTTCCTGTGGGTCCCTCCCACAATGAATGGAAGTTGAGTACTGCACTTGTGCAGATGTTGTGGAACAAATTTGGGAAGGCAGAGGTAGATTTCATCGCCTCACAAGACAATGCACAATACCTGACTGGTGACTAGAAATGTCTGGAAAGGTTAGGTGTACACTCTATCCACAGGGCAAGGGTTTCTTTCACCACAGAGTGTTTTGGAGGTAAATTGTTCAGTTTTCAGCACTGATGCAAGGAGAGAGGCTCAGAAACCACTCTAAAATCTCTGTCAAGATGTTTCTGGGGCACCAGTTTGACCTCACAGGTTGAGCGGACTTGCATATGCTACAAGGATGCTACAAGGCTAAATGCAGCAGCCTGGATTCATGTGTATTTACTTTACTGTCTAATCTTTATTGAATAAGGGTAAGTAACTGATGTTGATTAACACCATGTTGTCTCACTATCAGGGAGGGCGGGAGCTTGGGTACTTGACTAACATACCCAACCTTTACAAGTAAGAGCATCAACAAATTTTTCAATTCAATTCAATGAAGTTTAATATATAGCACAAAATTATGACAACAGTTATCTGAAGGTGCTTTTTATTGTAAGGTAAAGACTCTACAATAATGCAGAGAAAACCCCAATTATCAAACAATCCCCTGTAAAGAAGCACGTGGCGACAAGGGAAGGAAAAACTCTCTTCCCTCCCAGTAACCAAAAGAAAAAGGCCCCAGTATACGTGTTGAAATAGTCTCATTGCTCACCGCCACAACCTCATTTCACAGTCACTTATATTTAAACCGGCATTAAGGCGCAAAAAGCAGCTGCAGTATTCCTCCTAAATGATTTTTTTTGCTAACTTTTTCCACAAACTTGCAAGTTTTCAAACTGTTCTCCCTCCCTATTGTACTGGAACATCTGTAAAATAACCCTGTCACATGAGACATGACGCGACATCAAAATCGATGTGCAACATAAACGTCATGGTGGGCGTAATGGGAGTCATAATCCAAGAGTCTGAGAGCGAATTGCTCTATTGGGATACTATTTACAGTACTATATGTATATATTAGGGGTGCAATGATACACAAAATTCACGGTTCGGTTCGATACTTTGGTGTCACAAAAAAATGTTCATGCCTTTTAAATTTGTCATTTATTAAAATTATAAATATATATTTTAACTCAAAAGTAAGGTTTTTAAATCTAATGTTGCTGAAACAACAAAATAATAAAAAAATAAATCTATCTGATCGAGAAATCACTCATCTTTGGAAAAGAGAGTTTATTACAGAGAAATGGCTCTTTCCAAAATAAAAGCTATACTATACGCTTCTTCTGGGCTATATTCTCAGCAGCATATTAAACATATCAGGTCCCTATAAGGAGAATCATGTGCTAACGGCTGTCTAAATGACTCAGGTAAAGTTTGTAGCATGCGTGCTTGTTGTTTTTGTCTGCTTCCACTTGTCTTTGCACTAGGATGATGTCGGCGTAAATGTGCAGTCATATTCATTGTGTTCCCACTAGCGTTGTCAGCGTTAATCTGAAATGACGTTAATGCCATAACGTGGCAAATCTCCGTTAACGAGTTACCGCGGATCGCCCCGTGCGTGAGGCTCGACGGCGTCAACACGTTAACGAGCTAAATGTGCTAACGCACTAGTTCCCACCCATGTAATTAAGCATTGCGTGGCACATCCGACATACTGTTTTACTTTTGTCCATGACGCGCTTACCTTCAGGGTCATGCTTCACATGAAAACCAAGATAGTTCCAAACGCCAGATCTGAATGAGGGTGGGGGAGGTTCAGTTTCAGGTAGCGTTGAGGCAGTTGCCATGTTGCAACGAGCTTAGCTTCTGTCTCGCTAGCTTGCGCTGCGCTCAGTGGATCTGCACTCGACAGTGCAGCCTAGGCGGAGTAGTCGAACGCAGATCCACTGAGCGCTCAACACAGACAGCATCGTCAGAAGAAAAGTTAATCAAATAAATAAAAAAATTTGTATTGTCTGATACATATGCGTACTACGGAGCCCCGCAGGGGACATGGGAGAAAAAAAAATTAAGACGGACTTTTGCGAGATCTCGCAAAACTAACTCGGGATCTCGCTGTGAGTCTCATATATATATATATAAAAACACCCAGCACGCCCCTGCGGGCGGTCTATCCTTCAAGCTCGGGTCCTCTACCAGAGGCCTGGGAGCTTGAGGGTCCTGCGCAGCATCTTAGCTGTTCCCAGGACTGCGCTCTTCTGGACAGAGATCTCCGATGTTGTTCCCGGGATCTGCTGGAGCCACTCGCCTAGCTTGGGAGTCACCGCACCTAGTGGTGCCGTGACCCGGATACGGACCGGGGTTGCTGCATGCTTGTTGTTTTGGTCTTTGCACTAGGATGATGTCGGCGTAAATGTGCAGTCATATTCGTTGTGTTCCCACTAGTGCTTTCAGGTTAATCTCGTTGAAATGACCTTAACGCCACAACACGGCAAATCTCCGTTAACGAGCTACCGCCGATCGCCCCGTGCGTGGGGCTAGACGGCCAACACGTTAACGAGCTAACTGGGGTCAGCGGGGGAGCTGGCCCCAGGGAGGGGTTACCTGCCCCTCCCTTCCTTCCCTCCCCATCTCCAGCCGCCTCCCTCTTCCCGCTCCTCCACAACCACCCACACATGCAGGGCCTTGGAGTGGGGGTATGTCACCAGGGTGCAGAGGAGGCTACCCCCCCCCCCCCTGTCCCCTTCTGGCTGCCTCTGCCTCAATTTTATCCCACAACTTAGACATTCACATTATTCACACTCTCATTACACATACATATAGGATCTTGGGGGTGGGCACAATCACGGAGTCCAAATCACCATCAGGGTGTATACCTCACCCCTGACGTCGTTGCCCACCTCTCAATTTTAAATACACTTAGTCATTGAGGGTTAGCAGGAGGGACTATGCGCTTACCTGCTGCTCCTTGGCAGGTAGCTCCATGCCCTCCTGGGTTTTAATTGCACCTTAGAACACATATGCATCAACACTACAATGAGCGGGTGGAGGGAGGTTTGGAGTCTTCTCCCACCCCCATTCTCTGCGGCCTGCTGGAGCGGGAGGGCTAGTAGGAGGAGTTGGCCGTCCGACTGCGGTCTGGGGTGTGGGGCCTCCCTGCTACTGCGGAGTCGGGGTGGTCTGCCTCTCCCCACCGCAGGGAAAAGGGTAACACCACCTGGGTCTGGGTGCAATTCCCCCCTCCAGGGGCAAGGGTACCTAGACCCGGTTTGTAGAGTACGCTTGGGGAGTGTGATTGTGTGTACAGCGTCTCTTTATGTCTGTCTCCACGTTGGTTGAGTGTGGAGTGAGTGCATATGAGAGCATGAGGGTGGGAATGGATGTTTGTGTCTGTGTGTGCCTGTATGTCTGTGTCTATATGTCAGGTTGGGTATCAGACGCCACCTCTCTGGGGACACCTCAGGCCCTCCAAGGTTTGGAGGCCTATCTCCACCCACCACCACTTCCCCTGCCGGTGGCGGACTCCCTCAGGTGTCGGTGTGTTGGTGGTTCTTTGTGTCTGGGGGTGGGCGTCCGGGTACACACCGGCTCACTCCTTGGCGGCCGCTTGTCGGGGCCTGGGGCCTGGGGCTCGCTCGGGCCCCTTTGGAGGTGGGGTGCCCCCAGCCTCTCGGCCTAGGGCTCGGTCACTCAGGCGCAGCTGGGGGCCGGCGGAGCTCACGGGCGCGTCACTGCAACTCCCCCTGACTTCTGCTCCGCGGCTGCTGGGCGAGCCCTCATCTGGGACTCTCCTCAGCTCTTACTGGGACAGTGGCGCGGCTGCCCCTCTGTTGGTCTTCCATGGTTTCTTGTGTTCTGGGGGCCTCTGGATGTCTGGAGTTTTGATCTCCTCCATACCCGCTTCACACCCTGGAGGAAGGGGCTGTGGCCCCCCCACACTCCCTAGCAGATCATTACATGGAGAAACCTTTGGAATGCAAGCATGCTGATCCACACAGGTATGCACACATGGGTATTCACAGACGCGGACTAAAGCTTTCTTGGCTGCTGCCTCAAAGCACACTGTGCGCTGTCTATCTTGCGTGCTGCACAATATCGTTTATTACTTAGTAAATACTGATATCTATGACTAGCTAGTTTATTGTGATGGTGCTTTGTTTTCTCTATTATTATGTTGCTCTTTGTTGTTTGCTGTCTCCTCTGTTTGTTTTTGTTTGTTTGTTTGTTTGTTTTTTTTTCTCCATATAGGTGACCCAGGAGTTTTTTTTTTTTTTTTTTTTGTCTCTCTTCCCCCCCCTTCTCACCGTCTCTTCTCCCCTTTGGTTTTCTTTCTTTCTCTCCCCCTCTCTCTCTCATTCATTCCCCCTGTCCTATTTATTAAAAAAAAAAAAAAAAAAAAAAAAAAATGACAAAGGATGAACTGAAGCTCTGCCATCACGTAATGTCGCATACTGCTGTTTCTGATGTCATTTGGAAAAAAAAAAAAAAAAAAAAAAAACGAGCTAACTGCGCTAACACACTAGTTCCCACCCATGTAATTGAGCATTGCATGGCACATCCAACATACTGTTTTACTTTAGTCCATGACTCGCTTACCTTCAGGGTCATACGTCACATGAAAACCAAAATAATTCCAAACGCCAGATCTGAATGAGGGTGGGGGAGGTCCATGTTGCAAGGAGAGCTTAACTTCTGTCTTGCTAGCTTGCCCTGCGCTCTTCCTTCTGACTATGCTGTCTGTGTTGAGCGCTCAGTGGATCTGCGCTCGACTATTCCGCCTAGGCTCGACAGTGCAGCCTAGGCGGAGTAGTCGAACGCAGATTCACTGAGCGCTCAACACAGACAGCATCGTCCGAAGGAAAGTTGATAAAATAAATTACAAATGTTGTATTGTTCGATACATATGCGTACCGAACCGAAAGCACTGTATCGAACGGTTCAATATCGATACGAATATCGTTGCACCCCTAATATATATATATATATATATATATATATATATACATACATATATATATATATATATATATATATATATATATATATATATATATATATATATATATATATATGTATACATACATCCTGATGTGGATTATCTCAATATGGCAGATGTGCCCACTACCACACATTTGGACTGATTTGTGACCACTGTTTGGGAGGGATGGTTATATTGTGTATCTGGAATGAATTTTAGGTCTCTACGTCCATCCCATGGGGAATGGGAGCAGTAACAAAGGTGTTGCGTTTATATTTTTGTTGAGTGTATATATATATATATATACACACACACACACACACACACACACACACACACACACACACACACACACACACACACACACTGGTTGTTACAAGTACTGTTGTTTTGTTGGCTTCATGTGAAAAATTTATTCTTCCCTCTTGGTTGGAAGTGCACTGGGAGTATATCTTGGAGCTTTACTTAGGAGTGAGGGCAAAACGTAAACCGACAAAAGACAGGTGCAGTATCAGCAGTAATGCAGGCACTGCACTGGACTGTTGTGGTGAGGAGGGAGCTGTGCCAGAAGGCAAAACTTTCAGTTTATTAGCTTTCAATTTATCAGCCAACTCTCACCTATGGTCATGAGTTAAGAAATGAGATTGTTAATAGAGGAGGCTGATATTAAGTTTCCTCCATAGGGTTCTGTGCTTAGCCATAAAAACACACTCTCTTCAGTGCAAAGCTCTGTGAGTAGAGCTTTGCACTGAAGAGAGAACCAATTGAAATGATTTGGACATCTGATTATGACGTCTCTGAGGTACGTCCGTTGCAGAATTTTCAGCCGCTACCTGTTCAGTTTGACTTTTAAAGTGGAAACAGTCCATATGTCTTTAAAGAAACTGACTTGTTTCAGACATTAAAAAACAAGCAATTGAACCCAGTTTAGCTGGAGGACTCATTCAGTAGGAACCTACGGTAGACCCAGATCACAGTGGAGGGTTTATTTATCTCATTTGACCTTTGAATGCCTTTAGAGAGATTACATAAAGCATTCCTGGGGAAATTCTGGATTGCCTTTCTTAGTCTGCTGCCCTGAATCCAAATACGCTCCACAAAATTGATGGTTAGATAGTTCAAATCAATTAAATTTAGTAAAAGATAAATCTATTAATACACATTAAAATGGCTTAAGAGTAGTGTAATACAAAGATAGCTAAGCGGTGTCGGAGTTGCAGTGAAATACATGTTGCCCGGGAACTCGACATAAATAGGAAAAGCCTGATAATAACAGAAAAAGTAAATACAGACATTGTTCTGCCAACGGCTGTCCAATCTGTTATTAATGTCTAATGCCCAGTTAAAGGCATTCTAGCCAATACCAGCCCAGCTGGCTCGATACTGTACAAACACAGTCATCCTGTCGGCAATGCTGAGAGCAACATAAGGGACAACACAAGACAGGTGGTGGCTACATGTGATTCATTGTTCCTGTAAGAAAGCACAAGTCCCACTGGTCTCCGATCTCTCTCTCTCTCTCTCTGTACCGTCTTCTGCTCTCATCTGTCTTTCCTCCTTCTCCTTCTCAGATTAGGTGTGAAGAATAATTAGCGGGTACTGAAGAGTCGCGGGTGGACTAGATACTCATGGGAGGCTGGTCATTTTCTCCACCACCAAATGTCCCTGGCAACACAGCTGACAGTGGGCAGCGCTGCATCGGTAATGAGGGTGTGTATCTCCGTCACAGAAATGTTTGTGCGTGGTCACCTTATGGAGCAAGCTTGGCCCATCTCAGATCTGTCTGCTTGTTCCTTGCTACAGTTTAGAGAATTATGAAGCCTAATTGGAAAAGCATTAGCTCACTGATGAATACATGTAAGGGTTTGACACAAAAGGGCTCCTGGATTCTGTCGCCGTGTCCTAAAAGGAAAACACGCTCAATAAAAGGAGCCAGTTGGTACTGTGAAAAACTACTGTGCTTCATAATCAGGGCAATTAGTTTTTCTTTTCAGGGTTTTTAACTTTCTCCTGTCTGATTATTACCTTTGATGTGGCTGTGATAGCCATTTGATGACAAACCCATCAAAGGAAAATGACTTTTTTACATCAAATTTGTTAGACATACTGAATACTGAAAAAGTTAACTAACTTAATATCATGACGAGTTTGTGGAGTCACATGTTTCTCCTATTTAGAAGATTCTTAAAGCTTTGCATAAATATATTTGTCTCTTGTCATTAAAACATCCCACAAATAGTACAGGACCAAGTGTCCTTCCATTACCTGAGTTTATATTATTTATGATTGGCAAAATGGTCACTATGTCAGGTTATGTGATCTTCATTCCTTAAAAATTACTCTGATTTATTCAAGTGAAATGTCAGAGTGCATGTTAAACACAGACTAATTAGCTCTTTCGTGATTTGCATGATGTGGAAAGGTGACAAAGACAGGCCTTTCAGCACGAGGAATAACATCAACACATCCAAGGTGCCAAATTAGGTGAAAGGTGGCTCTGGTGAAAAGTAGGCTGGATAGAAGTGACCTGGGTACATTATACACTGTACATTAACATTATAACAGTTCAGTATTCACTTGAAACCCAAAATGTTACGATGTCACTAATGAATAATTGGCTGGTTTGCTAAAGTGTTTAAAATTCATCCTCTGGAAACTATGAATTTATATCCCCAGATTTCATGATAGTCTGTCAGGGAGTCGCTAAAACGTTTAAGTTTGTACTAAAGAGCCAAACATTGCCAGTCCTATTGCTCAAGCTGCTAAAAAAAATCTGCTTCTCTTCTATTAAGCCAGCTAAAGATCTCTGCCCCACCTCTATTCTGCATATGAATGAGGAAGTGTTTTGGAACTGGAAGCCTTCTGGTTTCCCAATTGTCTGTAAGTTTGGAATATATTATAACAAAAATAAGCGACAAAAGTGCATTGTAAACAGGCAAACAAAGGAAATAGGACACTTAGTTACCTCCAACAATACTGCTGAATTTATATGCTCAAAAAGGAGTAGGGTGAAGCACGAACTTATTTAATATTTTCCCTTTTAATGATACTGGTTTGTAGTCCTCTTGTAGTCTTAGAGCTACTGACCAATCCTGTTTGAGTAGCTTTCATTACATGGATGCAAGCAGTTTTTGTGCAGAGACTAAAATCTTTCTGATGGAGTACTAACCATCAGACTTAAACTATCCACTGCCTTCTATGGAGGCCCTGAAAAACTGGGCCTTGCCCCCAGAGACATCAGGTGTTATACACATCTGAACAAAAATTCTGCAAACATTGGTTAACTAGGGAAAAAATATGAGGGCAATAACTGTCTAATTTCATATCAAGCTGTGGAGGAAGCACTTGGCCCACTCTCCAGATGGCAGGAGGAAGCAGAGGAGATGGAGCTGTGCTCTTGCATCCATACAGATGAATGGAAAGCTGTGAGTCTGTATAATGTTGGTAGGGGGTGTTCCTGACACCCTGGCATGTCCCATAATCGGCTTTCCTCAGTGACAGCATGGAGCCCATAGGAGAGTCCTGTCTGTCTCTCTCACTCACACACACAAACATAAAGATACAAATAGATGTGCACATCCACACCTGGCTGGAAGCACTGGGGGTCTTAGACTGCCAGGTGTAGTGGCAGGATACACACTTAGCTGGTGAGGAACACACACACAAACACCTATACACAAACACATGTGCACGGGTGATTTAAACACATAAAGAAGGAGCGATTCCACACAAGAAGCTCTATAATATTTACAGCAAGCAGGGCAATTCACATGCACACAGACACAGCAAGCCTGTAAATACAAGCATCATCACACGCACACGTCTGAGAACTGAAGCATCGAAAAACAAAAACATATATCCCCGGTCTCACACTGTGAGTCTCATTACGCCACCTGCACACCGACGCCGGCAAGCACCTCTCAAAGTTATGGAGACACACATACACGTATTCACATTCACCTCACACACAATCATACACAAAGTAATCTGTGCATCGCAGAGAGGTGTTGACCGTTGAGGCAGACAGTGGCCTGCCATCCATACGTGGGGAGTGTGACTGAGCAGAAACCTGGAGCCGTGGGGGGGAAAGCTATTGAACAGAACAGCAAGAACTGAAAGCTTTCAGACGCCACCATAGCCCCTGACCTTTCTCACCAGCCCACATCACAGGAGGCTCCCTAACCTGTAATTGCAGGATTAGCTTTACAATGTCAGAATGATATTATCTAAGTGGGAGTAACCAGATGGACAGTTGTTCCTGGAGGATAACCTAAAGATTTTATTAGACAAGTATGTGATGTAATGCTACTTAAGATATGTCACAAAGTAATGTCAGTTCTTGTTTTTTTATGTCTTCAATCTGCTCCAAGAAAGACCTTTTCACTACTTGGGGGTACCTGCAGCAAACACTAGTCACCATTCTCGACAGTCCCATGAATAACTGAGGAGGGTTATCTGTCCCAACTCACCCGAGAACACAGCAGGAAAGAAACTAATGTGAAGGCCAGCAGTGATCAATAAAGGCCAAACATGTTAAAGACTTTTGTCAAAAAAAGGTGAAAAGCTTAGGCCGTTTAAAAAGTGACTTCAGATGAAAGAACAGAATTTTATTTATTTTTTAACACAGTTCTGTAAGAAATGGCACAGAGGTAAATATATTCATTCATTCATTCATTCATTCCCAGCTCCATTCACCATCCAACCAGGAGTCTTATTGGTTTGTGTTTGGTCTCCTTCTCTGTCTTTGCCCTGTTATCATGTTTTATCTGCATTTTGGCCTTTCAGGACGAGTACATAAAGCTGCCTATGAATAACCAGATAATCTCTCTCTCACACACACATACAATTAAATTTTATGTGTTTGTTTGTAGTATTATAATAGGCTGCCTGACAGTGCTTCTTCTTTTCTGTTAGTCCTACAATTTCATTTGCTGGGTTTTCTTTATTTCACTCCCATGTGTGAAGTTTTCTTTCTTGTCCTTGTCTTTGCTCTTCACAAGACTTTACAGTGTTTCCTTTTCCCCCTCATTTTCCATCTTTCTCCTCCTGTCTTTACTTGACATTTCCTCTTCTTCCTTTTCTCTTCTTGTTTCTTTTGAACTTTCTTTTCCATCTGCTCCTGCTCCTTTGTGTTAAATGTTAGCTCCTGCCGGGAAATACAGTTATAGTTTATATTTCACTAAAGTGTGAAATAATGTATCCAATATTGTAAAGTAAAATGATCAGATGGGGAGGTGTACTTGCCACCTCCTCATCTTGAGATGAGGAGTTCGATCTTCTCATTTGGCTTGCTTGCCTGCATTTTCCATTCTTCCTCCTTTATAATCAGATTGTCCCAGAGCAGGTCTGTCTCCTTCACCATCTCCGCACTCTTGTGGCCCAAGTTTAATGTCTGTGAGCCATGTCCTATTTTAAGGTGTTCTCCAGTTTTTCCTTCCTCTTGAGCTCATTGTTTTTTGTTTTAACAAGGAGGCCTAGCATGTCCATGTGAGCTTAAGTACAAGCTCTCACTTTTCTTGTGGATCTTTCAGAAGCTCATCTTTTTTTAAAGTTTGTATTGGACCTGAGTCACCTCCAGCCTCTGTCCATGTTCCAGGTGGGCAATCTGCTCCTTTAGGGATTTGTTGTCCTCTTGGTGAGATTTATTTCCTTGATAGCAGACTAGACTACGTCTCTTAGTCCCTGCAGAAATTAGTTTTGATGGAGCTGGACCTTCTTTAACACAGCTGGACAGTTCTGATTTAGGACACACAAGGCAGCACCATACTGTGCCGCCCTAAATCTTGGACAGATTGAGTCATTTATAATAATTCATGACTAGCAATCATAACAAAGTACCTTTTAGTACTATCTGATCAGTTCTGAATGGTCAGAAAGTTCTCGTAAAAGTTCATGGATATTGTTGTTGCTGACAGGGGCTCCATAAAACACAGACTAACAGATGGCCACTGACCTCAATAACCCTTCACAGACTTACCTATGTCTTCTCTTAGAAAAGAAAGTAGAAAATATTTACATTTGTAGAGTGTCATTGGCCAGTATTAGCCTAGGGGCCCTCCAGAACAAAAGTACTAACACTGAATGATAAACGAGGCCACTTTTTTATCTTGTGTGTGACAGGTAGAGCTCCAGTCTCTCACAGAACGTCTGACTAATTTTAAACAGAGTGAAAGGCTTTGTTTAACTCTATTAGTCCTGACTTGGAAATGGGACATCTGCTCTCAGACATAATCCTGAAACAAGGTTTATATGACTCAATCACTCATTACACTCAGCGCACCTTGAGCGCATTGTTGTCCATTTTTTGGGGTAAATGTGTAAAAATGTTTGAAGAACTATTTTGCTTCTGTCACATTTAATTAAGTTCAGCTGTAGGTACGAATGTTTGGAACACAACAGTGTTTGCAGACACACTGTTATAAGGCTGTTATTTAATCTTTAATGGGCGTGGTTTAATTAGATGAAAGGGAATCTCACTATGGCCAGAAGGTGGAGTCAAGAAAATGGAGATGGAGTCTTTATCCATGGTGTTTCTTATTATATAACTCACTTATCAAAACATTTGCGCATTAAACATTCAGTCCCTACAAACAGATTTTGATAAAATCATAGCCACCCATTATTTTTCTAATCCCACCTCATGAAGATGAGCACAGTTTTTGACAACACAGTCAAGTTTCAAATTTAACTTCAGTATGCAGTTCACACGAGTTGTGATGAAAAACTAATGCCCAGCTGATCCAAGATTTTTAATGCAGATACTCACATCCATTTTAAGGAGTCAACTAAAACAAAAAAAGCATCAAACATCATAAACTCATGGCAGCATATTTTGTACTTTGATTATAGTCATATAATGTTGGTCAGTAAGTGATTTTGTACGTTACCCTAATCATTAATTTAAAATATCTATTTATTGATGAACTAATGAACTCATGTATATTTGATTATTTATTTTACTTAATCATGCCTATTTATACCTGACAATGAATTATCAGTCAATTAAATGCTTTGTTGCCTATGGTCCATAAATAACCTATGGCTGTGTGCAAAAAAACGAAATATTATCCTAGATGTTTTTAGTATGTCCCAAATTTTGAACTTGATGGGATGGTAAGCGCAGAAAATTTGGACGAGACATTGTGGCCATGCCACAGAGGCAAAACTAAACTAGAAGCTGAACTGGGAAAACTAAGAACTGGCACTTAACTCAGACAGCAGGGAAAGCGAAGACAGGGTGACAACGATGCACATGACGGAGACAACTATGAACAGGACTCTGTGCTGGAACAACAAAGAACTGTGAAACGTTTACACGTAAGCAACATGGACATGACCAGCACAGAGTCCTGAAACCTGGCGTAACATGGGGGAAGTTGAACAGACGACGCAGTGACGAACAAAGGAAGACTGAGGACTTAATACACACATGAGGTGATCAGGGGAAGTGGAGACACATGAGAACAGAGCTGACTAGAAGGAAACATAATGACAATACAGGGGAGAGTAACACTAACTACAATGAACAAAGAACACCATACTCTTTCAAAATAAAACAGGAAACACAGAGACATTGACATGGAGATAGAACATGAACTTAACCTAACCAGAGACATGAAACATGACAGGTAGACACACGGAACAGGGAGAGATGACAAAAGGGACCAAGAAACCAAGGACTAAACTGCAAACTAGAAAACAACTAGATGCGTTAAACTACACATGTGGATACAAAAATATGCATTAGAACTTAAACCCTGGGCCTCATGGCCCAGTACCGTGACAGGCCAACATAAATATTCAACAAAAGAATAAATTAATGGCCCTAACTCCATCACTGAAACCCTAGCAAAATTCTTTGGAGTCTTCTTTTACCCATTTGTTTATATGGGTATATTGCGTGTCTACCTATCTATTTATCTATCTATATAGAGAGATATATACGGATATATACTGTAACTGACAATGCTGCTTTTAGAAGGTTACACACTATGGTTGAATACAGTTAACTACTTTTATTTGCACAAAAACATGCTGATAGATGGTACAAACCTTTACTATATAGTCCATAGTGTAGGATTTGAAGCGGGATTGAGCAACATTAACTGTAATTGCACATGAAACTGCCTGCCATTTGGAGCCATTGGAAATATGGTTTTAACAAACAGCCTCTGCGGACACATTCAAAGCACTTGTTTTTCATTAGAGAAACTCACTTGACAAGAAAATATAAAAAGGTTCAATAGCCGTGCTGGGTGAACGTTTGGTCCATTTGTGTGTGTATCTGTGTCCGCAAATTTTAAGCTCATCCATCCTGAATGAGTTTACTCTGTCGGGTCTGTAGTCTTAATGAACCTTAGGGGGACGGCATTGTGGGCACTCACTCGAACTCCAGTCACTGCTGTGCAAATGTCCTCTAGCTCCTGCTGTCAATGCATAAGCAAGCACACTGACTAATAACTGCTCTACAAGTATATGTGATCATCGGAGTACACAGGTAGGTAGATAAACATGTGCACACTCTCGCGCACAAATAAAGGCAATTGTCTGCCAGGTAGTGACACTGGTATCCCTCTATCCTTGTGGTGATCAATCTTAAAGAAATAGGTAAACAAAGCTGGGTTTCTGTCCTTTAAACCAGTCTGCCCTTGTTACAAGCACAGCTTCTTCAGAGGAACAATGAGGGGAAAAAGATAAGATACAGCTGACATATGAATAGATTCCCATTGACCAAAAGCAGAATGTTTCTTTTGTTTTTTGTTGTTGTTTTTTTCCCTGTGCAGCAGCCATCCACAGCTTACTAATGCGTCGAGCCTATCATGTCTGAATGGAGATTGCTTGTTACAGATATGATGAAGAGTTGCAGCTTAGCCACATTAATTAGGCCCCATCAGTGGCAAACATTACAGATTGAATCAGTGAGGTGCTTTTTTTGTGCGTAGCTGTCTGTGTGCTAGTGTGTCTGTATGCAGTCATGCACCAAATATGAATATAGATTTCTGTTCGTGAATCAGTCGAGATCCAAAGCGTGCCTGTGTGTGTTTGTGTGTGTGAGCGCTGTCTGGAGGGGAGACACACCGAGAGTAAAGCCATGACTTTGGTTAACAGTAAACACACCACTGAGAGCTCATTAGAGTAGCTCTCCCCTCTCCTTGCTGCACTGCTCCAGTGACGGGGCTTTAGCTCCAGCCATCTCTGGCATCCAGCAACAAGCTAATTAGTGGCTAGCACTCATTACAGTCAGACTTGTGAGCACAGCCCCTCTCCAACACATCATCTGCAGCCTGTCAGAAACACAGTATGCATGTCACAGTTCCAAACTGACTCAGACTGGAAGAGGTTAAGTAAAAGCATTTTGCTAAATAGACAATGTTAGCCCTCATTTATTTCAGACTCATTTAGATGACATTCATGAGGTGTAATGATTTGTGTTGTATCAGTTACTAAAGTTGTCTGATATCTTTAAAGGGTCAGGAGCATTTTTATTGGGCTGAAATCAATTTCATTACTTAGAAAATCCTTTGAATTTATGTTTGAACCACTGGGAATAAAAAGACAAGACATCAGTCAGTTTTCCAACATTACTGACAGCATAAAGTTGGACACTTCTGTCAGAGTGTGTTTAGACCTGAAGAGGGAGACCTTTCTCTGGGGACAGCATTGGTAATTATTTCAAACAAGTACAAAATAGCTATGTTGACTTGATGTTGGCTGCTTTAAACTATAAAAGAGTTCCATATGAGCAGAGACAATGAACTAAAACAGTAAAAACAATGCGCTGAAAGATGTTAAAATACTCCAAACAGCTAAGTAAGACCGGATGCTAATGCTCTATGTGGTTTTATCACTATGTGAAATATATGTAGTCATATGATCATATCAAAGCTATTTTGAGGTGAAATCTGAAAAATAACCATATTTTAACCTTGGCTCAGGAAATTTCACATGTGGTAGTTTTGGAGGACTGCCGAAGGATGTCTATTATCAGGCAGCCAAAGATAAGGTTTTATACTCGAGACACAATATTGCACAAACTGGGAATGCTTTCTTTTCCACTTTCTCAGGAGCAAAAACTTGCCAAAATAAAGATGAACACATTTTCCAACTCTCAGGAGGGGGTAAACTGTGTGAAATTGCATTAAATATCGCGTCAAAGAACTACAGTGTGTAAATACAGAGACTCACTCCATTGCCAGTGAGCATATTCCACACCAGTGTCCAGATTTGAGTCATCAAGCATTGCATTTTTTATTTGATCTTACAAAAGCTAAGCAACAGCTCACCACCTATTAGTGAGTCACCTGTTATGTGGGTCTCATATCAACAACAGTTCACAAATTTAATCTAATCTAATAATCAGTTAATCATTAATATGCAAAGTATTAAGCTTGTCATATTGAGTTTCTTTCTCTTATTTGATAAAAAAAAAATACATCACAGTATATGAAAGTGTGTATCAGTATGGGTGTATGAAGCACTTCTTCCTGTTAACAAGTTACACAATCGCAGCGTTTCCTTGCATTATCAGGGGGCAACACAAACACACACAAGCATACAGTATGTCCATATGTTAAAGGAGCCATGCATGCCTTAATCAAAAAGGCTATTCATCACACAGGTTACATCCATAATGATGCACACAGATAAGGAGATAATAAAGTAAATGAGTGGGAGAGTTAAAATAATACCGGAGCCAGCACGCTTCATGCACTGTTGCACTGCTGATGAATGAAACAGGTCCCTCTCCTCCTCCAGCACAGCCAGCACCTTCTTTCAGATGTAAAGAGCAAATAGGAAAGTTTTTGTTTTTTTAAAGTCACACAAGCAGCTCTTCAGAAGCGCATTCTTAAGCAAAACAGACATAATCCTGGCAAAGCAAACAACACTGGTGCATAAATGTACACACCTTAAAACAGATGTAGACAAATACACAAGGTCCTCTTGCAACTCACCTGTTGGAGATAGCAGATGGTACTGCCCTGGAGAGCTGATAATAACAGAACAATAGCCAATTAAGGAGTGACAGAGGAGCTGGGAGGGCCAAGACAGTTTACGGATAGATTCAGTCAATTAGTCAAAAGCTCCATTAGGAGCACGGCCAGAGACATCATGTTGATTGCATTCTATTATCTGCATCAGTCATGTTTTTTTTAATGTTATCATGTGATCATACTTCATGTTAAGAAGTTCAAAAGTTTTGATGAGAATCCACATCCAATGACTCAGCCAAGGGAGAACAAAATCGTAGGTGTTAATTGCAATCGCAGAAGCTAGACATACAAGAAATACTGCAACATCCATGGGTACCTGTAACCTTGTGACTTTGCTTTATTAGTTCCCACCTGCACCGTTCCGCTTGTCTTGTGCGCACAGATACACACGTCTAAACAAATTCCCACAGATACATTTTTTTTCCGAAGGCTGAGTAAAACTCTGAGATAAGATAGCGCCTCCATTTCTCACGCACGCAAACATGTTACACAAACATGTTCATGCATTAAACATGCACGAGTGTGCATGCCAAAACCACATAAACACACACCCACACACAGCATGCTGACTCTGCCGTCTATCTCCGCTACACACCGGTTCTTACATGCAGTCGCACATTTGTTGTGTTGAGATCAAAGATACGCTGTCTTCAGATGTGCCCTTCCTTTCTTCATGACCTTAAGCTGTCACTGTTATCTGCTCCAGACATACACACAAACACATAGAGCTTTCCCATAAACTCACTTTGCCTCAAACACACACACACACACATATGCATACTAATGAATCTCATGGAGGCAATTACGGAGCTGAGCCCTTCATGTTGGCTGGCTATCAATGTATTCCTCCGCTCTAACAGTTCTGTGTTAGTGCTAGCAAGATTGTTACTTTCACAGCTCTGTTTTAACACCATATATAACTGTCTCACGCAAACCTAACAATTTACTTGCTTTTTTTAAACTTTCTTGTCAAAGTGCTTCCAACACTTTTATGCCCTTAAGTGTCCATAACGCTAAACCTTTGATCCTTTTAATTTCTATGCTGCAGTCTCCATCCCCGTCGATGTTCCGCCCATTTCCAGCCAGCTCATGTTGTGTTATTGCCTCTTGTTCTATATGTTCCAACACTGACACCTTTACATTGGCACAAATTAGAAGTAAAGCATCTTGCTGCTTCTCATCACATAACCTGGTAACAGCAACCATAGCAACCCATCGCAGCCAGCCACTTTGCATACAAATGATTGTGACAGAAGTGTATATGCATGTGTGAGTATGCATTGACAAGAGCTGGTGCCAGTTTGCTGGTGGGTGGCATTACAAATTTAGTTGTGTGTCGTTGCGTGTGTGTGTGTGTGTGTGCGCGCGCGCACACGTCCATGTGAAGGGGAGAGAGAAAGAAATAAGGAAGTGGCGAGAAAGAGAAATGACTGAGCACAGAGACCAATTAAATTTTTACTCGCCCTTTGATATCAGTGTGAATACACAGTGAGTGGAGGCCAGCACTTGATCTGAGCGTGGTACTTGTGTTTCAGGATTTTATGCATGAAAATGCATAAAAGATGGGAAGCCTATTTTCTGTGTGCTTCCTGATCTTGTTTGATTGTTAATGTGCTTTAAAAATGAATGTGGTAACATATAATACCACTGTTAATTTTGTTTAAGTTTAGTATGTATTTTATATTAATGAAATAATAATTATGGCTTACTAATCATTAAATCTTAATATTTATGTTACCTTGCTGTTAGATTTATGTAATACCAAATAATTGCTCTAAAATTTACATAGTGTACACACACACACACACACACACACACACACACACAAAAGGTCTTGCGCATCTCCATGCTTTAATTTTTGTTAGGAAAATGGGAAACAGGTGCGGCGATTTAACACACCTAGAAATACAGTACATGTGGCAAAAAAGAGAGAATATGTGTGAGTATGTATGAGTACTCAATAATTGGTGTGACCACCTTTATTCTTCAGCACAGCCTGAACTCTCTTAGGTAAGCTTTCTTCCAATTTCTTGAAGTAGTCTTAAGGAGCCATTTTCAGCTAATAGCTCTTTCAGAATCACCTTATTGGTGCAAAAATACACTTCATTTCTGTCAAATTGTGTTATCGTTGGTATTTTTTATAGATTCAACTAAAGAAATTGGAAGTAGGTGAAGATAAAATTTAAAACTGGTTCTTTGCTATTTGTCTATTAGGTGTAGTGACTGACTCATCCCTTGAGTTAGGTCCCTTTTTTGTGGTTGAACGATTCATAGGTCAAAGTTAAGTGGCTTAACAAACGAAAGGAATTCATTTGAAAATCACTATATACAAGGATCAAACTGAAAATGAGAAAAAGCAGCCAATGTCCAAAGAAAACTTTCAAGCCGAGAGAACTATTGTTTAAAAACACTTGAAAAATTACAGGAAAACTTGGCTCCATGGAAATAAAATTTAGCCTTACTGTTTAGATTTGAGCTACTCCTCTCAGGTCTTATCAGCCAATCACATGGCAACAATAGATTACACTTAGGCATATGGACAATGTCAACACGACCTGCTGAAGTTCAAACTGAATGGTGAAGCCATGTTAAAATTCCTTTGAACATGGCTTGGTGGCTGGTGTCCTGGATTGAGTATTTCAGAAACTGCTGATCTGCTGGGATACTCCTACGGAAGGGTTTACAGTGAATGGATTGGCAACGAGAAAATATCCAGTGAGCAGCAGTACTCTGGGTAAAAATGCCTTGTTGATGCCAGAGAATAGCCAAAGTGCTTTGAGCTGACAGGAAGGCAACAGTAGCGCAGATAACCACTCATTAAAACCAAGTTATGCAGATCCTGCTTCCAGCAGGATAACACCTCATGTCACAAAGCTCAAACCGCATGACAGTGATTTCATTGTACTCAACTGGGCTCCACAGGCATCAGTTCAATTGAGCACTTTTGGGATGCAGCGATAAAGGAGACTCACAGAGACTGATTCACAGAGTCAACAACGGCAGCAACTGTGAGATGCCATCATGTCAATATCAACCAAAATCTCTCAGGAATGTTCTCGTTGTTGAATCAGGCGATCGTGGCTCAAACAGTTGGCAGTTCGTCTTGTAACCAGAAGGTTGCCGGTTCGAGCCCCGGCATGGACAGTCTCAGTCGTTGTGTCCTTGGGCAAGACACTTCACCTACCCCCTACTGGGGCCGATGGCGTGATATGGCAGCCTCGCTTCTGTCAGTCTGTCCCAGGGCAGCTGTGGCTACAACTGTAGCTTGCCTCCACCAGTGAGTGAATGAATAGTGGAATTGTACAGCGCTTTGAGGGCCCCGAAAAGCGCTATATAAATGCAATCCATTATTATTATCTGCAACAAAAAATGAAAATGCTTCTGAAGGCAACCAGGGCTCTAAGCCCAGAGCTTAAAGTGGGTCAGAACGATGTGGAACAGCTTTTTCATTTAATGGGTAATTAAACCTGATAGACAGGTTAATGTGTATTACTATTAGATGAGTAAATTTTTCATGTGCCTGGTTTTGCTTCTAGTAACAGCATGGAGATAGCAATAAAATAATGACCTAGGGCCCTCTCACACCTTTAACTCATTCCTTTCTTCTTCCCATCCCTGTGATGGAGCAGACCTGAAGTTGAGGTCATGATACTTCAGCATCTACCTAATTAGTCAAGGGTAGGAAGCATAAAACAAGTCATTTTTAAGTGGCAGATCATTTCAAATGCAGCTTTTCAAACAAATACCACCAAACTCACAAACTGTTTCTGCCCAGTTTGTCACAAAATGTGTCTTTGAGCTGAATGCACAGCTGCTGTATTTCCCAGGCAGAGAGAGAGAGAAAAAAAACATTAATGTGCGACACTGAAAGATGACAGAGAGGAAAGGAAGGAATCATTTTCAAAGGTAAGGACTACCCTGCAAGTGAAATTTTATAAACTCGAAATTTAAAATCCTACATGTCTTAATTTATTTTAGAGCTTTTAAATCCGATAGAGTTATACACAGCGCATTGCTTAATTATACTTAATTGTGAAATATCTTGCAAAACAAATTACAGTATAATTAGTTTTGTTTGTTTTTTATACAGACGCTCTATGAAAAAGCAACTTATTATGCTTATTATACAGCTTATTGTGGTAAAGTTTGCAATGATTTATATTTAAGATGACGAGCTGGTTAATCTATAATGGGCAGTGCATCAGGGCAGCACAGGTCAGCTGATCTGTACACAAATAAAATTATGCAAATTAGTATATGACTTACACTATATTGCCAAAAGTATTCACCGGTCTGCCTTCACACACATATGAACTTAAGTGGCATCCCATTCATTCATTCATAGGGTTTAATATGATGTCGAGCCACCCTTTTTAGCTACAGTAGCTTCACACAACGATGTGTGCTGCTGGTAAAGTGTCTGGGCTGCCTTTCCTCATAAGCCATCCCTCAAGATTCTCTCCATTTAAAGCAATGCGCTATCAGGGACTCTAGCATCTAGTCCTTTTACTGAATCACTTTTTCGTGGGAGGCTTTCCACCAGGTTTAGGACTGTGTTCTACAAGAAACACATTCGTGAGGTCAAACACTAATGCTGGATGAGAAAGAGTGGCTCGCAGTCTCCACATCCCAAAGGTGCTCTGTGAGGTCAGGTCAGGACTCTGTGCGTAAATTTGGCAGCATGAAATTGTCCTAAATGTCTTGGTACCCTGAGGGCTTAAGAGTTCCTTTTACTGCAACTAAGGGGCTGAGCCCAACTCCTGGAAAAACAACACCGAACCACAATCCCCTTCTATCAAACTTTACACTTGAAACAATACAGTCAGACAAGTACCGTTCTCCATTCAAACCGCCAAACCCAGACTCGTCCATTGGATTGCCAGATAGAGAAGCATGATTCTGCATCTCCACTGCATTAGAGTCCAGTAGCAACCTGCTTTACACCACTGCCTCTGAAGCTTTGTCTTATACTTGGTGATGTGAGACTTGGATGCAGCTGCTCCTCTATTTAAACCTATCTCATGTTCTTGAGCTAATCTGAAGGCCACATGAAGTTTGGAGGTCTGTAGAAATTGACTGAAGAAAGTTGGCGATCTCTGTGTGCTATAAACCTCAGCACCTGCTGACCCCCTTCTGTGATTTTACGTAGCCTACCACTTCATGGCTGAGTTGCTGTTGTTCCCAATTGCTTCCACTTTGTTGTGGAAATAATTGGAACACCTGAATTCAAAATAGCAATTTTGCTACACCTGATCTTAGGATTCCTCCACCTGCCAAGTCCCATTTTAACTCCTCTCCAATTCAGTACTAGCAGCATGTAACCAATAAAGTGACCAGTTTATATCATAGAGATATTAAAAGACATTAACTAAAATAAAGTCTTTTTAGAGTCTTTTGTGAATAATTACCAAATGTTACTGTTGTTTTGTTGGAAGTGTTCATTACACTTGATACCATCAATTTGTAACAGCGTACAAAGTTCTTCACATAGGGAGACTTGTTATATTTTTCTTTTAAAATATATTTAAACCCAAATGTGCTCGTCTACAAATCTCAACCAAGCAGCGGGTGAAACAGGGCATGAAGTGCAGTCTCCAGAATTACAGTCCTGTGATTTATGCCACTCTCATTGCACCAGTCTGCCTGTATGCTGCTAAAAGAAGCATAGTGAACATCAGTTTTAACTTTCAATACAGCTATCCAAACAGTGTTTATTTGGGTGTGTGATTATAAAAATCAATGAAAAGCAGCATAATTTTATCTAATCTTGAAGAGAGGACTGCAATCAGTATGTAGGAGCCCCCTTTGTGTGCATGAGGAAAACACATTTTTCACAATGAAGAAGCACAACACTTTACAAAGTTAAGAGATACGTCCTCTGCTCTGTGCACGATGCCAGACTTCGATTTGATAAAAAAACACGCTTGTTAGAGATTTATTAACTATTAAGCATTAACAAAGATCTATAATTATTAATTATCATGTTACAGCAATCATCCCGATCTTAGATTTTTAACAATTATTTTTAAATAATTTTACCATTAATATCAATACTACATGTAGGCATTTAAACTGTTGGGCTCTCCATGAAGGTTTTGTATCTAACGTGACCTTTTTTTCTGATGTAAAACCTTAAATCATATTTTTAACAATGACAGCTCAGTCATAGCCATAAACATTGTAAGGATAAAAAGTATCATTTTCACCATCTGGTCCAATACAACATAAAGTTTGAGTTTGTTCTGAAGGCGTTTAAGTTATCTTAGTTGATTTATAGCAGAAAGTGACCCAGCGTTGTTACGGGGCAAGCTAACAGTGAATAATAAAGACACATCTGTGATTGTCAACTCTCATATCTCGAGGATGAGCTAATGTGCGAATCTTTGCACATGTGCAGTTCGCGTCAGCCTGTTTGTGCTCGCTTGTGTGTATAAGAGAGCAGGGAGGAGGCAGCATTTGTTAGGCGGTGAGGGGAGATTGTGTGGATCATCGCTGTCTCCACTGGCTTTGGCAGCGTGCCCAACATCTGCAGGCCTGTGTTGTAGCTCTAGTGTGATACCAGGGTGGCACAGCCCATGATGGATTACAGTCATTGCACAGGTACCCATGCAAAACTAATGTGTATATAAGCAGGTGTTAACAGCCACAGTGTTGTGTGTGTTTACACGGTGTGTATGTGTGTGTAGGTGTGTGTATGTGTGTGTGTGTGTGTATTTGGGGGAAATTTAGTATTTGTGAACAGGTGGAACAATGTTGAAAGAGTGTGCTTGTAATATGAATGTAAATAAATATAGAGACATTGTTTGCACAGAGACAGATAATGATGCAGATTGAAAAGTAATATATATTTATTTCATTCTTTCCTCACTACACTGACAACTGATGAAACAAGAAACCCCTTGAGCAAACATCATAGCGCATGTTTCTGATTTTACATCCTGTAACACGTTGCGCTGAAGACGCTTTTCAAAATCTAAGGAAATGATGCAACATTTGGATTCTTTTCAATATATCATACGTTTTTGCAGATATTAAAACATTTATTGCTGTAAAACTTTTACAGCAATAAAAAATGAAATATGAAACTCAAGGCTTGGACCTTTAGAACTGAGGACATTTCACTGGCCAGAAAGGTGCAATGAAAGATGCAGCTAAGTTATATAATTACACTATATGACTTGAATATGTGTATATAGAATCTATTGTTTGTTTAATTCAAAGGATGATAGTTCAAGTAAAGACAGGAAGCTGACATTTGTTAAGCTAGTAACTGGATATTAATGGCATCCCAGAAACATTTGATCAGTTAATCCTAAGTGAAAGAACAATTTTGAAATACTAGCTACAGGTTAGATTAATTTGTCTTGCATGCATATCCTATGTGTATTTTAAAGCAGATTCTTTTCATAAATCTTTTATTTGTATGGGTTCTGAGGCTTCTGCCCAACCCATAGTCCCATCCCACAGCACCCCCTACATGAAGCATGTTCCCACTGCTGTGACTATTTGTTTACTAAACTTGGCATCATGTAAAAACAATATTTAATTTCAGTTTGTGCGTTTTCCTGCGCATTTTCATGCATGCATTCATAGAGTATATGCTGTATGTGAGTGCGTCCATGCGCATACCTCCTCTTCATCAACTGTTACATACACTGCAGTAAGCCAAACAGGCCAACTGAGAGTCTTAAAACAGTCAAAAACAACCAACCTCTTCAAGTCTTGTCTTGGAGCTTTTTCTGTCAGATTTCTGGCTGTTTGAATGTGTTTGGTTTCCCACTTGGCTCTCCTTTCTCTTGATATCGCATGCATTGCAGTAGCCCGACCAGCAAAGCCTGTCTATGAAAAATGGATTTCTCCCAGTCTACATTGCCATGGCGATGCACAGCTTACCCGCCAGTTCTGCCCTTTTAAGTATTTGCATCAAAGTTGCTGCAGTGATGGGGAGGTGAGGAACAGTCTGAGCAGGGATTGATTTCACCCCTTGCTCAGCATCAAAAAAATAATAATAATTTCATATTTATAATGATATGATATACAATAGCAGCATTCTGGGTACAGTGTAGGTTTGTGTGCCTGTATGATAGTCTGTATTTGAGAGAGAGAGAGTTATAGGCTCTATAAGTGATTCCCTATGAAAGCTTATATTTTAGCAGTACAACATGCTCCAACAAAACATGCTCAGTATAAAAAATATGGAATAAAAGGAGAAACTGAGGCGAGGATTTAAAACCTGTCCGAAAGAGGGAGCCCTCTGCCACAAATGATATTATATTTAACTCCAGGTCATAAATAGAGTTAGCAAAACTGGGTCAACATGATCCTAAATTATGCAGATGCTGGGCTAAGTTTCAAGCCAAAGCCATTCATCTGACATCGTCTACTGCTCAAGAAGGTTCTCAGGCATGCTAAAATGTGCCAATTCCTTCAAAAATGTTGAGGTGTGATGTTTTAAACAAAGACGTGCAATTCTTTGTGGATATCTGCCACTCTATCTTTTTATATGAGCAGCACAAGACAGACACGTTGTAAATCAGTGTGAAGCGTGTCGCTGGTGGGTTAAGAAGGATTTGGCATGCCCTTATCTTACCTTTGAACACAGCTCTGATTAAGACAGGGATTTCAGATAGCTTGTATAAACAACCCGAGGTATTGTAGAACTGGAGTCTCATAAACAAGTGTTTGAAGAAAAAGTGCAAAAATATCACAAAGTCTCCAATGCTATGGAGAGCTGAGGAATCATGTTTTTGATAATGAAGATGTCTCTTTATTACACTGAGACAAGAGAAACGAAGGAGAAAAAAGAATCAAAAGTTTTTTTGATCAATTTTTCCTTCCATTCCTTTCTGAAAGGGTTATTGAGACGTGTAGTTACTATTTTAGGGTCATGTTTTAATGAGGCGATGGAGAGACGGTGTTGATCAAACACATTAACTGTCGGCGCATCGCCAGTTAGATGTAGAACATCTGCTTATAGCTGCACACTCCGCAAAGCTGCATTTTAGCTTGCTATGATACCAGAAATGATTTTCTATTGATAAATGTCCAGTTGTGTCATTTGGATTTCAAAGACTAAATGTGGTGCCCACCTCATCAATCTGATTTTACTCTGAGTACTACTGTAAAAATACTTTTCACTCCTGAGTGATGATTAAACCTAAAAAAAAAACAGAGACTACATCGTAAAATGGATCATACAATGAGGGAAATAATTATTTTGAGTTAGTAAAATTGCTCACTTACAAACAAATGACCAGTCTCTACTTTTTATGGGATTTACATTTTAACCCTTTAAGGTCTATGTATCATGTTTGACACATACAGTTTTTTTTGTGAGTTTTTGAGAAATAAATGAATAAATTGTACCGTACATTTTTAAGCATTTTTTTTTTAAATGCCAGATGTAGCAAATATGATACAACTTAAAAGTCATTTATGGAAATTAAAAGTGAATCACATTTGTCACATGGTTCAGTAAACTCTCCATTTTAAAAAAAAAAAAAATTCTGACAATAATTGCATATTGCATATCAACCAAAAATCCACAAACACACCCTGTGAAAGTTTGCACACATCTCAGGAGGGATTTTGGCCGTCTTCTCTTTACAGAAACTCTCTAAATCCTTGGTTTCTTGGCTGCTGCTTGGCAGCTCAAAGCTTCAGCTCTCTTCACAGATTTTCTATCAGACTTCAGTCTGGAGATTGGCTAGGCCACTCCATGACCTTAACAGGCTTCCTCCTTGGTTGCCATCTTCACTGTTCTGGCTGATAGGAGGAGGTTCTCCTCCAGTATCTTAGGGTACATGGCCCTCTCCATCGGCTTCTCAATGCAGTGAAGTAGAGCTGCGGAAGAAGTTGCTTCTGCTGCAAGATTCTATTTCGTAACGCTCTTGTGTGTTACCGTTGGTAGTTTTGGTGACTGTGGTCCCAGCTGCCTTCAAATCACTAACAAGTTCCTCCCGTGTAGTTTTGAGTTGATCCACCACCTTTCTCATGATCATCCACTCCACGTGAACCAAGATGAGAGGTCCAGACAGAGGGCGACTGATGATCATTTTATATTTTTTAAATTCCTGAATAATCACACCAACAGTTGTCACCTTCTCATCAAGAGTCTTGCTGATGATCTTGTAGCCCATTAAAGCCTCACGCAGGTCCACCGTCTCGCCCCTGACATCTTTTGACAGCTCTTTGGTCTTGCCCATGGTTGTGGAGAGGTTGGACTAGAAGACACTGATTCTGTGGGCAGGTGTGCTTTATGCTCATAATGAGATCAGATCAGGAGTGTAATTTATTGACTGGCTGATCTGTGGGAGACAGAACTGGCTGGGATGTAGGGCATCAGATAGTTCTTTCACTCAGTGATAAGCAAATAAACGTATGTCATACTTTTTTTCCTCTGCATTTCTGGTTGATATTCTGTCTGCCTCCATTAAAATGAAATTACCTAAAAAAATAAAGCCTGTTCATTTCTTTGTAAGTGAACAAACTCACAAATTTAGCAGGAGGATCAAATAAATGGCAGCATAAAAAGCCACCTCCACTTTCTCTCTTGGAGATATAGATGGAAATGAGCATAATGATCTAGCCCAACAGTCTGTCACCTGCTCAGCCAGCCAGTTAGTCCTTCTGCAGCACCTCGTCTATGTCCCAGGACCGATACAAAGGTTAGAAAATGGTCACCACTGTGAGTACTCTCTCCGTCTGTTGCCCATCCACACCCCATTTCCTCTCTTTCATCTTGCTTTTGTGTTTGTCTCTTTATGCAAAGCTTAACCCTCCCTCCCTCTCTGCCTCTCTTCACCACTGTCCTATCACATTGTTTCTCCCCTCCATCTCATATCGCTCCTCCCTGCCTCTGCATCTTACCTCCTCCCCATCCTTCTCTCTTTCTCTCTTGCATCTGTTTGGTGTATTCCCGGGGGCTGTGAGGGGCCAGAAGGGTCCATGAATAAGTCATTAACACTGGCCCCTCAGACTGTGATCATCGCCAACCTGTTCAAAAACATGGTTCCCCGCCACCTCTCTCACTCCCTCTGCACCCCTCTTTCCACATCCATAAGCAATGAAAACATAAATAAATAAAGCATTAGGGACTGTGTGTGTGTGTGTGTGTGTGTGTGTGTGTGTGTGTGTGTGTGTGTGTGTGTGTGTGTGTGTGTGTGTGTTTGCGAGTTTGTGCATCTCTATGTGTTTTTGTGTCTGAAGACTGCTCTGTGTTGAACACAACAGCTTGAAATCAAAAGAAAAAAGTTTAGAGCTGTCCTCCGCTCTGGAGAGAAAGGATATTTTATTGGGCCAAATGAAATTGAAGGCTGTCATATACACTTTACCGACTAAATAACAAACATGTTCATATACTGAGTTTTCAAATATTCTTTGTAGTGTTATTGTTGCTAAGCTAATGGTGCATTTTCGTCTGTTTACAGCAGGTCTGTCACAGTTAATCAGCACTAAAAGCATTTGGTCAGCACAGTTTAACGAGCAGGAGATTGTAAAGGCTTCTGTAACCCGTTTTACTGTCGCTCAGGAAATAAATTTATGACGAGCATTGGAAAAAATCAGCTGTCACAGACACGCCCCTTTGCACGTAGTGCCTGAGCCAGTGGAAAACCTGGGGAGACTAGCAAAGTGTAAATCAGTTGCTAGGAAACATGAAAGGCAAATCAGTGTGAAGAAGTCACTGTAGCATCACAATCTTCACTCAAAACACAACCCAACCTAACTTTGAACTCTGGAAGAGCTCATACAACCAGCCTCAGTAGAGGAACTACAGCTTAAGGCATCATATTTGATTTCATCACTTGGATGTATTCTTGCTTCTTGATTAAAGCAAAGTAAAAACACATTTTCATCCCACAGTGGAAACTTAAAAAAAAGTTCTAGTACTGCATAAAGTTGTCTGGATCAAAAGTATGTAGACCTAAAAAACAACAACAAAGGAATGCATGAATAATGTACTCACTGCAGTGTATTTCAGTGTGCCTACAGTTGGCCTTCTATGTCAAACCAACCAGACTCAATATCAGGAAAAGACCGCATCACTGACAAAATATGAAATATGAATTAATTCCATCTATCTTTATATCCATTTTCTTAATTGCTGTCTCCTCCAGCTGATTTTGGGAGGCAGGATACACCCTGGGCATGTCCATCACAAGGCCAGCCGTAGTCTGTTCCATATGAAAATATAGTAAAATCAAAAAGACACAGTCTGGTTATGTAGGGTTAACTCAGCAATAAATACCCAAATCACAGGCAGTGAGAAGGTGAGTTAGCATGGAGATAATCAAAGGTAAAGATAACCATATGTTAAGACTGACTTAAAATGATATGTAGAGATAGGAAGTGAGATTTAGACCTACAGTATTTCAGTCCAGTCACTCTGTGGGCTGTCACATGCAACTTGTTTAGTTCAGACTCTTGGGTTAAAGGTAAAGGACCTCATTCACCCAATCATACACATACATTCATACGTGCATTTCTTTCTATACCCGAGCATCTTGTTAAACACACTCACCCACCGAAGGACGGTGGGCAAGTCGAGGTTCAGCATCTTGCCCATAAAACACATAAACATGCACACCTGGAGGAGAAAGGAAGCAACCCATGAACCTTACAACTGCCAGCCTGACCCTGAGCCACAGCCACCCCAAAAAAGGCATGAAAATACTTTTAGGTTTCTCATTGGTTTCTTTACTTTTATAAATATGTGATGAGTCTGCAGTATACTTACTTCCATCATATTTGATGACAGTATTGCTTGCACAAAGCAGAACATTTTTGTTCTACTGGCCCCTCTATGACCTACAAGTGCTCATCAGAAATGACCCACAAAACCCATCTGACAAAGGAGGTTAGAAAAGTTTAAGGAGTTACATGTGTCTTATTTTAACAAGCGTGGAAGAAAAAGGTATTCGATGAGCTGTTTGAAGCAGTTCGGCTTGCAGTGTGATGAGAATTCAAATTCACTGATGTGATTTGGCGCGTTTAAAATTTTGTTGTGGTTACCTATTTAGATAATATACTCTGTTTACTCGATGACATGGCAGAAGTGTCTTGTGAACACTATAACAGCCAGTTTAAATACGCAATATCTTTTTCAGCAGGACTGTAGCTACATTACCTCTGAGGACGAGTCAGAAACGATTCATTTCCACAGTCCCACCATCGTCATCTATCCAGTTTTTCTAATAATCTGACAGAAAATTGCCACAGGAGGAGAAAATGTTCAACTTCCTGGCCAGCTATCTATGCAGACTACTCACCAACAATGTTACCTGAATGCTTAACTAGGTGTTCACTCTAAATAATACAATTTTCTGCACTGCAGTGTTTGAAGATTATTTTTATGTCATGTGGAACTAAATGCATATTGGGATTATTGCTAGGTTAATTAACAGCAGCAAAAAACACATGCTGCCCAAGTATTCTAGCTAAAAAAAAAAAAAACAATCTCAACTTGCTGCAGTAGTTTCAACTAATTTGCACTGTAAAGGTCATTTATGAATACAAATTAAATCAAATCCAAACTAACTTCTTTGACAAACTCTCATTTTGATGTGTTCTCTGAGCAGCTAAGCAGGAAACAGCTCATTTCAGTCGTGCAGGTTTTTGAAGCAGGATCCACGAATTATGTTTTTTTCTCATATTTGTTGGAAGTTTTTGAATTAAATACATTTATTTATGTTACCTGGCTCATCTGCCACCAATCAAGTAAATACCTGATTTAAGCATACCTGAGCTAAGCCGTGTGAAGAGAATAATGAACCCAGTTTCATCAGTCAGAATAACTCCAATAAACTCCAAAAGAAGCTATCTTGCTGTTCCTAGCACATTGTTTCCTAACTCATACACCTGCTCATCAGAAGTTGCACAAGGTGTATCTTTTCACCAGCAAGGCTCAGCTTGTTTTCCTCTCCGCTGCCTTTGTGTTTGTTCATCCATCCGAAAAATTGTCCGTATTATCAAAGCCTCGGTTGTTGTGCATGTTAACAACCCTATCAAAGAATTCCTCTAATCAAAGAAGGATTATGATTAAATTATGCCATGCATATAACATGAATATATAATTTTAATCAACAAAAGGTGATGCAAGACGATTACCATTATACTTTCCCAGCCCAAAATACCATTGTTTAGAATCTGCATCTTCTTATTCTGGTTTCATTAACCTCAAAATGTCATAGACTGGTGACTTGCTCGGATATTCCTTCCTCCAACAAATGATTGTTGAAAAAATAATATATAGGTTATTTTACAGCACAGCCAGACATTATTATTCCACACTGATGACAGAAGATCTTGGCAGAAAAGGAACAAATGTTGGTTACGTTACTCATAGTCATTTCAAATTTACACCTCTCAAGCTACAGTAAGTGAAGGACTAACTACAGCAAATTACAGTCAAAAACACAAGACAATGCTGTCTCCTCCGCCGCAGGTGCAAATAGTGCCGCTAGGTTTGAATTTTTATTGAAAAAGGATTTAATGACCTAGAAGGATTCCTTCCTTCTCTAAAAATTAACATGCCATTGCAAAATAAATTTACCAATAGTTTCATCATGCCAACCATGTGCCAACTCAAAACCATTTCCAAAACTGCAAATCCAGATGCAGACTATTTCTTTGCCCTTTGTTGGGTGACTGCTGTGAAATGTAAAGCATCAGCTAGATATTTTGTTTGCATTAATAGCACCTTAGAACAGCTTAGTTAATCACATCTGCAAGGATGACAAAATGGTCCAAAACATATTTTTGTGTAGGTTCTCAGTCATCCAGGTCATGGGTGTCTTGACAAAAAGTCAAATGGACTTCCAACTTAGCCAGCTGAGACTCTGTGCATCACCACCAGAAATACTCCCTGTGGTGAAGGACTCAGAAGCTGGAATCTCTTCCAGATAAGGATCCATAAGTGCCTGGTTGATCGGCACAGCCCATCTGAAAGTGTTAAGCAGAATACTTTTATTAGCATCGAGCCAGGTGTAGAGGTTGAAGTTACTACTGCAGATCCATATATGACACAATAAAGAAACAAATAGTTAAAAAGAAGACAGCTTCACTTCTTTATCCAGTTCTTCATCAGCCTTTGTCAGTTCCAAATTCAAATAGTGGAAAGTCCCTGGTATTTAACCCGTATTGGGAGTTTCTCTTTAGGAGGTGGTCCTGAGGGTTGTTGACCTGTCATTGATAGAGCAGAGGTCCCCAACCCCCGGGCCCTGGACCGGTACTGGTCTGTGAGTTGTTTGGTACAACAGTTCAGGCTCAGATGTGAAATATATGGTTTTCAATGTTTTTATCATTTTTTATTGTTATTTTTATATCATTTATATTGTTAACTCGGTTTCCCTGCGTCTTTTCCCGTGTTATGAATAAATCTTCCTTTTTTTAGGTACCTGTACTGGTTTTATTTTGTTGTATTTATCCACGACACCTTAAAGGTGAAAATATTGTCGGACATAAATGGTCCGTGGCGCAAAAAAGGTTTGGGACTGCTGTTGTAGAGAACTGGTTCCCAGCAGTCCAGTTCCTTGGAATTGTTAGTCTGCCTGCCTATCAATCCAGCTTATAGGTTCTATTTGCACTACAATCAGCTGATTTAAGTTCGTGTGTCGGAGCAGAAAATTGTGGCACAGTCTACAGCGTGGATATGGACATAACTTTTATTTCAGTTGCAGAAAAGGACAAGAGCACGATGGTTAAATTCAAAATGCATCCAGGAGAGAAAGAACCATATTATCCTGCTAACTCATCTTCAACTCTTTACAAGCATCTGCTCAGGCAGCATGCTAACGCTAAGCTAGCCAAGAATGCAGAGTGATGTTAAAGCTGAATGCAGAACTCAGGCCGACAGCCAGACCCTGAACTTCAACAGGTAACACAAGCAGTGGTGAGCAGTCAGGCTCACTGTGGCGATCGCTTTGATGTTTCTTTGTGCTGGTTTTCATCTTTGGATTTGTGTTCATACCTAAATATTAAGATACAGAGTGGATGTGTGTCCTCAGATAGGATTTGTGTTGGTGTGTGGGACTGTTGCCTCAGGTTTATATTGTTAAATGGTAATTAAGAGACAAATACTCATTCACCCAATCAAATACTCTCACAAATCTTAAACATGCTTTTTCTTGGTCTTCCGTTAACACGACTTTCTTGCCATCACAGTTAATTGTGGCACTTAGATGCCAGTAAGTAAAAATATAAGAGACAAAGCTATACAATTCACTTTTTCTTTTCTGTCTTATCCAACATAGCTCGGCACTCTCTTAACCTTTCTGGTTATGTGTCTCCCTTTCAAACTAGTCCTCATACAACTGTGAGGCTCATTCACTCTGTCATGGCTTAGTGTTTTTGGTCTCTTAGCTCACATCTGTTAAAAAATTAAACTCTTCTATTATATAACACTGAAATGTAACGGGGCGCTGCAGAACAGCACACACTCTACGGTGGAGAGTGAGTAATGACGGCACTTACCCACTTTCGACAACCTCCTTTCTGTCACTCTCTCTCTCGCACACTGTACACTGATAAACATACAACACAGAAAGTGCACTCTCTCTGGCTCTCTCTCTCGCACACACACACACTCACACACACACACACACACACACAATAGACCGATAGATATAGAGAGAGAACGTGGAGCCCTATTGTAGATGATTTGTTTGACATTTTAAAGTACAGTACCTTTCCACAACTGCTGTTATTTTACTCAACACAATAAACTGCACTTAAATATCAATACCATTTTAGCCAGGATAACCAAATTTGACTTCATATTTGTGACAGCGGCATTTTACCAGCTTTTCAGATAGATCGTCTCTATTTATTGTTTTTTTCTTTCCATATGAAATAAAGTCTCAAATAGACATCATTCTTCAACTCGGAGTGGCTAAATGTTCCTTATCGCAGCACAGCAACCCAAGTATTAAGGGAATTACTGAAACAACATGTGACTTTTGCACATTTAAAGACCACACAGGCTTAGTTTGTAATTCTGTAGTCCCAAGTGGCAGCAAGAGATAACACTTTGAATTTCTGGCAAAAAAAAATGTTTGAATAGCTTCATTACTGGAAATGATGTAATATGTTATTGTTATAAATGCAGAACTAAATTCCCTATTTTTTGGAGTGTGATAAGGCTAGCAATGCAAAAATCCCCATGACAGCATTTGTAAGTCCAGCTATCTGTAAACTGAGTGCTTAAACATGTTAAGAGAAGCTTGTGTATGCTGCTGGGAAGTTTGGGCTATTCATTGTCCTTGAAAAGACCACCAGCAAGGATTTGGGAAGGAAGCAGGCTTAGAATGACATCAGTGTAACATCTTCAAATCAGCTATCTTCAAATCACAAACAGCTAGGTGGCAAAACGTATAACTTGATAGCAAATACCCTAGACATGCAACAGTTAAATAAAAAACAAAAGGACTGTAGCTGCTTCGCCTGTTCTTTAATAACACTGTACATTTTTGGGAATTGAGTTTACAGGATTAGTAAGGACGAAGTGAGGGCAGATATGAAGAGGATGAAGAGTAGAAAAGTGGTTTGTTGGGACCCGTGGAGGTCGGAGGTGATATCCAGTGACATCTCTTCTCCATAATCAAGACTATCCTTACTAATGTGCTAAAGGAGTTTAAAACTCCACTGCTAAATCGAACATTTAGACCAAAATGATCAGTGAGTAAAAATGTTTCTCTTACATTGATAAATTCACAGAAGCTGATGTATTTGCTAAAGATGTTTGTTTCCACAAACGTGCTGATGGTAACTGATGTCAGAGCAGTGAAAGCAGAGCCAGAGTCTACCACGTAAATCTCCCATCAGTCTCCAGGTCAAAGAGCGTCTCTGGACCAACTAACTGGACACAGTCACACCAATGAAACTGAGACCCATCCATCCAGATGTTCCACTGTGGCGACCGCCAAAGGGAGCAGCTGGAAGAAGAAGAAGAAGAAGAAGAAGGAGAAACCTCGAAGATCCGAGGAGACCAGTTATCCTACTTTTGAAAGCAAATAATTTTCCTTTATTCATGTAGGACAGCTTGTATGTTTTATTTTTTGTTTCATAATGCATATTTTGTTCCAAAACTGATTTGTTAAGCATTAACTGCACCTTTATATGTACTAATTATATATGCACTAAACCCTCCTTGCCATGACCACGGCAGTTACATAAGAGATGCTCTTGACTTATGCACTGATAACAAGGTTGCTAGCTCGTCTCCCAGAGGATGCAGCCTGATGAGCATTACGACCACAGGACAGCTTTCCACCTTGCCTCAATGCCTTGTTTTTTTCTTTAGCACTGCAAAAATTTAGCTTGCATTTGTATATAAATGTTAGCGATTTCCACTATAGAATTATTTCTGTATTTAATGAGAATTCAAAGATTTTTCTGGAGTCTCCTCATCATTTATTTATGCTTTACACTTTCTCACTGAGCACCATCATTCTTGAATTGTTTAGCCCAAAAAGTCTTTTCACACACTGATGAATCGATCACTATAAAACTCTTGCTCTCTGCTCTTTTTACACCTATATTTATGTCACAGGTGTCCCAATAACCTATTTTCCTGCCCTACCCATTTTAAATTGCTATTATATTTCAGCTCATCCATGCCTTTGTAACTTCGAGACTGGATTACTGCAATTCACTCTATTTTGGTCTCCACTCTGCCCTCCTTCATAGATTACAGACAGTCCAAAATGCTGCTGCACGCATTCTAACCAAAACTAGGAAGTTTGCCCACATTACCCCCTCCTAGCTGATTTGCACTGGTTGCCTGTGAAATACCGTATACAATTTAAAATTCTGCTGTTTACTTTTAAAATCACTAACAACATAGCACCGAGCTATCTTAAGGAACTCCTAAGCTCATATGTTCCTGCTAGGGCTTTAAGATCATCCTCACAGTTACTGTTGGTGCAGCCTAGATCTCGGCTGAAGTCTAGAGGTGATCGAGCGTTTGCCCTGACTGCACCAGAGTTGTGGAACAACCTTCCGATTGGCATCCGGGCGTCTGACTCTATTCAATCTTTTAAATCACGGCTTAAAGCGTATTTGTTTAATCTTGCTTTTTCTACCAGTTAAATGCTGGCCTTGTTTGCAGTGATTTATTCTATTAATTTTCCTATCATGCTTTTATTTGCGCTGTGCATGTCATATCGCCATTGTGTTTTGATGGCATAGTTATATTGTGCTATAGTTATGTGCTATAGTTATACTTTTTTTTATTGGTGGCTTTTTCCTGTGAACATAATTTTACACTTTTATTTTTTGTTTTTATGACTTTGATTATACTTGTGTTAATTTGTTTTATGTTAAGCACTTTGGCATGCCGTTGGTTTTTAAATGTGCTCTATAAATAAAGATTGTTGTTGTTGTTGTTGTTATATTTGGCGCTTTATGAAAGCAATAACATTCCTCAGTTTCAGTGAGTAAAATTTCACTTAAATTCAGGGTTTAGATGGTTTGTATTCTGTTTTTATGTACATGTCATAACATTTTTAGAAACACAGTTTTATAATTTATTTAATGATTTATCTAAATCACATTCATTAAATTGGATTTTAGACATTCCCAAAAATCCTTAACGTCAATAAAGTTAATGTCAAAATATAAACAATGCTCATGTTGCTTAACTCTATTTTGGATGGATCCTCAACTCAGCTGCAGCCCCAATTACCGAGTTAGATTAATAAACTGGGTGTGTTTTCATTTGGAGTGTCGTGCCCAGAGCAGCTTTAATGTGCTCTGAGACAAGCCCGTTGCAGATTGGAGGCTCTTTCAGCACACACTCGTGGCAGATGAGTCCTAATGCACAGGAAGTGGATGTGCAGCTGTGTGGCATGCAGGACAGAGGAGGAGGAGGATAGAAGGACGACAGCGGGAGGATAAAGGGAGGGAAAGCAGGTGGGGCGGTCAGGGTGGAGGAGGAGACATCTGCCAGGAGGGCTGGCTTGGCTTGACATTGGAGGGAATAGAAGGAAGAAAGAAAGTCTCTCAGGCATTCCTCTCTACCCATTTATCAGTCTCTGCCTTTTCCTCTCCACCGTTTTCACACTGCATCTGGACTCACTCTGTCCTTTTTTTCCTTTTCATCACCAGTGTTGGATTTCTCACATGGCGTCACTTTCGTCTTCCTGACCAAGCTCTATATGTCCTCTGGTCTTTCATCCTTTTCTCTCGATCCTTTCATTGCTCTCTATCTCTCATTGGCACCTTTCTTTTCCACTTCTGCCTCTTTGTGTGTGCTTTTTAACCATTTTCACATGGCTTCATCTTTTCATAGGGAAAGCTTGCCGTCACATTGGTGCCAGCGGTGTCTAGATTGTGCCGCCCTACCAAGCGAGTGGGTGTCAAACGCAGACATCGGCACAGCTTGCCAAGGATATGGCATCACACTGAAGCCAGTGGCTGCAAAGAAACATGAATATATGTCTGCAGCCACCCACTCATGTAAGACCTGATACCTTTGATTTACTTTGAACTGAAGCCTAGCTCCATTTCAAATAAAATATAATGTGAAGTCCTTATTTTTTTTGCCACAGTTTTAATGCTGGAGATGGTCAGATTCGAACTGTCCAGATAAATCAGTTGATACCCTTGCTACCTATAAACTGTATAGTAACATCAAGTCAAGGTAGATTTATTTATGTATGTATTTATTTATTGAGTGGCTGCATGCGGCAGCTTTTCATATATACAGTTTTAAAAGCCCTAATTTAAATACTGTGTTATGTTTGACCCACCAACATCATATTTAAATGCTTTTGTCATTTTATGTTTTTCACATTTTATTAGCTTTCATTATCAGGTAACTGTTAAAAAAGCATAAGCATGAACTGTGCACTGATCTTAATTTTTTTTCTTAAAGCTCAGTAAAAAGTGAACAATGACACAAAACAAACATCTAAACTAAACCTACTAAAAGCAACTTTCATTTATATTCATCAGAGGTCTATAACATTTTTGCTCATGAATAGCTTAACGATAAATGTGTTAAACAGGCTATTAACGCGTAACTCTTTGCAGTCCTGTGAAAAACTAAGTAAACCATCACTGCATCTGTGGGTATTAAGAGGCAGCCAGGTGCAGTGAATCAAATGCACTTGATTAACTGATCATCAGCAAGTGTGAGCACCTCTATAAAAACATAAGCTTTGGCATTTGGCTGGTCTGGAGCATTTAGGTGTGCGTTAATCTGCCCACGTCTCAGTAAATATACCCCAAGGTCAGATTGGGCAATGCTCAGAGAAACTCCAAAAAACCCAAGGGCTTTGCAGGCCTCGGTTAGTGCATTAAATGTTAGAGTTCACAAATTAGAATGAACTAGAAAAGCTGAATAAGTGTAGCTTGAAAGGTTTGCCAACAGAACGCCTCTTCGCTCTAAAAAGAAGATGGCAGCACAGCTTAGGTTTGCAAAGTTGCATCTAAACAAACCAAACAGTCAAAAATGATCTGTCCAACAGTAAAGTTTGGCTAGAGCCTAGTCATGTAATAATACAATGACCACAAGCAAAGTAGCAAATCTACAAGAGAACGGCTGAAAGAGAAAAGAGTCAAGGTGGTGTAATGATTCGTCATTTCAGTCAGGACCTCAACCCGACTAAAATGCTTTAGCAGAACCTAAAGAGAGCTGCACACAAACCTTAAAATGAAGCAAGACAAGTGGGTCAGCAACAATGTGAGAGACATACAGACTACAGTGCATGATAAGTTACTGCAATGACATAATTTTTAAAACGCACATTTGGATATTGGTATAGGTTAAAAAAAACTCTCTCTAAATCACTGTTGAAATTCCTTCCACCTGCTATAAATTCAGTCTAACTACAGAAACCAGATTCTGTGCACAGAAAAGAGCTGCAAACTTTTCAGAGCCACCTTTCAGGCCTACAGGCAGTGAGTTTTTGATAGTTGAAAGGCAGATTTCAGTGGAATATTTCTTTAAGTGAACTCTGCTTGCTCTTCTCAGCCTCCACCTGCGTGCAGCGTTGCTGTGCACAGAGACAGTGTTTTATTCATAGCTCGGTTTTTGATTCTAATTTGAGCCTTTTGGTGGAAAGCAACCATAGAGCTCGCACAGAAACAGGACTGCAGCAGAAAACACTTCAGGTAACTCAAAGTCAGAAATGCATACATCAGTTCCCATATTAGCAGGCAACATTCAGAAGATCTTTGAAACAGTTAACAGAGAAACAAGTGTTAAATCTTAGTGTTGAGGTTCAGCACTGGTGTGACAACAAAGGAAGAAATGAGGGGTAAAGAAAAGAAAAGAGAGAATGTGTCAGAGCCACGAGAGATAAAAGATCTGCCAATGCGACTGACAAGTGAGAGGTGAGAGATTTAAGACATTAGATGGATGAGAAAGAGCTGGGAGGAACGTACGCACAGACATACAAAAGCACATTATGAAAAATGCTTTAAAAAAACAGACAAAAGGAATGATGCAACAAGGACAAAAGAACTGGAAGAGGCAGGTAGAACTGATTCACATTTTGTGATCTCTTTAGTAAAAAAAAGTGTGTTTTGAAATGCTGAGGCCGAAATATTTCACCGTCTTTTAAGTTGTAACAGAGGTCAGCACAGAGTCAGTTGTTCTTTGGAAAGGGCAAATAACATGCTGCAAGTAAATTTGGAGCCAATAAATCAGAAATGGCAAAAAACATTTTTATGAAGCATCAACATCATCCTAGCTGATCCTAGCCTGGTGTTGTACGTGGGAAAAAAAAGATGCTTTATTCATTAATTGTCATGGTCCGCGGCCCGGCGTCTGAGGTGCTGATGGGATGCCCACTCCCGTGGGCGTGGCCGCTGACTCCACACCTGCATCCCATCCCAGGCGATCACCAGGTGGACCATTTAATCCTGCCCAGCCTGCTGCTCCACGCCAGTCCGTAATCGTCCTTCAGCGATCACTGCGCGGCGTGTTTTGAGTCACCAGCCTGTCCAGAATTTGGATCACGATCAACCCCAGCCGCCTCGCCCTTTCTGGAGCTTCTCCCCACGGACCCTCACCCCTCCCTCCGGTTCCCTTGGCCCCGCTATCATCGTAAGACGCGTACACTACCTCCCCTCGTATGCTGCCGGTTTACCCACACCCCAATAATCCTTTTTTCTTTTTCTGTTTCAGCCTCCCACGGTCCCGCTCTCGGCGTTTCCTGCGCGATTCTTCTCCCGGTCCCTCGGTTTCTCTGGTTCCGTGCGTTTTCTCCCTTCTACTCTCCCGGGACACTCTCAGTTATAATAAAGTTTATTTTTTCTCTCGTACCGCTGTGTGTGTGTTCTGCTCCTGGGTCCAGCTTGTGTGTTGAACTTCGGTTCTTGACATTAATAAAATAGAGGTAATTTGAAACCTACTACCTACTTGCAGAACTGTTATTGTAACCGTCTCAAACAGACTCATAATGACAATGATTAGAACTGAGACCCAAACGCAGACAAAACAGGCACAAGCTGCACCCTGCCTTGATCATGACTGCTCTGGTCTTGGTGGTAGCACCCCCGAGATCAGCAGTGCAACAGCAGGGTGGCGACTGGCCCGGGCCGTTGTGATGACCCTGCTCTGACAGAGTGTCAATACAAAGCAATTTACAAGCGCATGAAAAATCGACCCTCGATAACAGGCAATTTCTCTGCTCCGCTGCCTCAAGAGGCATGACCTGCCTCGCGAAAGTGGGCAAGGAGGAGGTGGGAAGGCAAAGAAGAGGAAGAAGAGGAGGTGATCTTGGTCCAGTGGATGTGATTACAGCGCACTGTGCTCTAAGGAGGGATGGGCGGGGGTTGAAAAAGTGGAGCAGTAATGGGGCAGGGAGGTGACCCGGGGCAAGTGATTGTAATAGTGATGTGTGGAGTGGGGAAAAAGATTGTGACGAGTGTGATGGTTGGATTGCAGAAAATAAATCAGGGAGGAGGAAGCCTGAAAGCTCTGAAATATGCAGAGCTGACAATGACACGCAGAGAAGAAGAAATTATTATCCAAGCGACAGAAAAGCAGGGACACAGCCGCTTGACAAAGCAAGGTAGTTTGTGGAGAAGGAGGGATGGGCCGAGGTGTTGCTGTTGTTGATGAAATGCGGATTGTGTTGTGTGTATTTGTGCACGCGTGTGTGTTCTGGAGGCCACAGGTGAGGACAAAGATAATGACCTCATTCCTCTTCTCTTTTGCCGAGACACTTTTTTTCCACAACAGTCTATTCATCAAAGCCTCTATCCGTCTCTCCATCCCTCCTCCCTCCCTTCTTTCTTCTAATTTTGCTCCCTCTCTGTTGAAAAGCCAGAGGTCACACCTTCATCCAAACAGACAGGAACACACACACAGAAAAGGAACTGCTTATCACAAACGCACAGACATGGAGGCAGATGTCATGGTTTTGTTTTTTGTTTTTTTTTTATAAAACAACACTTCAGAACGACATCATCTGAGTCATGATCAAAAACTGCCAATGTGCCATAAAATGGGAAGAGAGGTGCTGTAAAATTAACCACAGTCATCATAAATAAATGTTCTGGATGAACAATCATGACTTTTTAAACATTCTTCAACAAAAATGCTTGTGAGAGGTTTCTTCTTATAAAAAAGGGGGCTGTTATGCATGCTTTTATCTTTCATTAAAGTTTTATTTTGTGCTACTAAAATTTTACAGCTACTAATGTGACTGTGTTAAAGGGCGAGGAGTTAGTGGCAGTGATGGTGTTTGGTTGAGGGTGAAAGGTGGGATACACTGTGGTGGTCACCAGTTTGCAAGGGTAACAAAAGATTTATGTTTTTATGTGAAATCTATGCTGTAGCTACATCGTAACTACAAACCCCTCTAAACCTGTACCAGGCAACCTGCACCGTAACCTGATGTGCACCTCCCTAGAAATGTAACCATCTAACACATCGACGCAGCCCACAACTATTGTGACTGGCCTGTTCAGTACCGTAAATTCCTCTTGGATATTTCCAGGAACTTTTTACAGTAGGAAAAAGAACTAGCATTTTATTTATTTATATTATATGGCACCTCATATACAGCTGGAAACACCTGGACATGACTATGATTATTAACCCATAATCCAGCACACACAGTGTTGGGGAGTAACGGAATACATGTACCGCCGTTACGTATTTAAAATACAAAATATGAGTAACTGTATTCCGTTACAGTTACTGTTTAAAAAGGTGGTATTTAGAATACAGTTACTTTGTTGAAATGAATGGATTACACGGCGGTATTTTCCTGTTTCATATGTGAGGTTATGCTCTCTCTATTTTTGGTTTCCACACCGGTGGAAACCCAAACAAAACACGCATTAAGAGGCTCTAATGCCTGTGTCTCAATCTCGCAGCCCATGTCACCTCTACTTGCGGCCCGCATAATGACATGAAGAAATATTTTAAAAAATTATTCACAAAAATGATTTAATATGAAGGCAACAGGCAGCGTGTTACAGGCATAGGCCTAAAGAATGTAGCCCCATGAGCAGTGTAGTCCGTGCTGCAGGGAGAATGGACTGCCATACCCGTTATGTGTCTGTGAGCGAGTGAGGAAGAAAAAGGAGAGTCGAAAAGTACGAGTTGTCACTGAGCAGAAACGGGAGATGGAAGCATGTAAATATAATAATAACCACTGCAGACAACAGTGCCTGACGAGCCCAGTTGTAAATAAGCTATTAAGACTCGACTGTACACCGTGTTGGTGTTTTCCTCCGAAACAATAAGTTCCATTGGAGCAGCCTTTCAACGCCTCTCTGTATCTCTCGCTAGCAAAGTTGACCCAGACAACAAAGTAAAGCTAGTTTTCAGCTACGAGCCCGACACGGTGTTCTGACAAACCATCCTACTTTGGCAAAACGTCCTACCGTAAGTAGTTTATTCACATTTCTGCTGTCACAGAGTAATTCCAGCACAAATTTAAGTCTGTATGACAGTTTGCCACTTAACTTTGCCCATCAGAGTATGCTTGTAGCTCATATTCATAAAGCCAGGACGGTTTGCCACTTCATTTTATCCATGAAAGTATGCTTGTAGGTAACATTCACAAAGGTAGCATGGCTTGGCAATTCATTTTACCCGTCACAGTATGTTTCTAGCTCTTATTAACAAAAATAGGATGATTGGCCACTAAATTTTAGCCGTAAAAGTATGCTTCTAGCTCAGATTAACAAAGGTAGGATGATTTGCCACTTAATTTTACCCGTCAGAGTATTTTTCTAGCTAATATTCACAAAGGTAATAATATTCACTTAATTTCGTGTTGTGCGCATGCGCAGAAACAACGGGTAAGATGGTTTGTCAGATAGGATGGATACCCAGAACACCGGAACCTGACATGTTAGCCAGAAGTCCCTTTACGGTTTTACGGTTTGGAGCCTTTACGGTTTGGAGCCGCAGACCTGTTTTATATATGCGCGGAATAGTTTTCTATACGAGATCGCTGCAAAAAGTGCAGCCTTACCTAATGTCCACCCTACTGTTACTCATTTTCTATTAAGATTTAAAAATCTAGTTGGTATTGGTATGGCGAGTAACCTTCAGTAATAGTAATAAATCACACAGCAATAGTACATTCATGTAGTTGTTAAAAACATTATAATATATTAAATAATCCAAAGTATTCAGAATACGTTACTCTCATTGAGTAACGTAACGGAATACATTACAATATACATTTTGGGGCATGTATTCTGTAATCTGTGGTGGAATACATTTTAAAAGTAACCTTCCCAACACTGACCACACACCAGCATAAATGCCTGCAACGACAGCAGCCATTCACGTAAATATTCACTGTAAAAGTCTAATGACTGAATTACGCTTTAGCGGGAAATCTACATTGTAGGTTATCACACAGATTTCCTGCTGAAGCATAAATCAGGCAGAACCCTTGACACTCAAAATCACACCTACCCTGTAGGGTCAATTGAGAGTCACCATTTAACCTAACATGCATCTCTTTGGACTGTGGGACAGAGCTGGAGTGCTTGGAGAGAACCCATGCAAGAACACACAGAAAAGTCTCAACTGGGTGGTGGGTTTGAATCTGAGACCTTGTTGTGAGGCAACACTGTTGCAACAACTGCACTTCCAAAATACTGGAAGAATGCTACTGACAAAAGAGGTCAAGCTAAAAATCTAAGAAAAAACAATAGTCCACCGAAACACAACAGAAAAGACATTTTCTCACAAAGAGTTCAGGTCACAAGTCACACACAGCTTGAATACTGCCAAAGGAGCCCACTGACACTTGTTGAGACATTTCTCTCTGCTCTCTGGGCTCAGGTGATTAGCAAGTGGAATCAGCTGCGTTCAATCACCTGCCACGGAGAGGAGAAAGAGTCTGAAGGAGAACAGAGAACCCAGCACACACACACCACTCAGCAATCTCATGAATGATGATGACAAAGCCTACAAGTTCTTTTTATTTTAATCTAACCTATCAAATGACTCAATTTCAGCTAGAAATGGTGTAGCTCAACAGGATTGCATCATCAAAATAGGTTTGTATTATTTAAGTAGTAGCTGCAGGAGTGCGGGGTGTTATTCCTCACTCTGACTTCACATTTGTTTTTCTCAGTGCTCTAACTCCGCATGAACCTTCACCTCACCAGTGTGGAAACATTTCCTCTCCCCTGCTCCCTGTGGGTTTGATCAAGGGATTTATGAGCAGTGTTATCATGGTTTGGCAACCAGGTCCCGAAATTCAATCTTATATTTCTGTTAGGTCAGTGTGCATGTTCTAGTGTCTTCCTTCCACACAGCCCTCTGCATGCTAATCAGTAAGTAAATGAGATTATTACACTAAAAATATTAAGCTGTAGGGTGCATAAAACTCAATGTATCTATAATGTGAATTGTGTTGACATGCACAAACACAGATCTGACTGCTTTGCCAAATCTTTGTATCATGACAGCAGCAAAAGTAAATCAGGCTATTCAAAATGCATTCTAGCAAGCACTGGAAGTTATACAGCCATCATCCAAACTGTAGAAGACATTTACACCCAAATTGGAGGGCAGCACCAGTAACAGTTGATTTTTGTTTTGTTTTGGGGGCTGAGAGAAGCAGCAGGTTTGGGGGGGAAAGAAAGCAAATGTAACTGTAGGATTATTAAAAACTATAGAAACTTTCTCAATTCGAGGCACTGTTTTCCATCATTATCCAGGGTTTAAGACCCAGAGAGTCAGTCTGAAACATCTTCAGTTTAACTTTACTGTTCATTGGTGCTGTTATGGAAAGTTTAAATGTAATTGGCCGTTTAAATGTTTAAATGTAAAGTCATGTATCAGAACGTTGCTTTGTAGTATTTCAGGAACAGAGCATCTGAAAGAATTGAAAATGGTTTATGAAAGAACTGAATTTGAAACATAAACTATTTGGTGATTAGTCTCCCATGAAGCATAGTGTGTAGGAGGAAGTAGGAGATCCACCAAGGGTAGAATTAGCAACTAGTAATTGAGTAGGATGTCGGGGGGGGGGGGTTGTTGTGTGGTAAGCATTTCAGGTATTTTCTTTACTCATTTATATAATATAACAAATATATGATCATATTGCGTTTGCTGTTAGCCAAATTTAGGGTTGCTTTGGTTGGTTTACTAGTGATAGTTTTTATAGCCTTTCGCTAGCTACTTGGCTAATGCTAACTAAATGTTTCTACAACGTGACTGGGCAGATGTAATGTTGATCCTGTACCAACATTATTATGATGATGCAGGAACAGCTCCAACACGGGGATATCAGATTGTGTGCAAATGGTCCCCAGATGGGATTTTAATGGGGCCATATGCCCCCCAACAACTTAGTTATAGCACCGCCCCTGCTTCCTGTATTTAAAACATCACTTAGCGGCAGAAACAATACAACCTTATCAACATGTAAATTATATCTTATGCCTTATGAATTAAACTGCACTCTTATGCTTTGTTGGGATTGTTTGCACTAGTCTGATTTGATTCTCGCAAAGCCCTCCAACTGTTTCCACCTAACTCTGATTTGAATTTGGACGCTTTCTCTGAGATGCAATGTCTGTAATGTTGTAAAAAATCATCCTTGCTAGTGTGACAAGAACACTACGCATAAAAACTCAGGTGAGGATGAAATCCATCTCTGTTGAGGTTTGTCACATCAACATCAATGCTGAAATTGTGATATTAAAAACACAGACATGCTTCAAATAGATGAACAAGAGTGGAGTCACAATTTATCTTCACTTTGGAGATGTGTGTGACTGCCGTGCCATGAATTATGTGTAGGCAGAATACAACCCCTTGTCATTACACAAGCCATTTTGTTCAATGATTTAAGATATTCGCGAGTCCTGTATATTGAATGTCAGCCTGTATGACAGCGTGTTCCCGCTCCCTCTTGTCTGCATCGCCTTCCAAAGCTTTTCTCCGTCGCGTTCTTCATTCAATAGTAATTCTCTCTTTCTCTCTGACTTCCTCTCCTCCTCCCTACATACTCATCTTTTCGCTTGTCACTTTCCCTTTATGTCAATTACCATCTCTCTGCACTTTTCCTGCCTTTCTCTCTGTCCCCGCTCGCCCTGCCCCACACCTTTTCTATTCCAGTCCCAAGATTTCCTCATTCTTTCCAGCTATCACATACTCAATCCCCTTCTCTTTTTCTTTTTTTTTTTCTCCCCATAGTGCTTCCTGCCTGCGTGCAAGATTTCCTCATGCATTTATTGTATATTCCTGCTGTTTTCCAACTTGCTCTCCTCCTTTCCCATCATCTTTCCTCCCATCCCACACATTTCTTTCTGTCCAACATGTAATATCTTCTCTCCTTCTCCACATAAATCCCAGTAGTGAGTGAGCAACCTGAATCTGTCTCTGACCCCGTTCATTTTGCAGTTCAGGAACCTTAGAAAACCAGGAGCGTGCTTACCACCTCACCTCACATCCACTCATGAGTGCATGTGAGGTCCGTGTAATCAAACCTGGAACGATATGGCAGCTAGCTTTTGTATGTTTGCACCACAAGTGCATTTCACTTGGCTGTGCTTATGGAAGTACTTACCTGTTTTGCCGTTGCATCGAGAGGAAGGTGAAATGTGTTAAACCGGTCGTTACGTTCACTCTCAACTTTCTCCCAACAATTCTGCGGTGATGCCTGTCCGCTAGGTTACCATGACTACCTGACACTGAAGGCACCTCTTCATCCATCTGTGCCGCAGCAGTCGCTTCCACCTTGCCCGGCTCTAACCTATCCACCCACCATTCCTTCCATCAGTTCTTCCCCCTGCAATACAAGCAGCATTCGCCCATAGAAAGGAAGATAAGGTCGAGGCTGCTGGCTTTTTGAAAGCACCGGCACCGCAAGAGCTGAACTCAGTCGACAAAAGCAAGGGAGCGACAAGCAACGGGGGCTATAAAAAAATTCATGGCCAACATACAAAGCTTTTGTATGTTTGCACCACAAGTGCATTTCACTTGGCTGTGCTTGTTCTGCGTTTGCTTATGGAAGCCAGTTTGTTGGAGGTGATGGGTGTGTGTGTGGGTGAGTGTGTGAGAGCACTTACCGTACAGTATGTTTATCAGTATGCCAAGCAGGGAGCCTTAAATGGATTTTAGCTGGAATGTATCAGCTTTTTTTCAGAAAGGAAGAACCTCAAGATTATCTCGCATTGCCAGTGTCTTAAATATGTGTGCATCTATTGTTTAGTGTTTGTGTGTGTTTGTGTGCATCTTTACGATATCGTCTATGTGCACAGTGTCTGGTATGTTGTCTGTAATTGCCTGCGCCTTACCATCCATCACAGGGATGGGGGTTTTCACATTTTCTTTACTCTTTCTAGTCAAGAAACTTGTTCTCTCTTTTGCTCAGAGAAAAGGGGAAAACTTTTTCGTTTTTCAAAAAATGCCTTTGACAAGTGCTTTTTCTCTCTCTCTCTTTCACACACTGAACATGCAAAACAAACTTTCTAGAAAGAGATTGCGTAGGGGGCTGGATGGGGAACAAGAAACCTCATATCTGCCAAGTAGAAAAACAATCAAGACAGATAGCACTGACTTGTCAAAGAGTGTGACACCACCAGGTCCCACCCTGGGAAAATGAGAAACTTTGCACTCACACAAAACACAGCATCCCTGCAAACGTGTTTTTGGGGTTTTTTTGGTTTTTTGGGGGTTTTTTTTAAACAATTTGATATTCATCTTTTCTCTCGCGTCTATTAAACTTGCAACTAATGCTTTTGAGATTTATCAACCCTTACTTTTTGGGGGCATTTTCCTCACACTCAAGGGCGGCTATGCATTCGCACAGTTTAGTGACACCATTGTTGTCAAACACTAATAGCAGTGACACTTGCAGTGACACAACCTGAACGCTAATTTCAATTTTAAATTGGTCTGAGATCAGATTTTCATTACAGTGAAACAACAAAGTCAATTGTGCTTTTTGTACTTTTACCTTTTCAAAGCTGTCAAACACAGCCTTCAGCCTCGCAGCAGGACTGCATCTCATAAGATCATCTTATCTTTTGACAGTTAACACAAGAAACAATTACACAAGAAATAATTCAGCCGGCATTGGAAACACGACTCTTTAACTGGATCGGGGTGGCCAGCTCCAGGCCTCGAGAGCCAGTGTCCTGCAGGTTTTAGATGTGTCCTGGATCCAACACAGCTGATTTAAATGGCTACATTACCTCCTCAACATTTCTTGAACTTCTGCAGACGCCTGATAATGAAGTGATCATTTGATTCAGGTGTGTTGACCCAGGCTGATATCTAAAACCTGCACTTGAGGCCTGGAGTTGGACACCCCTGCTCTGATATTTCAGTAAGACTAACTCTGGAGCAGGGTGACCAGGTGCACTGCGTTATCTGGAATTGTGGCATTCATAAGGGTGTGTGTGGTGTGCTGTTTTGAGTATATCAGTTAGGCTCTAATTGTCAGAGACAAGGAAAAAAAATCTCCTCACGTTTGTGTGGCACAATGAAGCAGAATTTTTTTTGTGAAAAAAATTGTCAAAAACTAAACCAAAAGAAACAAGATGTGATTTTTTTTTTTTTATATCTCCTCAGTACAGGAACATGTTAATATGTGTAGTCACACACCACTGAGCTTGACAAGTCTATAGTGTGCGTGTGTGTGTGTGTGTGTGTGTGTGTGTGTGTGTGTGTGTTTGGGTCCACAGAGACAGTGACCTGGACACGATGGTGGAGTGGGTGCAGTTAAATGGACCGTGGCTGAAGCAGTGGACTCAGTCACTCAGAGCTCACCTTTAGGTGGCAGCATGGGAGCCTCAGCCTCTTGGACACACTCGGAAATTACAGAGTCACAGCTCGACTTGCCAAATCAGCCAGGCTGCATAAAACGCTGTGATGTTATTTCACAGAGAGCATAGAATAATATCGATATGCACCTACGTACTACTGATATATTTACCAACGGGAAACAATCTTTTCTGTCTGCCTGGAGCAGTGTGCCCCACAACTACTTGAAACCTTTACAAATCCACTCAAAACTAATTTGAGATGTCAGAGCAAATTAATTTTAGCTGTCGGGTATCAAGAGTTTTGACACATAGGAAGCAGCAACTGATCACTCAAAGCGTAGCTGGACTCACCAGGGATGGTTGCAACTGCTGAAAATGTTTGGGTTTTTTTTTTAATGATAATTTTAACTAATACCCAATATGGTATATTTGCGCTTGATGTCGTTCACAAGTGGTTTCTGGGTCACAAACTCCTTTACAGAAAGCTCTAAAGAAGCAATGGAATGTATTTAGTTTGTGTTGCTTGTCAGATTTCTGATCCATCTGGCACGTGACATAGATACACAGATGTTTTAGTTCTTTAGACAAGACATAATGTGGATTGCACAACACTGGACATTATATTCTTCATTTCCAGTTAATACTTGTACAGCTGCTGTTATTGTGTATATATTTATTTATATTTCTTCATACATTCTTATATAGTTCTATATTGTATATTTTGTTGTACAGTTATTTTATTTTCAACTTTAATTTATATATTTTATCTTATTCCTTCCTAGTTAAATTTACCCTTTTTAATTTTTCATATTTATTTCCTATATTATTCATAGCCTTTTCCTTTTTTGTTTTCTTTAGGTCACGAGCAGTTGTCCAAGCATTTCACTACATATCGTACTGTGTATGACTGTGTACGTGACAAATAAAATTTGAATTTGAATTTCTTTAGTGCAGGTAATTACACCCCAGTGTCTACAAAGAATTTAAGGATGTGTCTCCAGGAGATTTTATTTTTTGACCTCTGGCTTTTTAGTGATGAGCAAGATATCAAAGGATGGCTTTTAAATGTGAAATCTCATGGTGGAAATTGAGACTTGTAGCACAGAGGTGTAACTAACGATGTAAATGGTGGCCGATGATCAGAAACTCTGCTTACACAACACTGGCACCGCGCATGGTGTCTCGCTGCCATGTACCAACATATTGAAATGGAGCTGTCCCTAATGTTGTTAGTTACACCTGCACTTTTCCTGCTAAGGAGCATAGCAGGAATCCGATGGAGAGATAATATAATAACGGCATCGTATCGGGGAAAGAAATTATCAGTAATTCTGCTGATGAAAATGGCTCGCTGTGGCAGCATGCTGCAGGTCAGATCCCATCTTTGTTCTCCAGCAGCCCAGTCATCGATCTGGCTGAAGAGCCCGACTCTGACAAGTGCCCAGGTGGTGGAAACGATGGAAGGGGCAGCAGAGATTGAGGAAGTGGCTGATAGGATGACGGCCTCATCTTGGTAACAACTCCCTGGACTCTCAGATCCTTTCACCTCCTTCCACCTCTCCTTCCTGTTTTCCTCCCTCTGTCTTCCCTTCCTGTGCCCCACAGGACTCAGTGGAGCGATGGAGGGAAACAGAGCCCAGCTACCTCCACCTGGTCATTATCAGACAAACACCTGCTGCCTCTTCCCCATGCCTACTATCCTCTCATGCTCTAAACTCTTGCCTGTTTTGGGTCCCTTGTTCTCACTCAACCCTTACTAATAGGAATATCTTGTTTTATTTTTTTGGCAGTGCACAGCTACAGGTGTGCAGAATAAAATTGAAAGTCAGTGTGCGTCTTTCATAAATGATCACAAATATATTTGTTTATGTTTGTGAAGCTGACTTGTCCTCTGCCTGTTTTGCCGTTGCATCGAGAGGAAGGTGAAATGTGTTAAACCGGTCGTTACGTTCACTCTCAACTTTCTCCCAACAATTCTGCGGTGATGCCTGTCCGCTAGGTTACCATGACTACCTGACACTGAAGGCACCTCTTCATCCATCTGTGCCGCAGCAGTCGCTTCCACCTTGCCCGGCTCTAACCTATCCACCCACCATTCCTTCCATCAGTTCTTCCCCCTGCAATACAAGCAGCATTTGCCCATAGAAAGGAAGATAAGGTCGAGGCTGCTGGCTTTTTGAAAGCACCGGCACCGCAAGAGCTGAACTCAGTCGACAAAAGCAAGGGAGCGACAAGCAACGGGGGCTATAAAAAATTCATGGCCAATAGAAGAAGGCACTGGGAGTCCTGCAGTATGTGAACTGCACTCTGGAAACTTTTTCTCTATTTTGCAGTCTTTTTTTTTTTTCTTTTAATGTTCTCGAATGGATTCCAGGCTTTCCAAACTTTACTACATACATCTTTATTGTCGAAAAATACTGAGAGAAAAATCAAATAAGTCAGACAAACTGTGAAAGTGAATTTCAGTTTCAAATGCTTTTGCAGCCCTGGGCTGCAGGACTCGTTTAGATGTGCTGTGCATTGGAAATTAAACTATCAAGTTATTTTTACTCTTCTCTGTAGTGCTTTGTTTTCAACCAAACACGAGTTTTTGTGTTTAAGCAAATGTGAGTTTTCATTCTTTCCAACAAATGTTTTTCCTCAGTAAACATTCAAACAAGTCAAAACTGGGAAATGTGAGGTAAAGAATGATGACTCCACATAGAGGCAGTGAGCCTCATCTTGCTCCCAACTTCTCACTTATGGATGTTTGATCGCTTTGCATCACATTTCAGCTCTCTGAGTCATCCTTTTTAATGTCTAAGTTTAATGTTGTAATCAGTCTTATTTTTAACCCAACCCGTCATCTTTTAACAAACCTAACCAAGAACTTTTGGTGCGTCAATCAAATAAATGGGGAGGGAACAGACTGGTGACTTTTCCAGGATGTACCTGCATTTTGCCCTATAGTAGCTGGGATAGATTCCAGCCTCCCCATGACCTTGAACTGGATAAGTGGAAGAAGATGGATAAATTGATAATCATTGAGTCACAAGCTGCATGTAACGTGGTCAACATGACCAAACCTAATATCTGGTGTCTGACAGACTGGGCCGAGTGTTTCAGACACTGCTGATGTGCTGGGATTTACCCACACAATCAGAGAATCATCTGAAAAAAGAGAAAATATCCAGCGAGCAGCAGTTCTGGGGTGAAAATGCCTTGTTGATAGCAGATGACAAAGGAGAATAGCCAGACTGCTTTGAGCTGATAGAAAGGCAAAAGTAGCTCAAACAGCCATTCGTTATAACCGAAGTATGCAGAAGAGCATCCCTGAACGCTGAATGTTTAAACAGATGGGCTACAAGTGCCGCTCCCGTAACAGGAAACTGGGGCTCACTAAAATGTGTTAATAGAAAGTTGCCTTGTATCAACAGTTCAGTTCAGCTGGTGGTGACATTGTGGAGGGTATTTTCTTGGCACATTTTGGTCCCTCTTGTGCCAACTGAGCATCATTTAAAGCCAAAGTCCATCCTCTGAAGGCTGCTTCCAGCAGGACAACATACTTCACTGTATTCCAATGGCCTCCACAAGCACCAGATCTCAATCTACCTTTAGGATTTGTTGGAATGGAAGATTCACGTTATGGATGTGCAGCTGAATCTGCACCAACTGTTTGATCCTATATGTCAATATGGACCAATATGGATCTCTCAGGAAGGTTTCCAGCTCCTTGTTGAATCTATGCCTTGGAGGATTAAGGCAGTTCTGAAGGTAAAAGGTAGTCCAACCTGGTACTAGAAGGTTGCACCTAAAGAAGTGTGTAAAATTTCACTTACTGACACTTTTTCTACCTCTGGCAGAAGGTGAAGGTTTTTAAAACAGGACTATTTGCTTGTGGGCTTCAACACATGTCACAATACTGATGAGAGAAGAAACGTTGTGCCTGTCTCAGACACCAGCAGCTTTGGCAGATTTGCAGTAGTTGACACTCCTTGAATGAAAACAGGTTGGGGAGTTCCTGCTGTCGCATGTGCTGGTTCCCTTTCCAACTTGCCGACGTTCAGTGCAACAGTTAATAAAAGAGAACCGTGATCACTGTTATTAATTCCACCTGTGCTTTTTCTACTGTGTCAAGTCAAAATGTCTACTGTGAAAATGTCTATTGTACCAGAGATGAATGACACAGCCAGATATCTTCTGGCCTTTGGTAGTGAATGGAGTTATTTTTATGTGTTCTCGGCACAAGCTGATGTATGAGCTACTTGGGAATACAGACTGTAATATTCCGGCTACAGTACATAAAAGCATATCTGAACATTTGGCAGCTGAGGGTGGTTGGTAGAAGAGCAGAAGCAGCAGAAATTTCATATCGTGCAGTAATTCAAGCAGTTTGTAGCGTGGAGTAAGCAGCAGCCTGAGCAAGCACTGTCAAAGATTGCTGGACTGCTCTAAGATGAACTCTTAAACAGATAAAAAAGGAAAGACTTTCATCTTTTCATGTAGTACATGAACTGAAATTCAGCAGGTAATTCTACTAATTTGGAAAAGAAATTGCCTGGTCACTACATGTTAAATCATACATTTTAAACAGTAAACTCGTCATACTTCATATCTGTATGTTAAACAGTTCTAGTAAAACTAGAGCCAGAAGGGGAATTGCCATGTTCAAATATGAGACGTACAAAGAAACAACTGATTTGGCCATATTATTAAAAAAAAGGAGGCGTATTTACTGAGAACACAAACATTCTTTTTTCAGGTACGAGTTTGCTAGGATGAGAAAGACATCTGCATCGGCTGATTGCGACCTACACCCATTTTCATGAGGAGGTCCATTGTCCCTCTTGGGGGACAGTTCCACAGGGCTTAAATCTGGGACTCTACACCATTTGAACTGAAGAAGCGTCTCAGGTGAGAGGTGAAACGTCCTCAAGCAACTTAAAAAAGTCCAGAAGCTTTTCTTTCCAAGTTCCTTAGACTACGATGACCTGGATGACGGAGAACCTTCACAGACATGACAAAGACATCCTTGCTTTCTTCTATATTTTCCCCTAAGCTATCTGCCTCCTGATTCTATCTGACTGGGCTGAAGGATAATGTTAAGCTCAGAAGAAGTAGTTGTACTATACTAGACATTTCAGCTGTTTGTACGAATACGATGCCACATGAGATCAATCATTGCATCTGTAGCAGGTTGAAAAAAGCTACATGTTTATTTTTGTAAGAAAACCAATTACCCGCTTATTTTTTGTTTATTATTGTGACTTATTTTGACATTGTTATGTGTTGTTATATTGGTTATATTTCATTATGCCAGTAGATGGTGCTCTTGCACTGCTGTGGAACTACCAGAGAGACTCTAGCTATAGGCTCTGCGCATGCGCAGCTCAGAAATAAATGAGCTCCGGCCTGAGCAAGACGCTAACTTCGGTGTCCTCTCTATTAATCCACAGGTACTGACAAACAAACTTTTATGTTACCGAACTGGTTCTAAATGTCATGTAAGTTGAGTAACAACTGTTCGGCTATATTTTGAGATGAGAGTGATGATGTTGTTTTGTGGTATTTTGTTGTAATGAGTATTAGTGTATCATCGGCATAATGTAGTAGTGTTTGTTTTAGTGTTAGCCAAGCAGTACTGAGTACATGTATTAAGAGGAAAGCTTTTTGTTGGTGAAACAACGTTGCAGTCGTCTGCCGCCATGTTATGTTGCGTTCAAGGGACGCCATGTTCAAAAGTAATAGCGTATATGGCGCGAATGTGGGGAAAGGTTGTGTGAATGTGGTATGTTGTTATGCTTTAACCGTGAGTGTTTTGTTTAAGTTGTGAGTATGTAAAGTCATTTTGAATTAGTTTGTATTTATTTTGCTTTTGAGAGAATGCTTTTTGTAACTTCATTTTTGTTTATGAACTCTGTTATTTTATGGGAAGAATGCATGGTCTAGTGTGATTTGTATTGTGTATATGTAGAGAAATAAATGAGCTCCGGCCTGAGCAAGACGCTAACTTCGGTGTCCTCTCTATTAAGCCACAGTTTGCTCATATTTGGCTACGCAGTGCTCTCTAGCCTGTGTGCCGCTTGCTGCCGGTCCAGATTCCCCTAGGTCTGGTGCCGGTAACACATCCACATTTCCAAAGCTATTGTTTAAGAGTGAGAACCTCAATAAGGCTTCAAGTCTTGCAGCTTTATGACAGCATCCCATGAGGCATCTACACATAAAACTCAAAGGCCAGTGAGAAACATCAGCAGGAGCTTAAGCTGTAAGGTTTAAGCAGGTGTAGCACAGCTCCCCTGAGCCCAAGTGTCTTCACCAACAAAAGTTAATTACACATTTCTCTTATCTTCTCTACCACACCCTGGTGAAGATCTGTACACCAGCAGTTGAACCTTGATCTCCAGGTAGCTGTCAACTCCAGTATGCACCCCTCCACCACCACTACCACCACCTCTACCCCCGTGGTTAATTAATTGAACTAATTAAGGCTCCCCGTGTTAGTTCCGTTGCCAGGCAATGTCCATGCCTTATCTCAATCCCACAATGCACTTGATCACAAGCTGCCGTGTTTGATACGTTCCAAAGAAGTGATTAATTAATTCATGAGCGGCGGGTCGTTAATACACACCACGTCCCTCTGATATCAAAGTCGCGGCGGTGAATGCACGAGAGGCTGCAGGTTGTGTGGAGGCGGAGTGAAAGGAACATGTTGGGAGCCACTCTGAAGATGAGGCCGGCAGGCAGGCTCAACGTGAGGGTTAAAGGGCGAAGCATTAGGCTGAACCTTTTGAAGACTTAAAGAAGCATCTGGGATCCTCTGATACGTCTAATTAATAATTTATTGTGAAGTTAATTATGCTCATTGTGAGAGAATGTATCCTGAATTTTATTCACTTGACTGAATTTAGAAACAAGTGTAAACACAGCTTTTCCAATACATCTGCTTCTTTCCCTTATCTTTAAAGAAGACACAGCGCAGCTTTAGCTGCTTTAGACCGCGACACGTTATAATTAGTGAGCAGGGATATACGTATATAACAGATATAATTATTCTGCTTATTGTCTATCGAAGTGCTCTTTCAAGAGCCAATCAAATAAATGGAGAAAAATAAGCAAGCAAACGATGTGTACATATCTATTTGACTTCTTTGTTGTGCCCCCTCAAAGCTTAATGCCACAATAGACCTAAAGAGATTCATTCTTCTCTCCGAGCAAAAGCAGTGCCTTTCAAGTTTCACTGAAGCTCCAAGACAGAGAAAATTTAAAAAAGAATCCAGCCAAAGACACCCATTTGAAGATCAAAAGGGGCTGTATTGTGTGTATGTTTTCATGTGAATGTGAATGGGGGGCAAAAAGGAAGAGAGAGAGAAAAAGTGAGATCGCCGAGGACCATTAGCAACAGTTCCAGAGTATTTTATCAATCTGGTGCACTCCATCAGATGGTTAAGTTGGGATTAAATTGACTGATGATGTCTTGCGTGGGAAGGTTGCAGGTGACCGGACTGACCTCCAGACTGCACGCAAACCACTCATGTATGTACACATGGAGCTGATGATAAAATGTATGCATGTTGGAAGCATAAAGACAGACTCTGCATCGTTGTGTGGAGGCGTGCAGGGTGGATGGGCTAATCGGACATATTCCTCTGGATCCTTGGAGGGATGACCCCATCACCTGGCGGAGAAGACGGTTAAGTCCACTTCACAGCAGGGTGTGGGTCTCCTAAGGGAATGTTTGAATGTGTGTGTGTGTACCTGGGAGGAAACTTAAAGGTGAATGAGATGACAGCTGAAAGTCAAGTTCAGCTCATTAATTCTGAGCATTTAGACTTAAAGGAAAACGGGGAAAATACATCAAACAATTTAACTGATCTATATAATCATCATCCACACCGAGTGTCTGGACAGTGTTTGGGAAATATGGTCCAGAAGATACCATAGAAGACCTCTTTAAAAGCTCTAAAATACTCTATATAGATTGTTATCCCATGTGTGTTAATCAGGCATCAGGAAGCTTTAGGTCAGTGGAGCAGGGAATGGATTTTCTGTGGCCCTGACGGAGGAGACTCAGTGCATAATGGCTTCTACCTGTGGAGAAAATAACAAGCCAGACGGAACGGAGGAACATCAGCCAATGATCTTTCATTCCACTGCAGACACTGACATCAAGTGAAAGCTTCTGCCAACATGCTCCTGTTGGCTCGGAGAGGTTGACTATAATTAATTGATGAAAAGCGATTTTTTTTTCCCTCTTTTTTGACATTTTAATGCACTTAAATTATTTTTTTTAACTGCATTAAAGTATTTTTAAACCTATTAGTCAGTGTGCAGCACGGAAGACACCGGTGGCCTGGTTTGGCATCATTACTCTTCGACTAATGATGCGGTGCCTGCAAACTGGAAAAGTACATCTGTGACTTTGCCACTGCTTTGTTGTTGGTGATTGCAGTAACACAATGGCTTCCAATTAATAGTAGGTCTTCCACATATATAAATACTTTTTTTTTAATATGAAAGAAAATGTGTAGAATGAGCACCCGCCTCCTCTTCACTGAAACATGTCTACATGCAGCACAGTGGAGGGTTTTGGAGGGCTTTAATATCCTTTAACACTAGAAGGAGTTCATGTTGACCTCCTGTCATTTCTAAAATCATAGAACTCTGTTAGAATAAAACCCTACTACCTCAGATTTCTCATTTTCCCCAAATAGGTTCATTTTCAGTTATATTTCAGACTCGTCTTATAGTGATTTTTCTCATGAATCTACACTCAAATAGTAACAATAATAAAACATAATACAATAGCAAGGTCAAAGACTGGCTTTGGTCAGGCGGGTAACCAGCAACCAAATGGCCACTACATGAAATATTTGGTGATGGGAGAACCTTACAAATAGAGTGGTCACACAGAAGTCATATTCAAATTCACCTGAACACTTCTTACACCAGGAGAAGCAAAATCCTCTGGTCTGATGAAATAAAGGCTGAGAAGATGTCCACAATTTTCAGCAGTGTGGTTGAGGAAGAAATTTTTTACTGGCACCACTGATACCATCCCTGTAATAAAGCAGTGACTGCTGGTCACATAGAGGGCAGGTTTAATATAAACATTATAGAATAATTCTCATTCAGATTGCTAATATCTCAGGATGTAAAGTCTGGGTCAAACATGTTTTTGCTTAGTCTCTGTGGAAAGTGATTGAAACCAAAACAGAAAAAGAAACGATCTTCGATAAGACGAGTGCGACGTGCCAGTGTGTGATCTCTGACGACATTCCAAATGCACTCTGCATTCAGAGCGGAGAAGACCTAAAATACACCAGCAAACAGCTAAATCGTTGTTTGCTTTTCCATTTTTCCATCAGAAACCTGGAGGACAAGAATTAATCAGCCGTGAAATGAATTTATTAAAACTGTTTGCAGTTTTATAGAAATAAGCAATTATGAATCACGATTAAAGTGATTGATTGTAATGTTTGGCTTCTAATTTTGCGTTCAAAACAAAATAATAAAAGACAGCCAGAGATTTATCATAATGCAATGTTTAACCTGCCATACGGATTTCTGTAATTATTTCTCTCTGTGCAGTGATCACACAGTACTACACAGTAAGGGAATCTATAACTGCATTAAATATAAACATGGACCGTGCACACAGGTGAACGTGTGTAATAAGTTTGCACACACACACACATTATCAACAGAACTAAGAGCGTGTCACAGCTTCATTTGAACTTCTTGTCGTTTACAGTACAGTTATGTTGCCGCACTGACCTCATGTTCATTAAAGACATGAGTGGCTGTCACTGTTCAGCTAGAATGTAGATATCATACTAAAAGTTGATTCTATTGATCTGGGCGGTGCGTTTTCATTGGGAGAAACATGAAGTCACCCAGTCCAAGTTTCCCCAGCCTTATAAAGAAACATTTGCATGATGACCAGTACTAGCACCACTGATTAAGAATGGGCCGTGAGGTCAGTTTCATGATCATTAATATGCAAATTGCCATGACCACGTATCAATGGCCGTGAGTACCATTCACAGAGAGCTGGGAATGGCTGCAATCAAAGCATTGTTGAGTGATGTACCCCTAAGCTTCCTCCTCGGGTCAAAGATGATCGTTGCTCTCTGTCCGAGTTGTGCACGTCTTCGTCTCTTAAAAAGTGAAGAGTAAAAATTTTGAAACATCTCAGTGTTTCGGCCACTGAGACACAACAAGCTGCAAATCCACCCATCCATCTTCTTCCACTTATCCAATTCAGGGTCTTGGGGGAGAGGGCTGGAGCCTATCCCAGCAGTCATAGGGCAAGAGGCAGGGTATGCCCTGGACAGATTGCCAGTCTGTTCCAGGGCTAATACAGCGAGACAGACAACAATTCACGCTTATATTCACACCTATGGGCGATTTAGAAGCATCAGTTTCACTAACTCCACTAACTGCATGTCTCTGGGCTGTGGGAGAGAGCCCATCCACATGCTGACTTTCCCTGTCTGTTGTGTGGCATTGTGCAGATTTCGTCAGCGCCTTTAGCACCTTTAGCTAAGTGATGCTTCAGGCCTGCGGCCCCTTTTAAAGCCCTGTAAAGTTGTGGGAGCTGCAAAAGACTCCCTGCATATATTCTTTTCATTCATCGCTGACTTTCAGCGAGCGTTTGGATTCATGTCACAGTTGAGCCATTAGCAGCTAACCTCACACATTACTTAGTACTCACTATGCTTCAGACTTGCACTTGCCTTGGGGAGCTTTGCATGGCATGACTATATACATCTGTGGTGGGCTGAAGGTTGGCAGCTCTTGTACTTAACACCCACTCCTCTCCTTTACTGTGGGTCTCTACAGACACACAGCTATTTTTATTTTTTTGTGTGTGTGTGTGCACCCTAAGTTAAGAACCTTGACAGTAATCCATCTCACAGCGTCCCCAACCAGTTCCAGCTGTCACCTTTGCCTCGCCAGCAGCCACTGAACCACTCACTGGATTTAGGGGCCCTATAGATACCACTGCCACTCATTGTGCCCCGGTTCCACCATCCACTTGATGCAACGCACACTGACAGACACCAAAAGGCTCCTCGGTTAAAATAGAATTTCAATTTCACCGGGTTTTAGTGCGTGATAAAACACAGTGCCCTCTTCAGTTGTAGCTAAAAGAGATTAAAAAGGAAAGTAGAGTTGAGGGGGGCAAATATAGATCATGGCTTTATTAACTATGGCAATAGAATTCTGCATGCAAGAAGAGAGGTGGGTGGGTGAAGAAACGAGCATCTTGTGCTTTGCAAGGAATTTATCATAATGTACGCGCGGCAAGATCATTTGCCTCTTGACAGGATCATTACGAGATTCAGTGCTCCCACGACCATTACGCAATTTCAGCGTTCTTCCTCGGATGGAATTTTAATTGAATTAGCCCGGATGGTTACACATGGTGTGAACGATAACATTTTTTGTCAATCTGAGCTCATTGAATGCGCTGGCGGGCGGGGGGAGTGCTAACGGGTCAGGGCAAGCCAAGAAAAAAAAGAAGGGACAAGGTACTTTGGTGTCTTCTCCTATGCCTCTCTTTTCAGTTGCAAAATAGATGCCGTGAAAATCACTGGTCTGGCCGCTCTGAGCTGCCTGATGATCTGCTGTTGTTATACGCTCAAAGCCACTCTTCCACGCAAGTGACCATGTAAGCTGAGGGCAATGCAAGCATGATGTATGGTTAGAAGGTAAATGTGTTAGTATTAGCACCTCCAGAGAATAAAACCCCCACCAGCAGCTCAAGTACAGTCCCGTAAGAATGATTAATGATGCCGGTCATGTTATGAAAGGCAGGGAGATGGAGAAGGGAAGGTATTGTGCTGACAAGAAGGTTCCTCTTTAATGTGAACATTTTGATCCTCAGTTCTTTGATACTAAATGACACAGCCTATTAAGGCGCTGGAATTAATATGAAGGCTGAGCATCAATTGAAAAAATGTCTACCATGGTGCTACCCAAGGTATAACAATTTTCAAGCCACATGAGAGGTCCTGCATTTTGCACTTGGAAAATTTAATAAAAGATCTTCAATACCCACCCAAGCTTAAACGTTTTTAAAACTACTCTCTTTTTTGGCCTGGTTTAACACAATATAGTATTAAAGAGACCAGATTATCCTCACAAACTGTGTTAAACACATTGCAAATTGAAAAATGCTGTAAAAGCACAGAAGACACAAAGGAAGTCGAATAAAACACAACAAAAATAGAAGAAATGTAATTAAAATTGAATAAACAATGGAAACAGAAAAAAATCCTAAAAGCTTCGAGAAGCCTCAAAACACAACAGCTAATATCAAACATGTATCTACAGTATGACGTGAATAATGTGAGAGTTTGCCAACTCTAGTAGTTCTGGTTTAGTTTTTAAGCATTTTTGGGAGACAATAACCTAAACAGTTGTTTTATTATTTTGTGTCTTGTGTGCTTTTGCAGTACGTTTTTGTTTGACGATCTTAAGTTGCAGGACATTTGATCTCTCAGGGCCACCGTAGATTACTCCTGATGACATGAAATACATTCCTAAAATGATTCAGTACCACCAACAACTGTAATGATCCGCAATAGAAACACTGATCACTGTTAAAGGAGCCCCTTTTGCAAGCCCCAAAATGGAATTAAACTTAACAGCGGCATCACACTAACCAAGTCAACATAAGCTTCCTTTCTTAAGGTATAAAAAGTTTTACACAAGTCAACAAATAGATCGTGATGTTTTCCAACTCAAGTAGTTCTGATGATGTGCAGAACTTTACAAAATATAATTTTTAAACATGTGCAGGTGAATATTTACTGTAACATTACTGTGCTGCTTTCTGGTGCAGCTAGTGTGGCTCCATAGTGTGGTGAGGTTCCAACATTTGGCTAATAAGTGAAAGATCCTGTTTGATCCTGGAGGAGACAGAAAATCCCTTTGGGATTCAACAGAAAGGGCAGCTGGTGCAAAATTCTGCCAAATCAAACTACTTACTGACATAGATGGGCAGTAACGCGTTACTGTAATCTGATTACTTTTTTCAAGTAATGAGTAATGTAAGGGATTACTATTGCAAAATCGGTAATTAGATTACCGTTACTTTCCCGTAGGAACGCTGTAAAACACAGCAGAAAATAAATAAAGTCAAAGACTCAGCGGTCCTGTTGCTCTATTTTCACCTGTAAAGCAGGAGTAGTGTAGGCGGAGGTTTACCCTGGTGCAGGTGTGCCGCAGCGGTCAGTGGAAGAATCCGCGAGTTTCTCTGTGAGTTTCCCATTACCTCGTTGCGCACTTGGTGCTTGCTTGGAAGTTTAGGGGGTTTTTTTCGCTGTAAAAAGAAGTTTTCTTCCCACGCACGATGGACACTAATGTTTTTGTCACTTTTTATGGAATCAAACTCAAAGCAAGGTCAGTAGGGGAGACCGGGGATAGTTGTAACATTTTTGACATTTCTGTCTGTAAATTGAAGCTCTTTTAAGGTAGTGGATTCAAAATGTAATGCAAAGTATTTACATGTCTCTGCTATTAAATAGTGCAGCTATTTTCTCTGCAGCACAATTACCCATTGCATGGTATGGTCTCAAACACAAAGAGTGAAATGTTACAATTAACCCCATAGTCTGGGTTAGTTGTAACATATCCTGGGGTAAAATGTAACACAATGAAATAAGGGTACTAACAAAACATTAACATGTAATCTTTGTTTATTCAACACATGAATGCACTTACATCCATTTATGTAGCTGTGTGTGTGTGTGTGTTTGTGACAGAATGCAGAAATCTAGCTTTTGAACATATTCCAACCCCCCAAAAAAGATATATTATGGAATTTTCTGCAACTGAATATTTCATTAATTTTGGTTGGTCTTCCTTGAGTTTGGCCTCATTGGCTCAGTGGGCATTATAACCTACAACTCTTGCACCAATTTTGAACATAACAATGAAGCTGAAAAAATGTAGTTGTTCACCAGCATCGCAATTCCATTACTTTTTATCATGGCTTACCTTGGTGTGGTTTGCAAAGTGCTTCAGAAAGATGAGGAAATCTGTTTCTTGCACCCATCCTGATTTATTTCCACTACCAGTACTTCCTACTGGTCCATCTCTGACACAGTGGTCTGCATAATATATGTGTGGGGAACACAAACAGTGAAGTAATTGTGTTGCCAATGGCATTAACCGCATATACAAAAGCGACCAGTGAACCTCTCTCTGCTGATGTCGTTGCCCCAACTTGTTTAATATAAGTTAAAGTAATAGTGTGGTAAGTTGTAACATCTGCATTATTGTTACAACTAACCCAGACTGTTGCTGTTACAACTGACCCAGACTCCTATAGCCATGAACTAGCTAACATTACAGCCAACGGCTAAAACATTAGCACTAAAGACCTACACAGAATATATCCCCATAGACATACAAATAACATAATTTAAGTTTGACGAGTTTAACTGCAAAGCAGATAATGCTATCACAAATTGAAATAAAGTAGAAAAACTTACTTTTTGGCATACAAATTAATTTTTTTCATGTTAAATTGTCTGTGTTTGACAAAATGTGCTGATTTTTCACGTGTGATAGCAGAACTGAATTGGGCATGCACAGGATGAGTCACATCATTTGAAACTTAGCCCTGATTGGAGAAATTGGAAGTGTTACAACTGACCCACGTTACAACTATCCCCGGTCTCCCCTACTTCCACGCTTTAAACGCTGCACGCTCATACTCTCTCCCGCACTCGATATATTATCCATTGTTGATCTGCACACAGCTGTTGTCATGAACGTTGCACTTGCTTACGTCACTGTCATGCGACATTCTCGCAAAAAAAAATCACGGTTTTAGTAACGCAGTAACGCAGCGTTCCTTCGGGAAAGTAACGGTAATCTAATTACCGTTTTTGCAATAGTAATCCCTTACTTTACTCGTTACTTGAAAAAAGTAATCGGATTACAGTAACGCATCCATCTCTGTAGAAGAGTGGCATGGGGTGGCAAGGGCCACCCTAAAATGATCCCTTGTCACCCCAAGTGCCATCCTAGTTTTGCATATGACAGTGTTTATTAAAACAAGATCGCATTAACACTTTGAGCGTAGTTACAGTCAACAGTGAATATAAATGCTAAAACTGAAAATATTGCATAGTGTTACACACGCTCTGCCCCCCACCCCCCTCAACCATTAACAAATGGTTCAGCCCATAACACGGACCGGCTTTTTTCTTGTTTTCAGTAGCTTAAAACCGTTTTAACGCTCTAAGGAAAGCGCAAAAACAGTAAAGAAAAAAAGTCACCACTTTCCTATCGGTGGAAGAATGTACCATGTCGACCAATTAAAAATAAATGTCAACACGTGGGATTTGGTTGTTTAGGAAGAGGGGAAAGTTTTGGGAGTGATGGTAACGCCAGCGAGACAGAGCGAGCGAGTGTGAAAGAGAGTTTTTAGATATAGGAGATTTATAACGTTTAGTGTGGAGTGTATAGTTAGTGTGTTGTCTTGTGTAGTCGTTATTTTGTTTTGTCAGTGAGGGCACTAATGAATGTCACAAAGGCACATTTGTAAACACTGTCACTAAGTAGAAAACCAGCGGAGTGATACACCTGTTGTCAGGCCTGCAGGTTTATCCCGGTGCTGTTCTCTGTCTTTTGGTGGAAAAACTTTTTTTTTTTTTTTTACTGGCACACATAATTTTTGGGGCATCTTATTGCGACACCAGATTGTTCTCTCATTTTAGTAATATTTTGAAATGGTTGTACAAAATAAAAATAAAAATGTCAGGTGTATTGGCTGCATTTTTAGATAAATAGTTGTATATGTTTACAAAATGTAAAATTTATATTTGCATTTCAAGTTATAAAAATTTACTAAAACATGTATTTATTTAAACGTGTATACTTACTGCATTTGAATCATTATAACCATATGTAACCACCTGCATATGTGTTTGGGGAAAAAAGGCTTTGATTTTGCTACCCCATTTGATTTCTTTGCCACCCTAAGAAAATTTCTCTAGATCCGCCCCTGGGTGTGACTAGGGCCTTGTGGTCAGAGTAAAGCAGGCAGCTAAACTTTCCTGGCAAAAGACTGTTTAAAGTTGTGAGGGTGACTCAATCGTCCATCGAGGGGGGCAGCATAAATGTAAACATTTGAGTAGCGGATTTTGGGGATCTCAAATTATGTGTACAGCAGACTGTCAAGTGATTAATGCAAGACATGTATCAACAAAGCTGCTCAACAACAACATTTTCATCTCTAAACACGGCTGATGACAAAATAAAAAAAATAAAATCCAAGCCACAAATTATTTAGCAAAAAATGTTTAATCTCTCCTTGATGCGTGTTTATTTACAAGTAGTAAATCTGCAAAATAGGAAATAACAGAATATTTACACAATGAATGTTAACCTGCAAACTTGTGACAGTCGCTTCAAGTCTGAAACTCTAAAAATGTATCAGTTATTGTAGTATTAAAATTCTTTAGCCACTATACTTGAAATTCCTTTGCTTTGCGTTTCCGTGGGTTCTATGCAACTTCCATTTTGAAGGAGGAAAAAAAAAGAAATAATGAATTTCCAAGAATCAGAAGCGAGCAGGAAAAAAAACACAGAATGATGCCAGGACTTCATTTGATTCAGCAATGGTTTGAAAAGGCAAAAATGTGATGAAGCTGAGAATTAAACATGACTTTGAGCTGAGTCTACTCACTCTGAAGGTTGACAACAGCAGCAAACCCAGCAATTCAATCTACAGCCTACACTCTTAGGCCACCGAGTAACAATAAACACAAGTCAGCTGTTGTAGTAAACAGTGAAAAATGAATAGTAGAGAAGGGCAGCTGGAAAAAAATACATGTGGACTTGAGAAGAAGGTCAATTTAAAAGGCAAGTAGCCATGCAAATGATAAACAAGCACGACTCCCCCAGCAGTCGTTTAATCAACAGAGCTACGAGTGGAATAGGACACAAATGGAGCATGAACCTGAGAATGGATTGAGAATGTGTAAGTGTCTTTGAAAAGCCTGACAGATCATCAGCTGGACACCACAGCCTCAGTTGTGATGAGGGAGTGAGTGAATTTGTCCCTACTGCACTCATACAGACCATCCAGAGGACTGCTGTTAACAGCACCACTGAGTCTCAGCAGTCATTCATTTCCACGTGATCTATACAGAGAGAGCACCAAAATGTATGAATGCAGTAAAAAGTCAGAAGGGGGGAAAAAAAAACAAAAAAACAAATCCAAAATATGATTACTTTTTTTGTTTTTCATAATAGACTAAGAACATTTTAGTGAAGGATTTCATTTCTATTAGAAATAATGTAACATGTGTAACCAACATGATGACATGAAAAGGAGAAATTTCTATCCAAGCATGGCCAGAGTGGTCCCTTTAAGACTGGCAGGTACATAGTGAGCTATCAAGTCCCAGCGAGTACTGGGATGAAGCTCGTAAGCATACAGCTGTAGAAGTCATGTTGCATCTCAGACATGTACAGTAAACAAAAGAGGATTGGACAGCATTTATGATCAGCATAAAATGACAGCCCTAATGTTCGATAGAAAAACAAGGTACAAGAGTTAAAGCAGCAAGTCACATTTCCATCACGACAACACAGACGCTCATCTGATTCAACAATTTCATTTTGATCCTAGAGATCAGGAAAATAAACCTTGAGTTCGGTCAAGTACTTCAACTTCAGGCAAACTGAAGAGACTTTTGTCTTCTGCGTACCATAAAATGTACAATTTACAGATAACAAATGAAAGTAAAAACAAAACCAAAAAAACAACCTGATTACAAAAGAAATGGCAAACAGCTTTTGTTCATCATGAAAAAGTATACAATTTACAAATGAAGCAACAACAACAACAACAACAAAAAAACAAAAACAATATACAGACCAGTTTGGTTTTCGGCAAGCAGAAATAAACCCCTCTTATTTCTCACCATAAAGTCAAAAACCGTGACTTCAAAAAAAAAACCGAAACAAAGAAATCCTCTTATGAGAGCAGTAATATAAAAAGCTTAAGCCACACATGGCAGTAGGCTAGTTTTGAAACAAGAGCTGCAGGCAAAGATGAGGATTACTCAGCCTCGTGTAGCTAATGAACCAAAGTGTCTCACCTCTGTACACTTCTATACCCTCCTCGTGGACAGAAAGCTTAAACCCATGTCTCAAACATATATGTTCTCGAGGTGGAGAAATAACACTAAGTCTTTTCTTTGCACCTCTGTTGTGAGAACAGAAAAAAGGGGGGAAAGTGGCTTGAGGCTGGAAATGGCTTTTCTGACTTTGTTTCTCCACAGTGAAGTTCTACTTGACCTCACTGTGGTTGCTGAATGAACAGAGTCTGTAAATAATAAAGATTTTGCTCCTGCAGAACCGTCAGAAAATGACCCTTTCAGGGATGGCTAACACAAAAGCATGACCTCTGGAAAGTTAGACAGGGTGGTATCAGCGCAAAGAGGAATATTTAAGGTAGTGCAATGTAGCTACTTCATTGTTCCGTCACTAAACTACGAGCCACTAAAACTGTCACCTCTTGACCTTTGAATTAAAGAAACAGACACCAACGTGGCCATGATAAAGCAACCATCCTGTAGGTATATATTTGGCTTTGTGAAACCAACAGATTGCACTGATTGAATAAGAAACAACAGCAACTTCATGTTATCACCGTGACACCATGAACTCTACCTGGAAGATGTGGAGATGGGCGACTTTGTGTTTTTTCTTTGTCACTTTCAACAAGGATCCTATGATGGGTTGTTATTCAAAAACTTCTTTTCAGTCACTAGGCATGTTCATATTTAAAATCATATGGTAGCACATTCCATCTAACAAAATGTCTTTGCACTAAACAACATTCAAAGAAAACATGGCACAGTACGACTTTTTTGTTTCTTTTTTCGTTGTTTTTTTTGTCCACATCAAATCGTGTTTTGTCTTATTTTTATTGTATTTGTTGGTTTGAAAAGAAAAAAAAAAGAAAAAAAGTTTACTCCCTAATCTTTCTTTAAAAACGTAGCTGTATTTATATATAATATCTATATAGTCTTGCTTTGTAACGTTTCTGTAAATTGTGCAAATTCAGCAGTAATACAAGTGGCGAGAGATCAGAGAGTGGGCAGTTGATTACATTTATACAAAAAAGAAAAAAAATTCTAACTGTGACATCTGGAGTCACATGACCTAGAGAGATCCTCTCTCCATTGGCTCATCACAGATTGGTCCGTTCCGCTAATGATGCCGTATATGGAGTTCTTTCCAGGCTTCCGTTGTTTCTTTCCTGACCATCGCGTCATCACAACAAAACTCCTGAAATCAAAATCAAGCAAACCACAAACACCGACATCCACAATAATCAAATGCTGTCGAGTTGACATGTTCTCCATGTATGTATGTGTGAAAAAACGTCCCGTGTCCTAGCCTCTCACACAGACACACTGTATGGAGCTGCAGACAAACACACACACATACACATGTAAGCGTACACAGGCCCCGCCCATCTCTGCCGAATCCCCCCATTTTGCAGTATACTGCCTCGGTCCTTTTGCAGTTTCGTCTGTCGTATTGTTTGGGGGTTGGAGTTTTGTTTGTTGTCTGGGTGAGAGGAACGTGGGAGAGAGACAGATGGAGAGGAGGAGTGAGGAGGAGCAGGAGGTGCTCGATGGTCCTCAGCTGGTCAGCGCCATTGTGTCGATGACCTGCTCCAGCTTGCTCCTCAGTCTCTGTCTCCTTGCCTGCTCGTCTCGCTCCAAAGCTGACAAGATCTGGGGGGAAAAGGGGTTAGAGGTCAGCAAATGCTGCAAAAAAACTTACAGCTCCTGCTTTCAAAGCACAAAGATGTTATTCCTACATAAGGATGAATAAGGACTCCCACATGGCTGGGTCATAAAGCATGCAAAAGTTGGTTTAATTTATTCAGTTAGCCCGACTAAATCGCCTCTTAAATGTCTTTTCTTTTTTTTTTTCGCCTGTCCCATTTGGTTCTTTAGCCATCAGAATTGTTGTCTGAAGACCAACAAGGATACCCAATGGATTTACTTTTCCAAATGGATCATCGTGGCATTGCCGTATTGGTCCATTTGATCGACCTTTGTTTTTATTATTTATTTTATTTTATTTTCAGTTGTTACAGACGGGACAGACATGAGTGAGGGATAGGAAAGGGAGAAAGAAAGAGGAAGGAAAAGAAAAACAGAAGGGGAGAGGGACAGTGAGAAAGGGGGGGGGGGAATCTCCTGGATCACCTGTTGAGAGAAAAAGAATAGAAAACAAGCAAAAAAAACAAAAAACAAAGCAACATACTAAATACAACACCATCGCATTAATCTAGCTAAGTGTAAACAGCAATAAATACTAAATATTCAATGTTGTTGTGCAGCACGCAGGACAGACAGCGCACAATGTGCTTTGAAGTAGCAGCCAAGAAAGGTGTAATTTAAGTCTACGAGCAGTGAACACCCGTGTGCACACCTGTGTGGATCAGCGCGCTTGTATTCAAATGGTTTCCACATGTAATGGTCTGCAAGAGGATTTAAAGAGCCATAGCCCTGTCCCCCAATCGCCTCTTAAATGTCAATAAGACTGAAGGTAAGTCTTTGTATACAGACAAAAGTAACAGCTTGTATTTAGTATGTAACATTAGTACAGCTTTGTTTCCTTCTCTTAGGTAGTACTAAGACTTAAATCTCACCTCGTCCTTGTACTTGATGATGTAGGAGTAAATCTCATGTAGGGCTGACATGCTGTTGAACTGGTTAGCATGCAGGCGTGACTGCTCTGCGAGGTAGGCACTCATGTCCTGATCGCTGATAGCCGGCATCCTGGAAATGTCAGAGTAGTACCTGGACGAAAACAGTTGAATATTTGTATGAAATATAACAAAACACACAAATGTAACATTCACGTCTAATCCACCATGCTTACATACCTTTCTACCCAGTTTTTATAGTTGGGGATGTCTTTAGCATAAAGCAGCTTGTTTGATGGTGAGTCCTTCCCTAGTTTATGCTCTGAGGTTGAACATGAATCCATGAAGGTCTGAGCCACCACAGACAAGCAGGCATCTGTAATACTGTTCTTGTGGATGTCAAATACAAACTGTGGGTTCTTGATCACGTTCACCCAGAACCTCAGTGGAAGACTGGAAGCAGTAAGAAAAAAGGATGAGCTGCAGAGCTACAAGGACTGGTCTATTAATGTGCAGAGATACCACACCAGTGCATTAAGCTGCATACACACTGAACAAGCAGTCTCGAGTGATTAGATACTAGAACTGGCAGGGAAAAATACAAGCGTGGTGCATTCTGTTGCACTAACAATGTAAAAGTGTTCCATATTTGTTGGCTTACTGTCCAATATTGTTCCTACTGAGCAACACCAATGCCAACAAAACACAAACCAGCAATCAAATATTGCCAGTCATGCCCTTTCACAGCTTGCACACGCGCGCAAACTCACCAGTTGCTCTTCCAAGTGTGCCGTACATCAGGGTCTGATATGGAGTGTTTGTCTGCCTGCTCGTCCAGGAAGTCAAACATGTACTTGATGGCGAGAGGCAGAGCGCTGCCTCGGTGCGCTGTGCTGAAGATGGTCTCAAACAGGTCATCCACAAATTTCTGGAGCGTACCCTGAGCACAGGAATCAATACTGGATTAGGAGTTTTACTACACCAGTTGACATTTTCCTGCTCTTTGGGGCTTTCACGCAAACAGCAGCATGCAAAAAGTGGTGAAACAAATTTTAGAAATGTGGAAAACTATGTGCCAGTTTGTTTGTGTACATAAGATTTTGTCTCCAAAGATGGACATATAGAGATAAGTGTTTTGTCCCCGTTACACTTAATGTTTCAACAGTCCAGTTACACAACTGCCTTTGCTTGCACATTCTTCTTTGCTGTCGTGGCTGCAGGCGATGGCTGTCAGTAGCAGGTACTTGGGATGACTCTGCTTTGCTGTCAGTACTTCAACTTTGGGAGAATTTTTGATGATGTTGAGCACTTAGTGTTCTTTACAGTATTTAGGATAGGGCCCAATGAGAGTTCAGCCTAAGGCTGTTCTGCAGTGTTTTACCACATCGCACAACTCTGGAGAATTCAGAATCCTAACAAAGTTCTCTGAAGTTGAAATGATTTGATATTTCCCACAAGTTGTCACACGTTTGTCCCCGTTTTCAAGCATCCAGGCCACGTTTTACAAAACCTTTTTTGAAGCAGCCACAAGATGAATTTGCAGTTTTGTATTCGTTCACACATTAACAAATCAGCTTCCTAAACACACACACACACACACACACACACACACACACACACACACACACACACACACACACACACAGGTGTGGGGGCTGTAATAAATAAGAACAAACTGCAATGCTTTAGGTGCCCCCCACCCCATTTGTCCTCCTCTGGCTTGTATGTTAATCACTTCCCAGTTGAGGCAGCATTGATGCAGCTAACCTTGCAGTTTCATAGCTGGGAGCTCATGGGAGCTCTGCAAATGAGAGCAAGAACCTGACATGGTTTTAGCATATGGACAAATGACATTTTATAATTAATGCAAAGAGGTATGTTTATATTCAGTGGTATATGAGCAGAAACCAACAGAAGGCCACGTGTTTTTATGTGTGTGTTTAAGATGTGCCAGAATTCACACATTAAAGTCGTCCATTTCTCACATTTAACAAGTTTAATAAAAAAATGCTAATTTGGCTTTTCATACATCTAATAAAACCCTTTTTTATATACCCCCTCGTTTCTCTGGCCCGAACAGCAAATGCTGACACTTAACTAGACTAAAACATTTGTGTTGAAGGCAACATTTTATCATATTATATCGTCAAGTTAATCATTGGAATCCATTATTCAGAGAACAGAACCGCTCTTACTCTTGAGGAAATGTGAAACCAAATGGGTGCATTTTGAATAAGAGCTTTTCTCTTAATGACTTTAGTTGGTTTTTTTTCCCTTGTGCTTAAGTGCAGTTTGTAACAATTAATGCAAAAATTAAACAAAGGTGTTTCTTGAGGGTAATTAGCACTGCTAAATTAATCCTTAAATAACATTATTTTATCATCACTTATTTTAGTGGAAGTATGAATTTGGGCAAAAGCTTTTACTTTATAGGAAACGTGTGCTTTAGACTGTACATAAATATATATGGCTGCAAGGCCTTCACAGCCATTTCTTAGCTGTTCTTTTATAGCTCTGAAAAGCTGTTGTTGCTTTAGCAGCTTCAGCAGTTAAAGAAAATAAAATAGTTTCTGTTTCACAACCTAATCTAACAGACATGGAGGCTCAGTCACACACTGCTCCGTAGTGGTTAACAACTAACTCGGGGAAGAAATACAAATTACCTGCCGTTTGTTTTTGCACAGTATCAACAAACACTTGACCTAACTCCAGCCTTTAAACCAACCTCTCTGATCATCATCTGAGGACACATGCTGCATAAAAACCTAAACAGTTTCCACAGTGTGGTCTGGAGGACATGGAGGAATTAGGTGAATAATGATCGTGGGGTACTGGCCTGGGCCTAAAAGCCCCGAGGCCACCAACAGAGGGCCCAGTAACACCAACCAAACAACTCAATAGTCAAAGGTCAACCTCCTAATTAAGACTCTGCATATGTGTGTCTTTGTGGAAAAGGTTACGAAAAATGTTAATGAGCTTAGAGACCACCACCAAACAAAGGTCAACAGGGGCTGCTGGTGGAAATGGGCTACATGACAGGGATGTGGTGGAGTCGGGAGGCTGGGTCTGCGCGTGTGAGAGAATACGCAGCCTCTTTTTACCTTTGTGGCCAACAGTCTGGTCAGGTAGATCTCAGACACCATCTTGCTCCCTCTGTCTCCCTCCCTCTGGTCTGAGTGGTCGTGGTTCTTCACCAGATGCCATAGCTTGGTGCCGCTCTCGAGGTCAGGGGTGATCATGGGTGTTCGGGAGCGCAAGCTGTCTGGACTACTGGCTGTCCTGAGCATGCTCTCTGCACAGAGATAAAGGAGGACGTGTTGGAGAAATAAGTCAAAGAGCCAAAAACCTTCATGCTGCTCTGTGTGTTAAATGCTATAAATTATGACTCATGCCGTCTTAATCACCATTTCAAGGAGAAACATTTATATAAGAAGAAAAAACAATGAGACAAATGAAATATCTGGCATAGCTGAAGACGGCAAAATCTGACTGAAGTTAAAAGCACTATTGAAATGTGACAGCTTTTTCTACTTACATGTCACTCTTTCACTGCAAAATAAATTCATCTATCACTCTCTCACCTGCCCCCTCTCTCCTTTTGTCGGACATTGATGTCATATCTGTGACACAGAGTATTACGCTTCCACTTTGAATGCTTGTCAGCTGCGTGACAAAGCAGCAAAGGACTGAGGGGTTTGAAATTGTCAGGACAGAATGTGAACCAGGTAAGCTCGGAGCAAATATGATGGGGGTGTTAGTGAGTATTATGTGTATGCCACAGTGGCAGGGCTCTGGAGTAGAGTTACTCTGTACAGTTATAGAGGTAGAAGAGAGGGGGGGACGGGGGAAAAACGTCGTGAGGAACTGAGATCTACTTCACAACATTAAACCAATTATTACAAATATGGCATTTTGACAGCTCTGACATTTTGTTAGCTTAAAAATGTATCTAAAATATGCTGTTCTCCATGTGACTCTTTGATTTCACATATGTAAGAAACTTTCAAGATTTCTGATTCCTTTGCAACAACTTCAGTGCACCACTGCTATACTGTGTTTAGCTACGCTGTTGTTTTCCATGTATGCCCCCAAGAAGGCCAAGCATTTGTTTGAACAGATGTTCGAGGTTAAGGGATCATTAAACAGTCTTCTGCACAATCATGTATACAAGGGAAGCTTCAGGTAGCTGTCTGTGACAGCTACCCCCCCAAGGCAACTTTACTTAGACGAAGGAAGGCAAACACAAGAACAAGTAGTTTAAGTGAGCTAATATAACCAGATGAAAAACAGCTCTATTTTCCTGATCTGCCTCTTTAGGCTGAATGAAGGACATCAGTTTTATGTCTGTTAGCCTTTCATGTGAACTAATATTACACCTGTAATAATTTATCACATAAGATATGAAGAACATCAGTGGACAGAACTGTGGCGTAAGTGAGTAATAGGGCTGCCACAAACGATTATTTTGATAGTCGACTAGTCACCGATTATTTTTGCGATTAGTCGACTAATCAGATCATCATCCATTAGACGTAAAACTACAGCTTATTGCACCAGCAGCATCTGCTCTTATATAACTATCATTAGCTTACAGCTTTAAGTGTTTAAGGTATGTGCTCACTAAAAGTAAAGACAAGATGATAGTTTGTTAAATTTTTATGAAATTTGCAGATTGTTTCGGTGAAGTTTAATAAACTCCTTGCTATCTAAACTATAACAGGACAACGGAGTATATTCTGGAGCATCTCACACTTCTGATAATCAGCTGTCTGCTTGACGTTTATTCAGCTGTGCAAAAACTATAACTTTAATCTCAGACAAACTGATTTACTCAGGAACAAATAAAATACTAAAAAAAAAAAAAGCCAAACAATAACATTTTAAGTTATCTAAGTGACTCATATATATTTAACCTGAGTAGCGAAAGACGGCGGTGGGTTTGAAAACGATTTGCGGGGAGTCCGGTGTTCTTACGGCGCTAGTGAGCCTAGCCCCCGGCTCGCTAACGAGCTAGTGGGTAACAGATGTCTCCGAAAACGTCGGAGCGCTTTTGAAAATATGTGGTGTCCTGATAAACTGAGCCGATATTTGAGGTTTACACAGCTACATTCTCGCCTGAAAATATGTTAAACGTTTATTTTGTGACCCAGAAAGAAGAATAAGAGTAACATTAAAACTAACTAGCTGCCGCCATTGTTGGAAACTGCGCTGGGCCGCGCTATGAATTCTGGGACACAGCTGCTTCTTCTTCTTCTTCGGGGTTTAACGGTAGCTGACATCCTTGTACATGCAATGCTGCCATCTTCTGTTTCAGTCCGTTATTACACTCTTAAATCCTGCCACTTATTCCTGCGTCTTTTGTGATCTTACAAAGTTTCAAACGACGCGTCGACTATTAAATCAGTCGTCGACGATTTTGATAGTCGACGTAATCGTGACTAGTCGACAAATCGTGGCAGCCCTAGTGAGTAATAATAAAACTACTATCCACTCCTCTACAGCAGAGAGGAGAACTGACACGAAACTCTTTCAAAGGTTTGGAACTCACTTAAAACACTGTGTGGAGAAATGTACTATATTACTGATAAGGGCACAAATACTTGATTAGCAATATCATATTTAATGGCTTCCAGGGGCCAAAGTATGTAAATTGAAACCAGTATTTGTGGAACAGTTTGAACCAAGTCCCAGGTCATGTAAACAGGTGTGAAAAGCACTGAGCTAATTTGCAAATGTAGATGAGACAGATGCCAAATTAACATGTGAAAGGTTCTGAATGATGTTTTTAAAGGTTCTTTCTATGAACAACATCCCAAGTTTTGCAAATAAATAAATAAATAAAATTAACAAGTCAGAATTTTTATAATTCCACACATACAATACACACACACCTTCTTTCGTACCGTATCTGCTGAGGGATTTGGTGAATGTGGAGGAGTTGGAGATGTTGTAGGCCGAGTTCTGTTTGGGTACCAGGGCAATCACTGAGCCATCTGTCACCTGAAGCAGACATTCAACCAGCAGCAAGATTATTGTCCAGCCAAAGAAACTTTCACAGTGCTCACATGGAATTTATTTCTGGATTTTTCATTTTGATAAGTAACCTAAGAATCCATAAATACGCCATCAATAAGAAGCACAGAGGTTTTTCTCCAGCATAGCTTCAAGGGATTCTGTGCTGTATTAAGAAGCTGGTTACCTGGTAGTGAGCTAGGGTGTTGAGTCTCTTCCAGTCATTGTCGATCTTAGTGGTGACATCTTCATCCTGAAGGATGATACGAGCCATCCTGCCCTGCCGCCATTCTGTCAGACACACACAAGAGTGCTAAGTAAGGTTGTAATGTTTAATAGAAAGGGAATAAGAATCTTTCAAGACAGACAGCATAGACAGAGTCAGTGCCCCTTTTAGGCACACCAATCAATTCTCATCATAAACTTAAACTTCCAAACAGCAAATCAGGTTTCTACGACTTAATCTACTGTAATTAGATCGAATTCAGAGTGAGTGTAGTGCAGTTTTACGGACTTTTAAATACATTACTAGATGTTTTTTAGGATCAGAATTCCCACTCCTGTCAGAAGTGCCTCCCTTCTGTGTCAGAGAGCTCTTGAAGCAATTCCCTCTTTATCTCCCATAGCAGCGCAGCTGTGTGTTATGACTCTCCGTGTGATTTGATATTTGTATGTTGTTCATTTTTTCCAGCTCCTTACCAAGGTCCATATCTGAGGCCTTCGGTCTCTGGGAATAAGGCGTCCCTTTGTACACAGCATCCAGCAGCTTTTCCTTCACCTGTGTCACTGTGTCACAGTTCAGGCTCTTCACTGTCACCTCTGGAGCATTTTCATTCTCCGGGTTCACACAGTGCAGCGTCTACAAATGCAAAGGGCGGAAGGGAAAGAGCATTGTTTCATTTAGACCAGAGGGTCAGCACAGACTGGAAGTAATAACTATTGATGTGTTAGAGCATGACCCTGTGGTTGTGTTTGACCTGCAAAGAAACACTTCATATGGCACCTCAGAATCAGTGTTAAAGAGCAGAAGGGGTGCACAGCTAGCTATTTATTCCTATCAATACAGGCATAATAATGATTTAGCAGGTTGGATCCTGTTTTGATAAAAGAATATTTTCCAAAATTACTGGACAAATATCAGCTCTGCATCACTGCGCTGTTTTAGTTGTAAGCATCCATCTGCTTTACAACCTTGTTCAGAAACAAATGCGCCTGTGTCCAGAAAGTATGTTTTTGAGTACTGACCAAAGTCTTGTAGTCAATTTGCTGTCTGATGAGTTTATCCTCGCTCAAAGAGTAGCGGGCTTCTCCTGTGATTGCATCTATTGGCCCCTTTTCCATTTGTTGCTTCATGGCACAGTACAGCATGAAGAGAGGTTCCCCGGCACATTCCTTCAAAAAGTGAGACACGCAGTTGTATTATGAAGTAGGAAGAGACAGGTATCAAGGAAAAGTGACAAAAGGTTATATGAAGAAAAGGAGAGAAAGACATACTGTACAAAGTGAAAACTGAACATTGAACTGTTCAAGAACTTTCCAAGCAAAAACACGGCAGCAAAAAGTGCATAGCTTTTCAGAGCAACTCTTCAATTATATTTCTAATCTTCTTTAAGACAACCACAGGCGAAGCAGTAAAGGACAAGGCCACGGCTTGTGTTGGCTAACAGCACGCTAAAAACAAAAACCCTCCCCCCCCTGACACAACCTCCAGCCTCTCCCCTGTGTCTCTTCCTCAGTAAGAAAAAACAGCCTCTATTTGTGTGTGTGAGCAAGTGAGTGAGCAAGGAGGAGAGAATTTATAGTGTGAGTGAGTGGCAATTGATGGAGAAGTTAATAGAAGGTTAACGACTGAGGGGTGAAAAACGCTGGGAGAAGCACTTTGGTGTGTGAGACGTGTCAAATGGGCAACAAGCACTGGGATGTTGGGTTCCCTGTCTCTCTTTTCTTCACACTCGTTTCTGCTTCCCCTCTTTTCCATTCACTTGTTCAGCAGGCCTGCAAACTAAGCACTGCCTGTATGGCTTTGTATTTTCTCCTTACAGGTGTCATGTGCCGTCTTTCCTGACTTCTTGTTAATATTTTAACACTGCACAGTGTTGATTTTAACTAATTGAGATATATTTATATTTTATGACCTTCAAATTAGGTGCGCTGATGAAAAAGCATTAAATTATGATTTAATTACTTGCAGCTCAGGAGGTCAGAAAGACTGAGAATTACTGGTTTAGATAATCTATCTTAATCATTGCTTGTTTAGAATAACTTAGTGTTGCAATGCTGTGCAAATCTCTGATCTCAGCAAGCAATTTGTCGAGTACATGTTTATCGCTGGAGACAAAACTGATGATGTAAATGCGAAATGAGGATATATATGTGTGTGTGTGTGTGTGTGTGTGTGTGTGTGTGTGTGTGTGTGTGTGTGTGTGTATTTAAAAGCGTTCATGGTGTGATAATGTTCACATTAGTGCTTTTTAACCAGTGATTCACATTTTCTGTCTGCAGCTTTGTGCCTTGAGGCAAAGCCGAATATTGCAAGTGCTGCCCTCCGAGCTTCATTGGACATGTTCATGCATCAACGCCAGTCAGTCATCTTGGTGAGCTGTCAGATGAACTCTGTGGGATAATCTAGCACTGCCTGCCTCCTATGGTGAAAACACAGCACACTGGCAGACGTCCTCTCTGTCTAGCAGCATACAAACCAGCTCTGCGCTGCGTCTCAGTCCTTCTGTCTCCTTCAAATGGTGCCAGTGAGGAAAAGCAGCACTGATGCTATACGTTTCTAAAAGCATTGTGTCGCGCAGACATTTTGCTGCGCTACAGTGTTTTTGACTTCAGTGTCCTGTTAAATTAATTATAATATATGCCATTTGTTCATTTAATTAATCTAAAGCAATCACATTTTATAATTCGTCTAAAATTCTCTCTAAAGCAGAGTGACCATGTGATCCCACACAAGCTTGTGCAACAGAGGACAGGTGAATGCTTAGAATAGGGTAATGGATAAAAGGATTTGTTTTCCTATCTCTTGTTCGTTTCGTAGGTTAAAGCTCTATCTCTTTGAACAGGTACTTGACCTTTACCCATCTCTATTTACACCTGGCTGAACTCTGAAATTGTTCCAGGCCTTTCTTTCATGTTACTCCCAAAAACATAGGAGAAAGAAAGGCATTAAACTGCAAAGGTTGGATGAAAGCGAGGCTTAATCTTGCTAGCTACAGAAACTCTTTACTTCAGTACTCATCCCCCCACCCATATTTCCCTACACGCCCTTTAAACCCTCCAAAAACACCTCTGCCCTCTTTTTAACCATTTTCTTTCCACAATCTTCCGTGTTTTTGCTTCTTTTTTTTTTAATTGTTTCTCTGTTATTTTTGTCTCCACTAAAGTTCATAAACACAGCTGCTGAAAAAATCCCTAACAGCTTTTCTGATAACCCACTCCCCTTTTACTGAACCACACTCTCGCCGTCCAGTCTCTAATTTGGAGCCAAGACACACATGCGTGCACAACCAGAACGGACACACTCGCATACACAGATGCTAACTGGGATCCCCGAGGGCTTGGCTGGTTTCTTGTCCACCAGAATGCCTGCCCTGGCGGGGGTTTAAGGCCCCGCTGCTAACTGATTAGTTGCAGCAATGTTTGAAAGCTGAGAATGTGTGTGTGGAAGCAAGAATTTATCACATTTTAAGCTATAGTGAGTCCCTGTGATATGAAATCAGAGAGAGGATTTCAAAAAGACAGACAGAAGAGAAATAAGAGAATGCAATTGTGTAAGATGTGTGGCTTCCTGTTTTGATAAGCCCCAACTGTCTGAAGAGCCATCCAGACACACAGCCATGCATACACGCACAGACACTTTCCTGGCTCTAAAAGAATCAAGCTTGGGACAAAGAAAGGACAGGTTAGTGCGACAGTCTACGGTGATCAAACCAACATGGCCAGCTGTGTCTGAACAGTGCTTCAGACTCTGCAGATCCCTCAACTGGTAGAAAGAAGAATTTACCACATGAAAGGCAGAGGTAAGGAATAGGAACCCTGCTGCCTCTGCCTTATCTAATGCTGCAGCTGTGAATGTGTGAGCTTGTTAGTGAGACATTTTTCAATTCTCAAACACCAGTGGTGATGCTGTTGCTTCTGCAATTGTGTGTATCTGTGTGTGTGCACCTCTGGGACAGTTTTACCTTGAGGAACTTGTAAAGCAGGAAGGTGAACCAGTTGGTGAGCATCTTCTCAGCAACCGACTCCGTCCTGGGAGACCGATGAAAGAAAATGGGAGAGAGAAAAGAGAGGGTAATGGGTGAGGGTGAACTGGAAATAAAAGACAGTAGTATGTGCCACAAGTGGAGCGTAAAGTCTCTGTATGAGGAGGTTTTGGCATCTTGGACTGCCTGGTTATAATCTATGGTCAAAAAAACAAACATTTGAAACACGCTTGCATGTCAAAGACACTACATGACATTATCAGTCTTCATGCAGTTAATCTTCAGACAACCAAAGAAAAAGATAATGTAAGAAAGCAAATCCTTCAGTTTCTTACATTGCTCCATCCCCTCTTCACACTACCTCTAGGCAAACCCACTAATCTTCATAAAAAATACAGCAATTAGTATAACTCACTAACTTCTCTCGTTAATCACAAACCTGCCATGTAATGAGGGGAACCTCCGCACGTGCATGTGTCAAGCAAACACGTGAGCAACAAGTGCATGAAATGAAAACCGAGCAATTAAATGACTTATTGTGTCTAATTTGTTAAATACCTGAGAGGGACACCGGCACTCTAGGTATGTGGGTGGAAACGGGGGGGGGGCAAATAAAAATCTTTCTCTGTGTTACCGCCACACTTCCATGCTTTTCACATTAGAAACACTTGTTTTCTCTTATATTGACGTGGGGTACACCTGTGTTACTAGGTTATCTAACTGGGCCACGTTCCAATACTTATCGCAAATATTAGTCGTTCGGTCATTAGGACGGCACCATGGGTGAAATGTGAAGACAGCTACATTATGCTGAAAAATTTTCATGCCCAATAAATAGTAAGACAGAAAAGAGGAAACTCTGGAAACTAGGCCAATGTAGTAGTAAAAACCAATAAAGGCCTGTAGCACAAATGAGACATGTACTCCTACGCTTCCTCAAACCTTCCTGTTTGACTGTTGGATTTATTGAATGGATGCAGAGCATTTTTTCTTTTTCATGCCTGTCAGCAAAATAGAGAATGAATGATGAGGCAGCGGAGAACGCAGGTACAGAAAACATAACGAGTGAATAAACCGGGACAAACCCCGTTTCTGAGCACGTGACGTCCACTGGTAACTTCTAATCTATGCCCCTGATCATCATTTTTGAACATGTCGTACGGGAATAAGCGATGACGCATTTGTGTTTTTGCCAGCTGCACACAGACAATGAATCTCAACGCACAGTATACAAAACAACTGCACCCAATGCAAAAGTATAATTTCATCAAAGGAGGTGGAGATCCCCATGGGAGAGGACTTTTACATCTATCTATTGACTAAAAAGACCTAAACAGGGTGAACCATGTGCAACAATTGCAGAGCTTATTAACACCGACTCCTGAGGCAAGTGTAGTTAACAGGGACAGCGTGTTGTGACCATACGCCCCAAGAGGGGATTGGAAAAGACTTCACACAGGCACGCTGGCTGAGAGTCATTTATTTGATTAGATTTTTAATTAAATATCTCTCCGAGGAGTAGGAGAAGAAAAAAAATGTAACTTTTTTTTATCATTTAATGTCTAATTCCAATTTATTTGGAGACAGGCCATTTCTCTAATTGTGTCTTTCCTTAAATATGTGTATCCTTTTCTGCTCGGCTGTCAGCAGTAGCTCATTTTCCTTCTCTTTTCTCCCTCTGCCTATCTGCTCTGTACTACCCTTCCCTGTTCTTTCTCCCTCTTTACCATCTCTCCTCTATATGTTTCACCCTTCATCAATTTCCTTGTAGCTCAAGTCTCCCTCCAGCCACTTGCCCTCTTTTTCTGTCAATCACTATTTCACTACCTTCTTTTACTTCAGCCACTTTTATCTTGCTACCTTTTCCCTTTTCACATCTCATTTTTGCCTTCCCCTGTTTCTTACTTTCCCCTTTCCCTACCAAATCCTTCTCTCTTTACTCTTCACACCAACTCTTGTAAATCCTCCTCTCCCTCTTTGCATCCCCTGCATCTCTTGTACTTCCCCCCCCCTCTTCATCTTTCTCTGTGTGTTTGTGAGAAATGAGAGAGCAGTATGTCTGACTGTGGCTCCAGTGGGACTGTATGTGTGCTCAGGGGTGTAATCCTCTCTGACAGGGACAGGGTTGAGAAATAGAGAGGAGGTAACGTCACACAGGCCTCTAAAAGCTGCAGTCACTGTCCCCTGCCTTCCTCCCTCATAACTTCAGCCGCAAACTGAAAAAATACATCACTCGATACTCTGACAAAGAATATATGTTCATGTTCTCCTCTTCCCTTTTTAATGCTACAACAGGTCTAATTACGTGGATTATTTGAATGTGCAGCAGCACTGACATGACGAAATGAAAAATTAACACTACTTTTTTCCCTTATTTTTTGTTGAATTTAATATAATTAGTCAGGGGTTTTTTGTTAGGGTGCTTCCTGTCAAGAACATCCCAACGAAAAAGGAAAAATACCTGAAAACACACACGCACAAATGCATTTCCTCAAACCCGAACCTGCAACTAACTGGTGCACGTGTGGCATGTTTTTTTCCCCAAAGCCAGGTTTTAGCCCTTTCCCTCCCCTTCTTATTTCCTGCTTTTTGTACCTCCTGAGTAAGAGCTTTGGGTGGTTCTTGCTTTCCAGGTTTTTATCAATGAGGTCAGACAGGAGCTGTTTGAGGACACCGGTGGCATACTCCATCTCTCCTTGCAGTGCTGTCATGATGAGGGAGGCCACGTTGCCCCTGTCTCGCATAGAGAAGGACCTCTGTGCTTCCAATGTGCGAATGAAGGTCAACAGAAAGTGCTTTTTGGTGAGTAGCTGGCCAAACAACGTCAGGGCCTTCTCCACATTGGCGGGTACCTGAAGGAGAAGGGGACGGAGGTGATGAAGGGGAAGGAGAATTGGGAGAAGAAGGAGTGTTGAATAAAGAAAAAAAGAGGCAGTCAATTGTTGGACAAGGAGAAGATAAAGTGAATGGAGGTGATCATGGTAGGTTTAAGGAAGCATACAATTCACAGAGGAGAAGAAGACAACGAAGAAGGAAAGGGAAGGTAGAAGGTTGGTAGAAAAGAGTAAAGAAAGATCAAAGATAGCGATATAGGGGAAAATTAGATAAAGGGACTTAAAAAGATTGAAAATATGATGAACTGGTTGTGAGTTATAGCTGTGCAATGGATTCATGAGTATGTTTTAAAACAGGATTTATCAAATGACATGAATAAAGAGCCACATGTGCTCTATTTTCTCTCCATGCATAATCATGTCAATACTCTTATATTTTCCACATGCATGTAGGAAACGGCACATTGCAGCTTTGAAAACCTGCCTACTGTTGAACCAGTTCTCTCTATCCTACAACCCTCACTGTCATCCCTTTTCCCTCTTCTCCTCTCAACGTAACTGGCAGGCCTCCCCTTCTCAGGTAAAGAAAGTGAGGCTTGAAGTAAGAATGTGAGCTTTAGGCAGTAATAAGAAATTGATCTGCCTGCTAGCGCACTATTGTGGCTTGTGATTGCCTGGGCCATCCAAATGAAAATCCAATGTTGCGCTACACTATCCCTTTGGAATACAGTTGATAGCACAAGCAGATAGTGAATTCCTCTAAAGCTTGTCTCTGTAGTCATAACCTTATGTGCATGTCAGTGCACCATGCATGCATTTTCCAGGTAAATGCGTGCGTGATACTGTAATGTACAGAGAAATGACAGTGGTACAGGTGCACCTTGCATTACAGTGTCCACAGCGCTTGAGTTCATGTTAGTAATAGATTGTTTCCTCTTGAGAAACGAACAATAGTAGAGCGGAGTGTGTTTTATTGAACATGTGAACACTGCTTTTTCAGGAGCCTCAAACAGGCTCAGTACTGTAGAGGCAATCTATCACTTGTGCGGAGTCTTAGTGGAGCTCAGACATTGCCCCTCAAAACAGCCACAAAACTAGAGTTTGTCCTGAGAGTTTGGACTTGAACCCTTCTGTCTGATATCTTGGACTAAGATGCAGTTTTAGAAGGTTTGGATTCAGATTGCCTACCTCTAACATGATTTTCAAATCTCACCTACATGAAATCTATGAAACATTCCCTCATCCTGTGTTTGTGTGTGTGCAGGGTGCTCTCTACTGACCCGTACCTCCATCTCCTTGAGAACAGGGTGGTCCTCAATCCCAGGAAAGAGGACCCTCATGGCATAGGTGCGGTAGTCCAGGAAGGGGATTCCTGCTCCATCCAGCTCCTGAGTGAGCTCATGGATGTCCGTCTGCAATTCTGCAAAGGCTGAGAAAAGAAACGGGAAATGCTTACAAATGTATTTTAAGTTCCAAAAGAGAGACACATTTCTCAAGATGAAATAAAGAGCAGACTGCCATATACAAGACTGTTTAGTTGATTTTGATGACACATTTGGTTGGAAGTGGTGCTCTGTGCAGTGTTTAGCATTGTCAGCACTAGCACAACACAAAGGGCTCATTTAAACACACTTAATGACTATGACTTGTCACACTTCTTTCTTATATATCCCAAAACAACCACTGCTTAATAGATGTAAAATACATCTGTTCATCTGCAAAAACATTGCGGAAGCATTTTCCTGGAAAACTGAGACATTCTGATTGGTATTTATTAAGTACTGGATGGGGTCGAATAGGATAAAAACGATAAAAAACAAACAAAAAAACTACTAAGGGGTAAAGCTGGGCATTAAAGATTTAAAGGTGTTTATTACTATGTTAAATACTTTCAATTTATATTTTTAAATAGTCAGAAATTGGGGAAAAAACATGCAGAAAAGAGAACCATAGTTTTCAAAATAATCACACTTAAGATCTTGGCTTGTCATGCCATCAATCTGATGTTTGGAAACATTCCTGAGGAGGAACAGAAAAAAGGAACATGGATGATATGAAGAGAAGGTGGAGGTGTCTCAAAGAGCAGCAGTGAAAAGCAGCCTTATGGGATCACTCTGTGCTAAGAGTGCAAAGAAAGAGAGAGGGAGAGATGGCTGATAGAGAAAGTATTCTGGAGCTGCTCAGTGGCTGGAGGGGAGTTCAGGATGCAGTTGCACACATGGCAAGCCTGTGAGTACACACACATTATACACCGCCACCTCTCATGCTTGTATTCCCGCACACACCCACACACACACACACACAGTTTTTCTGTTGTACCCCACAGCTGAACACATAACCTTGTGCCCAGATGATTTATGTGAACGCACATGTCAATGTTTTCACACTTTTTCCATTCCCACAAAGTGTGTGTTCTGACCCCATTCTGTATACTCCACTGGCTTCACGAGCCACATCTAGAGGGAAAATATGGGATCAAATCCATTCTCTCACACATCACATACAATAGTGTATACAGCTAATGGTTTTGGTGGACTGCCCCAAATCTATTTTATAAACATAAAACTCCCTTGAGGTAGAAAATATACAGCTATATGGTTCTATTAGCACAGCTCTGTGTGTGTGTGTGCGCCATATAGCATCATCCAAAATACACTAACACATGGAAACACAACTCAAACAAATAACGAAGCAAAGCCCAGACTAACAGATGGCTTGTGTCACCCTGTCCCTCTCTTCTAATCTCTTTTCTCCCTCCCTTCCTCCTTTCAAAGTGACATCTTAGAGGTCACCTTTCTCCCCCTTATGGTTACCTCCTCTTAACTACATCCTTCCATCTTTCTCTCATTTATCCGTTTAGTTTCCTTCTCCACCTCTCAGCATTATTCTACACAACTCTCTTTGCAAGCCTATAATGTTTTAGTTGATCTCCTGGCTAAGCCTTTCTTGATAGAAGGACTTTATTTCCATCATTCCTTATTCATCTCAAATAGTCCCTTCTCTCCATGTTGTCCTCTTATTTGTCCACCCAGCTCCGTCTGCCACTACATATTTATCTAGCATCCTCCATCTTCCCATCCAAGCACACACTCTCTCCATTTTGAAATTTGTTCTCCGATATTTCTTTTCTCTTCATTTTCCCACCCCTTGCATAATCTTCCTGTCCATTTCTTCTTCTTCTGCCTCCCATCTACTCCCATGACTTGTTTGCTATATTTATCTCCCTCACTCTCCTCCCACTCCAAATCTGCCCTCTTGTCTTCCAGACAGTACTGACAGAGAGGGACAGACGGGGTCAGGGCACATGGACTCACTTCTACACACTCCAGCCAATCACAGTATGACCTGCAATGTGAGTTTAGGTCTGTGTGATTGGAGGTAGTTGCAAAAGAGCAGGATGTAAAGATGCGAGCATCGGGTGAGATGAAGGAATAGCACGCAAAGGAAAAAAACAAACCACAAAATCATCCTCTGAACAGATGACTGACAGTTAAGACTCAAGGAAACTAATCAGATAATCCCAGGTTGTGGCCACAGTAAATCAATTATCATAAATCAGCATAAATAAAGCTATTGCGTACCAATCTTTTTTTTGTTTTTTTTCCTTTTTTACATTAAGACCTGGCTCCTACATGACCCACAATGCAACTTGGCCACATGTACTTTATCCAGATATTCAGGTGTGGTATTAAATCTCCCTTGACACTATAAAAATGCAACTGACCTCTGAATGAAAATTTATATTTTTATATTTAATAAAAGCACAACAAGTCAGTGGAATGAGTAACAATAAATTTATGACATACCTACTATATTTGACATTCACTAAAGAAATGCAACAAGTGAAGTGATCTCAAATTCAAACGCATTGCAATGATCAGAGTTATCAGTATTCCCCTTCCCTTTCTCCCCATCTGCTTTTCTCTCTCTCCTGCCAGACAAACCCACAACAGCATCAGCAGCTTCTCAATCAATCCATGCCGTCTCCAGCCAAATGAATATATGCTAATGTATTGGTGTGTAAGTTTCTCTCCATCTCTCCCCCCGGTTCAGCAGTTGCCAAACCACTCCTTCCTTACAATCTCACACTTCTGTGCCCTGTCTCTATCTAACCTCCATCTAGCCCTCCCCCTCTCAGTGTGGATGGTAGCGAGGCCAGCCAGGCAGCTCTCTCATGGGGTGGAGAGCCAACATCTGGTGGCTGGCTCAGATCAAAGTAGTCCTCTGGAAACACACCAATACCCAAGCTCGCGCATACACACACACACACACACACACACACACACACACGCACCGCTGCCACCTAACAGCGGAGGGACAGTTGGCAGTGAGAGTGAGGGGGAAATAGAGAGCGGGAGAGAGAAATGGATAGGACTACTGAATGGAAGTTGTTCAGCTTTTTAGGTAAGCTGCAGTGTGGGAGAGATTTGGGGGCATGGGAGTTATTTGTGAAGAAAGATGAGAGAAGTATGTGGGAAGAGAAATAGAAAGAAACAAGGAAATACCAACATAATAAAAGTGGGTTTTCTCGTTTTGAGTGGCTAGCATCACACCCCTGACACACAGGTTTTGTTTGGACTCACCTTCCTTGCACTCAAGGGCCACCCTAGACTCCAGGTTGTCCATCTGCAGCTGTAATCGCTTTAGAGTGCGGTCGGCATCCCGCGACTTCCTCTTATAAGCAATCAAAACCACAATGATAACCAGCAGGAGCAGTCCACCTCCTCCTCCAATACCAATGATGGCAGGCAGGGTGAGAAGGCTGTCTGAGTAGATCTGCAGTGTCCCTGGTGAGTATTCAAAGCCTCCAACACGCACCTACGAAATAGACACATTCAGAGGAGTATACTATTTTGCCTGGAGAGCAGGCGCATGAAAGACAGCACACACTTACTCAGAACAAAAGCAGATTGGTTGGGACAGTATGTGAAAGAGAGATGCTGCAAACTACTTTTCTTTTTATCAGCTAAGAAATAAATTAGCTGTGTTACAGGTTTGAGGAGCTATGTATGACTCTCGCACTGTGTAACTGAAACAATCACAAATGTATCCCACATGATGATTTTAGCCCTACGATACAATTAAAATGTATTTCAAATTTTATGTTGGCAAATCAAGTTGTGCTAAGTAAAGCCAAGGGCAGGCTAAAATCCCCCAAAACTCTTTACATGTCTGTCATATCTGTGCTTTGAGACAATTTTTTGGGAATGAGCAAAAGAACATATAGCTTTAGACACACACACACACACACACACACACACACACACACACACACACACACACACACACACACACACTTCTTGCTGACAGAAAATGGGAATTTAAAAACCCAACAACATTTGGATAGGTTTCTTTTCCTCTTCTTTATCCTCCTTTTATTTCATCTTTAACTGGCTTAAGTCTATGAAATAGCAAATAGAGGAGGGTAAAAATAGACAGACCTATCACATCCACTAGGCATTTTTTGGTTTCTATTGAATATCAATACTATTGAAATCTGAAGGAGGATACCAGCCAAAACCAGACTGATCAAAAGCCTCTAAGACATAAATACAGTTGCAAATGCTGCCAGCGTATAGAGAAGGGATACGTGTGTTCATCTGCTTGCAGCTATATGAATGGGTAAAGGAAATCTAGAGTAATTGAAGAGATTTAAGTCTGATGGGTGGGGAAGAAAGAATGAGATGAATGAATAAAAAGGCAGGAAGTGGATTGACATTAAAGAAGGGTGATGAATAGGCACAGTGGAAACAGCAGAGGGAACAGGGGCTGCAGCGGAAAATAGGAGAAATGTGAAAGCCAGATGCACCAGCAATGGAATGAATTACAAAAAAACCCCTAAATGAAGCAGGTTGATGAAATAACAGGTACTATTTAACACAGGATCAATATAACTTAGAGAGAGATGATGTTCAGGTTTTGTAAAGCCAAATCCTTAAACCTGAATGACACAGTGATCTGCTCAGATTGTGATAAGTCAGGGGTGGAAGAGAGAGAGACAGCGCGCAAACGGAAAACATTACAGAAATGTAGATAGACCTGAAGTTTCACTCACAGTGACTTTGTGTTCTCCGGTCAGATTAGGCCATTCGCAGAGCAGCTGGCTCTCAGACAGGGTGAGAATGCAGGGCGTCTCCCCGATCAGCACTGTGTAGTTCAGCTTAGCATTTCCTGGGGCTGCAGGAATTAGGTTACGACCCTGGAAACAGACACACTTATGTTACTTACACACAGTCAAGTCTATGGTGGTTGATATAAACAGAGAAACTATACAAAAGCAACATAGTTGGAGCCATGACCACGGTAAAACAAACACTTGTCTCTGATTGGCTCCGAGGTATATGTCAACAGTTCATCCACTGCCCGATGTGCAAGGTGCTGTAAAATGTAGGTAACCATAGCAACAGCACTTCTGATGCTGCCAGATAATACCTCTCAGAGAAACCAACTAAAATCACGAGTTAAACTGTCTGCAAATATGACTATTACTGTGATTTTTGTGAGGTCCCAACCTGTTTTCCTTTAATCTAACACACTAACACTCGTGGTGTTTTTTCATTGATTCAGCTGAGGGCTTACATCACAGCGAGCTGTCGAAAGACTCAAAAAAAATGTGTTGGTTGCATTAAAAGTATTGAGTCCAGTAAATAAATCTCTGTTTGCTTCTGTGCCATCTTCACCTACCCTTCCTCATGCTCTCCATGCTTTCCAAAGAGGGAGAATTAATTGCTGGAAAGTTTTGATGGACTTCTAATTTGTCTGCAATTATTTAATAGGATGCCATTTCTTTGCAGCTTATTTCTGCAGCTTTTTTTTTCCTTTTTTAACCAGGAGCATGGCAAGGCAATCAGAGCATTTCATTATGGTGATATTTAAAGTTACAGAGGAGAGACTCATGAATCTTAATTCTAAAACTCCACCCAGATTGGCTGAGAGAAAAAAGGTTTTAGTTTTCCATGAAATTGCGTGATAATTTCCTCCCTCGTTCCTGAAAGCCTTTGAAGTTCAAGGGGAGAGGTGACATGACAAAAGGCAGCATAAGTGGGAGGGGTAAATTCGCTCTGGATTCAAATGCGCGCTGCCTCTATGGCTTAGAGTAAACATGTCTATGAAGTCTCTCTTTAGAAGTTATCGTATAAAATCTGCGCAGGTGGCACAGCAATGCATGGGCCCACTTTATAAACATTATTTCCCTTTGCAACTGATTTTGAAAAGCAACTTAAAAGCAACTCTTTTTTTTAAAAAAATGTCTCTAAAACACAATGGAGACAGCAGGTGGAGAAATCACATCTCTCGAAGCTGACACATGTAAAAGAACGACGTGTTGAAAGAAACGCGAGAAAAAGGCGAAAGGGAAGAGCCTATACAGAAATGTCTGGAGCAAATCACCTCAAATGCACATCAGTGTCTTATCAGCTGCACTGGAAGCTGACTGGGAGGCATCTGGTTATATTTTTTCAATATCTATTTGAGAGATTGATTTGTTAACACTGTTGACAATACTCGATATTACTAGCACACTGCTACATGTATCTGCCGTTACTGTTTTCTTGTATGTCAAGTGAATGCCAGCACTCAACTAACCTTTTATCCTCGAGTCCTGGGATATGGGCACATTAATCCCTCACCTTTAAAGGGTAACCTTTCGTAAAAAGCTTTAATACTAAATAATTACAAACTCAATTCATAACATATTTCTCCACCCATTCCAGGTAAACTATGTGAAAGAGGAGACACAGGCACAAAGAAAGTGATGCAAGAAGAGACCGATGAGGCTAAAACAAGATAGAAAACATTATTAGAATGACTCAAGAACAAAAAGAGGCATAAAGAAGACAAAGGGTTTAGTGGAAAAAAGAAAAAAAAAAGTCAAGAGCAAAGTCAAGAATAAAAAGACAAAGAATGTGATGGATGTAAAGTAAAGTCAGGCTGAACAAGGCCAAAACAGATCAATGCTAAGAGCACAAGGCAATTTACCTTGAGTATGAGTGGTGAGCTGGGCTTCAGCTCCAGCATGCCGGTGGGGCTCAGAGGTTCAAACACAGGGTCCGGGTGGTAGCTAAAAGTCTCGTTTACCACCAGCAAAGAGCGCACGTCATCCATGACAAAGCCAATCTCATCAGGACTGCTGCCCACATCCGAGAAGCCCTTGTCAGATCCAGCCACAGAGGGCGCCAGACACACCATTACGGTGTTGTTGAGGACCGTACAATTCTGGTAAGAGAACAGAGTGGGGACAGGTGATGAATAAATTAGGAATGCAGGAGGAAAAAAGTAAAAGGAGAAAAGACCAAAGAAAATGAGAAGAAGTTCAGATTGAGAGGGTGATTTATTTCCTATTTAACAACCTTTCTACTTTGTTTAAAATGCCATTTTGGAATGAAATTAAAACAGGTAATTGTTTTAATCTTTGAATAAAACATATGTTAATTCAAGCGTAATCAATAATATTTATAAGAGCTAAAACACAGGTATATGGTGTGAGTGATTAAGTGTCTCAGTAATAACATAATGAGGAAGAGGCTGGTTTAATAACATCAGTGTTGTAATCAGTGTTGATATCATCTGGAAATTTGCCGCGGGGCACGACACTTAAATCAGTCACCGTAGAACAAATTAGACTGTAATGGCAGAGAATCTGGAGAGGTCAACCTGGAGCTGATAACACAATACAGCAAGAGAGACCTTTGCTGATAACGCAGCATGTCATAGCCATGCATTATGTGCCATATGACGCATACTGAAGCTGGAGGCAAGACATAAAGCACAACTGTTTTTATAGATCAATAGATGCATTAACCAAGAAAAATAAAAATGGTTGCAGAGAGGTGAGACAAGGGAACAACAATGGATATTGTTACTTTTAGCTAAGAGTGGGAGTGGGAAAAAGGTTAGCTAAGCCCCATGGTGCTAGGTGAAGAGAGGGGGATTTGCCAGAGCTACTTTATTGCTGGTTGACATTTCAAAGGTTAAACTGCTAAAAGGAAATTCAACATCAAAAACAAACAGAAAATGGGCCCTTGGCTGGTTGACCGATGGGTCAGGTGTGTGAGTCTGTGTCCCAGGAGTGTGTGTGTGCGCGCGTTATCACCTTTTTTTCATGGATAAGGAGAGGGAGCCAGCATCAAGACAGTGTGAATGAGAGACCTGCAGTCTATATGGGCTTTAGTCCACCTTACTTGTCCAATCAATGCATTTATAATGTGAAATAAAGTGTTTACAGGTGTGCAAGCACTCACATTTTCCGACTTGGCAGCTCCGTACTTGGCTCTCATTTTCGGCTCCTTGATGGTGGCCAGATTAGTTCCAGTAATGGTCAATTTGGTTCCTCCACTAAAAAAAAAAAAAGAAAAGAAAGATGAACATAAAGTTAATCAAGACAAAAGGAGAAAACAAACAACCAATAAAAATATAATACATTCTCTGTGGGAGCAAAGAGTGCCCTCCAGTTGGTGATTCGCCATTTGCCACATAGTCACTCCTGCTGTAGTCTTTCACTCACTTAATCATGGAGGCTGACTTTAAGGAAATGATTTCTCTGATGTTCAAAGTGTGTTTAAACAGCTACACAGGCTGCAGTAAAGAACAAGTAACTTTGTAGCATTACACATGAGAACCTGAAGCTTCTGGCCTCCCAATACCAGCCTGAGACCCAGGGGACGTTATCAGAGTGTACCGAAACTGCAAAGCGGTATGAGATATACATGGCAAAGCAACAGTGTCAGTGATCTGACATTTTCTGTAACCTTTACACCTGTGACCTATTCAGATCTATGTGACGCTGAATAGTAGAGACATAGCTAATACGGGTGTGGGGCCTATTCCCCTACAATGCCTTCTCGTCAGCCTCTGCTGGCCTGCGATGCTGAACTTTATCTGATGTGAGGTGTTCTGACAGGAGCTAAATAAGTTAGCATACAACTAGCATAGAAAGCTGGAGTAGAGAAGCAACACACAGCTATTGTGTGTACACAAAGACACACGCATAAAAATACAAATCATATACTCAATCATATTTCACACATTTTGCAAAAGGCTAGGACTCAAAAAAAAGAAGTGCCACAGCACTGTTTAAGTGAAACTGTTGAACAGGAAGCAAGTGCAGGTATGGAGGTGAGGGCAGTCTCGGGGCCTGAAGTAACACTATCCCTCAGAGGGTGATGGGGCTTGAGGAGCTAGGAGGACGAGAAAACTGCCTGAGGCGAGAAAGTTTACCGCTTTTCAGAGACTTAAAGGTACTAAATGAGGCTGAACAGTGTCTGCTGTAAAAAGTGGGCAAAGTTATTTTTATGTTTTACAGTTAGTTTCACGTGTTGATGGAAGAACAGAAAATTCTGTTGTCGAGGTATAAGGCAACGCAAAAAAGTCCGTCTGCGGTAAGACTATTTCTATGAGGATCATCATTTCCATAGATATAGTGCAAACTACATGATGTACTGTGTACACTGTCCTACTCTGTGTAAACATCCTGTAGTGTCCTGCAACTGCTACAAAGCCATGTATGTGTGCGGTTAATCCAAGAAACTCCTCCTGAAAGAGTGAGAACAAAAAACTCTGTAGTCAAATTTGTGAGAATGAGCACTCTTTGCAAGAGCTCCAGGAAGAGGGTCACCAAAGGGGACACAGCGACAGCATAGCTTGATAAATAAAAAAATAAAAAAATGAAAAACACAAATGGCCCAGAGAAGCATGCGACTGCTACTCTGGGAGCACTGACTGAAACACCAAACACAAGCCGATTGTTAAGGTTATTTAGCCCCAAGGCTGACGACAGTGCCTTCTCCTATCCTCAACCTTTCATTCATTCCACTCCAAATTAGACTCCTTTTCCACTCACACCTGTTTCACATGATGAAAGATTTAGAAGTAAGAAGTGGAGTAAGAGCTGATACTTCAAAATAAATATCTGAGATATAAGATAATTTACTATGCCTTATCCTGAAAAGCTTTTTATGTGAACTGTCTGCACAAAGTACAGTTACTTTTGAAAAACAACTTAATACTGACAAATCTGAACGAAAGGCGAACATTATTTAACTTGCTGAGCATCTTGGAGCAACTGTGTTTAGATTATGAGATGCAATGTTTATTGGTTTTTCATTCAGGATTTACTTTTGAACATGTTTTCAGAGCTGTAAATGAACTTTTATTTAGTCATTTTAATTAAAGCAGCAGGAAAACACCTACCAAAACTTACACATGTGACAAAATAATTGGAACCACTACAGTACGTTTGAAGTAAATGAGAGAGTCAACAGTGTGAGTGTGTTTTGGTGTGTTTGCTGGCTTCATTTCTCAGCTGAGAAGTACGGGAGTTTCTAGGTCATGCTAGTAAGCCCATTAGCATGTGGACGCTTTTTTCCCCCCTCTCTCTCCACAACACAGCTTGTGTTTGAAGAGGAAATCTTCCTGTGGCTATGTAGACTCATTTCAGTAAGTCAAGTAATATTTACAGATACATCTCTGCTGCAGCTCATCAACTAGCAGCACTGCATCAGGAGTCTCCTTGACTGCTGTTCCTGCACTCAAAGATTTGCTTTAGAAACATAAAGATAAACTGAATAAATAATATGTTTAGAAAAGTAAAACAAGTGTGACAACGGTGAGGGAATACGCTCTCCACAAAGTTCACATTTCAGAGTAGTTGAAAAAAAGCCAATAATTTGCTCTAGTCATCACCGGTGATTAATAATGTATTCATGCGTTTGTATTTGTTTTGTTCTGTAGCTCTAGGTTCATCAAGCAGAATTGCAGATAAAACACTGTATTGATATAAATTATAGATAAGGAAATCATCACATGATATGCTGATGCATTATACAGTGAATGTTTGATAGTTCGCCATATGAACGAGTGAGCAAAACATTAAAAATACAGTAACTCATGACAATACACCTCCATTTTCTAACAAGTGCTCTAAAATATTCAGTGTTTATCACCTTCAGGGTTGGAAGACACTATGTAAACAATGAGAATTAATTGATAACTCAAATATAAGACTGCATTGTCTTTGCTCTTCTATACAACACAGAAAAACAAAAACAAAAAGACAAACATGAATCCAAAATGTTCAACTATGTTGTCCTGGAAGCAGCACAGGGAAAAGCTCTGATTGGTTCCTTACCTGGCGATACTCCAGTCAGGCTCGATCTTCAGGATAGTAGGATCTTCTGTGTAGCTGAACTTGACCTCTGGGTTTCTCAGCTCAGCAGCATTTATGTCCACCATGACAGGTGTCTGGCCCGTGGCCTGGCCTGCTGGGGTTACACATACTATCTCCTTGGCGCTCCGCCTGAAAGTGAGGGAGATATAAGAGAAGACAAGAGAAAAGGAAGTCACAGGCTAAGGTGTGTCTCATAGTGATTGAGTTAAAGATTAATACTAATAGTTCCTGGAAACAATGAGTTTTTAGGCACCCCAAACAGAAAAACACAATTACACAGGAAGGAAACTCTTGTTCATCCTTTTAATTACTTGTAACACAGACACGGCGGTGACTGTCATACATCCACAAGGCCAACATCTTTCAGTCTGTCCAGCCCTGGTTTCGTCAGCCTGAATCATACACTGTTGTACTTCAAAGCCCTCACACTCTCCCTCTCTCTGTCCGTCTCTCCTTCCCTCCTTTGCTTTCTCTGGCTAACAGATCTGAAGTGGCAGATCAGGCTGGTTGTCTCTCTGTGTGATGTAACTCCCTCCCTTGCAGACAGCCAGCCAGCTGTGACCTGCTGTGAAACTTTGCGCTGCTGCCAGAAACTTTGTGCTCCACTCCACTGGCTCATTCCACTTTCCCCTCCCCATCGAGGGAAGACACTGCTGGAAGAGAAGCGGTGGGGATGGCAACCTATGTGGGCATACCTGTGTACGTGCACAGTGTGTTGATCAAGTGTACTGTGTAGAGGGTTTGTGAATTTCCATATAAATGCTGTTCACAGGCAGAAGATTAACACTTACTCGGGGTGTAAGTATGCTTTTTGTGTCAGTCGACGTCTGCCAACGCCCTACAAAGCACTCAAAGAATGTGCAAAAGGTTGCGCGTATGAGTGGTGCAGACACGGAGGCAGGTGGGACAGTATGAAATTTTGAACATGAGAAGAGCAAGCTGATCTGTACACAGATCCTCCCCCACTATCCGCTGTGGAAATAAAATCCACATAAAACAGAAGATGGAGAAGATGAAAGAACAAAAATCCATTTTTGCGTCTTTACTGGGATTTCGGGTGGGGTTTGGCAACTGAACAAGAACGGACATATTGGGAGTCTTTGTCCCAGGAGGAAATTTTATTTTATTTCCTTTTACAGGGTCCTCAGAGGGAAATGCTGCTGAAGAGGGGATGAAGACAGATGGGAAAAACTGAAGGACGAATGGAAAAAAGAAAAAAGAAAAAAAAAGGTTTTTCACATTCCACTAGTGCTGTGTTTCCATGGAAACAGTTTTCACAACGCTGTCACTGTCAAGAGTGCCAGTGGTGCCGCGTACGTATTTTTGACAAGGTTGCGGCCACACAAAAGAAGCCAGAAGGGGACACAGAAAGGAAAAAGGAAAGAAAAGGGGTTGCACAGGGAGATAAGAGGATGAGTGACTCGGGGTAAATAGGTTTTGATTAAAGCAGAGGCCCCACTGAATACAAAGACACATTAAAGAGATAGACTCAACCAGTTCATTACTTTGGCCATAAAGGTTATTGCTGCTCAGTGAATGAAAGGCCAAGACTATTATGTTCACCTTTCTCGGGATGTGCTACAGAGCTTTAAATTGGCCTCTACTTTTGCTTTTGATATGATATAAAAAGAACTTGATGGGTCCAAGCTTATTAGTTTAACCTGTCACTTGTTGCCTAAGAGAACGGAACCACTACAATAAAAAAACACCACTCTAAAGCAAAGAAACAAGAAAAGTGGAAACAAGGAGTATTCCTATACCACTTCCTATCTGACAAACATAACCTCCATAAGGAAGCTTCCATCAGATAAACCTTTTCAGTATATATGCGATTGTTTTAGGGAACTAACAATCTTTTCTGTGATGTTTTCTTGTGCCATCTGCCAGACACCATACATGATTGGATTTAGTTCAGAGCCCAGTTTTTTGTGAGTCTGCCAGCAAGAGACTCAAAGAAACAATGGAGTTCTTGGCTAGGGGAATTAGAGTCATATCAAATTGGATCAATGTCTCCTCTCCTTGAAATCCAAACACAACCTCTTGCAGACTGAGTGACAAGTGAAGATAGCAGAGAAAGATCATTCCAAAAACTAAAAAGAGAAAAATTACATATTTCAAACATCGGTTCAAAGCAGCAAAATGTAAGTTACCAATTACCAGCAACACCATATCATTCCTTTTAAATTATAGTCATATCTTTGAGAAAATGTGGGCCATGCACTTAAGCCATCCACAGCAGAAGTGAACAACGATATCGGCTTCACTGGGAAAGGCTACACTGTCATCCTGCTGGGAATTACAGCACTGCAGGTCATCCTGTTACTCGCTGCTTTTGCTAGTCCTTCACAAATCGAAGGCACTGACCAGGGAAGAATGTCATACATTAAAAACAGGGAATAACTACAATTACTAAACGCAGCAAACGGTGGGAAAAGTTGGCAAAAAACAGTAGCAGATGTAGGCAAAATATTCTGCATTACATGGCTATTATTTGTCTAAAGAGCAGAAATAAAACAGCTACACTTTAACCCAGTAAATCAGTAGTAAATCTGCAAACATTTGTTACAACATCTTGAAACGGTAAGGCCAAATGGTTCCTCTTCACTGTTTGGAGAGCTTTAATCAACATGGTCCCCTGCCTCCACAGCAGCACAACACAAATTTAAACTGTCATTTTCTTAGAAAAAATCAGCCTCTATAAAAACCTTACATAAACAAGAGTTCTGTGACTTTGTTGTAAACTGCCCCCCCAAAAAATCTTCAGGTTGAAACACTTGAACTAAAAGAATATACTGTAGATACTCCAAGCACTCTGGATTAACTCACCTCTCGAAACGGCAGGGGTGAAGTCCAATCTTCACAGACACAGCGCTGCCCGCGTTGAGATGACTGCCATCAATAGTGATCCTTGTTCCTCCAGATAGCGGCCCGGTGGAAGGATGGACTCGTGAAAAATATGGGGACTAAAGAGGGACACAGACAGAGGCCGAGCAAGTTAAGCATCACTTATCGACTGGACTGTGGCTGCCAAATACATGTGTTACAATCATCCAAAAACACAGTTGTAATATACATCAACAACATTTACCACAAAAGTGAAGGCCTTGCTTGAGACTGTTTTGTAGTCGGGGTGACTACAGTCTCTGACACACACTTCCACCTGAGCCTCCTGCACTCTGTAACCTGTTGCATCATTTAGCCGACACACAATCCTGAAAACAAGAGGAAAAAAAGTTTATCACTATGTAAACGAGTGAATGTTTTCAGTTTCAGTGTTTGCTTAATAGTGTGACAACTTGGTCAAAAAAAAGGGACAGAAAAAAATGAGGAATACTTCTTTTCTGCTCTGTCTAATCAGAAAAGCATTCAGATATTTATGAGTGAAGTGTTTCATTAGTTTCCATCTTATTCATAAAAAATAACAAAAACAGACTAAATGTTCTATTAGAGATAATGTGAACTGCTACGAAACTAAAGGCTTTTCTGTGTGTGTTCATGCATTAGCGTGTATTGTAGAACCATAAGCTGCGCACTTGGCCTTGGGCGCTGGCTAGCCAAATGAAAATCCACAGGAGAAATGATTGAACATGGAGAGGAATGGTGGTGTAGCCCACAGGAAGAACACACACACACACACTCATTTCATGTTTCACCCACTGGAGACATAGTTGAATGTTAATTAGCTAGAGCGCACGAATGAGACAGAGAGAAAGCACGAGAGCGCAAAGGAAGGAGGGAGTCAGAGAAGAAAGGAGAAAGAAAGAAGTAAGAAAGAGCTTGATTAATTGAACAAGCTCATATCCTACACATCACCTCAGCTTCCCCTCCCTGCGATGAGTTATTAAGTCTCCTGCTTCCATCCACCCTGCAGGTGGCCATGGCAACTGCATCGCGGCCGCAACAATGAATTTCACATTGCGATGCTGTGCGTTTCCATTGTTTTTACTTTCCCTTTCATTTATTCGCTGTCCTCCTGCTATGACAGAGGCCATGATTAAAATGCTGGACAAATCTCAGTTAGGAATGCAGCTCCGCTTGCATCATTATTGCCCAGATGACAGGTGGCTACACTGAGCTGGTATTACGTGGTTAGAAAGTACATTAGCTAAGATGACAACAACATAAATTATGCCTCACTCAATCAAATAACTTTGGTGGAATGTAGAATGTTAAAAAATTAAACATATGTCAAATTGTCACATAGTAACTACTAATAAGGCAATAAAAAGAGGGAACTTAGGTTCTGTTTTTCTTCACTGCTGGCAATGATTTACTTTTCTCAAAGTGAAGTTAAACCATGTAGTGAATATTTGATGACTTAGGTGGGAAAAGGCCACACTTCCTTGCAATCCAATTCTTTCCAATCATAGAAACTGATGTAGAAGAGGTGGCAGAAGCAGAAAGCCAGAGTGAGAACAAGGTGTCTACGTTTTGCCCAACAGTCATTGCACATCCTCTTGTCTTTCGCAGCTGACCTTTGACCTGTGCCGTCTATGCTGTGACCCCGTCTTGTTTTCTGTGCTATGGCTCTGATGGGGTCACAGGAATGACGAGTGCAAACGGGACACTAATGGCACCGTATGGCTAACATCACTTTTAATTAGCATGACAGCCTAACTGCTAACCGCGCCCTCCTCTTCCTGCGGGTGCTATGGCAACAGGCCAAAAGCAGCATTATTGAGCTGGCCGGGTTAAACGTCACCATCTTGACGTTTGGATGTGATCACTTGGAGAAAATGAACATGTTTGGAAAAAAAAAAAGTTAGGCTACAGCACGGCCTCGTGATAGAAGTGAATGTAAAACTGCTCCGCTCTGTCTGAACAAAACAACACACGAGTTTATAAATTATAAATCAAGACTGACATGTCACTACGCTACTCTAAACCCACTAGTGAGTGTGGAACAGCATTCTGTTTTCCTGACTGTCAAACCATCAAAGTCACATTTCTTCTGGTTTCTTCTTAGCGAGGGTGGCAGAAAGAAAACCAAGTCTGCTGGGACTGTGCTGCAAAACTCAGCAAATGGGGCATTTTTGTACAATGACAGCAACATGGTTGGAAATAGAATATTGAGGACGCCTCCAACTGTGACGAGCTTCACCAATTCTTTCCTCATCAGAAAATGTATCTTGTCTGCTTAGATGAATACAACATAAAAGAGAAAGTGGGACTCATCTTGTAATTTCATTGCCCCAGTATTTGGAGGAGCTATAATGGGGCACTGCCAGTGTGCCAGTGCCCCAGATTTCTTCTTATTCTGAATGTAATTTAATTAATGATTCACATGATATCGTTTACACGTGAAATAAAGAACATTTTTTCAAAGAGGCACCCTGTTAACAGTTAAAACAAAGAGCTCAGTCATAAACTGAACATGACTGTTATACATTACTCTGAGTTCTACTCAGGATATACAACTGCAGCTATTAAATGGGAGTTAAATTACATCTGTGCAATCTGCTGTACTTCACCATTTCCCAGAAAACAGTAAACATAACTTAGAGTGTTCACATGACAACCTTTCATGAAGAATAGCTTTCAGTAGATGTATATTGCACACTTTTGATAATATTAAATCCACTTATATCTAAAAATGGGTCAAATTAATCCTAATGAGGCGAGTTATATGAGGTATTTCAATGCTGCTTGACCTGACCTGAGCATTAGTTGAGTTGAACAGGTTTTATTCAAGTTGCTGTCAGAGTTACTCGGACTGAACATGTACAGAAAGTAGCAGCACCATGCACAGCTTGAGGCTATTTGTGAGGAATTGGTTTTGTCTGTTAGTGGAAAACAGCATTTAACCTTTGAAGGTTTTATGAAACAAAGGTCTGAGAGAGTCACAGCGTTGTGCTTAGCACTCAGTGTCACAACAATAGGGGACAAGACAAAAAAGAAAGCAATGAGTTTTAGAAAGAGTGAGGTTTAAAATCAGTGGGTGTAACAGGGTGAAGAAAGAGACAATGCCAACGTACTGCTCAGCGCTAATGTATTCGTCCTCCTGAGGGTTGCACGCCACTTTGCCGATACGGACTCCATTCTGGATGTCTTTGAACTGTAGACCCAGGTTCTCACCAGTGATGGTCAGCATGGTTCCTCCCTGTCTGGGCCCAGTCTCAGGATACAACTGGGTGGTAGACCAAAGAAAGGAGGACATAAGTGAAGCAGAACAACACATGTGGCGTATATTGTGTTTAAGCATGAATGGCAGTTTACTTAGGTCATTATGGTCATGTTTCATTCTGCATGAATTACATTCTTGCTACCTCATTAAGCACGATGAAAAATGACCTTGAATCCATTAACTCCACCTCAATTCAGTCAAACATTCACAACTTGCCAACTCGCACACTTAACCTGGACCTACCCATCAAACCCTCACTTACGTCCCTCTTTTAATGTTGTGAAGATTTATAGGCTGAATACAATTAGAACACATAGTGACCCCTGGTTTCTGCTTTTTTTTCCCTAGAGGTCTGTGACAGGTGTACGGAGGTGCTAATGGCTACCCGAGGCTAGCCTAGTCGCTAATCGTGGCTCTATTCATTCAGCCCCAATGCAGACAATGGTAATCAGTCTTTACTAGTATAATTAGGGCTAAAGCTAATTGGATTAGAACACGGCGGGGCAGTGGGGTCATTTGTTGCAACAGGGAGGGGGGTTATTGGGGGAGACATTAGTGGTTGGATGTCATGGAGTGGGGGTGTAAGTTGCCACACACAAAAAAATGTATAAAAAAAAAAAAAAGATTGATTATGAATCCTGCTTTTTTTTTTTTTTAACACAGAAATCTTTTGCTTGGTGTAGAAAAAAGTTGCTGTGTGGCACACAAAGCTCTACAAAGACACAGACAAACATGTCAACATTGAAACAAAGGGGTAAAACAGTGACCAGTCTCCCATGTGTTTTATTTGATTGGACGGTTCAACGGTCACCAACAACTAGAATATGGGCCACTCCACTTGTAAGTCTTTAGTGGCGCTGGAAGCCTGGTGAAACACTGACTTAAAACGGTTAATATTTGTGCCATCCAACAAATTACTGAAAACCGTGTGCCGCTATGTCAACTCACTCAATTTGACCTCCATATCACTCTTTGTTCCTTCAAAGGTCAGCACTGTCACGAAGATTCATTAACAGTTTGATTCATTTGTCAAGCTTCGCTAAAGCTGAACCTTACGCTGTGCAAATTTACTTTTTCTCTATGAAGAAATCCTTTAATGACAGTGATTCTAGTGAAATTAAGTGATTGTGGTCAAAACCTTTGCCATCTTTAAAAGTGGTGCGACTAGTCCTTTGCTTTAATAAATTTACAAATTTAATCTTGTGGCGGAGGTGTGGTCCCTGGCGCAGCTGCAGGGGAGGAGTGGTGCAGTGAGCTCAAGGGGGCGGTACCGGGAGGCAGGTGAGCCACAGGTGGTGGCGATTGTGTGATGACAGTGTCTTCTTTCTGTTTGTCTATATGTGACGGCAGAGTCGAGCGGGAGAGAGAGCTGGATCGGAACGAACTGCTACCTGTGCAGAACTGTCAAATAAATACAGCTCTTAAGAGCAGAAACATTGTGTGTATCGCATACTTCACAAATCTATTTTTTAAAAAAGGATGGGAATACACCAAGTGCTGGAAAAGGTGACAGCATGGATAATGTATTCAAATATTCAGGTTTGTAAAAGAAATAATTTAATAGTTTAGGAAATACTATCAGCAGCCAGTTAGCTTAGCACAGCATAAAGAACAAAGGTGGTGGGGAAAAAAGCCAGCTCAGATATCTAAATCATTACAAAATCCAGCTATCAGCACCAAAAGTCACTAATTAACATATTATGGCTTGTTTGTGTAAAACAGAAATATTATAACATGGCAATAGGTAGAGCCATTGCAGCTGCCACATCTTGTATTCAGTCTTTGTACCAAGCTAAGCAGCAGTCGTAGCTTCATTTTTACCACTCAGACATAATGACAGTATCAATCTTACTGACACCATGCCAACAATGAAAATATGTTCTGCAATATTCAGCTTCTTTAAAGCTTATCTACAGTCTTACAGATTAATTAGATTAACCTCTCAACCCACTCAAATATTTCCCCACCTGGCACTACAATGATACCCAGTCTAACAATATGGAAAAGGTGGCAGGTTAGTAAAAGCCACAGGTGTTTAGAAAACCACTAATACAAACACACAATGGGAACAAAGCCCAGTGTCATGCAAGCCAGAAATGAAATGCTGCACATATTAATTAATGGCTATTTATCAGCTGGCACTCCATCTTGAACTTGTGTCTTTTATTTCAGTCTCTGTCTCCGTCTTTGACAGTGTGCCCAAATGTATAGATTTTAGCTGGAGACAAAAGAATGACTGGCATGCAGCAGTGCTCAGTCACAATCTTTAGATATGGTAATCAACCTCTCTTTCTCTATAAGCACTGGCTTATCAAGCACATAGACACACAAAGACACAGAGTGAGACGCATACACGCATGCACGTTGTTCCATCCACAACCAAACAACACAAACAAAGCGCCCTTTTTGATAAAAGCCACCAGCCTAAACACTCGCTCTATTCTCCTCTCACCATCATAACGCTCTACACTCATTCATACTCGCTTTTTTCTCTTTGTGGCTGACTTGTCCCGATGTATTTGAGGCTTTATGTCAGGCCTATTGTGGATGGCTAAGAAGCAGTGCACAGATAGCATCTGCAAATTAGAGGAGGAGGAGGGGGAAGGGGGAAACGGGCAAGGGACACGGGGGGAGATGATATGAACATGGTGTAAGGCTTCCAGAGTTTATCTGTGATATGAAAGGCTTTCAAAAACAAAAACCCACAAGCAATCTGATAGAGGCAATGACGTGAAAGAAGAGAGGGATCAAATAAGTCTTTAAACGTTAAATGTTTCCATGTGACTGAGTCAAACAATATTAGCTCTGAAGATGTGTAGCCTTATAGAACAGGAACAAATCTGTGTCAGAAGTCAGAATCACATCGGGGCCAATTATATCCCTCTGGCTGAACTCTGATCATTAAACAAGTACACGAGCTTAATTAGGACATCATCGTGGCTGACATCCAGTTACAATCCTCCCCTTTATGAATGAGCACGGTAAGTATTTACCCAACAGTGGGTAAATACTCCTATTTTTGTAACAGTGGGGGCTTACTTTTTAGCCCCAAAATACAATCAGCAAATCACAGAAGCATGGTCAATCAACACCCGTAAACAGAACAATATCTATCTCTATATGGATAATAAGGAGGTTGCAAGCAAGAGGGTAAGGAAGATAGAAGGTAAGGGAACAATGAGACCAAAGGATGAGATTCAAAATAAGGGAAAGGAAAATGAAAAATACTGAATAGTTAATAGATAGAGGAAATAGTCGGTGGAAGGGATGGAAATTTTAAAAAAGTGTTGCCAAAAAACCATAAAGGATGAGAAAAACAAATGTGACTAGCTACAAAAAAGAGATGGGACATAAAGAAAACTGGCAAAGGCAAAAACCACTAAAGCAGTACATGAGGGAGAAATGATAGGCCATCAGATCCATTTATGCACTTTAATACATATACAACATCAAGAAACACTCACACATAAACACATGGAGCTTACCACGTGCTAAAACCCTAAAAATGCAACCCTCCCACACACACAGACTGGAATGGCCTGCGTTGTTTTAATTGGTTTCTAAGGGCTAGCTGTGATGCTCTTCCTGTCCCCTAGGAGATGGCAGGCAGGAGATGATGGATAATGGAGGGCCAGGCAGCATCCAGGGCCAGTACCAGGACACTGCTGTGCTACACTGGGACACAGTGGCATAGAGAGTATGTGTGTGTGTCCCTATCCATGTGGCTTTGAATGCCATTTTGAGAATATAATACAGACTACCTAAATTGTAGCTTACTTTATTTTCATTTGGAGGCTTCTGAGAATGTGTGGGCACCATTGTGAGTCTTGCTGGCTTGTGTGAGTGTTAGCGCAGGCTCAAAGACACACACGCAGGGAGTATTTTCTTGCTTGCTTGGAAGGAAGTACTAATTAATCTTTGTGCACAATGTCAGTGCACAAAAACGCAGCACAATAAAAATAGCACTTCATCAGCTTAACAGCCAAATTCTTACAATGTCTAAAATCATCATTTAGTACCTAAAACATTAATTGCTGAATTTGGAGAGAAGTACTAGGTGCCAAAGCTGTTAGTGGCACAGTGGCCACACCGCACACTACTGAAAAATATCAACTGGACAATAGCCCACTCAGAAATAACACTAAATAAGTTAAACACTTGCTGCTCTGACAGCTCTTACTGTGTGTATGTTGTGCACACATGTGTGTCTCCAGTGGTGTTTCCTCCCCAGCTGAACACACATTCCTTGGTCCAAATGAAATTAGTGGTTAATCCACCAGCTATTGGCCACACAGCAGTTAGCATGCTGCATAAATGAACAAAGCAGGCTGAATCAGGCAAAAAGAAAAAAAATATGAAACAGGGAAAAGGGGATTTGACCAAATGGTTGGTAAGAAGTGGAATAATATTCAATTTGTGTGGCCAATGTGATGCTCTTTGGGGGGCGGGGGGCGGGAGAAGATAAAATGGCGGATGAAAAAGGAGAGATTTTCTTTGTCATCTGCAGATGTTCTTTTGGCGTTAAATGTCAAACTGTAAATGTCAAAGGTGGAGAAGAGAGGTGAGGCCAGCGGCGCAGCTTGGTGATAACGCTTCCCCCAGTGTCTCTTTCTTCTCCACTTCTTTGTCTCTTCTTCTGCATTCTCAAACTTGCAGTGCGTCTCTTCTCCTGCTGCTTTTTGAAGCTCTTTGCCAGCTTTTTGACTGCCACCAACATCTTGCCCAAGGGCAGGATTTACCCCTACATATGCATGCAACGGCACATGCTTGTGAGCACAACCCCCCTACCACCTCCCGTTTCTCTCCCGCAAGCACGCACACACAACCCAGTTGCCTCTGCATGCTTGTTTCAAAGAGATAACTGAAACGAGCACGAAGAGAGAGGGAGCATTAGCAAATGGTTTTATCTATGTGCCAGAGCTCCAATTAACCAGTATCTTCATTACACATTCAAAGAGACGAGCCCGTGTCACACAGGAAATGGACTGAGGGCTTCAGTCACACAAGTCAACATCAATGAAATGAGCATGGATATTAAACATATATTTCACACTCATTTAAGTTGAAGAATTTAGATGATTCTTCAGCTTATTTGAGATACATTTAAAGGAAGAAATGCTTGGCTGAAAGTTTGAATCACTGTTGGAGACACAGTAAAAATGGAAGAAGACAGACTGACGAGAGGGCTGAATGTCAGGACGCGTCTCACACAGCAGTGCATTGCTTTCAAACCGCACTGTGTGTGCACTAGTCCCAGTGGTGAGCTGTAGGAACTGTGACCCAGGTCGCACTCAGACGAGGACCACCGCCACGGTTACTAGTGGCAACAGATGGTTACGCTATGGTGTTTAGACGCCTCGGCTCTGCCAGCCTGTCAGATGAACACATGCACATGTGCACGCACATATTCAGCACCCGTGGCGGGACACAATTAACGCACTACCACATCCTCGGCTTCTTTGTCTCTCTCCAGACAACCACCCTCCCTAACTCTTCATTTAGGTGCATGTGTGTGTCTGTGTGCGCTTCTGTGTGAAGCCGTCGTCTCTGATCTCGTCAGTGTGTTCAGTCTTGGAGTGTGTGAACTGCCTCCTCCTTGCCAGCCCATCTGTGTTGCTGTTGCAGTCTTAGTGTTGGCTTCTAAGTTGTCTATCCTCTCTGCTGTCTGCCCTCCTAGGATGTCCCCTTCACTCTCCGGGGCCAAACAATGACACAGAGCAGGAAGACTTTTCAAAGCTCCTCTTTTGAAAAATTTGTTTTTACTAATGATCTGGCTTGGATTCTTGTAGAAAAAACACATAAGAGGCAATCATAGCCTGCTTACAAGTAACATACTGTAATGTGAAGCCTCTCTTCTTAGACCCCTGAGTTGTTTGCAGTGAGTTGCTAGGTCATGAACAACCAATCAGCAGCGTGAGTGTGTGCTTTAGCAGTGCTTAGAGAAGCCTATTCTTTTTACCTTGAATTTAGCTGTTCCATGCAATGTTGTTTTTAAAGTGGGCTAATGATGAATGTGGACACTTTATGATTCACATTCTTTGCTCAAACAGCTTTCATTCAAAAGGGTTTTTGAAATGTTGTGATATAATGAGCTGAGAAATTACAAAAAAATAAACTATTTCTGCTTTATTTTTCTCTTCAATTTTGTTGTGTCAAAGAGAATATTTCTGTTGTGCACAGTCCACTCTGCATGTAGTTATATGTCTGGATATAGGGGTCTGTGTGCATGTGTGGGTACATTTGCACAACAAGACGTGTACCATCTGTTATCTTGGAATCATGCTTAACTGCAATACAATATGTGTAAGCATGTGTCATTATTATCAAGTCTTACCTTGGTGATCTTGGGGTGAGCACAGCGGCTGTTTCCTGTTGTGGCATGCATCCAAGTGCTCTCTGGGGGAGTACACTCCTGTCTCAGGGAGCACTTCTTTTCCCCAACGCACCAGCCGCACTCAAACCTGGGGTTTGCCTTCAAACACATCCCACAGCTATCCCTCAGTGCGTAGCACTTATACAGGTGAGCTGAAGAGAAGGAGGGAGAAATGAAGCATCATGAAATTATTACTGTTGAACTGAGGCTACCAAGTGAATAAAACATCCAGTCAATATAATATGTTAGAAATGACAGGGTGTGCTAGCGGTTAGCACTGTGGCCTCAAAGACATCAAAGAAGGTTTAGACCTACTTCCCAGCTGGGACCTCTCTGTGGAGTTTGCATATTCTCCTTGTTTTTATAAATCCTTGCACCAGTCTCTTATGTTGCTGCTTATCAGCTGGATTGTAACTCCCCCCAGTCAAAGACTATCTTATTTTCAGACTGAAATAAGCAGATAAGAAACCTGACAGTTTTCTTTTGAATGAAATTAAATTGCTTTATTTTCACTTCCTCAGCTTTATCATAAAATTTCAAAACTTCTTCAGTGTCACTGAGCCAAAGTTGAGTTAAGGCCCGATTTCCCAAAGGCACGAGGAACAGAAGAGTAAATCTTTCCTCTCTCTTTCTCTGCTATTCCTTCCCCAAATCCCATTGGTCATGGAGCAGCTTTAAAGAAACCCTATGCCAATTACTGGCTGCTAAACGACTCGCCTTTAATTACATTAACCTATCAGTATTTAAGATGAGTGAGCATCACTTGCACTCTACTAGATGATTATCATCACTGAGAAATACAGAGGTGGCTGGCAGTGAAGGGAGAAGAAGACGAGAGTCATATTTAGGCTGTAGGTCACTGCCTGATGTGTTACATTTGAGTTAACACACAATGCACAAAGTGATGAAGTAAAGACTACAATACTACAGACACGCCTTTGTTTACATGGTACAAACACATGTAGACCAGTTACACCACTCATACTGAGAGATATCTGACATTTAAGACTACAACAGCTTGCTTGGCTCAATTAGACTACAAAGAGCGATCAATAAACAGCACAGAGTGATGTGGTGTTTCCTTACTGACAAATGGCAATAATCACTAACTCACAAACATGTAAGATATAACGGCAAATTCTGGCATTAAATACTACATCCAAAATACCCATTACTTGTTGTGTCCTTAAACATTAATGAGTAACAACCAGGAGCAGACTATGCTACTCCCTCTGTTGTACAAAACTCAATGTGCTTGTCATCCACAGACTATATCGAACTGGCGATGATGTTACTTTACCTCACAGCAGGGGAATAATGTTACATCCCCCACTGTGCTTTACAACCCACAATAATTACGAAGACAGCATTATAAAGACTTTTACCAGTAATTATATCCAACAGACATGATCTCATTGTCTTCTCCCACAGTGGTGCACTGAGAATGTATATGAGTTTAATTATTACCCCCCAAGGTTCCTGGATGAGGTGTGGTTTCACATTAAATCAAATATAATGCACTCTAATACAGTTTAAAGAAATATATATGTCTTCTATGCACTATCACATTAAAATAACACAAGTCAAGATACACACGGATGCCTACAACACTAAAGAGATTAACAAACAGGAAAATGCAACAATATGCATACAAAACATGGTAAAAATCTGTTTAAAATGCAAAGGGTTATGTGTTTTTGAATATTAGTTGGTGTAAACCTAAGACACTAACAGTGTAGCGGTCTTTTGCACCTCGACTCATGACGCTTGCCAATTTCTGCTTTGTTCAAATTGGACAATTTGCAAACAAAGCAGAAATTAGCCTCATTGCTCTACAACATGCACACACTGTACATCCCAAACATGGCTCAATATACTGAAATTTAAAACATTTAGAGAGAGAAAATATCAATTACATTGATCCCTTTGACACTAGTTGCTACCCATTAGCCATGACAAAAGAGTCTCGTGGGGTGGAACCTGAGCCTTGACGGACATAATTATTATTCAATATATGCATTAGTGAATACAAATGACCAAAACTAGAATATGTGAACTCTCTGGCATTGACAGAAGATTTGAGCACATTCCTTGGGTGCAGTGTTTAACTGTGCTTTTTCTCTTTTGTTAGCACAAACAGTTTAATAATGTGACTGTTTTGCCTCTTCTACACACAAATACACACACAGTCATCTAGATACGGTTCTCAAATATGTAACTGTGAAAGATTGTGTCAAAATGTAACAGTATCTATGGTAATTTAAAACAGCTAACCAACTAAAAACACCCACCCACTAATCCATCCATCTGGGTTGTGGTGGGGGTGGAGCCGTCATAGGGCAAGAGGTAGCTGTGGACAGGTTACGAGTCTGTTGCAGGGCCCAGTGCATTCACAGCTATGGCCAATTTAGAACCACCAATTAACCTAACATACATGTCTTTGGACTGTGGGAGGAAGCCACTCAATCTCTCAATAGGCCAGCAATGGCTGCTTTTTGACTGTAGTATTTGGGGGTAATGTGCCATTCATGAAGCAGAAAAGATGATTGGGTGATTATTACATAATACATACTGATTGGAGTCATAAATATAATTGTTAAGGTAAAAAAAAAAAAAAAAAAAATGTTGTACGTCACTGCAGGACACTGAATTCCTTCCCGGTTTCTAAGACAAATCTAACGCATTCAACCACATTCAGTTCCTACCATAAGTAACCTTTAATATTACTCACCTTTAATGTTATAGGGGTTGTCAATGACAAAGTTTCCATTCCAAACTACAGACAGGTCGACAGGCAGGTCGCTGATGTCATTGCCCTCATAATTATACTGAAATATAAAACAAAGAGAACAAGATTACAATTCATACTCATCCATTCAACATTTTTCTTACATCAGCATCATCATCAGAAAACATTCCATCTTTCAATAAAATTCTTTCAATAAATTCATAAGAGCGAGGGGAAAAAAAAACAAAAAAAAAAAACACAGCTAATACCAAGAGCAAACTCAGTTAAGCTAGTGGTTGGTAGTAATGTCATACCCTGCGGTGCTCACAGAGTTGAAGGGCCATAAAAATGAATGATGAGAGACAGGCTATATTGTGATTTTTACACATGGCACATCCGCCGCTGCCTGGCAGAGCGCAGAGTTGATTAAGAGATTGGAATCCCCATCACTGTATGACTCATTCCATTCCAGTGATGAATGAAATGCATAATATATCTCTGACAATAATATTCTCATCTAATTTCATTTTTGCATCCTGAACTAATAAGAGTTGAAATGTAATTGACTCATCGTTGGCATAATCAGTTTTACGGAATTGCTTTAAATGAGACAACAAGCTTCAAAAGCGGTGATGTGATGGCGGCGTGTTAACTGAACGGGTAACGGAGAAAAGAGCTCCTATGAGTCCCTGCCCAAACTCCCAACATATAAATTATCAATGACAATTATCACCAGCAAATAAAATGCCGCTTTAGAAATTACACCGCCTCCCCAATAACCCCTGCTGATGTGAGGTAAATACAACATCTTCATCAAGAACTTCACAGACTTCACCGAGACAGGTTTTACATTATTAACGTCTCTTTTGTTAGCTGTATTTCACACGACATAAAGCAGACACTATATGACAAGATGGGTGTGTTGTCAGCAGCAATGTTGAGGTGACGGCTGGTGAGACTTCAGATAATGACCTAATGGTGCCCAGCCCCTCTCACTACCTCTGGTATGGTCAGTATCTCCAGTAGCCCCTGGGTGAGAGATAGCAGGACTTTTCTCTTCTAGTAGAGTGGTGATAAAATCCAATGTGAAAGCCCCAAGCTCGGGGCTATGAGCCCTCAAAGATTGAATCTAGCTACAACTTTGCCACTATGTGATATCACCCACTCCAGTGTGATACTGTGAGATTTATCCTGACATCTGTAATAACAGTGAATTTGAATATATTTGAGGGAGGAAAGGACTAAAAAATGTGCACTGAGAAGATAAGAAAATGAGAGGACACAGCAATGTCACAATGTGTGAATGGCTGATTAATTCTTTCATCACTTTTTTTGTGATTGGATGATTTACATTTAGCGGGCCCTGAAGGCTGAGACGCTGATATCCGAATAAAGAAAGACGTCTCCATGCATCTCAGAAAAAATACCACTTTGCTCTTAGAGCTGATTTTAAAGGCAAATTCTTTCAAAATGTGTTTTCAGGCTCACTCTAATTTATTTAGCAGCTGTGAACTACTGAAACTTTTACTTGAGCAACTCTACCTGGAAGCTGGCCTACAGAACACTGAAGAAAAAGAAAAAGAAAAGAGACAACTTTTACAGTCTCACTGTAGATATAGTAAGTTCTGAATTTAGACAGTGCTATTGCATTACAACTAGATTTTTAAGACAAAACATTAGCCTTGGCACAGTACAAAATAATAAGGTAGGGTGTGAAAAGCAAAGTGGATGGGCAAACAGAAAAGAAAAAACCGATAGAAGATGTGAAAATACTTGGAATTTGTGATCAAAAGCTCAGAAGTGGAGTGAAAACAACAAAAAGATGGTGAAAAGGAAGGATGACAAAGAGGGTAGGGAGAGGGGGTATAGAGCAGGTAATGCAGCAGAAAGGGTGAAAGGGAAATAGCGAGGGCAAGATGGATAGAGAGAGGTGATTGTGTGTTATTCTGTGGACACCATTCATTTACACATGGAATAAGAGGCCGGGGCTGGGCTGTAAGCGCGTGAGCTGGTGGGGGCTAAAGTGAAATTGGCATTTTCAATTTGTTCTCTGACATGTCTGCCTCGGTCTTTTCACACATTCCTCTGCCTCTCCTTCTCTTGCAATCCTCCTTTCCAACCCTCCTTTTTCTCTTTCCCTTTCCCTCTCATTATTCCTTCCCTATACCTCTTTACAAACCTCTTCCCCTATCAATCTTAGCTTGACTTTCTCTCATCTGCCTCAATCCCCCCCAAAAGGTCCACAGTCAAACAAGGAAATATGAACCAGATTCCTTATCAGATATACCAAACATTTCCAGAAAAACACATGTGCAGACTGTACTATAAATATATGTCCGGCACATGGGACTCCTTCCAGAGAAGGATGCCGGCAAATTCATCAAAGACTGATCACATGGTCTGTGCAGGAAGTAAAATATGATGAATAAAAACACATGCAAACACAGGAAGATAGGGCACAGCAAAAACACATTTTGGACATCAGCTATTATTTCTCTTCTGAAGTTTGACCATATGAACCTCTTCAATCTCTCCCTCCCTCCTTCCTCATCGCTCCACCACAAGACCACCCAGTCTGCCTGGGAACAAGAGCACTTCTTCAATTGGTAAAGATGGAGAGAACGTGTGAGTGTGTTTGAGTGTATATCTGCATGCAAGACAATAGGAGAGAAGAACGGGGAGAAAAAAGGAAGTGCACAGGGACACTGCACTGTGAACATGTGCAAAGAGTGAAAAAGCATCAAAGCATCGCAGCGAGAAGGAGATAAAGAGGCAAAAAGAGGCAGGAAACACAAGACATCTGGAATACAGCTGAGACATAAAAGCTAGAGATGCAAGTGGGAGAAAGATGGTGAGAGTAGAGAAGAAGGCTGTTAACCAGCCAAGGTCAGCTTTGTATTTGGAAATTGCTCAAGCTGATGAAGGGGTTCGAAAATTATCAACCGCTCTCTGAACAGTCAGTTGTGTTTACACTAAGCAGCAGGTAGGTTTCTCATAATCTGTAACATGACACGAAGGTTGTTAAATTGAAGCAGTCAAAATCTAAATGGCAAATAAACAAAATTAAACACTGTTATCCTGAATGCTTTATTTTGTAGAGATTAACAGGGAATACTGCTATATAAATAAACCTGAATTAAATTAATCTAAACACACAAACAGAGAGAAAGGAACTCGCTGCAATACCAACATGATAAAGAATAACAAAAGAAAAACAAATTACCAAAATTTCAATTACTTGAATACCAGACCATTTCTTTCCAAACCATTTTTAAAGACAAAAACATATCTATACATCCATCTGCTGTATTCCCACAGGACAGAAGACTAGCTTTAGTTAAGGACAAGAGACCGAGGTGCCATTTATTTCTGCCCTTGCTTCTCTGCTGAACAGCAAATTCTAAGAGAAGGCCTTTTTCTTCTTTGACCATGTTACCAATTTTACTCAATAAAGTAGAATAGTAACATATTTTAGATGTATATCAGCCTCTTAACACTGATTTTTACCTTGTTGCCTAACTCAAAATGTCCACCACAAGTACACATCAATAAAACACCAAAGCTATCTATCCTCTGTTTTTTGTTGTTTTAAATCTATGATACAAGAATTTGCCCATGTCTGTATATCAGTCCTCAAAGAAGAGTCTATATTGGGAACTGGGACAACACAAACATGCATATTTAGTTAGGGAGGAGAGTGTATGTGCATGTATGTGTGTTAAACGGGCAGCAGAGAGTGGGGGAGCCATTGGAAAGGTTAGGTTATTATCCAGAGCTCATCTTCTCTCATTGCACCAAGGGCTTATTAAACTTTTATACTGAACCACCACTGTTGCACAACACAGCGTTCAGGGAATACACACATGGGCCTTGGACAGGGTTTACGCACATCATACAGCAAATTCCAGTATGAAAATTAAACACCAAGAAATAATTCTAAAAAACAAAGTCACATTGAAAAATGGAACCACAAAATCACTACATTTTACAAAGAGGGCACACAGAGAGAAAATTAGAGATGCAGAATATTTACAATGAAAGAGCAGATGACAGAAACAGGAAATGGAGATTCCATAAAGGAAACAAGAATATGCAGTGACAACAAATAAGCCAGTGTAACAAAAAAACTAAAACAAAGAAGAGAAGAGACATTTGTCACTGGAAACTAAAGAATGGGAGGCAGGTGTAGATGAATGAAGGAGATGAATAAAGGTAGGGTGAAGATGGAAAGTAAGGCAGGTAACAATGGGTAAATTCTATGAGAGCCACAGCCTCATAATTGGTCATTTTGAGGGTGTGCTAAAAAAAATATCCCTTTTGCCCAGGGCAGGCCCATGCCTGGGATATGTATGTAATATGTGGGTTACCCTCTTCCTCTGTTCACAGATTTCTCAAGGTGATCCAAAAACCATTAGTTGACATAACATAACCTTCAACCTACATCATTCTAGTTCTGACATATTCCACGGTGAAGTAAAGTGAAATGTGTGTTTGCCAGCCTAGATAAGACTCGGCATACAGTGGATGTCCAAGTCTTGTCGTACACACCATCAGTCTTTTATATACACACACACAACTTCTGGGCAGATATAGCTTCCTTATCAAGGATCAAGTGGTAATCCGTCTTATAGTTTTGTGTTTGTGTGTACGCATGTGCGTGTGTGCATGTGTACGGTCAGGCGACAGAGAATCAGCCCCTGCTCATAATAGGAGCCTGTTAGCCAGTGCTAATCGCTAATGCTAACAGGATTGGAGCATGGCTGGGCCCAGTTCCCCAGCTTATCTCCAGCACAGACACAATAACGCACATGTGTGCATACCCGTTTGCACACATGCATGCTTCCTTCATTGATGGAAAGAAAAAGAGAGGGGTGGAGGGGAGAAAAATGCTGGGTTGAGGGAAAAATAATGCTGCCATAGTCAATGTTTCTTATTTTTCAGCCTATGCATTAAGCTAGTGTAAGCTTGCTAAAATTCTCCCAGGACAAAAGGCTGATTTTTGGTAGTTGGCAGAAATGTCCAGATTTTCAGTGGCGTCAGACTTTTTCTCCTACCTCAACTTAATGCCATTCTTCTGGTGGCCACTAACTAACTTCTCTGCCAAATAACACATATGTATGTATATGCTGGTCCCATAATGAGGAAATACAGACCACATTTTGATTTGACTCAGTAACTCCAGTAGTTTGCCATCACTGAGCGCACTCTCCATGACATTAACAAAGCTAACAACAAATATGCAACAAATAGAAGACATTAACTGGCATTAAATGACAAACTTTGTTTTTATGCAGCCCTTTATCACAATATGCAAACAAAATAACATTTAAAGTTTTACACTGTCTCCTCCACTGCGAATTTTTCAAAATGAAGTCAGCATGTGCAAGCCATGCTCTCAGTATTTATTACAAATAAGGTGATGCTGCAACTTAACTTAATGGTTTAATTAATCACAGGATTTCCAGGAAGATTTACCAATTTCTAATATTATATTTTAATGAAAGACTTTAATCTCTTATAGAATGACTTGCTTATAGTAAGATGCTATTACTGACAATATGTTTATGGTGCTTTAACTGCACAGGCTCATTCTGTGCACATCGATATTTGTAGAACGATGAATTTTCTAATAAAAGGTAGGCATCTTTTGAATGTTTACAAGGAGAAGAAAACTGATTCTTCTATGGCAGCATACTGTGATCAGAAGGTGTTTGACATGTATGGCCACACTTCAGACAGTCACATGAAAAGAAAAGTGTGCAAATGCTCTCTAGATGTGAAAGTAAGCCCAGGTCTTTTCTCTGGCTTGACCTCCTGATGGTCTCTATTCTCACCAGGGTAATGGCAGGAGAGCCTTGCTATAACAATCCCTTCAGCTTTTCAAATGTCTCTTCAAATAATGATTTAGAAAAAGAGCAGCGCTGCTATGAGACAAAGGATATGTGGAGTAAATGTTACAAATTGCAGAGATGCAGGGAGACGGAGAGAAATGAGAAATAGATAAGAAAAGTGGGGTGGAGAAGTTGGCATATGCAGATAGCTGTGCTGCAGTTAATTCTTATTTATCCAGGACAGCAGCGTGGGAGCTGTGCTCTTCACCTGCCAGAAGGGAGGAGAGCAAGTGAGCCAGCAACAGGACAGAGATGAAGAGGAAAATGAGGGAGACACACACAGTATGTGAGAGGGAGGTAAAAAAGGGGGCACTGCTGGAGAGGGAAAAAAGAGCACACTATAGGAAGGTCATTGTGTGTTCTTTCTCTCACTTTGAGCTGCTTTAATAGAAGATGGGTCAGCGAGCAGTCAGATAAATGCCAAATAAGCACAGATGAGCAAACACAAGATCTTGTTTAAATATCACAAACTTAAACAGATATGTACACAAGTAATTTGAGCTATAGTAGGAAATCACATGATCAAGACTCATGTTTCTCCCAGCTATAAGATCTACTAAGACAAATACATTAACTTTAAACAACATTGTAACAGATCAGATGAGTCTGGGCTGCCACATGATGATAATCTTTCATCTGCAGCTATCCACAGTAAAACCCAGTGAATGTCTACTGCTTTTTCCCCAAATCCATCCACACAATATACACACAGAATGTGCAAGCCAATTAAAACAGTGTCAGTGTGTGCTGTGGCTGAGTGCAATGGCAGATCTAGTGTTTATATCTCATTAAGCTGAGCTAGGCCATGCCAGGCCAGACTGTACTCTGCTCTGCTGCACCAACCCTCCACCCAACAGCACCGAGGCCCTCATTAGCCTTTTCCTGCTACCTTTAGCACTATGTGTGTATGAATATATGTGCATGCTATAGTGCGTTTATATTTTAATTTTTTTAATATGCAATTTAGTACTTTAGTTTTATTGTTCCCATAAAAAGTCAAGAGTTTAGTTTGTATTAGGACTGAGCTTCAGCCCTCTCTCTCTCTTTCTTACAAACACACACACACACACACACACACATCACAGGGTGTGTGACACCATTAGACCAGTGTGGTTTGTGTTAACCACTCTCCCTGCAGACATGTTTAGCCTCTTCTCTAGACCTCTGTTTTCTCAGTCTATCCATTCATTCATCTATTTATCCATCTTTCTTGTCTGCCATACTTCTCTCATTTCCCATCGGAAGCCAGCAGACAATTTGTCCTCTCCTCAAACTCTCTCACAGTACAGTCTCAATACACCCTTCTTCTTTCACTTCTCCTCCTCCTCATCCATCTTGCACACTGCTCTCTACCTCTCTTTTTCCTGGAAGCTCTGGCTAGAAACTTCCCTTTTGTGTCTTTTCTTTTCCAACCCCGCTCTTCTTTGTTTTCCCCAACACAATCTTCCCCAAATCAGTGCTTTCTTCTGCTCTCTTCCTGTATAAGTGAGCTCATATGTGCATACACACACACACACTGATACAGGAGCACTGGTCTCCACTGCCCAGCAGCAATTCATCATCATTTTATCTCCCTTAATTGGATGCCATCAGGACCCCTGATACTTCGCATCTCTACTTTAACAAACAGCTGCTCTCTATACACAGAAGCGAAGCACACAGACACACACTCTATCCCAAACTAGATTTTCTCCTCCTGCCCCCATGTCTGCTTTTTTTCTCCACTGGTGAAGGACTGGGAGAAAGAGGGTGATGGAGTGGCCGAGCTGTTTATCAGACAGAAGGTAATGGTGTAAGGCCCGCTCTGATATTATCTGTCCTCTCATTCCTGCCCTCCGGGGAGAAACAAGGAAGAAGGATAAAGAGGGAACTGAGGGTAGGAGAATGGAGACGCACAAATGGACAAAAGGCTAAGAACACATGAAGATAAAAGAACAGAAACAAAAAGTCTTGAACAGTTTGACTCTCGTCTCTCACCCACAACCTTCAAACGATGTCCAGCTGCGCTACATCAGTCTGTCTGACCCAAGACTGCAGTCATTTGTGTGTGAAAGAATTGTGTGTACATGTGTTTGTTGCTCCAACGACCCCTCTGGCACTATGAGCACAACTTCCCAGCCCACAGCTCAGCATCCTATTAGCCTTTGTACCTTAACCGAAGCCCCTGATTGGATCACACACAAGGAAGCTGTCTGGACCGGGTCAGAAAACCGGAAGGCACCAATGTAGACACCAGCTTGTTGGTTTGGTCGCTGCTGACCGGAGTTAACTGCTACCATAAGGCATAGCGGATGGCTCTGTATGTGTCAGTAGTAATGTGGGCTTGTTTGGCACTAATAAATACGAATAGGACACTTTTTTTCTTCTTATAAAATGATCAGCATTTTTCTCTAATTAACTTGCAAATGGACTTCTGACAATCTGCCATTTCACCAACTTTCACAGGTTCCTAAAGAATAAATGCTGAATTACTTTTGGCTATATACCCAACTTCAAAAGTTAAAAATGTAAAGCAGAAATTAGAGCTCTGAGCAGTGTTTTTAAACCCTTACTCTAAATGCATGACTCTTCAAAGTCTTAACACCATGAAGACAAAGGCTTGTTTCGTGTCCCCTCTTGCAAAAGAAAACCGTTTTCCAATATTGCATTCTTTCTCTGGTCTTATGATATGCTTGCTCTTTCCCCGTTGGGATCAGCTGGTATGTACAGTAACCTTATACAGAAATACCACAGCACCAATATTTTCTCCCATGAGCAGATATGGAAAGTCAATACCCAACAAGGTTAGCATAGAGCTGAAGTTACACTATCATATATCATGTCTGCCACATATGCAGTTGGATATTGACAGCCTCCTGTTAGGAGATACAACGCAAGAGCATTGAGTTATTATGGTCACTGTAAGAGCAGTAAGGTATGGGAAACTAAAGTTTAAACATTATCCGACTGTGGATGTCTTGAATATCCTGTGGATAGTTATTTCTTTCGGATAGTCTGATGATATTGTATAAAAGAAAGGAGAATGAGTTTTGGCCTCAGGAGACACTTTTGAGCTGATTTTCTCTCTTACAGCTTCTCATCTCATTTTCCCCCTCTGTTCTTTTCAATATCACTCTCCCTCTCACTTTTCTCCATTCATCTCACCTGAAATTGTCAACTACGCACCAATTTCCCTAGTCCACGTTGCCTTCTCCTATATTCTTTTTCCACTGATTTGTAGTTGTACCACTCTTTTTATCCCTTCTCCTTTCATCAACATTTCCCACCTTCACGTATACTGTCCACTCTGTACTTCCTCTTCACTTTATAGAAATTCTCAGCACACGTCTCATCTCAGCCCTCATCTTCACCTTTTCTAAGTAATGTGTCTCATATGGCACTTGCTGTGGATCTCAAACAAAAAGCTATATTGTGGATTATGCAGCGCTTGTGTTTATCACACTGATCAGCAAGTGTAATGCCCCTTACAGTCTTCTTCTGGAACTGCACATCCAAACACACTCATGCATAGCTACCCGGGGATCCGTAGCCTAAGGAATATAGAAGCATGCAGATGTGCACACATGAACAAACACTGATCGACCCCTATCCTCACAGCTGTATGCCTGCAAGCTGAGGCAGCAGTGTGCACACAGTATAACAGATAAAGTCTATTTCTACTGCAGAACCATTCATAATTTATTGAGTTGGTTCTGAACACTGTCAAAGTAAGAACAATCACGGAGGGGTGCTTGCAGAAAGTAGAGATATAAAGGTCTATAAATAGATAAACTAATATTTAAGACCCGCTTCTTCCAAAATGCCGCTCCAGAGCTATAATAAGACTCTCAAAGTAATAATTCATGACACATAATTAAACTCTTAATCTTGAGCCAGTATGAATTATGCCCTAACTGCAAGTTCATGCAGCTGGCACCTTTTTCCTACTCTGAAACTAAATATGGATGCATGCACACTAGATGAACACGCTACATCGATATCTGGCCATACAGTCAGGATGCCACTGCTATTTGCTAACAGGGGCTAAGTGTTGACAGTCCCGCGCTAATTACTGCTAGCATGTCTGCTTTGTGGACATCAAATGGAGAAATTCAGCTTTTGGCTGAGGCTAGGCTTTGCTGTTGATTAACACTGGCCTTGCAGCTACAATAAACAGTCAATAAACAAGCATCTCTGTGGAGAGACAAGCCTTGCGTTAGGTAATTAGCCCTGCCTTCACAAACAACTGGCTAGCGTGTGCCAACACCTAAAGACTGTCCGTCGATACAGACAGAATCAAACACTGTGCTAGCCGTCACAGCAGCTACACATCAAGCTATACAGCTAAACAGAGACTACTGCTACCCTGTACTCTAAATGTGTCTGCCAGTGTCTGAATTCCTGTGGCAATCTGTGCCTATTATGACCAGTTGCTGCTAATTGAGAAGTGAGTAAGTGCTAAATCTTATTAGGCAGAGACATCCTGAGGTTTCTACTGTCTCTGAATCTATTTTCTTCCAAGTGTGTTATTGTGGCAGCTAAACATCCTCATGTAAAACTAAATTAACAGCAGCAGCTCTAATGGCATCGTATATCTTAGGATGGAATCAGACACGAACAGAAACAAGTAGCAAAAGTGAACTTATGAGAGACGAGGGAGATGGAGTGAGAAAAGTAGGGAAGAGCAGGAAGAAGAAAGAATGACAGTCAGTGGGAGGAAGAGAGACAGGGAGAAAGATGGGCTCTACAGACACAGAGGAAGGGAGAGGGAGAGGTATAGAGTCGAGGTGTAAACATGATCAATCCGCTCCCAACTAGCTTCAGAGACAGACTTCCTCTTCACATTTTCAGCCTCAGTGAAGCGCGACGCTGGCTACCTCTTATCTGTCATGCTAGTTTGAAGCCTCACAAACACACACACACACACACACACACACATATTTATATATATATAAAAATATAAACACACAACCACATTTCAACACATTGGACAGGCATGGGCCTACACGCAGAAACACTTCAACCTACCAGCAAACGCTCTACACTTATTAAAAACTTCTGCAAAGAAACAAAATACTCCTTTAGACTGCTTTAATCTGGAAGACACCAACCAACTAACCACTCATCCCTATCAGACAAAGCCATGAATAAATAAAAAAAATAAATAAATAACAGAAGCATTGGGGGGAAAAAACAAAACACTATGGCTGACCATCGTACCTGATCAATAATTTATATATTACACATCAGCCATGACAATCTGTTATGATTTGGACCAGAACAGGAAATGCCTCATAATAAATTTGGATTAATTCAAATGTAAACACTTGCCGTCACAATATCTAATTGCTAACTATCAATTCTATAGTATTACATCATTTATTTTGATCAAGACTATGCTAGTGTCCAAGTAATGCACGACATCTATCAGGACAATGAGCACATTAGTGTCTAGATAGCCATTACCTGTAGGAGACCATTATTTAACCTTGGCCAAGTCAATGCCCGCACTGGGAGCATGATTTAGATACCTAGTTGCATTGATTAGGTCAAAAGTAACAGTGCTTAATGGTTATCCTTCTACTCTGTGTGCAGTTCTTGCCCTGTTCAGTGTTCAGGAATTTTGGCTGCTTTTATTTTACAAGTGAGCGACAGAAATCCCCCCCCCCCCCCCCTTTCAAACTGTTAGTGTACATCACAACACCTGCTTTGTTTTTCACCATTAACATCGCTTCATTCAGCTTGATTGCATAAAATAAATACATTCAATCTCTCCATACTAACCGCAGTTTTCTGGCACTGGATGGAGGTGCTGTTGAATCGCAGTGCAGGCACATTGTGGATCTCCCCCTGGATGTGGAAGACGCACTCATAGTTTCTCTGTCCAGACTGGGGCTGTGGCAGGTTCTTTGCAGCTAAGGTGATTGGCTTTGTTACCCCGACAGGGATGTATATCTGGGTTGACGGCAGAATCTGAGGGCAATCCTGTGAAAAACAAATGTGGGGAAAATAAATGCTTAACTTTTACACCCAAGACAAGACCGTTAAAGAATAAAGAGAGTCAGATAATTCCACAAAGTCAGAAAGGCATGCAAACAAGAAGTGAATAACAGCAAGATAAGAGCTGGGATGACAAAATATATCATTTGTTTGGTGTTAACAGCTGAAGAGGCAAGAAGGCCGAGGCTTGCGTACCGTATTTGCCTTCATGCCAGATTTCCCATAACACGCTCTAGTCTAGAGTCGCGCTGTGATGCACTGTTCGCGTGCTGTATGCTTGTGCAACACTCCTGCTGGCCTTGCACCAGATTAATGCTGTACAACAACATTAGAGCAAAAAGCTTTTTGTCTATAGCTCATAAACTATTATCTACCAAGTAAAATTACTCGCATCACAATGGTGTAACATTGTTTTGGCACGAGGATGCGCTCCAGCGTATTATATCCATGTGTGGAATGGAGTAATGAGCGCATGAACTTGTGTTCAGCCTGTCTGTGTGAGTGTGTGCGCACGCTCTCACGGTGATATTGGCCAGAGCTGAATGTCTTGTTTGGATCATCTGGAAGTAGCCCATCCACTGGCTTACATCACTGCAGTACACAACCCCAGAGGGTGTGTGTGTGTGTGTGTGTCCTTCCATAGATGTGTAAGACAAATAGGTTTCTCAATATGCAATTGGACTAATTAAGTATGGTCGCATGTGTTTGCTGAACAAGAAGTAGATTGGGCAGTCTGCTCAGTATGTAATGTTCCCTAGATATGCATTTGTGCATGTGCTGGAAGAAATGAAGTCATTAGAGTGTTCATGCCACGATCTGGCACTGATGCAGATCCTGTCAACAGTTAGAATGAGAGCCAGAGAAAGAGAGCAGGAGGGTGGGTGACAGATCCTAAAAAACATGACTTAAAACTTGGGTGGAACCATCCCACCCCGTACTCTGCCTCTTGAGCCAAAAGGATAATAAACCAGATCAGTGCTGACAAATCACAAATTTTACAACCTAGAGACACTGTAAAGTAACTCAAATTATAAGAGACATGTGCAGATAGAGAATGCAAACTGGACTTCTTTCAGAAGGATAAAAGGCCCTAAAACAATAGATTAAGATTCAGAGTGTTCCTCTAAAAGTATTCATTTTAGATTTCATAGTCCCAGCAAGATAGTGCAGCTCTACAGAGCAACACACTCACGCTGACAAGTCCAAAGGCAAGAATAAGATACACTAAGGGAAAAGGAAAGCACTGACCAGATCCTTGTAAAATATTCACAATACACAGCCTCTCCTTCACTTCTTGTTGTTTCTTTAAGCAGATAGCTGGCTCACTGTCAGTGATTTTTTCTTTCCCCTCCTCTAGCTGTAGCTATTATACATTAGAAGCTACAGCATGTCCCCAGGGCCTGAACACAATGCTGGAGTTTGTTCATTAGCCTGCTTAGCCCTGGCCTTGTGTGTCTGATCACACACAAACACATGCACAACACATAATGAGAGAGGGGAATACTATAGTAGGAAGAAGCGGGTTGCTGAAGACCTGATGTATAATCAACTAGGAAGAAGGCGGCGGGTGTGGGGAAGATTGGTGTGCAGGGAAAATGGATGGTGTAGAAGGAGGGAGTGAAGTAGGGAATGGAGGAAAGAAAGGAGAGGAAAGATTGTTGAGAAGAAGAGAAATAAATGAAGGAAACAGCAAGAACCAGAGGAACCAGTTTAACTGGGGAGCGAGCATCAGGAAAAGAAAGCTGAGTAGTAAGAGAAGCAAAGGAAAAAAGGAAAGGAGAAAAAAAGGATATGAAGACTGAATAAAGAGGGATCAAAAGGAAATAAAAAGAAAAATAATACAAGAATCAGGAAATGACAAATATTCAGGTAGAATGCCTGAATCCCTCTGCATCACTTCGATCTCTTTATCACACATTCATCCAGCATCATCCACACCATGTACCCAAGCCCCATGACAATGTCCTACTTAATTAACTGCCTAGAGTATCTGAAAACACTTGAAAATTGATGGAAGGGTAGAGACAGAGCGAGCGGGAGAAAGAGGAGAGAGATGATGCGGTTTGAAGTCTGCTTCAGAGGGGGAAGAAATGCTCATGTCAAAAGCCGTGGGCTTGCATTGTCCAGGGAGCCACAAGAGAGAAAAGGAAAGGTTTCAGTATCCTGCTGTTAAAGCTAACTAGTAGAAGCCAATGTGTTAGAAGCTAACATAGCCTGTAGGACAAGCTGCAGCTAGCCAATGTTTTATTTATCCGTCTATTGAATTTGTGTCAGCAGAACGTTTTTTCTACCAGTCGTCATTATACTGCCCTTTGCTTCTTTCAGTCTTCTGTATTAAATTCTAATAAAAAGCAAAACAATTATTTAATAGGTTAAAATATTATAATAATAATAATAATAATAATAATAATAATAATACACAACTTTTTTCCTCTTTGGGCATTTTAAGGGTGTCAATGCAGAAAAATAGAAGAAAATTCAATTAAGTACTTTGTTCAAATACAAGCTGATGGTGCTTTCGAGACACAATGGAAAGGAGTTCCGGGAGAAAAAGAGAAAGGAGGTAGAAGGCAGGAAAAACAGGACATTGTGGGAAAGAGAGCAGGATAAAGAAGAAAGTGCTCTGCAAGGAAAAACTATTCCATCAGTTTTTGTGACAGGTGCCAAAACAGTTCAAAGCTTGCATTAGGGCTACAAAGTGCAGGGTGCACCGAAACAATATTTCACTGGGGGGGATTCGTTTGAACCTTTATTTCCTTCCTTTTCCTGACTTCTCGAACTTCAATTCATCTGTGAAGGCGGATACTGTGGCTTTATTGGCTAGATATGACATGTAAAAAATGTAAGCATCTGCAGTCTTTTTGTACCTACCTGCACACATGTTTTATGTTGCATTTGCAAATTTTATTCAATAGATGATCGAAGGCTGATTTGAGTTCGTCTTTACACATAAATGCTTCACACCAGGAACTGTTTGCACAGAACAGCAGCTCGCTTCATCATAAGGATCACTTAATCTCACTGTAGTGTAACCACGGTAAAGTCGCATGCGCCCGTGAAGTGGAAAAGATGCCTGAAGGAATGCGCGCCACAGATGGTTTCTCCAAAAGAGAACACAGCACAAAAACATCTGCTCAATCTTAAGATTTTGATGACTGTCTTTGCATTCTGACATCTTTATAAGTATTTTTAAAAACAACAGATGTAGATAGTGTAACAGAAAACCCCTTTGCCAAATTTAACTCTTTTCTTCTGACTGTACTAATTATGACAATGTCAAATCCTCCCACACTGACTGGACTGTGCTCTAGGAGCATGTACCTGTGTTTTTGAGAATAACAACGAGTGTCGATGTTGCAAAGTGTGTGTGTTTTTTGATGGCTGAAGTCCAAGTCTGCAGCTTCTGTTAAAGTAGCCGGAGGGCTTTCCTCACCTCTTTGTATTTGTTTTCCCTCAAAGGCCCCTGTTAGCTTTGCTGCCTGAGGCTAGTCCCACCACTCTTTTACAGTAAAGGAATATATAATAGAGATGGCACGATACCACTTTTTTATGTCCGATACCGATACCGATATCATAAATTTGGATATCTGCCGATACCGATATGAATCCGATATGGTGTTTTTTAATCAACAAAACTGTTTTTTAAATATCTTGCTGCATTTTGTATAAGTTCATACTCAAGTTTAAAACAACAACTACACTAAAGCTATTCTGTTATACCTGTATACAAAAAAAATATTTCATAGTTCAGCAATACTGATCAATCTAATAAACTTAGACCTACACCATCCTCCCTATTCTGGTATTTTAAAGAGTACTTAGCGTAAATATTAAGCAACCTAACTAATAGGGTTCCAACTCCCAGCAACAACAAAAATAAATAAATAAAAAATAGGGAACCACCCCTCACGCTCCACCTCATGATGCTTAATCGACGTAATCAACCTTAATTTGATGCAGTGTGAAAAAAAAATGCACAGAAATCAATTATTTTTCAAGAAATATTAAATAGATTCAACATCTTTCTTCAACAAAATTGCAGACTGCACAGATGGTACCTTCCCAAAGGAAAAAGTAGTATAGCTTACTAGGGTATATTAGACTTAATAGTTACTATATACAGTAATTGACTTCTATTCATTTTGCATCAAATTAAAACTTTGGGTGTCAGATAATTATTTATTAAAAGCTCGACATTTTAAATGAGAATAAGAAAGAAAAGTATGTCTTTGTGCCCCCTTTTCCCAGTTAATGCCCTATCAGCCCCCCTGGCTAAACTTTGCTAGATCCGCCCCTGCACAGTTACCAGCGTCAGCTACGTAGAAAAAGATCCTGGTGTAGAAAGTAACATTAAATACATTCTAACAATAGCTGATCAAGCTTAAACGTGCTGCTGTTGTTCAGCCGCTGGTTTCCTCTTTCTGGTGCAAAGTGGGCCAAAAGCAAACTAGAGAGACGGACTCGCGACAGAAAAGCCGATCAGCTGATCATTAAGCAGTTTCACGATTGAAGTAGCAGCAGGAGAGGCAGTCGCTCGTTAAGCTTAACGCAGGAATGCTTTACAAACATTCAGAGATGGACTTACACACTTGCTTTACTTCTCTCGGGATAACTTTGTCAGAGATGAAATGCCGGGTTGCTAGCGAAGCTCCACATGCTATCCAGACCACCGACAGGTCCCGCATGCCACAGCCGCTCTATCACGCAATGCATACTGCTCCGACGTGCTAACCTGAGGTGAGTTATGGCGTGTTGCAAGTTTTGTGAGGTGCTTTCGTGATATTTAATGGATCGGATTACATTTTTTATTTTTCTCCGATATCCGATCCAGTAATTTAGGTCAGTATCGGACCGATACCGATACGTAATATCGGATCGGTCCATCTCTAATATATAATTATATAGACTGTAATATTTAATTTAATTGTATTTAATAAAGACGGGGTCATTAAAAAATGCTACTGCAGAAGTAAGTTTTGAGTGCAAGTACTCAAACTGCCATTCCAGTTCCAGCTCAATCTAATAAATTCCTTCATTTTCAGTGCTCTGATATTTACACGCTACGTCTACCACACCAAATGAGAAAATATACGAGAGAGAAAAATTAATAAAACCAGTGTTCGGCAGGGAAAGGAGATAATCTCTTCTTGCAGGTGAGCAAAACACCTTTTAACATCCGCCAAGAGCAGATAATGAGACAGTCGGCAGGAAAGTGCGCATGTCTGTGTGTTCATGCAGATATGTTGAAGGTGAGAGATTAAAATCAAGACTTCGACGGGGTGGTGTGAAAGGAGAGAAAAAGAAAGCGAGCGCAGAGTGGGAGGATGAAGGCAAAAGTCAGTGTGCGGCGCTATATAAATAAATAACTGTATTAAAAAGCCAAAAGAGTTCTGAAGGCTGTGGCATAGCCTGACAAGATATAAATTAATAAAGCTCCAAAAACACTGCGCATATGTAATGAGGTGGATGTCTGGTCGTTTTTTTAAAGCCCCCCCTAGTCTCTCTTAGCCCCCACCCCCTGCATCCATCCATAATTAATTAGCTGCCTCTGTGATGTGGGGACTATAGATCAGGGAGGAGAAAAAATAACACGCTAAATTATGAAGTAAAGCGATATGGGCAACCCGGGGGAGAGATGAGATGGCATAGATGGTCACACAGGAGCTGAGGGGGGGCACACTGGTACAATAACAGGGACAGTGTGTATGTGTGCATGTAAGTGTGTCCATGTGTGTCAGTCACGAGGGGGGCAGACAAAAGGGTATATGGAGAGTGTTGGACGCCCACCCCCCTGCCGGCTGTCGACATGGCCCCCAGGGTTTCTGACAGAGGTCTCACATCGCAAACCAAAGAGCTGCAGCCTTGAACTTCAGAGTCCCATTTATCCTTTAGTTCAATCCACTATACATTAATAAATAGCACTGGGTGGATCACACATTTTAGCAGTGTGAAAATTGCACCATTAAAACTGAAGGTTAACATCTTAAACAAGTAACCTTTGTTGAGGGCCACCCACCTCCAGTCAACTAATACGTAATGCTGAATAATTAAAACATAAACCACAGTCACATTGTTATATTATCCGTTTAACTGTATTTGCAGCTGGAATTTCAGCGTTTTAATATCTGTGCCACCAAAGATCATATACAGCCATACAGCATCGTTATGTTCCAGAAAGATAAATACCCAGACACAAAACAGAACACAGGTGGTAAAATTAAACATCAACAGTGCAGTACGATGACGCCAAATCAACAACAGAATCACTTACAAAAGATTCTACGGGTGGAAATGTGATAACAGTACTATAATATACTGCGGTGGTTACTGATTAGACTACATTGTTCTTTTCATCTACATGAATTGTTTAATGCTTAATAACTGATCATTTAAAGACATATGAATGGTTTTCAGGTTTAAGAAACAGCTTTTTAAATGAGATTTGGGGGAATTTAAACCACATTGTTAATTGAAGCTCATTCCTTAATTGATGTAAGCCACGTAACACCATGCCATGACATGTCATACATCATATTGTCATTTCAAGGACCACATAGTCTCTTGCTCCCTTGTCTTCTGTGTAGCAGCTGGCTTGCAGCCATGTGCTTCTTTAAATGAGTGTGTGTGTGTGTGTGTGTGTGTGTGTGTGTGTGTGTGTGTGTGTGTGTGTGTGTGTGTGTGTGTGAGAGAGAGAGAGAGAGTGTCTTTGTGCATGTACTAGTTTTGGACTTTGGACTCATACTAGTAAGGAAAAAACATAAGATCCATTAGGTCTGAATATAAAGACCAGAAGGAGAGTGCACAGGCATATTAAGCCTTAAATCTACAAGCCATTAAGTACACAATGATACAATTACTACAACACATGTAATATATGACACCCAGAGGTGCAAGTATTATTAAAAGTGAATAAAACGGAACATCTCCATAAGCTGCAGGGTGTGGTTCATATGCGGAAGCACGTGTGCACACAAAGTTGATGCGAGCTTATTAGCAGGCAGAAACCAGAAAGATGTTCTGTGACCAGACAGACACCTACTGTGGGGGGGAGGGAGGGAGAGAGACTGTGGGGGAAAGAGTGGAACAACTTAATAAGGCAGCAACATGTAGAACAGAGCAGGAGCGAGGGAAGCAGAGGAAGAAAAGGGACTTTGAACCTTGAAAGGGACTATGAGATTGTCTGCCCACGCCCTGCTTTCTTAGCAGAGCAGCGATGTAGGGAGGAAGACTGAGAGAGAGGGAAATAAGGGGATGAGCGCAGAGGAATGAAGGAGCAGAGAATGGAGAGTTTAATTTAAAGTGAGATGCCAGAGAATGTGTGATATAAATGTAATTCAACATGGATTATCAAAGTCTCACAGAGCAGATGCTTGACTGAACCTACCTACATACATGATCCTCCTATGCTGTGCAAACACACACGCACACTCAGACTGCTTTGATGTAACACCCAAGCAAACATACATGTTGATTTCATCTCCTAATCCCTCATCCTTGACTTACAAGAAAGCTGCCAAACCTACACAGTTTATCCCCTCGACACACATGGCGCAGTATGCCATAAAACAATAAAAAGCAAGAATGTGTGAATATTTTTTTGAGAGCACATCCTTTATTTTTTTTTCTCCTTATGGATTTTCATAGAGTAGAGGGGGAGGGGTGGGGGCGCTTGGCACCCCGTTATCATTCTAACCCAGATATGTCAGCAGCAATCAAACCTTGTGCTTTTCAGCTTTTCAAAGACAAGCTTTGATTTTAGAGGTAGATACGCTCTCCTGTCTCCTGCCTCATGCCTCTTCTCTGAAGACAGCACCATAATTCAGCAAAAGGATAGACTAAAACTGACTTTTGTTTTCCAGATTAAGTGGATGAGCAGACCAATATTATCTCATTTCTAATTTTGTTTGCAGATTCCCTTAATGATTAACCCTGATCAGCTTTGTTACCATGATTTACACATTTATGATCTTAAAGAAGCTGGTCATTAAGAATCCAAAGTGCAAAGGTCCGCTGATAAATTTGGAACTGAACAGTGTACCAACACACTTTCTGCACATTCCTTAAAAGGGTAAAATAGTATAAAACAAGTCTAATAAATCAGTCAAAATTAAAGAGAAAAGTCAAAACAATTACATTTGTCTTTTAGCTCACATATGTAACTAATCAAATCGTCAAAGAAATGTTTCCACCCCCAAAATGTGCTGAATCATGTAAAACTGGCAGCATAAGGTGAAGGTTTACTTCAGATCTAATGACGTCTGACTATCGTAGTCTTAAATCAAACTACATGAATTCTACACTTTGTTTTTATATGATTTTATGTGATTTCCCCCCACGTATTTTGATGCCAGCAAGGGTGAGGACTTGATCAGTGCTTCTAATCAGATCCATAACAATGGAACAAAGAGCACTGTGCGAACAACCTCCCCTTAGGCCAATTTTCAAAGAAAAGGTAGGTTAACAACCCTGCTGCTGAAGTAAGGATGGCATGCAAAAGCAGCTAGGAGATTAAAAAAATTAATATACATAAACATATTCTTTATTTATAGAGCTTTGTGTTTTAAAATAACGTCAAGGTTCAAAAGGTTAAAAAAATAACTCTCCATCTTTCTGAAGCTTGTATGTAAGTGCATCACTGTCCATCTTGAGTTTCTATAGGAGTGCAATAGTGTCATGAAATGGAGGCTGGAATAAAAATCAGTGAGAGCCACTTTACTAAAACAGCACAGTGAAAAGCCCAACATGACAGACACAGTTAGCTGGTCTTGTGAGACTGGGCGACTCAGCACGCTACCGGATTTTATTTCCTGCCTCTCTTTCTCTATGCCTCTCCATCCCAGCAGGTAGTTAGCGTTTCTCAATCACAATCGCTCTCCTTTTCTGATCTGCCTGCACTTCGGAGTTTGCTTTTCCTTCAGCTCACTTTACTGTGTTACTACTCCAACTGCTGACATCTCCTTCCTTCAGTGACTCTGTATTTATTTCTTCTATCCTGTCTTTGACACACGCAGGGGTTGATGGCGAAAATGCAATATTCATCTGTGTTCACCATTAGGCAGGCTGGCTGTGAGGGCTGCGGAAATGAAGATTTAACACAGCCTGAATAATTGAACCACTGGGACATGTGACTGACACAAAGAAACACACTGGCACAAAGACAAACACTAATCCACGCGTGCTGCAAACCCCTGTGCATCTATCATGTCATATTCCTATGAGTGTGCCTATGTGTCCATTCCTGTGAATCTTTACTTCACACCTACTCTTCATTTAGCTTTCACTTGTATTGTATTCAGTGCTGCAGCTGGTGTGCTAGCACAGCTGGGGTGATACCTGCAGCATCAGTGGGCTTTGTCGTCTGTCGGCGAATTACATCAAGGAGAGAATTCTTCACATTTTCTCAATGTCGTATGAGGATGAAGACTTTTCAACCAAATACACCAATAACGTGCTATTAATACTCGCTTAACACAAGCTGCATTTGCTAAACTTCTCCCTCTTCCATGAATAAAACTGTCTTTGTGCAGTTGTCTACTACACGAAAGTCCACCCAGCCTCCCCGCTTCTACTGAGCCTGATGGATGGTGCAAAGCAGTGCAGAAGTCATAATGGAAGCTTTGAGCAGAGATCCTGAAAGAACATTAGGGGGAAGAAGAAAAAAAGCTGGGATTTGGGAATGTTACGACTAAAAACAGCCACAGACAGGCAGAGATTAAGCATCTGGGATGTATGGATCTTACTGTATGTGACCAATCGTCCAAATACAGTAACACCCAGAGCAGAGCCTCATTTCCAACACTATGATTAGGACGCTAGGAACTAGGAAAACTAGAACAACACACACATGCAGAGTGCTGCAACTTTAATGAAGGGCTGAATTGGATGACCATGGATGTATGAGAGAATCTACCAAAACACCTGATACAATCTCACACTGATTTCCCTGAGGGGCAAAATGCGGTTACTAACTGTTGGAAGTTTCCTCGGGAGCCTCACAAAGAAAAAAAAAACAAAAAACAAACAGAAGAGCTAGAGGACTGAAGCTGTTTGAAAAGCTAAAGAAGGTGCACTGCTACCAAACCAAACCAAGAGTTAAACATTGGACGGTCATGGTCTGACGATGCTCCATCTGGCAAAGAAGCTGTGGTTACTTCAGCCCATCGCCTCCACTTCCTCTCCATGTTCCCCGTCTTTCCCTCCCTCTCCCTTCCTTCCCTCCAACTTTGGAGAGCATTTGGAAAATAAATTGCGTCACTCTGAATGTAATCTGCTGCTCGTTACAGCCAGACTTTCTCTGTTTAACTCCCTGCCCTTGTCTCTGTTTCTTTACATTTTCCCCCCTCTACTCGTTCTGTTTGCATCTGGTCTCAATTACAGCACCTCTAGTCTGTCTTTGGTTTGTCTCTGGTGAAATATATGCACAATTGAAAGTGCTGCATTGTTTTGGAGAACTGCATGAGGGATATTGCATTCCACCTCCACCCATTTCCTAATTTATTTGCTCCCTCTTCACAGCATTGTTTATATTTTATTAAATATGGCTTAGGCACGTCTCCTCATACTGAGCAGAAACTCACATGTGGGGGTGTGTTTATGCAAGTTCAGCTATGAGCTACATGGTGCACTGAGGTGGAGAGAGGAATTCAACAGAATAAAAAGGGAAATTAGGTATTGCAACAGATGAGCAAGTAAAGAAAGACAAACGGATCTGCATGAAGGAACAGTATGGGTAAAGGAGGGAGAAAAGGGAAAAAAGGAGTGTACATAGAGGAGAAAACAGATATTACTAACAGATTAATACACCAGGATGGAGCGATACAAAGCAAAAAAAAAAAAGAAAGAAAAGAAAAAGATGGATATTATTCAGCCAGTCTTTTCTCCACCTCACCCATATAACCCCTGCAGCCCTGTGCTGCTGGTTGTGCTCTGTCCTGATAAGAGCCAGTGACAGTCACACACAAACACACACTAAAGCAGTATAGTCAAACATGCATATATATCCATGCACCAGGCAAGGTGCCTCAAGCAGCCTTGGCCTATGGCCTAGTGTGTGTGTTCTGCTCAGTGTCTGAGCACCAGCCAGGGCAAACACAGAGTGCCAGAATGTCACCGTCCGGGGCCTCACACCTCCATCACAAATAACCCCATCAGCCATTGTGTGTGTGTAAAAGAGAGCGTGAAAACAAACATTAAGCATGTGTTTCTGTGGCTGTTTAAGAATGTGGGAGCAGGCTGTATGCTTTAAGTGTATTTGGTTAAGAGTGTGTGAGGAAAAGCCATCACTTGAGAAAATGTGTCACTGTATTGTTGCACTTTGTTCAGAGAGCAGCCGATATGCAGCATCTCTTCTTAATCGCTGGTCAGTGTGTCACAGACTAACATTTGAGTAAATGGCTTCAAGTGTTTGTTAATGTGTCTCCTACCACCACTGCTCTGTTTCGATATGCACAGTGCCCACACTTATAGCACATAAACACATCAATATGTGTTAATAGAATATCTTACCATTTTCCCCACATGCACACCCCTATTTTCTTCATCTCACCTCTCTTGCAGATGTACAGAAAACCACTTATTTAGGACAGTAAAAAAAAAAACTGGTACAGCTTAAATTTTGCTTCACCTATCCAGAAACAGTGCAGGCTCTCTTACACGTTTTCTGGCAAAATCTAATCCGACCTTCCTGTCCTCGAGTGTGATCAGCAGTTTGCACCTTGTTGTAAACTCTGTGTAGTTCACTTCATTCACGAAGGTGTGTCTTGATTGTAGACTTGGATGATGACATGCCGGCCTCCTCAAGAATCTTCTTAACTTGACTACATGTGGTGAAGGTGCTTCACCTCAAAAACAAGTTCAACAATTGTAAGCAACTCCAGATTTTTTTTCTGTCCAACTTATCTTCAAATAATGAGGGAACAGGACTCACCTGCTATAAACCTGCTTGACAATCAACAGTTAATGCACTACTTTTGTTAAAACTCTTGAATTGAAGCTGAAAGTCTGCATTTCCATCACATCTTGAGTCTTCATTCATATTCACTCTGATGCCATACAAAGTCAAAATTACAAAAATCCTGTTATTGTCCAAATACCTATGGGTCCTAACTGAATGCATTATTCAGGATCAGTGATTTAAGTCAATGCTGGTTAGCTCCCAGACAGAAAATAGCCTCGTGAATTGGTCCATTTCATTTTTTCCCCCTTTCTCCATTTTTAGTGTCCAAAATGGATCAGACATTAAATGAGTATTGCACGGGCACAGAATACTAGCACTCACTGCTATCTCTAGCTATATGCTTAGCATGCACGTGCGGCAGAACTACTGATCTACTCATCTAACGCTCACTATACTAGATGAGGGAAAAAAAGACTTTTGGGTTAAAAAGCAGCAGCCTCGTACCCACAAATCTCAATCAAGTTAACCACCTCCTTGATTGCTCGAGTGAGACTGAGCCTTGCTTTGCAGCAAAATAAACACGTAAGTATGTCTTAACATACCTGAGCCCAGCCACCCCTAACCTTGCCTGGCACTCATCAAGGCTCACAATAACAGTTTATTTCCATGGGTGTGGAGAGGAGAGGAGAGGAGAGGAGAGGAGAAATAAAGGAAGCAATCAAGTTCCTCAACAAATGAGAGGAGACAAAGAAAGTTAAAATTCCTCTAGAAGAAACAGGAAATAATTCATCAAGGAGACCTTCTTCTTTCCTCCCTCTCCAGCTTTTTTTTGTTTGTTTCTAGAATAAAGTAACTCCTACTCCTCTCCCGCAATTTTCCGCCCGAATGCTCCTTAATTTGAGGATTTGTTTGTTGTGCCATTGGAAGCATTGTTGATTCATGCATATTTGATTTGGAAATGTCACTCATTATATTTATTTCCTCTCTGCTTACTCTGTCTTTGCCTCACTTTGCTCCCTCTTTTGACACAGTCCATTCACAAAAGAGAACAACACTTTCACTCTTTAGTTGGCTTATTCAAAACCTTTTAGCAGGATTTTCATTCTTTAAACTTGTTTATTTATTTATTTATTTACTTTCTCCCATCACAATGTAATTTGGTGGAACAAATTACAGATGGATGAGATAGCACTGGAGTGCTGGTTTTGTGAGAACGCAAACTGTGTGTGTGTGTGTGGGGGGGGGGGGGGGGGTCCCGCATTGGCAACAAACCCATCCTCTGGTTGCCATGGTAACAACATTTAGAAATCGTCAGATGATAGGATGAGGGGGAAAAAATGAAGAGAATTAAGGTTATAGAAAAAGAAATCTTATGTACACCTGTCTCAATTTTCTTTTAAATACTTAAAATAATGGTGCTTGTTTTTTGTTTTATTGAAACAGTGGTTAAAAAAAGGGAACTTCATTCGTTTTATGTCATGCTTCGACTTGTGATCAGCTACCGTCTAGTGAGTAGAACTCCACTTACACCACAGAGTCAGCTGGGCTCCCATCAACCCTGTGTAAACGCTTCTATCTGATTTCTATCTGCCTGAAAATGAGTCTTATCCAGTCCTATCTACTGTGTGTGAGAGTGTTAAAGGTCTGAGTAAAATGCCTGCCATCAGGAGAGCAGATTTCACTCTTATGTTTAACACTGCTTTTTGTATTCAGGATGAAGCTAGAGCATAAAAGGAAACAAAAAGGGATTGTCGGGTGTCTAAATTAGGGGTGCAAGCATATTTGAACACAAACACCCATCCCTGATGTCATGCAATCCCAAGAGGTAAAACCATGAGGTGGATAAGAAAGCGAGGTAAAAATCTCTGTAGTCCTTTCCTTTTTTTTTTTAAGCAATGTATATTTTGTACAGCTAGCACAGAAAAAATGGATGAGAAAAAAAACATGTGGAGACTGAGCATCAAAGTGGAGATGAGGTAGAGAGAGAAGGACCTGGAGAGGAGAAGGATAAGCCTAGCCTACAGGAAGAGCTGTACTTGTTGGGGCACTGAGAGCGCAACTAATGGATAAGGCAGCTAAGAGAAGGATGATGAATGACTTTGTGAATATGTATCTACATGTGTGTGTGTGTTTGTTGTAAGAATGTTTATACTTCGGTTGGATAAAAGACAAAACAGTACTTGTGTGTTTATGCTGTGTGTATGTGTGTGTGCGTCTGTGTGTGCGTGAGAGAGAGAGAGAGAGATGGTGCAGATGATGGTTTCTCTTGTGGAGCATGTGGTCGGTGGTTTCTTGGGCAGACGAGGTGACAGGAGAGGTCTCTCTGTCCACATGCCACTGTCAGCCGATCTGTCTATCCCTTTTGTTTTCCTGCTGTCTTTCTCACTCCGATAATCATCCTCTTTATACGCAGCAAATGCCAACATTTGAAATCCTCATAGTTTGAGATTTATTTTTAAAAGACTTGCTCGGTTAGTCATTAAATAATGTCCAGCTACTTAATTTCCTGTCAAACATCTGATAAACTCATGTAAGCTTATTCAGTTTCAAATCTTACTCTAGCACATGCTATGCCTCAGACAAAAATTCTCCTATCATTCACCAGTGTTACTGAGTTTATATGTTTACTTGCTTCCAGCTTTCCTCTGTTTTTTTTCCCCCCTTTCATCCCTGCAGGCCTTTCCTGTTTATCCATCCGTTGCCCCTCTGGCCTCTCTCGGCTCAGAGTATGCTAGCCAGCGCTCTCCCTGTGCCTTGCAGATGGGTGCACTAATCCGCTAACGTTAGCTCCATGAGCCGTGAAGGCTAGGTCGGTGTCTTGTTTTGGACGGGCACTGAGGCTGCGGTTTAACTTGCTAGCATTTGGGATTCTGCACAGCTCAGGTTTGAGGGAAGAGAAAGACGAAAGTAAATAAAGGTCGACCAATTAATAAAGGCCGGTGATTGGGGCTGGCTGACAAGGGGGGACTTTAATCTGCGTAGAGATAACAGCGAAAGTCAGACCACAATATAAGGCGATGGAATCGTGTTTGTGTGTATATGTGTATGTGTGAAGCATCAATCAGACAAAGCACAGGCATGACTGTCAGTCACTTGGGAGTGCAGTGGATTTACATGCGCAAGTCCACAGAGGAGATGAGCGTTTCAGTGCATTTTTCTGTGTGTGTTAATATATACAGGACTGTGTTTGGTGTGTGTAAGACAAAGAAACTAGAAAACCACCCTGAAAACATAACACGACTCTGCATCTATCACTAATATCCTTGTTTATACTCCAGCAGTTGACAAACACTTGTTATGCCTTGCATGATGCCTGCTGTAGCTGCCAGAAGGCACGATTGATATTAGCTTTTATGCTAATGCAGCATTTGGCTATGTAAGAACAAGGCAGTATTTCCATAGACATTCATTCATCCAAGCCTGCTTATGGCCTTATGGGCCACGACAGAATTATTGCTGCACAGTACACAAGCTGTTGTCACTGTGCCAAAAGCCACTATCACACATACAGACAGCAGACACACGAAGCAGGATAATATGAGGAGAAAACCACAGTGAGGGTGTGAAAGTAAAGGTAGAAGCTGGATGCTGTATGTGTCAAATCGATAGATAACAAATATACATGCAGCAGAAGATGTTGCAGTGGAGTGACAGCAATGTGCACTAATCTGCTCAATGAATCTTACCTCAGAGTTGTTGACACGGCCCTCCTGAAAAGAGCAGTCGTTGGCATTCTGGGTGCACATGTGGCGGTACTTGCACCAGTGGCATGGGAAGGAGCCATTTACACAAGAAAGACAGCTAAAATGGAGAGAGATTAAAAGAGAAAAGAAGTTAACAGGGTCACCTGACTTCTTACTTCAGGCTCAGTCATTGCACTGCTTTACAGCATCGTTTGTTATGGCACAGACACAGAAAAAAGTGAAACTGGTCCATCAGTTTCTATCAATAACCTGATCTAACTTGCTGGAAGAAGACTGCATGTTATTTTATTTTCTCTTTATCCTGTCATCTCTCTTCATTAAGCATATGAAATTCGCTTATGGAACGGACTGTGTTTGGGATGTGTGGTCTGTCACAATATGTCATTTCTTTTTTTCCCTCCCCTTTGTAGGGAAAAATGTGAACAGTAGCAGGAAAACAGAAACCAAATGCCTAACTGTGTGATAGCTGTGTTTTCTGCCTGCTTTTTGGAGCAAGCTACTAGAGCCCAGTCGTCTAGATAGGCTAAGATGCTGAGACCCTTATTTATGAAGGGTGCCAATGGTGCCTCGGCACATTTGCAAAGAGCAAGAGACAACCCGAACGGCAGCACCGGGTATTCATAGGCTACGCCCTCGAACGCAAACCTCAGAAAGTGCTTGTGATTCGGGTGTATAGCCACATGAAAAATAGCACGTCTTAGATCAATCAATCAATCTTCCAGGCCAACTGCATTTAAAAGCTGCCTCAGTGTTCAAGACCACTTGTATTGCTCTTTTCTGCAACAGTGCACTTATTTCCTCTTCAGTATCACTGCAGCCTCCTTGCGAACAGCAGTTTTTATCATTCTGCAGAAACGAAACCGCTTGACCCGGAACTGCAGAAAGTAACCCATAGCAACGGCTCGCACCACCCACGGTGAAGGGGCGCAAGTGTGCCAGCTGTGAGCAGCCAGCCAAGCTAACCTGCAGCAGCTTGGGAACTTAGGAACATGTACATTCATGCAGTTGTTTGAAGGCACCTATATTGGGGCACGACAATGAAAATACAGCGGGAACACTCGATGTGGTCACCTGAAAATTGAACACACCTGGAATGGGTGCTTCTGGGCCTGTGAGAGCTAGCTGTAGGCTTTCATATGACGTATGGGGATGATGTCGCGCAGAGCGACACATCGCGCTATATGTGCAGGCGGAGCAGTGCACATGCACGCCATAGGTCGTCCACCTTAACCTCCTAAGACCAAAACTCTTCCACAGCATGCATTTTTAATTTCTCTTTGATATTTGGGCTGATTGGGGCCCGATGAATGTAAAAACAAAGAATTACCAGGTTTTATTTTTTACCTTATTTTTGTTTTTATGAAAAATCAGAGCCACATATGAGGATATTCATTTAAAATTTTGATAGAACAGTAGCAGTATAATGTCCTCGTAAGCGGGTATCAGGCCCTTGTAGAGCAAAATTTAGTATTTTGGTCTAAATAACCCAAAATGTGACGTCCACATATGTGGACGGCAGGTCCTAGGAGGTTAAAGGCGTGAATATAGGTTTCTTCAGCAGGACACACGGAGCCGTGATATCTCATACTTATGTGTTGCACCATTTGAATCAACTGAAAGGGAACCAGCAGACTGAAAATAAAATGTAAAACAGGGCTGGGATAATATAGTTTGAATACAGTGGTAACACCACACTGACCAATACAAAAAGAATGTATTGATATAAATAAATATTTTAATGCTATTTAAATCTTTTTTCCTCAAAACCCTCTTTTTCCACTTGTTTTTTGCCACCCCATTTCATATTCTCGCTCATATATTCTTCCCATCTTCCAGCTAGCTATCTAACATATGTACCCCCCTCCCTCGTTCCCTCATTCATCACTCCCCACTTGCTTGTAACTGTCCACTGCTTGCTGCCTCTATATGTTCAATAATCTTCCTCAAACTTGGCCTCTCCGTATACATTTCCCTCCAGTCCTTTATTCTGTCAGTCTTTTAAAATCTACCTCTTTCTGTCACTCCATTTCTGCCCCTCTCGCTCTTTTCAACTCTTTCATTCACCCTCTCCCCCTTCCCCTTTGTCTAAACCCCTCTTTCATCCGTGGGACTAAGAGTGCTTCACGATTTTGAATTCACCTGCTTTAACTGAGGCGAGGTGCAGACAGACAGGCTGAAAGATGAGAGGAAGGAAAGAGGGAAAGAGAGAGAGAGAGATCAAAAGCAGGTGGATTTCCCTGACAGAGATGTAGACGCCAGGTATCGTGGGAGAGATGGGAGAGGGGGGGTAAAGGGGGTGAGAGGTCTCACAGGAGAGCGAGGAAACATTAGGCTGGAAGTGGGGAAGCGTTTATGAGTCTGTATCCACCATCTAAAGGGACCTGTAAGGGACAGCCAAACAGGTTTAAGAGCAGTTTATCTACAAGGCATCATGCTATTGGTGCTCTCTTACTCCTCGAGAGATGCTTAGCCACTTGGTATCTCATTTATGTGTACTGCATAATCTAATGTAACCATTATGACTTAGCAAATAAAATTGTTTCATTTTATTACAGAGCTTACTAAAGCCTTTTGTCTTCGGCATGAACTTAGTTAGAGATTATTCTGTGACTCATTTCAGCTACTGAGCTTTGTGTGAGCATATGGTTTATTGGAAAGACAATAAAATACTACATTTAATATAAGTAAGCTGGGAAAGCGAGCAGGTTGATTCGTATTCAGCCTCATCCACCAGGTATAAATTTGTGCCTCTGCCTGAATGACTCCTGACAAGCTCTCAAGTGTGTTTTAACCCTGTGTAAAATGCGAGCTCCCCTTCCCCACAGCAAATGAAAAATGAGGGTCTTAACTTGTGAGCACTGAGATGGAGCCCATATATGAATCCATCAAACCCTGATGTGGATTCATTTGGATCAATTAGGGCCACTCGTTTGTTAGGTGCACGTTTTAAGCGATCGTTTCTAGCCCAGACCCCTCCCTTTTGAGCAACATCAGACGCTCGAGCTTAATTCAATCCCACTGCCTCTTTAATTGACCAATTTAGCATTGTGCTGACAGAAGCTGTCCATTTAGAATAAAAGATGTGCAGCTAAGGAAATAACAGGCCTCTTAATACCACACAAGAGCAAATAGGAGATTTGTCAATGTTGCCAACAAATGGAGGGAAAGCGATTAGGCGACGCAAGGTTACCATACAGTGCTGAGAGTCAAAGAGCAGAACTGGGATTTTAGCTCAACACTGTGTCCCAAAGGAAGTTGCAAGAAACAGAGGAAGGGCTGTCAATGCTGGACAAAAGACCAGAAGACATTACTGGTGCAAGACAAATGAAGGAGAGGTAAGTTAGTCATGCTCATGGCGTTGCTTGTTAGGGTTTCTTCTCTTGCTAACAAATACTATTTTTAATGTCAAAGAATACCTTTTTTGGATTAGAGTTCATCAAAATACAGTACAACACCAACTTAACACAGCAGGTAACTAGAACCAGACAGTGAGCAGTACAAAGTGTAGTTAGTAATTCACACCAGTTAACACATCTGTCACTAAACCCCGATAATAATCCTTTATATCTGTTTTTTTTTCCTTTTTCTTTTATTCATGTCAAATCAGCCTTGTTAGTGTACCAACGACTTTGAAATAATGAGCAAAATATCAGCAGGTAACTACTGCCAACTTTTAGTGACTTTTATGGTTACGCCCTTTGAAATAAAAGGCGTCGCCCATTATGCGTGCCACCCAAGGCCAGCAGTAGGCCCTGTCTGACAACCCCCTACTGTTCGCTCTTTGGTTCCTCCAAGTAACCAGGACCCCCTGTAACGAGCTGCCTTAGGATTTCAAGGTCTCTCTTTTAGGCTTGGTGCACACCCTTTTAATAAAAAGCCCACCCAGGGCAATTTGAGGACGTTCAATTCTAGTGTCCAGAGGTGGGCTCTTTTCTTCCGACCCCCCGATAGCGTCCTTATTGCTCCTTCCTGTCACTCCCCATCGCCTGTAGCCACTCAGAGCCTTTGAGCGGCTGGAGACACGCTGCCCGTATGTCCACGCTCATAATGCTAATTTAATCCGCTCATATTCAGATGCTAATGGAGATACGCTAGCTTTGCAGCAGCAGTGGCCAAACACAATAGACTGACTTCCTCCTCTCTCTTCTCCTTGGTCAGTTTGGAGTGTTAAACACAATCAGCTCTCCTCGTGAGCTGCGTTTGACACTTGTGCACTTGGCAAAATGAGTTATTTATTGGTCACGATTCATTTGAAAGAAGTGGAGGTGAATAATTTAACGGCCCTCCAGAATAGTCTTTTCTATCATTACTGCATCCCTTCAAAATTTGAGAGGGATTGATAAAACACATAGGGACTAATGCTCGTGCACATAAATCTATTAATGCGTTTACAAGAGTGTTTACAAGAAAACAAGGCAGTCTATGTGGGCCATTCATTTTATAATTACTCCAAACCTTTCTGGCTTTATTCTTCTACCATTTTCTCCATCACAAAACCATGCCCCTTTCTTGTTATCAAATTTAATACATTTTCTTTCTCCAAAGAGCACCCTCAATCACACAACAAATGATCCAGACACTGGCCAAGCCACATTAACCATATTAAGAAAAGGTGCTTCATGTGGCCTTATTCAGACACCCAAACTCTAATTCATTTCCAGACTGTATGCTCTATCTTTATTAAATGGGGGGCTGTGGAATGAAAAGGAGCGTATGGAAATATTTAATTAAGGAGCAATCATGGCCGCGGGTGATTTTCTATTTCAATCTCAGCAACCCTTAAACTGAAACAGTGGGAATTCTAATTATATTAGTACTGCTATGCAAATTTATGGCATTTTTGAAAAGGCAAGGGCCACGACGCAATCAGTTGAATAAATAAAAAGGTGGGGTGTGTGTTGTTTTTAAAAAAATTTTGTTTTGGTGTTTTTTTGGTTGGGTGTGGGTGGAGGGGGGGGGGGGGGGGGGGGGTATTAGCACGTGAGATTAAACTGTTGGCAAAGCAATTCCAGTGTGCATTTATACTCCAGCATACAAGCCTAGACAGCAGGAAGTACAACATGATGCTGAGGAGGAAAAAAGAAAGATGCGTGGGAATTCACTCACAGCTAATGCTCGCAATTCTGCTTCTGAATGTTTCGAGAATGTCTGCTTCCTGCATAGTGTAAGAGCCTGCAGTACTTTAAGTTCAAGGCCATTAGAGGAAAGCCCAGCTCTGCAAAGAATGACCAAGCATTCTGGAAACAGGGCCTTGCATGTGGCTGTGCGGGCCTGAACTGATTACACCAACAACATTACCAGTCTGATCTCATCAGATGGCAAACACTTACGCCTGGGGGGGAACAGCGGGTATGCGGGACATAGTGCCAGCTCCAAATGGAATTCTTATCTCAGCATCTCTCTTCACCATCAGAGTCGCTGCAGAAGATGCAACGTGCCCTACCTCTAACTTCGTTAAACATGTCCATTACATCACTCAGAGGTTGTATTAGATCAGAACAGGGAGCGGACTTAATCAGAGTTCATTGGGCTAATATCGTCACACGGGCGACTCTCTCGTCTCTGTCACTTCTCGTACTTTTTCCAATCGATTTATGAGATCAGTGACATGTTAGAATATCTGATATGATATCGAATTTTACAAAAAGGTGTCCTACTATATTTGTTTTCGTTATTAACATGAGATGTGATGCAAGATGCACCCAAATACCCAAAAAGACATTGAGAGATAACACCGACATTATGGGGTCCTTGTGGGAGATGAATTAACTGTGAGTTGACATCGTAAACCACCACACCCTTAACCAGCTGAGCTAATCATCGTTGCCGTGGCAGGGGATTTGTGTACAAGAGCAGGGGGTTGGGTTAAAGGTCACAGTAACGGATTAGGTGTCCAAGACAGTTGGGGTTTCAGTGAGCGGTAAGTGCAGGAGTGGAGTAACACTGCACGTGTATGTCTGTGTGTGTTTGTAGACAATCCTCGAAGGAGGCTCATCCTGCATCCAGAGGGAAGCCAGGATGGAGCCCTGTGGTACCCCAGGGGCCCCCAAGCCATCTGCTGCCCCAAGGCTAATACCCCAGCAGACGTTTCAGCCTCCCCTAGATCAGCCCCGATTGAGCAGGAGGGAGGGTATTGTGTTAGGGGGATGGAGGAGTTAGAGGATTCTTTTACCCTGGCAGGGCGCACCAGGCTTGTGGTAGGACTGACCTAAGGGTGTGGCTCTATGGGTGGTAGAGATTTTCAGCAGAAGGTGGATTAGGAGAGGCAGTGAACTGCAACTAGGCACAGAGAGCTGAGGGCATCTGGAGTGTGAAGGAGACCAACTCATTGGAAGAGGCACAAGATTTGATTCACACCGTTTCAGTATTATCATATTTGCTTTGATCTTTTTGGGGTAAATAAGTGCCAGGCTGACAATGTCATTGCTAAAAACGCCAACTGTATTTGTTTAATCAAGCGGGTAAAAAACAAAATAATTAAGGTAGAGTCCAAAATTTTGAGCCATTATGACAGACCACTATGCAATGAATTAATCATGCAAGTACCATTAGTGTGTGTTGTGGGATATGATAAAAAGAGTAGAATTACCATCGCATGTCCCGATCGTTTCTCATATATGGCACATTTGATTTTTCTCTTCAACTGTAACATAAGCCTCCCGTGGAGGTCCGAGGGGGGGAGATAGATGTGTGTGTGTCTCTAACTGTTTCTCTCATGGACAGTAACATGAGACAGCCTATGGTACGAATGGACAAAGAGGCCATTTCTTAAAAGAGCAAGAGGGAAAAGACTAAAACAACATTTTCGCCCATCAAACTAGAAAACATGTCGTCACTGTCACTTACGACTGATGGACGCTGCAGTTGTAGAAGACAAAGTCGACACTGGCAAACTTCTTGCCCGTCTCCTTGGACTTCAGGTAAAGTTTCACCACCCGCTTGTCACCTGCATATCAGAAACAGGGAAGCAGCCAGATTAACAGTTATTCTGCTCTCTCTGAAGGCTTAAAAGAGAAAAGTCCAAGTCAAACACATTAGCAAACAATTACATTTGTATCTAAAAACTACTTTAAAAACAGAATAAACACGGGCGTAAATTAAAACAACTTATTTGTCGATACAGAGTGACACTTCTGTATTCCACTTTTGTGCCCTTAACAGATAACACATACACAAAGACATACTGCAGCCTAGCAACACACTACTCATGTCACACCCACAGTAGGGTGGCATTAAAAATAGCAGCACCAATCAGTGTTTGGATGCCAAGGCTGATGAGAACTCATAATGGGGCATAATGGGCTCAGTTGAAGAACTACTGTGATGTTGCTTTGAGGAAACTTAGTGCTCGCTATGTGACATGTTTTCGGTGCTTTGAATGCGAATACAAAACAAGTTTTTTTATTACCATCTTTGTGGTGTGACAGAATTGGACATAAAACAGGTGCATAATCTCTGGGAAAAAAATGATGTCGATATTTTTAAACATTACGCTAAACCACACTGAAGTTGCTGCTTTGAAATGAAGTTAAGCACAAAACCAGTCTTTCAGATAAATAAAATGAAAGTGACATCAGTGCACAATGGTTGATAATGGGAATACAAAAACAGTTCTATTTTCAGTAGATAAAGCTGGACTTGTGTTTAGGCTTCAGAAAGCGAGTGTGTGGCTTTTATTGAAACTGACAAGGAATACTGAATATAGACATGCAAAGCAAATCAACTAGTAACATTACAATTCTGTTCTAAAGCTCAAGTGTACTACAAGATCCTTTAGGAGGGCACACATCTGCTACATCTGATGGTGAATATACAGTACAGAATGGCATGGAAATAAGATGATCAAGAGGCCAAAGAAACCAACAAAGATGTATCATAAAGATTTTGTGTCTACATTCTTCAAGCATGTCACCAAAACTTGCCATAACCCTAGCCACACATCTCATTGGGTGCTACCACCCAATGACCTCATCACTCATTGCCCTTCCTGCCCTGACCTTTGTTTCGAGTGATTGGGGCGATGTCCCGGGCAGAAGGAGACAGGCAGAAGATGTGTCCACCCTGGATCTGTCCCTCTGTCTCCACATAGTCCTCAAAGGAGCAGTTGACCCCCGCTGACAGATCGGGCACATTGCGAGCTTGGAGGACCAGCTACGGGTGGGAGGGGGAGAGGGAGAAGGAGAGAGCAAGAGCGAGAGAATCAGTACCCAGTGCTTGATCAATGGAAGGACACGGTGTACATGGATTGTTATAAGATATGACATGAGGGTTAATGGCTGTTGGGACAGAAGGGGAGTGATACATGGGTATGTGTATGTGTGACAGTTACAGGAATAAAAGAGTGAGCGCATGTGCGTATGCATCAGTCACTGGAGTGGCCATTTCGAGCAAGGTTAATGTGTACAAGTTAATGTGCAGAATGAAAGCGAGGCTAACTGTAATCAGTCAAACCTATATGATTACACCGAGGAGCCACTGATGGAACGAGACCTCGAAAAGCTCAGAGTAAGAATTACGAGGGCACGGAAAGCAGATTTCTAATTAAATCTGCTGTAAATATTCAAAAGTGACTTTTTTGGTGTAATTTCCTAAAGAATCCATGACATAAGATTGCATTTATATCCCAGTGAAAACTGGCAACACTGTACACCAGATATAGAGACGCACACCGTTTCTTGCTTTGCTCATTTCTCTGTAATTCCATTATGTTGTACCAATTTGATGATAGGACGAATTCAATCATTTTACCAAAAAACTGATAGTATCTAACAAACGTCATATTAGTACAAATTAATGAACAAAGCTCATTTGTCTTAAAAAAAAAAAAAAAAAGGCACAGTGGACACAGAAGATTTCACAGAGCTATTGAGAAGGTGAATGTTAACTATAACGTCACCTTTAAATAAACCAGCTACTTTTCTGCTGAAAAATCCTCATGCATCATACAACCAGCCTAAACCATTTTGAGACGACACTAACCTTAGTTTGGCATTTTGGGAAATGCCACCCTGTCTCTGTCAAATAACAGTAACTAAATCTGTCTACCGGCACCTCTAAAGCTCACTGATTATTATGTTATGTTATGCTTGCTCGTTTAGTCTGAAAACAACAACATGACATTTTAACAGCGGGTTACGTGCCAGGCCATTTCTTGGCTGCACCCGACAACTTTGCCTCGCTTCACCAAGTTAGAGTGGGACACACAACCTTACACTTTATTTTTATACCAGTGAAGACATAAATCTAATGTTTAGGAGGTTTTTGAGTTCTGGCCATTTTACAGTCTTTCTGCTCAAGTAAGATATCTGTGTGCACTGAAACAGGAAGACATACCTGGACTTCAGACATCGTGACAGAAATATTTCTCGGCTGAACAGTTAGCTCCACACACTGTCTCTGGTCAGAGGCAAACCTCTGAGGCTCTCCTGCCCGCTCACAGTGGTCCTTACGTGAACATCTGGGAAACAGCAAGACAAGAAGCGAAAGATTAAAAAAGATGAAAAATGTATAGTAATTACAAGAAGAAAGGTAAGGAGAACGGGGTAAAAGAAAATGAGCTTGACAAGAGGTGAGAGGAGGAAAGAGGCAACAGTGGACACAAGAAACTGTTAAACTAATATGACAATCATATTAAGATGATAAACACACACAGCCATCACAGTCACACAGAAACGGGAGCAATAATAAAAGACAAATAGGCTAATAGCTTCCCCCAGCCATTACTGTAGGGCTTTAGATCATTACCTTATTGGTCGTGACATTTGTGCAAGAACTGCCAAGCTACAAGACCAATCAGCTCACCTCATCTTTTCACTTTACAGGCCCACCCAATTCACACTTCTCAGGAGATGTACAGGCGATCGTTAAAGTTTCCCTGAACACTAAAAAATGATGCAATTTCCTACCAGATGCATATCAAAGGGGTCAGCAATTTCACCCACGCTTATTAAAAGCCAACTGATCGTGCTAAAAATCAGCATTCAGCCCCGTATCGTAGTGGCTTTACTATAAGCAATTCATAATGCATTAGCTATCACTTTCACCTTTGCGCTAACAACATCTGGTCCCAGCGGTGAGAAGAAAATGCTGATGCAGCGTACTGCAAGTCCTTAACAATAATAGAGAGCCAGAAAAAATGCTAACTGCTTCCTTCATACAGCGGTGCCCCCATTCCCTCATTTAGTTAGCCTTCACTCACGGTCGGGAAGAAAAAGCTGTCACCAAGCACCCACCTGAGAGTCCCTGACATACACACACTGTAAGGCATTAGCAGAAAGTAGAAAGATTTGTACACCTTTTCTTATTAGGAACCCTTTTCCCTTCTACTGCTCTTCTGATGTGTGCGACTGTGTATTCGTGTGAATGAAGCGTTTCCCCCGTTTCAATTCCATGTGTCCAAATGGCGGGCTGTCACTGAATTAAGTCCATCATGACTGTATGTGTAATTTCAAATGTGTGATAGTCTCCTGAAATGGGTAAAAACAAGTAGTTTGTGTATGTGCTTGTGCATGCCTTGAGGAGAGACGGTTTGGTGATACGTACTATAAGTTTAATTAATGTAATGAAGAGATGGCTTTACGCCCAAAGCTTGAGGCATTCCAAATGTGGTTTAACATGCTGTCACCTCTCAATAACATGCAACTGTTCTCGCCTTACAGTGTGTGCACACAAACCTTCCAGTCAAACAGAAAGAATGACGAGATTGCCGGTAAACACTACACTCTTATGAGGGCTAAGCTCAATTTTCCGACTGCAAATCCCTCTATTACATATCTAACCTTAAACAGTAATCTTATAGCAAACAAGACTTAATCCAAAAACCAAAGACCGACAAAGAGACTAATTCTAAAATCTGTAAAATCTGTTCCTGCAAAAGTCTGCAGGTGTACAATACCATGCTCACACACACAAAACTGGCTCAATAACACTGAGAAAAATAGTTCTAATAATGTAAGCTGTCATGTTCTGTAAGTATTTATTGGAAGCATGCAGCAGCTGTAAAATTTAAATTTCCTCTTGAGTGATAATTAAAGGACTAATTTAAGCTTGTTAGAAGAATTTTATTAAATCTATAACAAACATTTACAAAAGAGCTGTTTTGGAGATTAGGGTGTCATCACAGTTTGTTGGGTAAAAGCCTACTAAGTATAATATAAAACTTTTCAGGTTGTTGCTTCCATTCCTAATGTGATCTTCTGAACTAAAACAGCCAACACTGCTTTCTCTGCTATCTACAGTGTAATGCAATAGGCTACATATGAAGTGCACCAGGATGGAGTATGTTAATACGTGCAGCACTTACACATTGTGAAGAACACACCATCCACAGTGAGGGTCTCTGGAGCCCAAACACTCCCCGCAAGTGGTGTACTGCTCACAGCTCTCTACTGGAACTCTCACCACCTACGGAGAGACGAAGCAGGGAAGAGAGACAAGAGATATAGAGCAGGGAGGCAATTAGTGTCTTCACAATCAAACTCATAAAATGAAGAGTATATTCAGCCGGATGGAGGTAAGAATTTGACAGCTTATCAGACTCCTATTTAAAAAATGCAATCAGCAAACAGTTAGTGTGTGTTTGTCTCAGTGTGTGTGTTCCTGAGAGAGACTAAGTGCTAGTCGGTGAGAGGTGTATATGTGTGGGTCTTTGTGCTTATATGTGCTGTGGTGAACCATTTCAGCAATGTGTGACAGCCTCCAGTCAAGCATGTACAGGAGAGGCCTCGCAGTGCATCATGGGACAGCTGAAAGGTGAACATGATAAAAGTGCTGTGATTGACAGGTGACCTCAAAAACCAACAGGAGGCAGAGGACCAGAAGGACAGACCCAGTGTGTTTGTGTGTGTGTGTGCGTGCGTGCGCACATGTACGAGGGAAATCTGTACAAAGCCTGTGCAACAAAGCTTTAGTGCATCAATGTGACATTACTCGCGCTGTGTGTTTGTGTGTGTGTACGAGTGTGATGATAGTCTGCAGATGTTGCAAGTTTAGCCCTCCACTTCAGTTAAAGGTGACGACAGATTGTTCACAACACGGTCCCAGTGAACGTGAAAGAATGCATGTGTGTTTCAAGATATTAAAAGGTTGAGCTTGTTCAAGAGTGTGACACACCCCGAAAGCAAATGCTGAGAATGTTAGTGGGCAACAAAGTAAGCGTGTGTGTTTGTATCTGTTGCAAGTGTCAGCAAGTGTCAGCACCACATCCAACTTTTCTTCACCATTGGGCCCCCAAGTTGATGATTTGCTGGAAGCCCATTTCATGATGTGTGTGTGTGTGTGTGTGTGTGTGTGTGTGTGTGTGTGTGTGTGTGTGTGTGTGTGTGTAAGAAAACGTGAGTGTGTATCAAGTTGCCACTGCAGACTGGTTCTAAATCATGCAGCATAGAGAGGGCCAGCTGATCACTAAGTAAAAGCATTTAACAATCTTTCCCCTGGGTAACACTTTCACATCACACAGACAGATTTAACCATGAGAACCTCAGCCAAGTGGTATGTGGAGGGACTAAAGTGGTGTCTTTTTTATGAGGTAGGGATTTGGGGGGGTTTGGGGGGCAGAGCGATAAGAGAAAAGAAAAACACGGAAGAGAAAAGAGCAGAGGCCTGAGGCTTAAGATAAAGGTGGTTAGCAGCAGGACGGAAAACAGGTGGACAAAGGAATAGAGGAGTGAAATATTAAACTGGGGCCAGGATTCCTCTGCAAGCTGCAAGTACAACTGAGATATGAGATAGATGTGACATGATGGAACTAATTTCTGCTTCAAATGCCTTGCGGCAAACTGGCTTTGGGGCTTTGTGAAGGCTCACAGGACAGAAAAACAAAAACACTTGACACTATACGCTATCATAGCACTTTCTATCCTCTATTTCCTGAGTGCATATCTATTTGTTTACACTATATGATTCTTGTACCTATATCACTGTTTGTAGCCATCATCCTGAGCACCTCATCTATTAGTCAATGTAGACCTCAGTACAGTAGATGAAATGACGCAAACAAGATATGGTGCTGGACTGTAAGGCAAACGAGGAAGGTGGTAATCTACTGGAAGTGCTGGCTGCATGGATGAGAAGTCAAAGAGAAGTCTAATGGAAGACAGTGCGAATTGGCAAGGACATTTTACTGAGTAGATGGGATATGGTGGCAGACGCCTGCTATGTGTCATTGTCAAATTGAGTGTGAGTCTAGTTTTCATCTGCAAGGAGAGTTGAAAGAAGGATGGAACAGGGGACTGGGTCTTTTGGTGTCTTTGATAATAAAAGAATGACAGAGGGGGAATGAATTAAGACATGATGGATAGAAGGGGAGAAAAGCAGCTTGAGTTTAGGATATGTGATTGGACACCTTATAGGAGGTCTCTATGACTCAACAAAAAAAATAGGAAATCGAAAGGAAAGAATTATGTGTTCCACATATCATCACATATACCAGCCAATTCCTCCACTCACCGTAATTCACCGTGACTCTGATTAAGGACAATGATCCACATAAATCATACTAACGCTACGGGTCCTTGGTGAGCTAGCATAATCTTATCATGGCCCTGTGTAATGATAGGTATGACCTATTGTTCACATTCGTTCCTACAGTAGCAGTGATGAAGACACTGTGGGCTCAGCTGAGTGGTAGTGACTCAAATCGTAGGGAAGAAATTAAGAAACTATAGTGGTTGTTTTCCCCAGTGGGTAAATAAAATGCTTTCCAATAGCTATGAAAGTATGTGTATGACGTATGATACAAGAAGATACAATAAAATAAATAAATAAATAAATAAAAACCTTAAAAAGAGGTCAGTTTCTCCCTCTGTTAGGAATACAGGCACACACACTTATCCTCACTGTCTCCCTCTTCCTATCTCTCTTGATGGCTCTTTTAATGAAAGCCAATTCCTGACAGCGCGCCACATTACTCCTTTAAATGACCTTATAAACCAAGCCCGCCATCTCCTCTCTCTTGACTTCTCCTTATTTACAATAGCATCCACTGCTGTAGCTCAATTCTCCTTTTCTTGCTCCTACTTCCTCTGTTGTCAACCTTCTACCCTGACCATATCACAATGCCATGACATCTCCTTTCAGCTATAAACTTTCCACCTTTCCCCTTCAATCTGTTTTTACAGAGCGCTATCACCTGCTTTTAAACGTCCAGCTAACAGGCTTTGTGACGGTCACCCCCAAAACCCAGAGGAACTGTAAAGCTTTCAGCGCAGCTTTTCATTGGTTGTAAACTGTAAAGACATAAAAGGATCGGCCTTGTTGCGGCTTCTCTTTTTTTCTTTTTTTTTTAAACATTCAAACACAGAGAGAGGCTGGAGAAGAGGAGAGAAGGAGGGGGTGTAGCTGTAGATGTCTGCAAGAAAAGAGACTGGGTTATACTGTCAGGGGGCCAAGAAGAAGAAATCACTGCTTGTTTTCAGTTATTTTCAGATAAATACTTGAGACTGCATCATAATTTGGCAATGCCTGTGCCTCACTATAGAACCACCACCAAATCTCTCGTGCTTAACACTACTTAAAATGGCTGTAATGCTGCAATTCAGCAAACAGTAGAAAGTGCTGAAATTTGATTCTTACAGGAAAGCCTCAAAAGGTTAGCTTGAAGGACATCACTGGGTCAATTTTCCACAGATTCTTCTTAAATGCACACAGCTTTTATCAAAGCAACAATAAAAATCTCAAACACGTGGCTTTTTATTGCTTCTCTACTTTCATCTAAACTTTGTTCTGTGATCTTTACACAAAAAATAACTACACAACATTTTCCTTGAAGTTTTTTTTCCCTTTGCCAACATCTTGGGAGCAGAGATGGGGAAGCAAGGGAGAAAGAAAACAGCAAGATGAGTAGGGTCAGCTCCTCGTCATCATTCCTCTGTGACTTCTTTTCTCTAAGCCGACATTAACCACACCTGCATTCTTTCAATAACCGTCAATCAGCATGCACTCTCTCCCGGCTTAATCTGTGCTGGCAGTGAATAGCTGTGTGCAACAATGAAATCAATACCCATCCACACAGCCACTAAACACTCCAGGAGGACACAGAAATAGAAACAAAGACAGATACAACTATTTGTTAGGGTAAAACTTCACTAAACACATTGTGGCTGTCATTACTTTGCAGTGACAGTAACTGGTGTTGTCGTCTTCTGCTGTGGCAACAGTGTATCATCCCGGCAACATTAGAAATTGGAGTGCTGAACTCCCAGTATATCCATGCAAGTGAGCCAGTTCTTCAAGTGCTAGAATACCAGGTCAGGTGTGTGTACCAGAGCAAGTGTGTGTACATGAGGGCGGGGGGGTCGTATCAAAGGCTGGGTTAGCATGTGTGCATTGACTGGATTGTAAGGGGCTTACAAGATCAATGGCAAGCAAGACTAGGCTTGATGTGTTGACTGATTGGAGATAAGCAGGAAAGCAAACAAGACTGGCACTGACAAGAAAGGAGAGATGCTGTAGATGGCTAAGAAATGCCAAAGTGAAAGAAACAAAATGCAAGAAGCAACAATCGCGGTGTCCCATCAGAAACTTATCTGCTGTCACATTGTTTACTGATAGATGTCGAAATACTACATAACTGTTAGAATTCAGTGATGTAGCAATACAAAGAGCCAAGTTTAAGCCTTTATGTACGGCAAGAAAGCTGTAATTTTTCTCTCAGAACAGTATTTTTTCACTTAGCACCCTTTGACTCATTCCCCTCTATCTATTATTTCTTTTATATTGTGCTTTATGTGCCGTTTCTTGTTTCTGAACAGTTCGACTTCTCTTTCACCCTCATTCTTTATTTCTTTCACTGGACTCAGATTTTGTTTTCTCTCTTCTGAAACACACTGATGAAAACAAGAAGCAGGCCTATATAACTATATATTTATTTGCCATTTGCATTTGTGTATGTTATGAATTCAAGGATGACAGCTAAAATCCAAACTATCCTACAAGGCATTTGTGTTAATTCTGAAGTCAGTGCAACAGTAAATCAGCAATATGAAATTTTGAACCAACAAAACAAAAGTGAGAAAAAGAAAAAAAAAACTTTTAAGATCTGGGAACCAATCTCTCTCCATCAACACCTTCATCACATGGACTTTCCCATCAGCTCTTCTAAAAGGAGCTATTCTCAACAATAAGTCAATATACTCTCAGTCTTTGTGTATCCATTTGTCCATTACACTCTGTCCCTTTGGTGAGAAGGAGCCCGACAGAAAGAGAGAGGAGACAGAAGAACGAAGCAGGATGAGGGAGTAAGTGGGAAAAAAAAAATAGAGACGAAGACAAAGCATGAGACAGAGATTGAAAAACTGTAGAAAACAAAGAGCTGGAACAAAGAGACTGTAAAGGGAGAAAAAGAGGTAAATGTGACCGGCTAAGGTAGACAGGCCTAGGGGTCTTCTAATTAAGTGAGGATGGGAGAGGCCGTCTGCCTGGTAAATGACTCTGTCACTTTAGTAAATGGACTTGGTGAGGAGTGAGGAGCCACACAGCTGGCATTTCCATTAGCACTGCCAAGCAACCCACCACCATATACACAGAGAGAGAAGCAGAGAAGAGGAAGAGGGAGGCAAAAAAGGGGGGACAAATGCTGCTTTTCTTTATTTGCGCTCACAAGAGCTGCTGTGTGGAAGTCATGCCTGGGAGGTGTATAACAGATAGTGTTTTTGTGGAGAGAGAACCTAAATCTGCCTGATTGGCTTTGCCTTCATATGCAACCCGTCATTCAAAATTTGTTACCGATATATATTTATAAAAAGCTACAGAAGTCCAAAGACGTGTTCAGACGTTTTTTGGGGGTGTTTTTCAGATCAATAATATATTTACACGAAGTACTGAAAACACTATGTATGGTGTAGGTGAGGGAAATGCCAAGGCAGTGTGGAGGAAGCCGCATACACGGCTCCCACTCACTATTGGCAAATACACAGAACTAATAAGTGTGCTATTTGCACATCAGCTGAATCAAATGCCACAAAAATTACTTATAAGTTTGTGATTTAAGTGAGAAGTAAGTCACAAATGCAAAACGTACAGAATTTTCTATTTGAAGACACTGCAACAGTACGTACAAGCCAAGTAGTATTCCTTAAGGCAAGTGCAGTGATCTTCACAGGTCCAATTTGGTTTCACACATTTTTACTGAGAACTAGATTTCTCTCTTTCCCTTAAAAGATATGTTTGCCAAAAATGCAAATGAGTTGAAGTGAAATAAAACAATCAGTACTTACAGCCCCGCTTATTGTGTGCAAATGTCTTTCTAGTTCCATTTATCAGCGTCGTATTCTTTCCTGTTGTAATTTATGACAGTAAAACCAGAAAGAAAACGTGCTTTTCTGCTTTTCCACTCAGCTTTCCCCCTATTTGATACTTTATAACCGGGGTCTGACGAGGCCTGCTGTGCATGAATCTGAAAAGAAATTTGACTCAAATTCAAAACAATTCCCTGTGCTGTCATGCATGAGCGACATTTCATTGTTCTACTCAGTGTGACTTCTGGTTAATGCATGAAACTGAGTAGTATAGTGTGCCACTAGGAGCAGCACCATTGGCTATACCAGCTGTTGATTGGCCTCGTTCAAATCAGTCAGGGCCATATCCCTACACCCAATCACCGTGGAGCAACAGGAGAACGGCCGATTGATAGTGATTGAGAAGGAAGGCGAGGAGGGGGAGAAGCCATTAACCTCCCTATCCATCTCACCCTCTTTTCTAACCATATCAGTCGCTCTATCACACCATCCTTTGGGAAAAGATGGTAAAGTATAACAGAGAAAGATGAGAGAAAGACAGAGCTATCTAGTGGCAAGTTAGACTTCCATTAGGGCTGATAGCATCACACACAAGACAAGTGTCCAAGCACACTTTCTGATGAGGCGCGCACACGTTCAAGACTATTGCAGGGATTTAAAAAAAGAAATGCAACAGTGAATGATCTGATATGAACAAGGGCAGTGAGAGGAAAAGCAGGAAACACAATTAAGAGAAAAAGAGAGAAAAAGAGATAAGTGAGGTTAGAGACACTGAAACCATCCCTGCCTGTGTAATGATGCCATCTTGGCCAATTTTGTCTCATGTCTCTGAAGGATTTACTAATATTTCAATTTTTTCCCTTCATCAAGTCACAAAAGAGGGAACTAGAGGTGCAACAGACAATTTTCACAGTAGTTTATTCTGATTATTTCCCCCCCACAGTTAAGTCACTGGTTTGTGTAAAATATATATATATTTATTTTTTTTAATGTAATCAAATCACCATTCAAGCATGTCTTGATATACACTGGCTTACTGAAATATTCAACCTTATTAAGAATTTGTAAAAGCACTCAGATGATCCATCCATAAATGTAACACAATACAATGTGTTGTGTAGTTGCACAGCAGTCATTTTAATTACAGGTGTAGGTGCTTCATCCTGAGTAGAGAAAGGTGTAGTATTGGTTTGCACTCTTGTAAATGAGTGCCATATATCTGCATGGCTACATGACCAGCTTCCCCCTATTCTAGTCAGTGTACTCCTTTCTCTGCCTCAATGCACCAGGTCTATTAACATTTACATAACAATGACCACATTCTTGCTTAAATTCTGTGTGTAGGACAAATTGACTAGTGACTGTGTACGTGTGCTTAAGTGTTTGGCATAGGATACAAGAGCTCAGGGATCAACATTAAGGCTTATACAGGACAAGTTAGATTTTTTTTTTCCAAGCCAATGAAAAAGAAATTAATTTGCTCTACCATACACGTCCAAAAAAACAAAACAATTCTGTCTTCATATTATGTGACATGGATTACTTGGCTTTTGGTTAAATAAGAAAATGTTTAATTCAGAATATCAGTGTGGAAACCAAGCAGAGTTTGTTTGTGAATAAAACTAAAGAAATAAAGCAGCGCTAAAAACTTGAGAAAAAAAATGGTTCTCATCCTCTCTTCATTTACTGCATGCTACACTTACTCTATGGATGATAAAACAAAGTGTCAGCCAACAATGGCTAATGTTTAAACACCACATTATGTGCTTGTTAACTTCAGGAGTTCCTCAGTCAGCCAGAGTTTGATAAATTGTGGAAAATTAATCTTGGAGCCATTTAGAACCGGCTGATTAGCTGTATGTAGTTCACTAAAATGTCAGCTTTGATTGATACAACGAGCTGCTTATTATGTATGTTGATGTCAGTTTGTGCTAATGTGTTTGCTAACGAGATTGGCAGCGAATCAGTAATATGTGAATGTAAACAGATACACACACACACACACACACACACACACACAGAGAGAGGGGATTGATGTCTAACAAAACTCCACGGATAAGATGCTACTTGATGAGGCCCTCCTTGCTCAGAGAGCTAACAACACAATACAGACCATTGTTTGCTATTGTAGGGACTCAAACCAACAGCTTGTGAATGTCACAAGAACTTTGTCTGCGAGCACATCCAGTGTAGGACTGCAGATTCCTTGGAGGGATGCAAGTCTCTGTGAAATGTGGAGGGGGAAATCTCTTTCAAATACTGAATGGAGATTCGGACAATGGTGTTAGCCCACACACACAAAAATATACTCAGATCAGCCAAAACATTGAGACCGCTGACAAGTGCAATGAATACAACTGATCATCTTGTTACAATGTAATGATCTACTGGGAACCCAGGGTGCTGGCATTCATGCGTATGTTACTTTGACACGTAAAACAGCACTCAGTTGTATCAGCACCTCTCCCAGGTCAGGGCGATGTTCACCATGAACACCGTAAAGTGGTGGCCTGGCTTCAGAAACTTCAAAGATCCCAATTCAACTGAGTATCCACAAAAGGTGCCAGAACAGATCCAGTCTGTGGAAACCTCACCCCACAATTCACAGGACCCCCAGGATCCACTACCAGAGGATACATTGCACATGCCCCAAGGACTCGAGGCTGGCTTCAGTGACACGGCCCATCAATGTATGTTTAGAAATAATGTTTGAAAGCTGAGTTTCTGTCCAAATGTATAGTCATATAAAAGTAAGCAAGCTGAATCAATGCGAGTCTAACAATCAGAGGTGCCTCCCTGACACAACAAAGGTTGCCTCATGCATACACAAGATTTTCCTCCCCTGTATCAAGCCTTATAAGGCATTATTGCTTGTTGCCTTCTCACACTTCAAATCCAGTCCCTCATCCAACACCAGAGCAGATGAATATTCATGCTTTCAGCAATTAGCCAGCACCACACACTACAGCACCATAATATGCAAGAGCTGCCATCAAAGACGCAAGGATATGTGCGCCCATGCGTGTATAACACTGAAGGGCTGAGTCAAGGGTGCAAAGATGGACAGAGCAGCATCTGTGGCATCAAATGAAGCCACAGCTTCATTGACCTTTTTGGCTCCAAAACAAAAGATGAGATGATTTGAAGACGGGAAGACTTGACTGAGCCAAAACACCACAAGACAATTTCCCCACAGAGGGAGATTTGCACAGAGCAGGGGCTTCAAAAAGTTTGGGTTGAGTCAAAGAGCTACATTGTTCTTCTTGAAGTGTTGAATATTTTTGTGAAAAGAAAAAAACTTGAGCAAACCAGCAGCACTTAATGAGCCTGCTAATCTGCATAAAGTATTTTCCCGTTTTTGGTAATAACAGGTTTTAATATGTTTATGTGCAATGTATACATGCACTGCTTAGGAGTGAATGACTGGATGTCAACTGGGAGAGACACTTTTGTACATTTGTGCATGTGAACAATGTGATTAAAAAACAAATAACATGCACCAAGTAGGGCTGCCACGATTAGTCGACTAGTCACGATTATGTCGACTATTAAAATCGTCGACGACTAATTTAATAGTCGACGCATCGTTTGAAGCTTTGTAAGATCACAAAGGACGCAGGAATGAGTAGTAGGATTTAAGAGTGTAATAACGGACTGAAACAGAAGATGGCAGCACTGCATGTACAAGGATGCCAGCTGCCGTTAAACCCCGAAGAAGAAGAAGCTGTGTCCCAGAATTCATAGCGCAGCTGTCGACAATGGCGGCAGCTAGTTAGTTTTAACTTTACTCTTATTATTCTTTCTGGGTCACAAAATAAACGTTTAACATATTTTCAGGCGAGAATGTAGCTGTGTAAACCTCAAATATCGGCTCAGTTTATCAGGACACCACATATTTTCAAAAGCGCTCCGACGTTTTCGGAGACGTCTGTTACCCACTAGCTCGTTAGCGAGCCGGGGGCTAGGCTCACTAGAGCCGTGAGAACACCGGACTCCCGGCAAATCGTTTTCAAACCCACCGCCGTCTTTCGCTAGTCAGGTTAAACATATATATAAGTCACTTAGATAACTTAAAAATGTTATTGTTTGGCTTTCTTTAGTATTTTATTTGTTCCTGAGTAAATCGGTTTGGCTGAGATTAAAGTTATAGTTTTTGCACAGCTAAAACTGTCAAGCAGACAGCTGATTATCAGAAGTGTGAGACGCTGGAGAATATACTCCGGTGTCCTGTTATATTTTAGAAAGCAAGGAGTTTATTAAACTTCACCGAAACAATCTGCAAATTTCATTAAAAATTAATAAACTACCATCTTGTCTTTATTTTTAGTTAGCACAAACACTTCAAGCTGTAAGCTAATGATAGTTATATAAGACCAGATGCTGCTGGTGCAATAAGCTGTACGCTGTACGTCCAATGGATGATGATCTGATTAGTCGACTAATCGCAAAAATAATCGGTGACTAGTCGACTATCAAAATAATCGTTTGTGGCAGCCCTAGCACCAAGTCCATAAGAATCATACAACCCTGACTGCAGTGAGAAATAAGCTGATCTAAATTTCCTGCAATAACACACTGTCTCATCAAACACACACACACAGCAGGCCGTCCTATCCCGCTGTCATATCCTCCATTGATAATAATGACAGTGATGAATATAGCTGGAACAGAGCAAGTCATAAATCACTGGGCCTCACCCCTAACTGTGACTCACCGCCTTAGCCTCCATTTGTGTGTATGTGAGTGGGTGAGGGCAGAAGGGTGGTGGAACTTGTGGTCCACGCATCAGTGGATATGTCCAGTGACACCTTAATGTGCTTGGCTTGTCTGAGGAACCCCCGCAGGCACCCAGCCACACAACCACACACACACACTCCCAGGGTGAAGGCAGGGCTGTGTGTCTATCTCACTAGAAAAAAGGGGGCATGGCTATATTCCTCATGCAAACTAGTTGTGTGTTAATGTGTGTGCGTGAGTGTATCAGCATCTTTTAGCAAAAGCAGGCCCTCCTACCCACCACTCCATGTATCTATCCCACAATTTTCCACCTTTGCCTCTTTAAGAACGAGAGAGTATGAGCGTGTCTATCTGGTGGAGAGGGGGGCCATGGCAGCGATAGGGGGAGATCATTAAAAATACGGGAATGGGATCAGTAGAAGGCATTTGAGAGGGGAGGACTCAATTTGGGCTTAGATGGAAATATCAGAGTGTGTGTGTGTGTGTGTGTGTGTGTGTGTGTGTGTGTGTGTGTGTGTGGGGCAGCAAAAGTGAAGATTTAAAGAAAAAATGTAGTGGTGGGGGCATGGTGGGATAGATGGAGGGCAGAGGATAAAGATGAGGGTAGGATGGAGGGTGAGAGAAGGCAATTGCCCCCTCCAGTCATTAGCGCTGGATAGGGGTTTTAGCTATAAGGTCTGGAAGCCACAGCCCCCCCATTCTGCTTAACCCAGGCCTGCTATCCATTAATGGGGATCAAACGCACAGGGAGATGAAGCTCTCTGTGTGTATGCGTGCACACACACACACACACACACACACACACACACACACACACTTGTTTACAAGACTGTGTGTGTACATAAAGTGTGTGTAATCGAGCATATGTTCTGGGTACTAGCGCCTATAAGTAACATTATGGTTTTGTGTGTGTGCCCTTCATGCCCTTAGCTGCTTAGACATGTGCTTTGTTCTTCTAGTATGTGTGTGCATTGGTGTGCGTTTTCTACTATGTTACTTCTTTCCCCCAATCATGTGCTTAACCCAAAACTTGAAAATAAGTGTCCCCTCAAAATATATGTGTGTTACCATTAAAAAGAGCAGCACATCCCACAGCTCATGTTCCTTTCTTCTGTGCTCCTATGGTCAGGATTATAATCAGAAACCCTATAGGTATGTTCCTATAGGGTGCAAGGTGTGTATACATGTCCATACTGTATGTGTTGCACTGAGTGAATCAATTTAATGGGAATGAACTTCTTTGACTATAAGTTAAGTTTCCTGAAGTAGACGAACTTGGTGTTGTATCTTGCCCCAGCGTGCAACTGGGTTCGGTGACGAGCAGCTATCGAACTGATGGATGATTGTGATGATGGGGTGTGTGTGTGCAGATGGAGCCTCACATATGTCATCAAAAGGTCATCTGGCTTGAACAGAGGTATCTTCAGCCAGGACACACAGGGCTGTGATATAACATACTGTTACACTCATAGCACAATCTGCATTTAAAAAAATTTATCTACCAAGCCCCAGCCATGGCAGTGGTTATACAGTGACCATTGATGATCCCACTGGGTGTCAAACAGGCAAAGAATGTTTCCATTTTATGGCCTGACTTTGATTTAAGCCACCTACAGAATCAGCACCTCTGAAAAAGCCTCTCACAGAGCAGACCTCAGATACATCTCACCCATTTTCAATTCGACAGCCTATTTTAGGTCTATTAAATACAGACATATTCCCATCATGTACAACCCCTTTTTTTCTTTCCCCCTCCCTCTCGTTTTGCTTCCTTCACTCACCACACTAATGAGACAGAAGAAAAAAAAAAAAAAAAACAACAACCAGGGAGCAGCTGGAAATGGGGAGCAGCAGAGATGCGACATGCTCTCTCTGCCTCCTCCCCAATCCCCCCAACCCCTTCCTCTCCTCACCATCACACTAGAGAAAGCCTTCACCAGAAGAAGAGTGCGCGCACACACACACACACACACACACCCCCCATCTGACCTATAACTCTCCCTGCACTCCCCATGTATGTAATGTCTGGCTTATTAGCAAGCCATCATGGTGGCGATGTTTGTAGCTGGTGTGAATGTGTGTTGGTGTGCAATGAAATCCAGTGGGGATGATTTGTGTGAGTACAGAGAATGAGTGTAGAGTTGGTAGGAATGTCAAAATATGCACAAGGGAAGTGTGTTCTGGACATTTAGTAACAGGCTGCTCTACAGGAACTATTCAAACATGCAACACAACAAAAATAAATGTTAGTATTTATGAGTATGTACCTTTGGCAAATACTGAATAGTCAGGTGCTGGATATGGAGAATTTGAATCCTAAAAACTCTTACATGTATCACAAGTAAGAGTTTTGTCGAAAAAGTATTGCAATGGCAACATGTCTGCTGGGACTGAATGTGTGTCCTAGTGTATTTGTTGGACATGAACTCACCTGTCTGTCAGTCAAAGTGTAGATGTACTGCTGGTCTGGGCTGAACAGCATGTCTCTCAGTAAGGGACTTCCTCCTTCACTTACGGTCACCTTCTCGTATAGCACTGCTGGACGGCTGGCGTTTATGGAGTTAACCAAGATCTGCAAAAAAGAAACACACGGGAAAACTCATTTGGATATGAAAACAATAAAAAGATGATGCAGAAAAGTGATGTACATGAATACAGCAATAATATCAGACAGCAGCTGCTTAAAAAACCCCGTGCTTTTACAGTAGAAACCCTTGAAGCTAAATAAAAATAACTTGTTGCTTGTAGAGAAATGATGCAGCGTTAATCCAAGTGGACCATTGATGCACAATAAAAATAAACACACGCTTAATTCCTCTAGATTTGCCGCACAAATAAAGGAAATAAAATGGTGACAAATTTATCTTCATTTTCACATCTCCCTTTAAATATCCATGCTAAATAAATAAATAAATAAAGTACACTCAAGCTGCATTTTTTTCTACAAACCAAAGTTCAAACACACTAAAGTGTCTATGGATGTTGTTCCAGCTGGTGAAATAAGCTGATTTCACTTCAACAGTAACAGGTGGTAGTTATTATAAGGTGGGAGGCATGAAATTATCAAAATTTTGGAAAAAGGTTGAGAGCACCTGTTCTACAGAGCTGTGTAAAAGGCTTAATTGAAAGGTTGTGTTAATAGCAGTATTGAGTCTCGTATAATTATTGCGAACACAGATGTGATTACAGAGGTAGATGCATGGAAGGGAACAATATTGACAGGATGGTGCTGTTATCATGACTATAGACATCTTTTGTTCAGCACCTGGGAGGAATAAACTTTAAAAATTATGAGCAAAAAATAAAAAAAGTTAAGTATGAAAACAGTGTGGTCCTGTATAATGATAGAAAGCATAACAGTGAGTCACATCTCTGCATGTGAACAACAACCTGATCACCCAAAGCACCTGTAGACAAATATAATACAGAGCAACCAAGTCAGCATATGCACAAACATGCACGTGAACGGATGCTCAAATTTTTCTTTGTGAGTTTTGGCAAATAATTTGCCAAGATATGGAAAGTAATGGAGCAGATACAAGATAGGAGATTGGCTTGCTGGCGTGGCTGTGAGCCAAAGTCATCTCAGCAGCAAATGAAAAGTACAAAGCAGCGGGGGGGAGGGCAAGTATCAGCTCTCCATTACCGAGCTTTGTCGACTCGCACTGCTATCAGCCCACAGTGACAAGGGAAGGACAGCAGGCAATGACTAGCTGGAAAATGATACTAAATTCACACACTGACAAATAGGTTCACATCCAGATAGATGAAAGAATGATAAGATGACAACCCACACACCAAGTGATAGATATGCAAGCACTAGTTTGATTGAGATATATATATATGCACACACACAGGAAAAAGAAACATGTGGGTGAACAATGAACACACTTTGTGATGAAAAAAAAATTATTTACAGTTTTGCCAAAAGAAACCAAGGGCAACAATCCCATTATCGCTCTCTGCTGTGTGCGTGTACGCATGTGTGTATGAGTGTGTGTGCCAAAGAGAAGGGGAGAGAGAGATAGTGAGATAGAGTGAAAGAAAGAGCTCATAAGGCTGTGATAAAGCTCTGGAGATGAGAGGAAATATGGATGTTATTATCTAGATAATAGGCCCGTAAACAAAGGATACATTTCATTCACGGATGGTTCGCATCTAGACGAGTTTGCACACGCACACAAACACACATACCAGCACATAAGGCAACACAATTTTTAAGTGCAGACAACCAGAATAAAGAAAAACAGCTGCTGATGCACACAGAGGTGAAAGAATAGCTTTTGTTCTGTGCCCTCTATGTATCATTTTTTCCCACTCCCTTAAAAAAAATGAGACATTTCCATTGGCAGCCATATCTATCTCTGGATCCGGCACCCAAGTCCAGTTCACTGGCTAATGACCAGTCTGAGCCTACACTGCACACACAAATGCAATATACCACAGAGAATGTACGTCTGTCTTTCTGACAGCCTTCCTATCTTCTGTTTGCATCCATCTGCTTGTCAGTCTGTGCAAAATCCAGCCTGCAAAATCCCCAAGTTAAAAACCAGTCTCTTTGCTGGTTTTAATATCAGCTTAGAAACAGGGACTGAAACATTGAATCTGACAAATAACACCTTTTCCCCCCTCATCTTTGTTCTGCTCAGGTTTTCCCCCTCTCAGGATGGAGTTCATCTACGGTGCTAACATAAAAAAAAAAAAGTAGTGTGCAGAGAGAAACAACGGTGAGAAAGATAGAAAACAGAAGAGTGGGTGAGTGAGAGTGGGTGACCTGCGGGGGGAGAGAGGAAAAAAAAAGGTAATAAATCATTTCAAATCAATTCATTCCACAAGTGCAGAGTGCGAGGCTGCCCAGAGTTACAGGAAGAGAACAAAAGACTATGGAATATATAAGCTGAACAGATGGATGGAGGAATGGATAGATGGATGGGATACTTAAAGAAGATCTAATTCAATCAAACTGAGCTGCTATGTCTGGAATTCGAGGTTACGCTCTAATAACAAGGTTAACATGGCAGGGTCTGTGCATTTAGAAGGGTTTAAAGCTAATACAAGGGCTAAGTGTGTACAAATACGTGTGAAGATTCCTGTGTGGGTGTCCAAGCTCAACGCCAGCGTGCATACGGCTTGATTTTCAATTGATCTACAAGCATTTGTAGAGTGATAACATGTAGAGATGTTTTCTCACACATATATAAAAATCACAGATTTATGTTTGCATCAGCTTGCATGCACAGCTCTTTGTGTGTGCCTATAAGCTAAGTCAAGAAATCAATGCAATTGTCAGTAATCAAGCGGGAAGCTGTTGCTGTCTGATTGTGTCCTCTGTATTGCTTAGCTTACCATTAAGTCCTTGATGGATGAATCTACAGAATGATGCTGTGCTTGTATTTTCAAAACAAGCCCCATCTCTACTCTCTACATGTATAATGTAACGTTAATAGACTTTAAACACATTAAAGGCACTGTCTTAAGCAACGGTGAGGGAAAGCAGTAAGAGGAGACAGTAGAGAGAGGAAATGATGCGGCACAAACGCTGCTGGAAATGAACCTTAGTCTTTGTCTTTCTGTGGTTCTGACGTAAACAGTCTATAACCTGACATTTCATAACTTTCTTAAGTGCTATTCAGAGTACCTCCATGACCAAAATAGGCATTCCTTCCTGTAGTGATAATGTTTTGTCAGCTAAAATAACTGAGAATACATAGAAGTGAAGAGAAGATGTTTTTACTACATCTGTTCCATGAGGAAGAAAAAAAAAAAAAGGAAAACAGTGGTTTTACAACACAGAAAACAAATCTGAATTCTAATATTTAAAACATTAAATAAGAGACAACTTAAACGTCTAGTGTATCCATAAATTTCTAACCTTCCCCAAAAACTATTTTTACAACACTGATACTTCTCCCTCTGGCAACGTGTCGCTTGATATTCAAAAACCATGCATAATCCCTGTATCAGAAGATGAGATTGTAACCAAATAAACCAACAATTTACCAGCTCCATACTGAAACATTCCAAACAACCACCTATCTCATCATCCTGCAACATCTAATATCCATTTTTTTCCTGTTCTATGATCATTAACATCTCTCTCAACCTGCCAATCCATCCAAAAGCCCCTAATGCTGGGTTTATCTGTGCCAGGCAGGCCTGGTTTGCTCTGATAGATACATGGGATAGCTAGCTGGTGATAAGGAAGGTGGGGGTATGAGGGTAAAGAAGCTGGATGATAAGACAGTAGCACGTCAGTGAGAATGATGCCTGTCATTGGCTCAAGTGACAACTGATGAAGCTAGTGTACATAAGAGATGTAAAGATTCAGAAAGAGGCAGACACCATAAGATGCCTTCTATTGTGTACAGAATAAAATGCAGAAAGAGACTCAGAAAGGCTGCAGGAAACAGGGGAGTAAAGATGGGTGGAGGAGAAGAGGCACAAATTTTCATATAAGCATCTGTCTTAAACTGTCGCTTTAAGTATTAAGTCTGACTACAAGTGAGAGGGAAATCACTTAAAAAGAAGGCAAAAAAGGACATCAAATGCCTCAAGACTGTAATTAGCATCACAAGGAGTGGAACTAAACAGACTGGTCCAGGTGTTCCCAGGTCTGTCTGAGAGTTGTAACACTTCAGCAAGACCACGGACTCTGGATAATGGCTTTGACATTTCAGAGCAGATTCGGAGAAGTGAGTGAACATAAAGCTTGGCTCACTAATAGCATGAAGCAGCACACAAACCACACCGCCACAGACACCACATCTAAAGAAGGGTAAACTTGGCATAACTAGGTCCATGCATTCATACATAATGGCTGCAAGCCCCACATTCCTGACTTTGATGTGATGTGGGCCCCCAAGTGAATGTGCATGTGTGTGTTTATGGGGCCCCACCGAAGTAGGCCCTCTACAGAACAAAGGGAAATGAAAGAAAGTGTTAAATGGGTGAGGAACCGAACAAAAGATTGGTATGCACCCACAATCCCTGGACAGTAGGGGTATGATAAAGAGGTTGAAGAGCAAACAAGAGACTTGTGCACCTCAGTGATTCTGTATTCTTGGCTAGCAAGCTCATTTTACAGCCTACCCTACCACACAATACAAAGCAACTGTGCCTCATTTAATTTCCCACTCAGCCAAATTAACTAATACAATAGCCCAACCACAATTTACTGGACACTAGAGTAACCTAATGCCCGCTTCTTGCAAACACCTCTCAAACCTTTTTCCCTTCTTTCAGCACTTTTGTTTCTCCGAGTCGGGGCTTTCAGATAAAGACCTGAAATCACTCACTTCCTATCGCGTAGTGAGCTTGGCAGAACTTGAGCGCAGCACGACACAAAACAAATATATCTGTTGTTCTCGAGTGGCAGCAGTCATCAGAAAACACACAATTTACTCCTTGATGCGTGTGTGTCTGTGTGCATGTGTGTTTAATGGACTATTGCATTGTTTTCTGTTTCAGAAACAGCAGGAGGATGTTGGCCCTAAGGAAGCACTGGACCCTCTAAACTGTACACTCAAAACAAAAACATCTATACTGGGTTACTGGGAAGCAGTACACTCTATTGTATTTTAGTTACCATGCATTGTTAGAGAAAACAGAGCATCCATTCAGTGTGTACAAATGGTTTCAATGGAATAAACAGTTTTATCTTCCACCAAAAAATTAAATAAAACAAAACCCTTCTGGAGATTTAGTTATGTGTGTATGGCTGACTGTGAAGTAGTATGAAGCTGGGAGCAGATGGAACATCACACATGAGTGACTGATGGCCCTGATGCTTCTATGGGACAAATCCCACTTCACCACACACAGACACACACATATACATACACACCATAGGCAGCCAACACATATAGAAGCCCTGAGCAAACCTTTACCATATGTGGGTCAGACAGTCATACCAAACAGCCTTTTCTTTAAGAGAGCCAAGACAGACAAAGAGCTATGGTGACAATGATGGAGGTGGTGTACCCTCAAACACATGTACAGACACACACGAGCTCTGTGTGTCTGCTATCATAACACTGTATGTCTGGAACGGCTTATTTTAAGGTCTGGGAGGGAGAGCAGACACAAACATGGGTTTTTATTCAAAAAGAAGCTTTATTGGTGCAGAATGATTAAACAATGTTATTTGTATTTGCGGGAAAGTTAGTAAAAGGAAGTCTTACTCGCTTCTGGATATTACTTATTCATGTAGGTTTATTTATATAGATAGACAGTACGAGCACCCAAAAGGCTTAACAACCTAGATTAAGGGAAAGAAAAGGCAACGAAGGCAGTGTGCGTCAAAAATGCAATAACTAGCTGCAGCTCCCAGACAAAAACACACACTCCCACACTTCACTAGTACGCCAGCAATTCTTCCACACACCACCACACCCTAGCACAGGTTTCCTACCCAGTTTCGATTTCCATTTAAAAAGTCCCAGACTAGATTTTTCATGGCCACATTTGTGAGCGAGTACACAGTGCTAGATGTTTATTATGTAAAAAGTTTTAAAATCTATACTATGTGGGCTATTATGTTGTCAAATATCAGCCAGAACACTAGTTGAACGGACTATCCCTCACATAAAGCAATTAACTTTAAACCCCAGATGGCAGATCTGTGTAGGCGTTTTCACTCAGTTGCATGCCATGACGTCTTGCCTTCTCCCTAGAAAAACCACTAACTGTATGATCAGTTTATATTTACAAATCCTACATTTTACATTTTGGGGGGGGGGGGGGGAAACAATAGGCACAGCGGTCTGGGAACAAAATCTTTAACACATTTTGTTTTTAACAGACCTCAAAATAACTCAAATGAAATTCTATACTTTGGAACCTTGTTAGCAACAATAAATCACACATCGTCAAATCTCCTTTTACTTAGAAGCACAAAGAATTCTGGGTATTTCAAGCGCTTGTCTATCACTGTTCCAACTTGAACGAAAAACAGAGTTATTTTAAGCTTTTTTAATGTTTTTTTGTACATTTATGATCTTACACCACAGCACTTGTGTTTTTGTTTTTTCTAAGCTGCACCTGACACGTTCCATCAAGGATACTGAAGCTCACGCTTTACAGTCGATGAAGTCAAATATGTAGCTCTGCAATCTGATTCTGTCATATCAGGTTACTTGCTTTGCCAAATCTTATCAACTGTCTTTGGTATTCGTCCACATGTCTACACCATGGTTATTCATGTGTGAGCCAGTGGCCTTTCACCAGCAGTACTCCCCAAAAGGTCACACACTCGCACACGTGTGCACACACACACATCTACAGCTGCAGAAACATGTAACAGGCTGTGGAGGAAGAGGAGGGGAGAAAACACAAAAGGAAAAAAGAAAAGGAACAAAACGTCCAAGCCACATGTGGTATCTCTCTCCTAGAGCACATGTGTGCATACAATAACATGAAGGTAGGACATGGAGATAGAAAGTGAGCTGCTTTAAGAGCAAATTAAAGCTATTCATCATTGTTGATGCCTTTTAATCCTCACGCTTGCTGAAATTAAAAGCCCTAGTCATTGTTATATCCTTTACTTCTCTGCCAATACATTGCTCTCCTTTTCCTTAATTCATCTATCACGCATTCTTACTCCCATTTCATCTTTCCTTCTTCATACCGTCTCCTTTCTTCCTCTTTTCACCCTCTGAATTAAATGCCTTTAGCTAACAGTCGTCAGATAAGTGTGTGTAGCGAGTTGCTAGACACGGCACAGCGGCAGCATTTCATCTTCCAACCATCACTAAATCACACTAACTCAATCATCTGCATCTCCACGCGCGCGCACACATACATACGCACACAAGGCTGAGAGCGTGAGAAGCCCTGCATCTAGAGAGGTGCTTTACTATGACTGATTTTATCAGCTGTCTTGCAAACGGGGGAAGAAATTGCACCACAACATTATCATATACAATAAGATGAGACTCGAAGATAGAGCTTTCCAATTGAATGCCTTTTTAGTGTCGCCATTCAAATGAGAAAAGACCTCCTCTTACATTGAGGCGAAACACAAATCCCTTATGGGATATCTCAACCAAAACAATATTACACATTTACATCAAAGACTGCTGAGAGGATGTTTACGTTAAAGACAAAGTGCCTAGACTTAAGTCGAGATTTAATATTGATATGTTTACGAGTGTGTTCAAGCAAGAATGGCAACATGTTATAGGATTCCTGAAGTGACATTGGCATCTCCGGATGACTGCGAAGCCTCGAAGCCACTGAGAAACTGTGAGGAGCTCTGCTAACAAGCTGCTAGCCTCCAGACTTATCAGACATAGGAAGGTGGGAAAGTACACAAAGATCGGGAAGAGTGCTTAATGCAACCGGGTGTGGGGGGTGTGGCTTTGAAGAGGGCAGTGAACCACATACAAACACAGAAAGAGATCAGCTGAACAACTCTGTTTGTATTGTGTGTGTGTGCGTAGGAATGTGGAAGGTTGTGTTTGTATGAAAGAAAGTGTATGTGCATACAAACTAAGTGAGGCAGTCAATCAATTTGCATGTGTAGCTGAGTGCTTGCGTGCAGTGAATACAAGCAAAGTGTGCAATTGTGTGCACAGAGTTAATCAACATCAGTCACAATAATAAGGCATCAATTAATAGCTGGAGAAAACGCACAAAAAAATAATAATACACACACCCCCACTCTGATGTGACACTATGCAGCACCGCTTGACCCACCATTTATTAACTATATCAGCCATTCACTAGGATTACAGTGAATAGGACCTCATCTTCAGCTGTAATTACTAAGGTAGGTGTGTGTGCATGCATGTGTGTGTGTGTGTCTCTTCCTGTGGGAGAGCCAAAGTGATTACATGGCCACTGGTGCCTCTAATAACATCTTTTAGGGAGAGAGAGGAAGAAAGAGAGAGAGATGAGTGATTTCCATCTTTTCTGGGTAGGACCAGAATTATGGCAAGGAAATTCTATGGTGGTTAAGATGTGGGTCTGTTTTGACTGTGCTGCCATGTAAGAGTGTGTGCTTGCACGTGTGTGCGCGCGCGTGCAGATTTTTGTAATGGATGTAACACAAGAGGCTAATGGGAGCCACGCCAAAACTACACCTCAGTGTAATGTGTGCCAAACCATTCCTGGCCACAAATGCCTTCCTCTCCACAGCCCCTTTCATTTATTTCTCTCCCGCTCTGTTCATTTTATTTTACCCCTACCTAAAAGTTCCTCTGGGAGGAGTACTTTCTTCACTATAATCTTTTTCCCCCTCTTCTCTTTTGTGTTTAGACACTTCTCTACTTCCCTTAATCCTGACTTTTTTCTTCTTTTTTTAAAGGCCTTTCTCTCAACAGCATATTCCTCTTTTGCTTTTATTCAAAACACAGAAAAGTTAAACTCTTATTTGGCTCTCAAACATTGCAAACGCCCATAACAAGTAAAGAGCGAGCAAGAAAAGACTGGGAGAAGATGACATAAACAAAGTCTAAATGTGCACAGGGCACTAAATGGCACAAACCAGTGAAACCACAGCACTGTCAGCTGGCGACAGAGAAGATGTTTTAAATTAGGAGCAAAGTTACTGGTAACAATAGGAAGCTTGGTGGCTTAAATGAGAGGAGATTTGGAGGGCAGAGAAAAGCAGCGACAGAACACACACATACACGAATAAAGTCTGGCAGCTATAAAGGATGAGGAATGCAGATGGTGTTTAAAATGAGCTTTACCGCGTGGTTTGCAGTGATTTACAGCCGTGGTCGCCCATGTGTATGTATGTGGGCTTAATCAGTGAGTTGCAGGGTGCTAGCGTGGTAGACTTTTCATAGTGTTGTCCTGTAAGTGTAATGTAAGATAGACTTAACCATAACACACACACACACACACACACACACACACACACTTTCATCTTAACCATCCTTTCTCTCTTTTCTTGCTCTTTTTTGTTTTTTCTTCTCTTGTTTAGTCTAGAAAATGTCAGACGAGTATCACGCTAACAGGTGTTTAAAGCCTTCTGACAATCCCAAATATACACAATGGCCAAAAAAAGAAGTAAAACATCACATTAAATAAACTGAAGACAGCAATTGTTTGACATTTTCCGTGTTAATCCAAGTTAACTTTCTGCACTTAGGGCTCGCTCTTTTTCCAAAGGTCAGCACCATCAAGACATCTTGCCATTTGTCAGCAAAACTGAATCTGAAAGTTCACCAAAGTTGAAACTGAGGGGAAAAAACTTGTTGCCCTGTGGGGAAATCCATAAGCTGTTGCAACAACAATGAAATGAACCAATTCCAATAAACACAGAGGTGACAAGGCCTTCAAACATTAACCGTTGAATAATATTTAAACACCCAAATCATGTTGTGATAGTTACTCCACCACAGGTTTTTGCCGGTGCCTATTCTGCTGTATGAGGTGGTCAAAAGTGCAAACTTGGGAGAATGAACAGTGTGTTAGGTTAAGAAATAGTTCTGTTTGTGCTGCGTGTGCTGGTTTCTGTATGAGAGGAGGAGGCACATTCCTGACGTGGCCGCCCTAATCCTACACTTCAATACAATCTTCTATTGCACACCAACCTATCAGCCTCTCTGTACATGTGCCAGTGAGTGCTTGTGAGCATGGTAATGCCTCTGTGTATGTAAAAACACCTCTGTGCACATTTACACTCACAGCCGGGCTTCCCCCTTTTTTTAAAATCATCATCTACCAACACTCCATATGTCAGGGAATAACTGCAAAGACATTGGCATGGCAACCTCAAAACAATCAGCTGAAGGAGGAACACAGAACGAGAAAAGAATGTGTGTCTGCGCGTGTGTGTGTGTGTGTCTGCGCGTGTGTGTGTGTCTGCGCGTGCGTGCGTCTGCGTGCGTGCGTGCGTGCGTCTGCGTGCGTGCGTGCGTCTGCGTGCGTGTGTCTGCCTGCCATGTCTGAATGTTCTTACTTTTGAGTTTACAGGTGATGTGGTACATGATCTGTAGGTCTGGTGGGATTTCTGCCATTAGCTTGACACAGTTGAACTGTGTTATTGTTTGTCCAGCAGGAGGAACCCTGTTGATCTTGGCAGCAGGATAACTGTTTATCCTGAATGTTGGATGGAGAATTTGTGATGGATGAGATTAAAGTTATTTCTGCAGAGTCTGGATGGGAAGAACGGTGTTTTAATAGTTTCAAAATGAAGATGTGATGAAGTATTTACTTGGCAATGAGTAAATTTAAAGAACTGGATTTTTGAAAGCACATTATGGCAGAGTTAGTTTTTTTGTATTTTTAAGTGATCTAGCACTAGGACTGTTCGATATAACGATATGCATCGGATGACGATATGAAAATGTCTATCGTTGTATTTTACGCTATCGTTTGCAAAATCAACTGTTTACGGCAATATTTTTTTTTCATTGTTTTAATGGTCACTGTATAATTTCCCGAAGTTCTCTCTTCCTCTTATATTTAATATAGCCACACTACAGACGGACAAGCCATTGTTTTTATGAGTTGTCCTTAGCATCAACGACAGTAAAACGATCGCATGGCTCTGCCGTCCGCATGTTTATTTTCCACACAAACCTTTCACAATCAAGCTGAAGATCCTGTTCAGATTTTTCAAAATAAACTGAATCACGTGAAACAGAATGCAGAGTGTTTACGCATGAGAAGCTAAAAAGAGCCGTCAGGTGTTAAAAAACTAAAGCTTAGAACAGGCTTTTCCCCGCAGCACACCGTGTAATAAATACTCTCAGAGAAAATTGAGGCCGTTTCAACTTATGTAACACTCGACTCCAGGTACACGACACCCAGCTGAAAACACTTCACGCAAGTCGACTTGCCCGAGGTTCACAGAATTAGCTGAAAATGTAAAATTTTTGTGATATACATCGTTATCGGGACGATAAATGTCTTATATCGGGATATGAGATTTTAATCGCACAGCCCTCTCTAGCACTGCTGTTTCCGTTAAGTGAAAAGAACTCATGCTCTTTCTCCACCCAAGCAAAGACAACATTGGGTTCTGTCTGAAACCCAAAGCCTGACACAGCAGTATGGTGAGACCAAACTGAAACATTAACTTTCCCCAACCAGCTTTTATACCATCTCTCTTTTCTCTTTTCCCAGGTGAGGCCACCCACTTTTCCCCCAGATTACCAACTCTTGTTTGGGGATAAGCCAGAGAAGAATGTCCCTGGCTTGGGTTTAGCCCTGCTGCTGGGAATTCACCTCTGAAATTAAAGGAGGAGAATGCAAGAAGAACTGGGAAGGCTGCCACAAGCAGGAGTCAGAGCAATGTGCCTCCCAATACACCCTTTCAACACATTTTTTCTTTCACCGATTCATCTCTGTGTTGTTCATTCAGCGCTTTCTCTCTTTACATTTTTATTTCTCACTCTATCTCATAGCTTTGTTCCCATTAATTTCCCCAACTCCCTCCCTGCTGGACCATTCTGCACTCCTAGTGTGCCGTAATGGCCCATAGGGAAAGCCTTGGCTGCTGCCCACCAAATACAACAAGCATGACTGATTCAAGAGCCAAACGACTGGACTGGACTGGACTGGACAGAGGGGAGAGGAAATGTTGTTCTCTATCTGAATATGAGGAGGGGGGGGGTGCGTGAAACTCCAATAAAAGCTGAAATGAAACAATTACTCAAGGATCTGAAAGACAGAAGTCGAGACAAAAAACAAAAAAAAACAAAACGAACCAAACCAAACACAAACACACATGCACACGCACACCTATACCTCAACATTATTTAAACACTACACCGTTATGTGTGTGAGAGCAACAGAGGAGAAGGGCAGAGGAGTAGAAAACACACAGTGACATTTACCAGATGTCCTAGGCATGTGTAGAGAGAGGCACACACGCTGAAACAACTAGCTACTTGATCCTTTATATTATACATGAAATGACACCAGTGGAAACAGGATGAGGATGATACATTTTTGACATTTCCTCCATCCTAGACTGCAAAATGTTCAAAACATTTCCCAATATCTTAACATTTTAACTAAAACAATTCAAATTCTCTTGCAAACAGACCATTTTTAGTGCAAATTTCCAACTAAAGCCAACACACAAGTCAGTATGTGTAACAGTAAATATAACTACAGTTTGAGGAAAGGAGGTGGGGTTTTAAAAAGTCGAAGTTTTGCGTCGGTATTTTAAAAAGTTGCTAGGTTTGTTCTCAGTTCCTGTTTGGTAAGTTCTCAGTTGGTTTGAGTTAGTTGGAAAAACATATTGAACCTTGTTATCAGTCATGTAGACTAATGGCAGAATAAGTGAAGAGTAGAGTAACAAGAAAAGGTAGAAACATTAAAGCACTTGAGATGTTTGCTGAGGGAAGGAGAGAGAGGATGGGATGGGATGGGAAGGAAGGGTGGGACACCCTCCGCTCAGGAGAAGACAATGAAGACAGACTTAGCACACTGTAACCACTACACTGTAACACTGTGTGATTAAATGAACCAAAATACTGGTTGATGACAGCAGCTGTGCTGTCAGATCGGCTACTGGCATTTAAAATGAGTCACGAGTCTGCTGCTGGATATGATTGGATAGTCTATTGGTAATAGCTGCTAATCAATTGGATGATGTAAAAAACACAGAGAATTGCCCAAGCTCATCTATACGGGGTGCTGCCCTGTGTTGTAGCACATCTCAACAGTGAAGGGGGGTGAGGTAAATATAAAACACCAGAGAGCATATGTTGTATTCCTCCCAATGAGAAGAGCTGTAGGGTAATAAATTATTAACGCGCACTTCCCAGTTGATGAAAAGCAATGACAGGTACACACAACCTGGAAGCAAGAACAGCTTTGCTGCCTCTGGACTTTGCTGACTAGACTCCTTGTGAGATTCTATATGTAGGCTTCAAGCATGGTGTGCTACACTTAAATAACATCTATTAATACCGCCACTGCTCAACTAGAGGCACTTTACACTACCTTATGTAACCACAGAGGGCACAGATAGGGACTGACTATAGCTATATAAGGAAACATAACACACAACAGCAGCACAACAGACTCCACACACTGCCTTTGGTAGGGATGCACCAACCTGACGTTTTGAGTCCAGATACTGATACAGATAGCTTGGCTTTGTGTACCAGTTGACACAGAGCACTGATCTGATACCAGTTTTAAATTAATAAGCTGTTTCTTCACTGAGCCAAACAAACTTATCTTGGCCTGATCTGACTAAAGAATGTGCTCCTAATACACCTCAGGCTTTTTTCCATGTTCTTAAGCATAATGTAATCTTGCAGTTTTATGCCAACAAGCAAGAAAAGGCTCTTTTTGGATGTAGTCCACACATGATGCAATGCTCTTTGTATTTTCTGCACCGTCACTTAAATTCTGACTTTCAGTGATAACCTCTGTGCCAAGTCTGAAGCACTTGTGTGTCTAAATTCCACAAATGCATGTGTGCGGCCTGCTTTTAAAAGGATTTTCCACTGCAGTTATGACATGTTACTGTGGCTTATTCCACACCACCTCACTAGTAGTGTAACTGCATCTGGACTGATTTCTAGATCATCACTTTTTTTCTTTAAAACATGACTTTGTCAAATTCTTTGCATCACAATCAGATGTCTTATATCCACTGGCAATTCTTTCCTCTCTTTCCAACTTTCCATGTTGAGCCATTTCCAGTCTGGTGACAGGTGGTCACAGCTCATTTAAGACCCTAGCTTATGAAATTAAGCTAACTGGAATCACAGGAGTACTCTGCTGTGGTAACAGGTTTTTTAAAGCTATCACATGTGTATTTACTTTTGTTGTGATTTCTTTGGCTGTTTCAACTTTGGGTTCTTTTGCACTTTAAATATATTCTCTGATTTGTAGCTTTGTTGGTCCTATAGAAATGCCATTTGATATTTAAGTAATACTTATGAGTACAGTCACTTCTGTAATATAATACAAGTATTATGTACAAACACAAAAACACAAGCCAGCAAGCAGGCTCAGATACACTCCAGGCATGCCATAGCAGCAGTGCTTGAGCAGCTGGTGCGACCAGGTGGAAGACAGATGCCCCGCCTCTGGTTTGGCCTATAGCCATGGTAACAAAATGGGGCCTGACCAATGGCTGCAGTCTCTCAGGAGAAGGTTGGGAGGGGTTTGGTTGACACCCAAAGCTACCCAGATGATATGGCCCACCCACGTTCAACCACATTGCTGCCAAATTATGACAATTTAGAAGCTGTAAATGACTTGCTGTATCCTTCTGTGGGTGCCTAATTTCATCCAGGGCTGGGCTACAGTCATACAATTACAATGAACAGATTTGGCAACATTTATAAACACAGGGGCAGTACTAAGCAAACAAGAAACTTATTGTTTGACAACTTTGTTCTTGTTCATCAGTCTTTTGTTTCAAAATGTTTGTTTCCCACATGAAGAAAACTGAGTTTATGTGATTTACAGCACCCAAAACCAGAGCTACAATATTATCTTCAAAGGCCTGAACTTAAAGCAGTCACACAGGGTCAAAGAACAAAACAGACAGAAGGGCAGTGATGAAAACAGAGGATAAAAGGAGGAATGATAAATGAGGAAAAGAGAAGAAAGTTCAAGAGAAATTTAGTGAGAGCGCTTCTGATACCAATGGTTACTGGCTGTCATTTACTAACACATTATCTGTGTATGACTGTGCTGCTCTGTTTCAATGAGGTGCACAAACCAAGGCAAACACAGAGAGAAAGAAACAGAAGAATGGATCTAAAGCTGTGGTTAGCAAGAGGAAGAAAGCGGAAGGACATACGAAAGTCAGAGTTTAACAAAATTATATAAAGTGTGAAAGAGCTGATGATGAGACACTGGTGATTGGTCACTTTAAACCAACAACAGAGATGCAAAACGATCCCAGCAGTGACAAAGACTAATCTAAATTCAGCTCTCTTCTTTTTGCCTCCTGGCAGCTTTGACCAGAATTCCAAACCTTTAACCTGCATGGAGTGGAGTTTATTTACTCAAGGACATCCTTTACCTCTATTCAGGCAGGGGGACGTTTTATTAGTGTTCCATGTTCCATCTGTTCTAAACTTTGCTGGTAGTACAACAGGTATATTTAAAAGTGCTTGAATGTTCATCTTCTGTACCTACTTGTACAGGGTTGCAAGAGAGCCAAGTGCAACCAAACAGTGACATCAACGGACTGTATGCCACTGATTGGGCAGGGAGCAAACTCACTGGATGAGTCATGGGAACGACCTCTTCAAAAGAATCAAACTCACCAGTTTTTTAAACCTGGGAATGAGGGACGAGGTGCAGGCGTTTTTATAAATGGTGGCTTGGTGGTTGTGTTGTGTTGCAAACAAATGACTTCACGGGACTCCCTGCGCACATTGAGGTGGGACTCAATTATAATAGAAACAACCAAAACAGAGTAGAGTCAAGTTGAGTATGTGCTGGTGGAAAAGAGGCATAAGGGAACAAGCATGTGTCATGTTTTAACCAAATACAGTGAAATTGAGGATTTTCATTCAGTTTGCTGATTCTTACGACATTTCCCTGCAGGCTCTCACTTGTTAGTGGGCTACGAAACTGTTTGGCAATCACGCTAATTTTAGTTTAATTACAGAATTTAGTAGTGTGGTAAAAGCCCAAACCCCAGGCTGTGGTTACATGCAGCACTTCCTTTTCCTCATCCAAATCAACAGTTCAAACAGAAATACATGCAGACACTGAATTACACAACTCAATTCCATGTCCATATGTATGTATATCTATATCTATCTATCTATATCATCATCTGTGTACACAATCTAAATATAACTCCGTTGACTTAAACAGGGGGTAAATCTTATTCAGCTTGTGATGGTGAAATTCCAACACAAACACACACACACACACACACAGTGCTGGCACTGTAACAACACTGTTGGACTTAAGTTTAACACTTGATGTAATGGCTTAGGCAACAGGATACTGTAGTACACTATCAGCATCTGAAGAAACACCTCCAGCGCCCGTGTTTGTTTTTATGCGTTTCCCTGACAGAGCAGAGTCCGACATGTGTTACTGGACATTAAATCACCACTCCCTGCCTTCTTCCTCTTCACTTTGCTTTCCAACAGCTCTCTCCCATTTCCTTCTGCAGGACAGTTTGAATAAAATCAAGACAAAGAGCAGAGGAAAGTGAAGAGTGTGAATTAAAATGTAATGCTCTGACAAAAAAAAGGTTAAGTTAGCGAGAAGGCTGCCCTGGGAGCAAAACAGGCGAGAGGAGAAGAAAGCACAGCAAAGTTTCCAGACAGTCAGCTGAGTGCACTGGACTGTCACAAGACTGCTTTTTATAGAAGTACTCTTTATTGTGTCGTACTCTCCAACACACACGCACACACGCACACACACACACACACACACACACACACACACACACACACACACGCATATCTTATCCTTTTCCTTTCTCCAAGTGCACCCCACACAGAGAGGACGTGTGTATGAGAGGAGGAAGTTGTTCATATAGAAAGAGGAAATCCTTCTTCCTAGATTTCTCACATAAGCAAAACCACAAACACGTGAACAGACAATTGCACAGGCAATCAAAGAGATCAGCCCTGCCCGGAGTTGCTGTTATTTATATAGCAACACACAACCCGATGACACCATTCCAGCTGTGCTAACTTGAGTTGAAGCCAAAGAAATTAAATGTCCACTCTCTCACACAGTTTATGGCAAATTGATGTGATTAGATTAACTCAAAATCGAAGCGAATTACAGTGAAAGTGAGGCGCTAATATAGCAACCAATCAGCTGTTTACACTCAAACACACAACTATATGTACAAAGAGCATCCAAAAACCCAATATGTAACTCAACATGGGCGGCTCTTATGCAAGTTAATTGAATTCATTAATTTCTTCTTCTTCTAACCCTTTCTCTCCTTTTCAAAACTACAAAAACACAACAGACGCTAACAATTTCCTCAAAGGGTAACCAGACATTGCTATTAGCTCATTAAGAAGGAGCCCACATGCTTGCTTACTCACTCTCTCCACTCAAAAGTAGAAAAATTCACATCCCAACAGACCTAGACATGCATACACAGAGAAAACACACACGCGCGCACGCATATATACACCATTAAGCAGCAGCATGGGTGCTCAGCAGGATTTAGAGGACAATTAAAAAGCTCAATTAAACCTATATTCTTACTTTGAGAAATACACATGTTACAGATGGTGTGGCATGCTCTCTTTGCGTTTAAAAACACACTTTGGTGCTTTCCTCCTGGGAAAAATCGCAGGAGGGATGTAGAGAAAGGAGGGAGAGATTTGATGTAAATACGTCTAATGGTTCTGTGTTGAGATAAGTGCCTGATGAAAATGTATCCCACATCCTTGAAATGCAATACTGCTGATACTGATATGATATTACACGTTTTCACAAGGCAATTCACTTCTATGGCTGGAAACCCCTTAATGTTTGTTCACTCAGTGATTATAGCTGGAGATAAAGTGTTTGTGTTTTTCCACAGAGACATTCACAAGCTTGTTTTCCCCCCTTTCATGTATCGTTTCCTCTTTCGGGCCATATTTACAGGTCTGCCTTTGAAAACTGTGCCCATTCGCTAGGCGTGCTTGCATACCCCCTTCCACCTCTTCACACCATTTCCAGTAAAACCAAATATCACAGTCCCATTGTCTTCCTATCCTGCATCCTCCATCCAGGGCCAAGTCTGTTAAGTTAGCCAGCGCAGGAATCTGCTGTTCGTACGTGTGTACTTGTGAGCTCACAAATTTAGAATACACAATACCTTCCTGTTCATAGAAGTCAAAAGACACAATCTCACGCACAGAAACGCACGCGTGTGCAGGAGGCAGATGGTCCAACCTGTAGGTTTTCCACGGCCCATTTGTGGAAGGGCAATGCTTCACTATCCGCCCTAACCGACTGCACGCACACACACAAAAATACACACTCACTCACACATGCAGAGAGGGCAATAAATCCAAACCAGCACAATACAACCCCCGCAACGGACATGGCAGAAGCAATAGCTAATGCCAGAGAAAACATTTCCAAGAGTTCATCTGGAGGTAAACTTGATTCCTGCTCACAGAAGGGCATGCGATGCAGTTCTTCAACAAAGGAGCAACTTGGCAGCATAGTAAAGACTTTATTTTGGCCAATCAAACTGACAACCTCTCCAAATTTAATTGTTAAGGCAAGTAATTAAATCTGCCAGGATCATTTAAACCTCAGCTTTTCCCTAACGGTTAAATGTATCATTATTTATGTTTCATTATTAAGCACTGCTTCTGTAACATTCATGAAGTTATAGAAGTTTACAATGAACTTTGCTCTTTATCAGAGTATTTAGCACTTGTACCCTCTTGTGGTTGTAGCTACAGACCCACATTTTTAAGGGTGAGCTTACATCTTTTTAGCTGTTTAAAATTTTCAATCACTTCTATTCAGTGACTTTAATGCTGTATAAAAAGCTAAAATCCATGTCTCATTTTCAAAGGCCTGAAAATCATCACAAAGTCTGCGCTAGAGCTGGGCGATAGAACGATAACGATATGTATCGCGATATAACTTTTACTCGATAGAGAAATTAAACTATCGCGATAGACCTCGCCGCTCTTGTCCTCAAAAAAAAAAAAAAAAAAAAAAAAAAGGTCAGCCAATCCAAATTAAGTAGCGCAGAGCCGAACCAATCACAGCCGCAGCGTCACGTCGCGTGACTTGTTACGTACAGCACAAGTGCCAAGCCGCACGTGTGTTTGTTTGGGAAGCAGCCAGCGGGTAATGGAGCCAGCGCATAATGGAGGAAATGAGTGTGCCGACTAGAAAAATCAACTGAGCGTGACCGAAGAGAAAACAGATGATGGTTCCAATGCCGGAGAGATTGTCGAACGGAAGAGCCATAGAAGTTCCGTAGTTTGAAGGTATTTCGGCTATTTCAAGTCTGACAAAAAACGTGCACTGTAAATTGTGCCGAAAGCAAGTCTGGAAATACAATAAACTGGTGCATGCGTCACACTGTGCGCCACGTTATTGTTTCGGTGAAATGAATTTCTACAATACTGTTACTGTTAATTGTACTCTCTGCAGTGTTTAAATGCTTACATATACACACAGTTACTGTCCCTCCACACATACGACTCGGTTCTGCTTCTATGCCCCAGCTTTGTTTACTTTTTCCCACCGAGGCTTCTAGACTTCTGATTGGCCAACATTTCTGCACGGTTAGGAATCTAGCGCCACCTGCTGCTTTGGCATGTTCATAGCAGCGTTTTCCTTCATTTCTGCCTTTATGTGTGGACGGGATTATTTTTTAAAACGAAAACGGAAAATCTCCGTTTTCAAAAATACCCGTGTACGTGTGGACGTAGCCTCAGTCTCTGACTGGAAGCGCTAATTCGTCATTCGGCTTTTGTCAGACTAAAGTAACTGTTAAAACTGTTTGAAAAGCTCAGCTATACAACAAGGAGAGATTGAGAATTTCCTTTTAGTTCTCAGTTTATTTGATATTGACAAAAGTTAGTCAGTTTTGTCTGTTCTTCTGTAAAACAAACTAAGATTTATTTTTAGAATTAATATTTTGTTTCTAAGTGGAATTGACAATTTAGTCTGTTTCGTTTGTTCTATTTTGAAACTTAAACGCTTTAGTGGCTGCCTTTTGTGTAGTTTGCAATATTTGCCTTTATTTATCTGAAAAAGTCTCATGTTCCTTAAGTACATCTACCCTGTTGAACTTCATCCATCCATTCGCGTCCGCTTAATGGATGAACTTATTATGGGAAATAAATATTTAAATAAAAACAAGCTGCTGATTATTTCAAATTTTACTTGTGAGCAACGGCACAATTAAATCTTACAAATATAGTTATTTGGCTTATATCGTGATAGATATCGTTATCGCCTGAAATGAAAAAAACATATCGTGATATGAAAAAAATCTCATATCGCCCAGCTCTAGTCTGCGCTGTTTATAAAACAGAGCCATCGATGCAGCACAACCGATTCTTGTCCTTTGTATTAGGTCACACGTTAATTAACAGTTCAAGCTTGTGTAATGTTTACTGTTCATAAGACAAACTCAACCAGTAAAATAAAAGTAGGACCAGAGTGTTGTCCTGTGGATTATTGCTACACATGCATTGTTAAAAACTGAAAGCCTTATATCTCGTGGGAGTCAATGATTCACAAATCCCAGGCTTGTGGTCAAAAACTGTCCAAGTAAGAAGCTCTGACAAACATCAGATGGTATTTGCAAATTTAACAATATCTCCCTCTAACCAAAAATTAATCTTCCACTCAGTTTTTTTCTTTCTAAAATGATGGTCACACTAACAGCTAACTGATCGTTTGTAGCAGTTTATTGGTGCGATCTCAGAGATGTAGCCTCAATTTTCACCATCACCTTGCTTTATAAACATGCTTTTATTTTCGGTCTCTAGCCTTCCTAAAATCTTAACCCCGGTCTGCAGCCACCTGCGGCCTGAGAGAAATAGCGATGAACACACACACTCTCATCCAGACGTTCACATTTTCATGCACGCAGGCACATGTGGAGCAATTTGCATTTTCACACCCACAAATGCAAGTGCAAGAACTGTGACACACACACGCACAAGCGAACACATACACAGAGAGAGAGTGCTAACTCAGAGCTCGAGTTGAGAAGTCCCAGTGGGAAAAGCCACTTTCCGGAACATTTTACCCAATTTGCATTGCTCCTGGCTCAATCGCTCTCTCTGAGGAGATGACTTGGGAATTGAGAACAAGTCAGAAAGAGAATGTGTGTGTGTGTGTGTGTGTGTGTGTGTGTGTGTGTGTGTGTGTGTGTGTGTGTGTGTGTGTGTGAGTAAACGTATGTATCTTCTCCAAGTGTAGGGAGGAGAAAAAACAAAAATCGGTGTGTCAGTAAAGTCAGCACAAGAGAAATATGCATTTAAGTGCAAAAGAAAAAGCTTGTTTGGGCATTTTAAACACTGAATACCCACTTGTTCAACTATTTCTTTCATCTACCTAAGCACTCAGTTAGTCAATACTCTATTTATTTCAAACTCTATTAACTGAAGTATGCAGGTCAGGTCTGACTGCTAATGAAATTGGCTCTATATAACTGTGCTTCAATGAGAGCGTGTACATGACAAGTGTTTTATACACAGCATTTACAGACTTCACTGGATGTGAATCAAAAGTCTATAACCAAGTACACCACCTCATGTTTTGGTCAACACCTAAGCTTTCATAACATGAGGATATGGCCTTTTGTGGCTTGTAGTCTACTGGGGACCCTGCATTTCTAAATCTGTTCCTCACAAACAGCCTGAGAGGGAGATGCAGGAGCAATGCCTTAGAGACGTGATGCAATGAGGAGTCAGAGATGCAAGCAATCAGTCTGATTAAGAGTGTGTGTTTTGTGTGTGAGCGTTGCCTCTCCTCACATCTCCTCTCTCTTTTGTTCCAGTTGTAATCCCTCACTTGCCTGTGAGGTCTGACATCATGTTATCTGGTTAGGTATACAAGGTAAAGAGAGGTTCAAAATAAACATGTCTACTTGAAGAATAAGATGACAATGAGGTACAAATTATTTATAAAATGAGAACTGTTGAACTCCTGCAGCTGTGTGTTGCCAAATTCCACTGAAAGAGGAGTAAAAAGCAGGGATTTAGACACATTTCTGCCACTTTCACGCTCTGTGAATAGTAAACTTTCAGCAAATGACCAACATTTTTAAAATCAATCCACATTACTGTGTACAATACCTCTCACCAGGTCTTTACTTTCTGACCCTGGAGGTCGCTAACAATTACAATGCTACTTTTTATCAGAAGGAACGATCGAAAGCTAATTTCCCTTAAAGCCTGTCTCTTAACTCTAATCACCCGGAGGGACAAACAATAGCCAGGAGCTCTGAAGTCCAACCTTCTCCCAGATTAACTCACCTCAGGACCCTTCCAATAACTCTAAGTGGCTTTGTCTCATTAATACACTATTTGGTTCTTAGTAATAGCAGTTTTAAACTATTTTCCACCAATTGCAACAGCGTGGCTTTCTAAGTTCCTCAAACAAGCTTGTGAGTCCGTTGGTCTGTTTGTAATCTTGCAAAATGTTTATGCATGGAGGTAAATCAAGTTTTCTTAATTTAATAACATTAAAGCTGTGCATACATTTACAGAACTGTAACACCGAGTTGGGATTAGAATAAAGGTCTAAATAAAGGGTGATGAAAGCAGTGGGCCCAACAGGTCCATGGCCCCTTTACCACTGACAGGCCCTATCACACAACTCAATTTTGGTGTATTTATAACTTCCCTTATTAAATACGAAGTATAATAATGGGTGTAGTCTGAGAATTCACTTGCATCTGGTGCGATCTCATTCGTGTTAGGCAGTGATTAAAGGAGCAGGAAGTCTGAGCCAGTTAACAGCCATACCAAGCCAAGTGGGATGGTAATACACCATTAATGTTGTTGTGTGTCTGGGTACCGTTTAAAGTTTAATTACAAAATATCCCTAAGTACTATTCTACAACAAAACACAGTTGCCTTTTAAACAACAAGGTATACAAAGAAATGTGTATGTCAACCTTAGTGTGACAGTCGGTGAAGGATCTGTGTAATAAACATATTGTAACCTACAGCATTGATGTCAAATCATACTGTGAGCTTCCTTCACACACACATGCACAGCATTGCAGAAATTTCCAAAGGTGAGTAGGGTACAATTGCAGCTGTGCCCGTTACTGCACATGAACTTTATCTGGCTTCTCTCTGTCTTTCCAACACACTTTATTCCCACCGGCAGTCTTGACCCTCTTGCCTCCTCTTCCCTCCACTGCATTACTAAATGCAGCCATTTTGGCTCCCCTAGGGCCCATGATAGAGCTTTGGTCGCCTCCTGGCCACATTAATACCACTAGGAGTGTAATGAAACTATGGATTTTCCATCGGAGCTCTGACACTAACTGCCTGTTTGCTGTGCATCCACTCTGTGCTATGCTGTTCTCCACTGTACATGTACAGAGGAGAGATTTCCCCAACAACAATAGCTCGTTGTTGTTTTTTCTTTCTGGAAATTGTTTTTCAACTGGATGGCATTATACTAAAAGTCAAATGAGTTACTGGCAAGCTTTTAACAGATGTTAAAAGAACTTTGTGTAAGATGTATTTTTACAGCAAAATTTTAAAAATAATAATAAAAAAAGAAAAACCTTGTAGTTGTAAGCAGATGCACTATCAAAGCAATGAAGTGTAGAATGAATCCTGTCCACAGCCACTGTGTCGTGCATGAATGAACACATACACACACACCTGAAGCCAGACTGAACGTGCAGAAGGAGTTTGTGTGTGTGTGTGTGTGTGTGTGTGTGTGTGTGTGTGTGTGTTGCCTCTGCAATTTTATTTCTCCCTCGCACATCCCTCTCTCTCTCCTTACACACACAAATGCACACAGGGGTAAACATGACCTACAAGCCCACTTATTTCCAACCCCAGCTGAAACTGCATTCCCACTGTTGTGGTGCACAACTCTAACATTCAGCAACATTGCAGCAACCCAGTTTCAGTGTTGTGGCTGCGTTGAAATCCCATGGCTGAATCACAAACATCAATGCTCCCTGTGACTCTCTCTCTCTCATCGTTCTTCTTCCTCACTATTGCCAACCGTGGCTGCCCTGACTACTGTTGCCATGGCAACCGAGGAGCAGGCCCAGCGCTGAGGGATTTGGAGACAAGTTGGAGTAAAGACCTCTATGTTATTGGAGCCTTATTATTGGGTGTGCACTTGTGTGACTGTGCTTATTGTTGTATGCTCAAAATGCTCTGATATCTTCTGTACGATAATAAAACGGGGCTCTCGTGGGACCACGAAAGCCATAGCCTGCCACTGCAAAGCAGGATAAATATCAACTAAGGAGCATGGAAAGCTAAACAACACAGTACACGTGTATTAGTCCATCACTGATTTAACTGCAAAAGAGCAGTTAAAGAGAATATAGCTAACCAAAGAAGTCTGTGTACCCACAATCTCTGTCCCTTCCCTCTCTTAAACACCCCGTGTACTGGCCATATCAATTCCAAGGTTATCAGTAATCCAATAGGTTTCCCTGGAAGCAGGCGGTTTTCCAGAGACACAGTCAATATCCTGAAAGTAGAAACATCCGGAAGGGATTCCTACCAAGTGTTCGTTCTTTCTCACTTTCTCAGTGACAAGACTACCTTTCTGTACTTTTCTCTCTCTCTCTCCCCCCGCTTCTTTTTTATCTTGAGAACAAATTTTTCATTGACATTCAAAGATCAGTGCATACCGTGACATGCAAACGTTTTGAGACAAACACCAGCACCCACATATACACAGGAAAGCAGAGAAGATCTACAGACAGGAAAACACTCTTCAGTGCCACACGGCAAAAACTGTCAACCATTCCTTTAAAGCACACACATGCAGACACACAGCAAGGTTAAAGTGAGAGGTTGTGGTGTTATTTCTGGGCCACTGGTTCACTGCCAGTGACCCATAAATAAGACAGCACATGGCTCCTATGGATATTACTGCATAGCTGGGAGTCCTCTGGCTATAGCTAGAAGTGGATACGGACTCCTGATGATCCATTTAGGATGGGTTTGCACAGACTGAAGCTCAGCTCTTTACTGATGACAAACAATTGAGTCTATATAGGAACTCAAAGATAACTACTTTAAACCATAAACTTTATATAAAAGATGGTGTTGTCGTGGTGGCTATGCCCAAGTGGTTAGTGAAGTGCAGCATTTCAGCGGTTGCCCTGTTGTTGTGGTCAATCCAGATGTTACAGGCAAGGGATGAATCTGCCTGAGAAACTCAGCTGTCAAATCATGAAGTAGCTTTAATAGTTCCTATTTGGCAGACTGGGGAGCTACAATCATGTTTTACATACAGTCTATGGTCCACGTGATCTTTCGCTCATTTACAGTAGAAAAAGGCAAGAAAACTGCCCATTAAATATTTACACAATGCTTTTTCCTACGAACCTCTGTTGCTAGAGTACTTTCAGAGTGTGATGCATGTCTTTGTACATATGGGGGCTTATGCTCATGGTTCCTTCCTGTTTTTCCAATTGTGTGTGCATCTGTGCCTGCCTTCATTAAAGACTGAATGTGTACAATGTGTGTGTGTGTGTGTGTGTGTGTGTGTGTGTGTGTGCGCGCGCTCTCTGAGGACCCCGCTTGCGGTACTTTAATTAGCCTAATCCAACAGCAACACATGGATGGAGGAGCATAGTAGGAGAGGGATGTGAGGGTGGTTGGAGGGCGTGGGGTGGCAGACAGAACAAAATCTCTCTCCCTCTCCATACCATTTGTTACTCCCCCTCCAAAGAACACAACATGCACACACCTCCATCTTGGCTCTTGGCAGTGCAGTTGCTGGCCAGGCCATTGTAAAATCCACAGGGAGGGGGAAACAGTCTTTGAAACGGCCACATGGGCTGCTGGAGGCCAGCTATACCATTCCCAGGGAGACAGCATTCAAACCATAGCCACGCTAAATGACCAATTAAATATAATAGCGAGGGCTTAATTGGTGTTAGCCAATTTAGAATGACACTGTGCAATTAATGTTATAGAGAAGATATAGAGACGACTGTTGGGAGTGTCTGTGTGCATTGGTATGCTAATTCAGCAACCCAAACCAGTCTTTGTGTCTAAGACCATTTTAGCAAGAAAGGGGATAGATGGAATTGTGCAAGAAAGGAGGGCGGCAGGGGGTGTAAAGAAGGTAGATGAAGTGAGATAAGTTGGGAGGAGAAAAAGAATGACTGCTGGGGGAGAGTGGGTGGGGAGCAAGGGAGAGAGTGAAAGAGGGGGGAGTGAACAAAATTAAAAGAAAAAAAAAAACAAAAACAAGATGCACAAACAAATGCTAGCCTTGGGAATAGATGCAATCAGCTCAGTCAGTCAGCTAATGACCAATTCCATGGAGAAAAGTGAGACGGAGAAAGACCGATAGTGTGAGTGAAGCAAAGACAGAGAACAGAAGGACTAAATGGAAAGGACAAGAAGTGCAAGAGGAACAAGAGAAACATGGAAAAGAGAGACTAATCAGGTTGAAACATTTGAATTTAATAAATGGATGGATAAATTACCAAAAGGAGACAATTGCATAATTTGGATATGGGATTAAAATGGGGAATATAAGGACATAAAGTGCCTCACCATTTTTAAAGACTTAGCTGGCGGAAATGTTAAGTCACAAGGTCAGCTACACCAGTAACAGGGCTTTTTTTCTAGCTCCAGTAATACTAATAAGAAGACCCTAGATAAAGTGGAACAAGAGTTGGTCCTGAAACTGAAATAAGTTCACTTTAGCCAGCTGTTACTCTAAGAGACTGGGCAGAGGGCATAAGACCAGTGTGGGGAATTGGCTTTCCGCTTGGCTATCACATACTCTTACGCTAACAGGATTACCCACAGGGTGAGTGCAGTATGGCCAGAAGTGGTCATGAGGCGAGTGGTCTGAAAGCAGGCAGGCTTGGGGCAAGATACAAAGCCAGCTAACACTGTGACAAGGTTTCAGGCTCAAGCTATTACCCCGGGGGGGGGGGGGCACAGGACAGAGGGGTAATTAGTTAGACAGCGGGAGATGCCATCATGCTGTGTGAGAAGGATAAACGCAGGGAGCTGTTGTATTTGGACTTGTTTTTGTTCGTGTATCTCAAAAGTATTTTGAAGTGTGTGCATTTTAAAAAAAACAAAAAAAAACACAGAGAGACGCAGTCTGAATTTCATGGCCTTGAAGTGCTACTAAAGCCTACAACGTCCATTTGATGTCACACACTTCAGAAAAAGACATTCACAAATTACAGTAACAGAATATGCAGTCACCTCATACAACACTGTATGCAAATATACGCAGGTGAGTGTGAATGCAAATGTGTGTTTGTTTCCCTACTCACAAATGTTAATCATCTTAACGTCACTAAACCACAGGAACTAATCAAAAACAATCTATTAAGAATCTATTAGCTTTGCAACGTGTAATCTGATAAGCCTGCTACAGTTGTTTCCCATAGGAGGCTGCGTGCACGAGTGTGTGCACGGCAGTGCCGTTTGCATTCTTCACAGTAGATTAGCCAATTTGATAGTAACTCACATATTTACACTCATCATTTGGTGTAATGGAGATGGAAAAGAATCCTTGTATTATCTTTTTTTTTATTATTATTATTTTTTTCTCAGAGAAGCATCAAAGTGCTGTGCCTGCTTCCATTATGTGTCCTACTTCTGTGTCAGGGTATCCGTCCGTAAACAGTTGTTGATTTCTTCCATTTAATGGCTAAGAGGTTAAGCTTCCACATGTGGCTGTAATGGGCTTGTGGTGAGCTGTGTAGCGAGTTGAAGACAGTCTCTTTTAAAACCAGGAACATACATACTGTGAGCTGCTGAGTTTAATTGGAAAGGAATGAGCGTATGAGACACTGTGTGACTGTGACTGTATGAGAGATATAGCCTCCAAAGGTAATCTTTGCCTGCTGTGTCACTCATGACCAAACCTCCGGACACTGTGCTGTCCCAGTGTGTTTCCAAGTTGGTATATACCTGCATGAATGGGCTCATTTTACCTTTCAGTATGAGCTATGATATTCCCTCTAGTGCGTGTGTGTGTGTGTGTGTGTGTGTGCGTGCGCGTGTGCGTGTGTGACCTGTCAGAAATAATGACACCATGAGTCCTGGCATTGTGCCATCCACCAGGTGTGCTCTTGGCTGTATCAGCTGCCATAGACAGAGCTCTGCTATAATTCTATGGAACTGATGCCTTAAAGAAAATCATTATTTGCTGGAAAAAATACACTAAGCGCATCAACAGTATATTGTGATTTTCACTATTGTACAGTAAAACTGAGTGCAATTTTAAAAAGTGCATGTAACTTTCACACACACATATCATATGGAGAGCAGGGACTCTTTGATGTTCCACCCCGAGATGCCTAATGGAGATGACCTAGAAACAGGCTGGCCTCGTCCTCACTTGGATCATGTGAGCATCCCAGCTTGCATCCAGACTCTTCTAATCTTCCCTTAAAAATGGATTCTAGCGTGGTGCATTTATAATTCATCTCCCTTGCTCTCTCTTTTCATTCTGTATCCCTTTCTCTTGGCTTTTCCCCACTCTCATCTACTCCCCACTTTGGCTCATTAACCCCTGGTAGTAGTGAATTGTGGAGAGAACGCAGAGGTAGTGAATGAGTGCTGTGCAGTGCAGTCACACACAGTTGAACTGAGCTAAAATGCATTAGCGCTCGAGATTATCAAGGACTGAACCGTTCTCATTTGTGGCATTAGCCTACACAGAAGCCCACTGTAACTTATCTTGCTCTTTAAAAATGATTAGCTTTAAACATTTATTGTAGCTTTGGTTAAAGGACTAGATTGGTGCCAAGATTAAGACACATTTGTTAAGGTTTTGAGAGTGAACTATCAAGTCATATCGCCTCTTAATGTCACCATAGCTTGTTAGGAAGGTAGGAAATATGGCTCGTTATGGCATATGAAGCTCTTGCAGGAAAAAGGTGCAGAATTAGACCCCTGGTTTAATGAGACTGGATGGAATCATGCATGTGTAAAGGATGGTATGGCATTAAATCTTTTAAGAAGACCCCTCATTACTGTCTACCCTTACAATCTAAGTGCTACAACCTATTTTCTGGAGTGGGAAAGAGCATGTATGTGTGTGCGTGGGCATACGCAAACTTTATACATGCAAACTTCCTGTATACATGTACACTTGTACATATATTTATTTGCATTCGGAGTGCATATGCGCACACTCCTCACTTTAATGAGAGAAAATGATTAGAGAGAAATAGCGATCACTGCCATTTCATCTCAACACATACAAACGCTCAGCTATTATCAGGGAGGGGAATCTTTGATCACAGAAGGAGATAGAAAGAGAATATGTGAGCAGCAGATGAAACAGAGAAAACGAGGCAGAGAACAGAAGCAAAGAGGCAAAGTGAGGAAGCAGTGGATGATCCTGTTACTCACTGTGCTTGTTACACTAGTCAGAGTTGAGGGTTATGGATGAGTTTTAGACATTGTTAGAGCTTATATTATCCAACAATCTATATGGTTGCTGCTCATACAATGAGCAAAAGCAGAGATAGCAGAAGTGAACAAACCCTGTATATTCACAGTGTGAATCTACAATGACACCCTCCAAAGGCTCGAGTGTGTGCAGACGTGTGCGAGAGTGCATTCACGGAGAGATGCAGAATGCTATTGTAGGATGAATATAGTCATATGCAAGGATAACCTACATATGAGAGAAAGACTCAGGCAGGCAATGAACAGAGACAACTGATATCCATTTGCTTGAGCGACAATCACACAAACACAGACACATTAGCTTAAGCTTGGAGATTTAGATTGTCAAACATATTTCATTGTCCACTGCCTGCGTCGGTATAAGTAAGACCTTATAATGGTCATTACATTACTTTAATAATATGCATATAGTTCAAGTTTCACTCCCCAAAAAACAAAAAACAACAATAAAATCACCATCTGTGGTCCTCTGAGCACTGTAATAGCCACGGTTAGAATAACAAAGGCAAAATTCATTTGAGGTTACGTGCTAAATGAGTGGTCCTACGGCATATTCCTGGCTCGTCTCACACATTTGTGGCTCAACTGGGCTATTTGGGAAAACACCATTTTACTGTGCTGACAGCACAGAGGGAACAAATTGTAGCAGAAAATGATACATTTAGCTGTTAATATGAGAACATTATGATTAGATTGGAAGACTGATGGCACGCTGGGAGAGAACTAAATTAGGTGGAAAAACTTGGTGTTAAATACAAAGTGCAAGTTATCCGTTTTGTCTAGGGAACTTGATCATAACTCCACAGCCTCTGCCATATCAAATCTCTTTCACAATCAGCTACATCTCCATTTCCTCCGTCGCTTTCTCATCCGCTTCGTGCGTTTGTGTGACCCCATGCAGTTGGGTGAACTAATGACCGAGGGCCACCAAGAGCCCGCACAAAGCTGGCCTCTGTGCTCATGCCCGGGCCAAACAACTCGTGGCTTGGGAGGCTGAGCCAAATGATGACACAAACCACAGAAGTCTCTCACTCAGACACACACACACACACACACACACACACACACACGAACAAACAAAGTCTATGTACCATATTTTCAGACTGTAATTTTCTGCACATTCTCAATTAAAAGACGACGACACAAATAGAGAATCAGTAAAAGACAGATGTTTATTTCATCATTCCTCCCTGACAAGCAACTACTTTATTTTCAGAATGTGTGTTTTTATTTTATTTATATATAATTGTTTTTTACTATTTGGGCACTGTCTGCAAAGAGAAGGCTGGAACAACAATTTAAATGCAAAGCACTAAAAACAGCCTCACACACACAAACACATACACACACAGGGGAGTTGGACAGGGCAGCATTATGCACCAGTAGAATAACAATCATCAGTCAATTAGGCCATGACATGGTCTCTTGACGGTGACACCGGCAGCCCCAGTGGAATACATCGGTGACTTCACACAGCAATATACACATACAAATGACAAACTGTCACTTCTTATTAACCCCTGAAATGCTGTCTCACTGGTGTAGTTACGGCTTAAACCTCATTTCTGCAGTATTATCTTTACTATGATGAAACATTTTTTTGTTATTTTCAATAGGTTAGAAAAATAAAGATGCAAGCTTTAGATCATTAGATCGCTTTTGGGGATAATCTTTAACACCAAAGCTGGAGCAAGTTTTATGTTACAGTTACTTGTGTGGGTTAAGTTTTTCTTAAAATTTGACAGTGAGAAATATTATTTAGAACATTTGCTGAGGTAATTTTAGACAAAGCTCAAACTGAAGATGAGACTCAAAGACTTAAAATCTGTAATTCATAAACCTAACTGTGGCTTCATGAGGCCTGCTGTGTGTACAACAGCAACAACATGTGAAATCCCATCTGCCACTTAATGTTTAGATTGCAGCTGCTTAGCTGACGCAGTCATCCACTTAGCTTTTACAATGTGCTGCAGGGTGACAGAACAAATACTCGGTCATGTTCGCTTTCAAATACACCTCAACGGATCCTGTACTGATTAGCTAATGAAAACACTTACTAGGTGTAGGGTCAAACATGTTATTTTTTGGCTCCAAGACATGCTCTCAAACCATCATCCACTGCACTCTCTGCTTTGAATATCCATCAGTTTTCTTCCACATATCCAATTCGGGGTCACAGGGGAGCTGGAACCTTTGCCAGCTGCTTTTCAGCAGTGGGGTACACCCTGGACAGGTCAGAGGATTTTCAAAAAATGATTTCTCATATTCAAAGGATTTTTAAAATGCTATGTTGAAGTTTGTTACATCTATAAACCTATGTGTTTCATGTAGTAACATGTAGTGTAAGGCCTTATTTGTCCCATTCACTATGTTATTCTTATGCTGGTCGTTTACGCTCGTCTTATATTGTCTTCTAACTTCTGTCAGAAACTGCGGGGAAGCTCAATTGATGCACTGATGAATGGTCATTGAACGGCACCCACACACCTGAGCCTGGCATGGACACAATGGGGGACACATCGAGCACTTGGGGCTCGTACCACCTGGCACACTGGCCCTATATACACAGCAGATGGCTCGCGCTGGCCTCTGATGGAGGGTGCAGCTGAGGAATCCTAACCTGCGTTTGAGTGTTCGTGTGTGTGCAGCACCAAAAGCAGACAATAGGTACTAGATTGTCAAGTGCAATCCTCCCTTCTTCTCTCATCTCCCCAGACCACCTATTGAGATGGTGCATATGTGTGCAAGCGTATGTGTGAGCGTGTCATGGTTGATGCCCATTTATTGTCACTGCTCAACGGGGCCTGAAAGCACAGAAGTGGCTGAGAGAATCACTCAGACTTTTATCATTATAAATGTGTTGGCTAAACAAACCACAGCAGCTTTGTTACAATGCTTCTTCAGACAGAAAGGCATAAAAGAGGAGTGAATAAGGTCCACTATGTAAACTAGAATAAAGCTGACAAAGACACAGGGACCGATGGCAGGCAGAGCCAAGCACCCAGACATAATCACATCGTCAAAGAATCAGAGCTTTTAATCCTAAAAATTAAGTGCAGCAGATAGCCGGTCAACAGTTGTGCCCTTGACCACAGCAGTATCCAGATGACCAATGAAATTAGTTAATCAGAGGGCATCACCTCTCTTCATCGCTTCCTTCCCCCTTCTTCTTCCGCTAACCTCCTATATCTCCTTCATCTTACCATCTTCCTTCCTGATTCTCTCTCTCTAATGTCTGTGTCCCATCAAACCATTACTCATTAGTAAAAGCTTCTCCTGCGAGTGTGTGAGAGACTACAGAGCACAGAGGGACTTCATTAGTGCTTAAAACATGTTGTTTATGCTACTGTCTTGTTGCTCTGGAAAACCTTGAACATTATAGTTAGTTAAAAATAGACTGAGTGCAGATATAACAGATTATCAAAGCACTTCACGTCTAGCCAATAAAGACGTGAACAAAAAGTTATTTAAGGTAAAGTGATGTTCCTTAAACCTCAAAACTCTCCCAGGAGATTAATGTGGATCCATTTGGCAAACATTAGTTGGTTATATTTAAGATTATTGCAACAGTCACTGCCAGATTTGTTGTTTTTCGGATTTGCCAATCATACCTTTCCATGTCTCTTAAAACGCACCTGAAAAGCACACATGCAAGCTGTCTCCTTAAGGCAAATTCATCCAGCCAACCAATACTCTCCTTATTTCTGCCCCTCTTTCCCTTCATCGCCCTCAGGCAGAGCTATATAAACAACATTCAACACTAATGCTCTCCTGAGGAAGGTGTAAGAACAGGAACATACTCAGTAATTCCTTCATGGCCTGCATGGACTCCCACTCGTCCACACAAACTTTAACACTCGCCCTGAAACAGACGGTGCTTTTACTGAAAGGATAATGACACAAATAAAAATCAGTTACAGAAACACTGACGCACACAATCAGAGGACCCAACAATCTGTTATCACACACTATTAATTCAGTTGCTCTTTTTCCATTTTTTTTTCTTCATCTGCCTCTTTATGGCTGCTGTCTGAGTGAGTGAGTGAGTGAGTGAGTGTGCGCGTGTGCATGTCTGTGCATGCTCCAACGTCAGGTTTTAGATATTGTTCCTTCACAGCAAACTGAATCCTTTCCAAGACCAGATTATTTTAGTTGTTTTTGGGTTTGACTGAAACACAAGGCAGCCAAAAGAACCGCGGGCTCCTTGGCTCTGCTGTTGCGCACACGCACACACATGATGGCGCGCACACACATGAAAACGACTTATCTCAAAACCTACTGCAGCAGTCTCTTCCCCAGGTGATGCTCCAAACACACGTATATACCTCAGTCAGAGTGCATAACACCACACAAGAAAAGACATGTGAGAACAGCTAAATAAATAAAGGGACTGTTGCCGAGCTAAGTGAATGGGTGTCACTTTGACAAATGCACGGCACTGAATCTTAGTCGACACTGTATTGTTTGCCGTCTCATGCACTCTCATAAACACAAACACATGCGTGCACACACGAACCCATGCCATCGCAAGCGCGATGCATTATTATGCACACTGTGAGTGACAAACACACAAGCATTGCGTGAATACATAAACTCGTATTAAAAGTGCACAAACACACAGGCTGATTATACATTCATAATATTGAATGGATGACAGGTCTTGAGCAGTGTGGAGAGAAATGGGGTGAATTCTAATGAGATACCATTTACCCCGAGAGCTCTGTCCTCCATAGTCTGGATACACACACACGCGCGCACACGCAAAGGAACAATTGCTGAGATTGAACACAACACTGTTACACAAAAAGGACCATAATTGCGGAAAATTTTACATATATCTAACATACAATCACAAAAGGTCAGCTATATCAGTTTAATCAGGCACAGAGGTTTGTCCATTTGTTACATGACCGCACATCATTAATCATTCCTCTACAGAAAAGGGTGCAACAGCCGCATAAGTGCGATGACATAAACCCTAACTTGCTTTGAATCCACAAAGAAATTGACCCAAAGAAAGGGACAATAGTTTCATCAAGAAATGCACTTTAGATTTTCTTCTTCCCCACCAATGCATCCATCACCACTTTATCCCTGTCCAAAGCTCTATCCACCTCAGCCCTGCACAGCTGACCTGAACAGAAAAGCCATTCACCAGTCATAGCTGTTGGATTGATTGAAGGTGAGCTCTTAAAAGACCGTACGTGGCATTGGGACAAAGCAGTTACGTTTTATGCCTGACGTGACAAACATGACAATCAATGAAAGAGTAGGCGCAGACTTGCTTTAAATTGCTTGTTAAATGAAGAGGTTTTAAAGAGACACTCGGATGTCCTGCTGGAAATAGCCACCAGCAAGAAAAATGGTGATGACTGCATTTAGTATAAAAAAAAGCATCAGCAAAGTGCCTTATGCAAATCTACAACGATTAGGCCGCCAGTACACAGCTTATGAACTGACAAGCATCACTGGGCAAAACGCTGGTAACCATTCACAAGTAAAAAGATATTTGCCAGAAAGTTGCTTCCTTTTAACTGGATAATAAATAAACGACAAAAATCTAAATGCCTTTTTGGCTTACACACAATTTCCCTTCAACTTCATATTCCATCCAGTTCAAATGGAAAAGAAATACCAGCATCGATAGAAAAAAATAAAACAAAAATTTTAAAAAGACCACACACACACACCAACAATCCTACCTTCTTCAGTTTCCCATTGCGTGAGCCAACAAACGCCACAGTGTTGCCACGGTAGTCATACGCTGCCACTGAAGTCATGCCATCATCCTTATCGATGAAGAGAGGAATCCCCTCGATGGTGCTGGTTCCCCCCAGAGGCTGGTTGAAGTCCTGACCACAGAAGTTATCGTCGATCTGAAGTGGCTAGAGACAGGAGGGAAAGGCAACGAAATGAATCAGACAAAATAAAAGCACTCAAAAATTCTATTCTGATCTAAAGCAGATTGTTCAGCAGAAAACAAATTAATGTAGGTTGTGATGTTTGGGGTGATTGTGTGAATGTTTTTCTGTCTGACAAGAGAATTCTTTAGATTTGTTGTGCTTTTAAAGTGGTATTTACAACAAGAAATGGAAAAGTATCTCATTTCAAAACAATAAATAGATTCCGTTTAATCATGAATTCATATAAGGACACATTCTAAAAATGCTACAAATTAGCTTTTATATTCAAAGAAATGCCTTTTTTAAATTCTAAACTAATGTGGTCTCATACTATGGAAGCCGCATGTGAAGCACCTATTCTGAGAATTCCTCAAATGCCCTTAAAAACAATTCGTAAAAGCAGCTAAGCTGCCTAAAAGTCAACTTGCTGCACGTTTCCATATTCAGTGAGAATGGCCAACATATTTGATTGTTGATTGATTATTGAAATTGAGGTTATTCACTCACACTCACACACTGCTGTCTTTAAAGCACAATCCCACCATGCAAACCCCTTTTATTCCACAGTGTTCGGTCATGATGGTGACACGGCAGTAATGATGGTGACTATGTGACAATATCTGGAACATTCCAGTGTCACGAGGGGTCTATCACCCCAGGCAATCCACTGACCCATATGATGCTTTAACCAGTCATGACATACAAACACAGTCAGGGTATAATCCATGAAGCAGGGTTAAAATGCCACAGCCAATAAATGCTTTACTTCATTTGCACATTTTTGTACACAGTTTCAGGATATCAATCAGGTATCACTGTGGTTAAGTATTAATACATTAATCTGATGGATAACATTTAGTGACTGTTGTTTCTAGTTTCCCACGCTAGAAAAGTGACCAATGTTTCCTTATTTCATCACTATCAACATCTTCCCCCCCCCCCCCCCCAAACTTCTGATCAGATGAAAACTAGCCTGAAAACCACTTAAACTCTGGGAAACTGAAAGCTATATTTTCTACATTGTTGTACATCCAAACAATAAGTGATTAATTAAACCAAACCAATAACTGTCACGGCCAATCAAAGTAATTCTCTAGTGCAAAATAAATGTTTTAAAAAAAAAAAAAAAAAAAAGGTTGTCTGAAGTAGTGCTGGGCATCAGGTGACTTGTCACCATGTTTTTGCTGCTGATGAGATGAAGTTGGTAAGATAGGCTGACACCATCTAAGAGCTCAGACTTTTCTCAGCCTCAATTTGGAACTTTAAGAGAAGCTTAACACTTGTTATCCTGTTAAAAATAATTACACTGTCAAGTTCCAGACGTACAGGACTGATAACATTAATATGGGAGCTACACAGCAAAGGTTATCACTTGTTATGAGCCCGGCCACTAGCCGCTACCACAGTGATAACAGTTGGCTAATATTACTATTGGATTATTGCTAACAGAGTTAAACGGTATGCTGTGTGCTGGCCAGGTTAACATTTATGATAACTGTTTAAAACTTAAATATTTCTCAAACTGGAGCCTGACTCACTTCTTTAAGTTCCTAAGTGTCTGTTAGTGTCAAGAACGTCAACTACTTCAGCTGCTAGTGTGCCTGGCTGTCTGCAGCAGATATGTGTGAAGTTGTGTGTTCACTGAAGGAGGCAAAGCCAGCACTAGGCCTGCACAATAAATCGAAAATTTATTGTCATTGCGATATCAGCCTGCGCGATGGGCCCATCGCAAAAGACGACGTAAAGTGCGATAATTGGGTACCTTAAAATGTTTACACACGTGCTTTAAAGAATTTACCAATCAAAGAAACCCCTTTACACATTTGACCAGTCGAATAGAGCCCTTCACGGCATTAACCAATCAAATGGATTAGAGGCCCGCCTCCTACGCAGGTGGGGAGCGAACAACGCTGCAGCAACGAGTCAGAGTTGTAAAGGTTGAGAGCGAGACGCATGACGAGAACGCTACTGACTATGAACTCGTGCCTAAAAAATAAAATAAAAAAAATAGTACCTCGCTTATTTGGAGGTATTTTGGATTTGATAAAGACGACGTTCTCCAAACACAGGTACTCTGCAAAACTTGCCGAACACTCGTGGCAACCACCAGAGGAAACACGACTAATCTCCACCATCATCTTCAATACAACCACAGAGAACTGTTTGAAGAGTTCCAGAAAGACAGGGGTAGCTAAACAAAGGTTGCTAATGTTAAGACAAAGAGCGCAGCAGTCCAACAGCCGTCTCTGTATCAGAGTTTTTCAAGTGGAACAACTTATGAGAAAACGTCAAAGCGCTACAAAGAAATAACAGAGGCCATTACACATTTTTTAACAATGCCTATAAATACAGTTAGCAGAGAGGGCTTCACCAGTCTGATACATAAAGTGGACCGGAGATACCCATCCCCTCACGAAACTACTTTTCCCATGTCGCCATTCCACAAATGTATGAAACATGCCGGAAGACCGTCATGTTTGAACTGAGCCAAGCTGAAAACTACGCAAGCACTACAGTAAAGTTTCCTCTCCAGTTTTGACTTGCATCATAACTACTTGGTGAGTGGTAAAATGATGAACAACTGCATTGAGATAATTTGCAGTATAATTTAAGTTATGTTTATTTAAAACTAATTCTAGAGACCAGGAAGGATGTCTTTCAGAATTCAAGCCTCAATGTTTTTTTATGGGGGCAATGTTTCAATGTTAAAGTGCACTTTGTTGTTACACTGCTAATACAGCAGCTTTCATTAAATAAAACTGTTGCAGTAAAGCGGAAATTATGTATTCATTTTTTGTTTTTATTTTGCTATTTATTTTATCGCAAGTCACATCGTTATCGCAGTATTGATCACAGTTATCGCACATCGCAGGTTTTCCTAATATCGTGCAGCCCTAGCCAGCATTGTTAGCATCGTTGCTGTAGAAATTGATTATCACCTCAGACAGTAATTTTTAGCAATGATTAGTGTATGAGTATCAATTTTCTTTGACAACGCCAATCAAAAAAAGTCCACTTTGGATGCTGTTATTAACAGAGAATAAATGTTTGTGCATCTGCGACTTAACCACAGCCGGCAAACGTGTGAGTTGCTGTATTCACACACATACACATACATAGGGAGCGTGTAAATGGCGGTGTAATCCATAGTCTTATCACTACATCATCTGATTGATCCGCACAGGAGAAAAGATAACACCCACTCCCTCCTGATCTGCTTAAATTGCCTGCAGCTCGGCACAAGTCAATAAAACGTTATTCTGCCTTTTTCTTCCTTCTCACTCTTTTTCTGTCTCCTCCTAGCCACTACAGTAACTTAGCAAACATCAATATTCCCTCCCTGTCCTTTTCTACTTCTGTACCTTCTCTTTTCATCCACCCCTTCTCTCTCCATTTCTCACAAAGTCACCAACTCCAGCCCTCTGTCCATCACACATCTGCCCACTTAGACCAAGTCCTCCGAGAGGTGGTAGGACAATCAACTCGAGACAACAAAGTGCTTGCCCCTTCTTACTCCCCATTTTTTTTGCCCTAACGTGTCACAGGGTAGAAGGAAACAAATAAAGGGGTCAGTTTAATGGGGGTTTCTGTGTGTATGGCAGTGTGTGCATTTAACGAAGTGAGAGCTAGAAGCAAACGCAACCATTACCTGAAACAACTTTCTTTAGTAACCACTGATGGCTAGAAGGCACTTTCATCCCTCACAACAAAGGCGACTGACAGACAAACATATAAGCACCCATGCGCACACAATAAACCGAGACATTCTTTCAACCTGAGCAAGCAGATGTGGTTACAAGCAACAAAATAATTCCTCATACACATCATATGACAAAAACTAGGGCCAACCATTTTAAACCATGTAGTCATGTGAAAGAAGTGCATGCGTCTTCAGTAGCGTTTCCACACAAACAACCACACACACACAAAATCCCAAGATGTACAAGCCTAAGAGGCAGGACCTAAAAAGGTTAATGTATCTTCTTTAGAGGAGGCCAACTGTGGAAAATACTGTATACAGTTGCCCCAAGACTCTATAAGGGTTAATACACAAACCACCATTACAAACACAGGCATTAGCAAGTGCTCACACAGTAACCTACACAGGTCTCTCTGCGGTACTGGGGGGGTAAAGGTGGTATACAATTCCTGCTGGTCTAAAAGGTTTAAACAGCGTAGATCAGCATGGGATAGAAAGCATTTCCCTTGAGGTCGGAAAGCATTTTAACAGAGGCTACACTCTGATGTGGGTTCTGCAATTTAACACACTAAAAGATTCCCATGTGATTTGGAGCTGATATTTAGTATGGAAAGGATATTCCATCCTTTGTGGTCTCTGCAGAGTTGCTGGCTGGAGACTGCATGTAATGCTCCGCAGTGTTTTCAAAGACACGCAGCTCCGCCGGGGACGAAGGAGTTAAGCCAACAACCTTCCGCTGACTTTGGCAGCAGGGTCTTACAAATGCAGAAGAGGAGGTTTCTTGTTTTGATTTTCACAGGGTGCCTGCGGTGCACACTGAATGAATTTGTGGATTTGCTTTTCACAGAAACTTGGCCTGTTCTCAAGTCCCCCCTCTCAAAAAAGAAAAGGGGGGGAAAACAAAAACAAAAACAAAAAAAACATGCGAGTGATGTGCTCAAGGCAAACAGAAGCTGATGGCTCTTAATGACGTGATCATTGTCACTTTATTTTTTTCTAAGTGAAGAAGCATTTATTGGAAATACAATGTTTAAAATGTACCTCCTGAACAATTTATCAAAGCTCCAATCAACATCTGCTGAGTTTATTATAATCAGATACAAAGAGAACCAGATAGTTACTAGATGGTTTTGCACAAACAAACAAAAATAAATCGATTGAATAATTAACAACAAACATAACTTTTAACTGTTTAACTGTTGTTGGATTTGACTATTACTCGATCTTTTATGGGTTATTGAATACACACAATTGTACAATTCTCTCCAGCTGTTGATTCTTAATATGCAGCTCATACTCATGGTGGCAGAGAACTGTCCGACCTAAATACTGCTAGTAAGTATTGAGAACAATTATACACATAAAACCAGAGTGGTCTCTACAACCCTACGCAATCATGTTCATCAACCACAACTGTATTTCTTCAAGAAGGCGGAGCCGCTTCACCCATCTCGTGCTGCAAAATGGTAAAATAGAGTGAAAATGTTCATATGGCTCCAGACACGTGTGCACACAGCTCCACCCACAATAACAGACTGATTACAGATGTGCGCTGGATGGCCAGGCCTAAAGGAAATGGTTGAATAATCATTCCCCCATGATTGCCATTTCTTCAACATATTAAGTCAGGAAAATATGTCTGGGCACACAGACTAGCCTCAAGTGGAATTTGTCAATAGTCACCTCCATTGAGTGAAACATATGGAAAACAGCAGAGTACAACATGGGGTTATGTAAGGGAACATACATAGTGTTGTTGACTGAAAACACTGCTGTGAATTATGGCAATTAAGGAAGGAGGAAACATGGGCGGCAAACACAAAACACTCGTTCATTTAGAAACAGGCAAATAAATTGGGTAGCCTGCTGCAGTAGCAGGCACTATGTTTCTTTGTAGAAACCTGTTAGTAAGAGGAAATAAATGCTCTGTAAAGGAGTGGAGAGGACAGCGGAGAGGGGGACAAAAACTGGCTGGCATTAATGCTGACGGCGTGGTTTCGAGACAAGCCTGTCGTTCATGTGTGTGCTTTTGTGCGTTTCTGAATGCGTGCGCATGTATGTGTGTGTGTGTATTTATCACGGGCAGCAAAAAGAAAATGCTTCTCTCCCCACTAGTCATCAGCTGTCTCCTCATCAAGCCAACAGAGACGTAAATGCGTTTCCAGAAACATGACATGTACCTAACTGATGCATTTCACTATAACGATGGCCTACTTTTATGATGGTGGGTGCGAGAAGATGAGAAAGAATGAAAGAGAGAAGTGAACAAAAAGAAGTGACAGACAGCAGTATGAAGAGGAAACCGAACATATGCGGCATCAACCACAAGTGCTGGCTGTTCCTCTGCTGTCCTATGTTGATGAAGTTTTCCCACACACACACGGTACCTGCATCTGCCAGCATACACTGTGTGTGTGTGTGTGTGTGTGTGTGTGTGTGTGTGTGTGTGTGTGTGTGTGTGTGTGTGTGTGTGTGTGTGTGTGTGTGTGTGTGAGTGAGAGAGAGACTGCCTCCAAGCAGAGTGAGGGGTTTTGGGAGAGGGCAGCATCATAAATTACCCAGAAATCTCAGTGAGGGTTTTGAACTCATGGAAGCACTGCAGGACTTTCTTCAAGTAGAATAAACACAAGAAGTGCTACTGAGCTTGTGTGCATGTGCTTGCAAGGATACTTGGAAGTGCTGATTTTCTAACCAAGAGAGCAGCCTAACAACCTTTTACCTGGTGGCTTACAGTGATATCCATGGTATCATAACTATGTGCATGTGCTGTGTTTATTTCTGTAGTCAAAGACAGTCGACATCAACCCCCCAGAGAAACACAGAAATTAATTTCATGTGGCAATATACAGCAAGAAGCAAAGGGGAAAGAATTCATGTGTAACTGCCAGGCACACGCGCGCAAACAGAATACTGGCCTACCATTTCAAAATGATTTACCAGCATAGCTCACTCAGATCTCCGTAATGTATAGCACTAGTGACGGGGCTTAGAGGTTCTCAGCTGGAAATAAAGACCTTATTTGAATACACACCAAAAATTATATTTAGAGGATTTCCCCCAGATATATGGCAGTCTGCTTCAACAACACAAGTGAATGATGTACGTGAAGTCACATGGAAAATAAGCACACTGGAAGAAGGTGGTGGTGTGGTTACAATTTGTTATTTTTCATATTCCTTAAACTGGCTCATGCAACAACTATTTTTGTTCTGTTCTGCTTCCAAAAATCAAAAGCAATTCATCTCTGAGTTAAAGGAATTATTCAACCCCTCATGCATTTATACCTCATCCTATTATAGTGCAGTCACTAAACACGCTCTGTGTGTGTGTGTGTGTGTGTGTGTGTGTGTGTGTGTGTGTGTGTGTGTGTGTGTGTGTGTGTGTGTGTGTGTGTGTGTGTGTGAGTGAGTGAGAGAGACAGAGAATTTATCAATTTTCCCCCAAAGTACTCCTTTAAAAGTTCAGAGGATTTCACAGTGAGCTCTGGATTATTCTGTAAATCTGACAGTTATTTCATTTATCTTCAAAATATAACATTTCCTGTTCTAAGCCAAAAAGAAATAAAAAAAAAAGAAAAAGAAATAACACACCCTAATCCCCATAGCTTTTACAAACACAAATTTGCACTTGATATGCTAAGAACATATGTTGAAACGAGCCAAAATTAGAAGCTCACATCCGTCTATGTTTAGGATAAAAATAAGAAGGAAAAAAACCCCCACCAATGTCAGGTGTGACACCACTGTGTCAATTATGTGTCAATTATGACAACAACCTTGTTTCCCAGCATGTGACAAAAATGAAGCATTAACGTCACCATGAGGAAAGAGTGTTCATTTAAAACCAAGGGCTTATCCACAGGGGAAAAAAATCATTTTGGTCCTGTGTGCCATCTATTATTTTTCCTTCTCCTTTTGATTCGTTCTAGCCATTTTCTAGGATGTGTTACTTGATCCTAACTGATCAATAATTTAGAAAAAGAAATTACTGCATCAATTCCATATTCATTGGTAGCAGGATGGTAATTTCTATGTTGAGTGCACTCCAGGCAGACGGTGAAACCTCAAGGAGTTGGCGCCTATTCAGAGAACTGCTTCCAAAAGCTGTCACCACATGTTTAGACCATAATCCAACTGAATAGAAAGAAGAAGAAGAAGAAGAAATATTGCCTACTGGATAATACGAAATGCACACTCACTCATAAATGTACACTGTCACTTGAAAATGTATCTTTGTAAGCACAGTTAGAAAGGAGAAGATTGCATGTGATCAGGAGGCCCATTAGCCCAGCTGGGACATATGGGTGTAGAAAGTGAATGAATAACATACTTCCACCATCAACCACCACAGGTGCCCTTAAGCAAAGTACTTAACCTCTGCTCTGATGGAGCTGCCCAGCGACCAGCAGTGGGAGATCGGGCTCTTTAAAGTGCTGACCCAAACAGCAAAAGATACTTTAACAAATTCTAACTCTGACTGTATCCAAGCTGTATTAAGAGCCTGTAAAGAAGTGAAGAAGAGGTAATGATGTATGCAACACACACCCACACACACAGTACCGATCAATACATAATTACACTGGCAATTAGTATCGTTAGAGTGGTGCTGGAGATGGGGATTTGTTGAACTAAACACTCCACAGAGAGGGAGAGAGGGAGAGTTTTTCTATTGTTCTTTAATAATGGAATGAGAGCAACCGTGCGTATGTGTGACGCTGTTAGCTTACAGGGACGCAAAGCAAACCCGTGCCGTTTACAAAAAGAAAGAAAGAAAGAAAAAAGAAAATATTCCTGATTTTAAAATCCAATTTTCTATCAAATGACCAAATACTAACTGAAACATGATTCATTAGGCCCAATAACTTTAAAGACAACCCACCCAATCAACATCTCCCTGCTCAACTCATTTAGACTGTCAATTAACTCTGTTCATCAACGCTGGCTCAATTAATCAGGTCTAATTATTTAAACACATTTACCGCCACATCCTTTTAGATTAGGCCTGCAGAAAGAGGACTGTGTTTTACAGAGACCACATGCAAGCTACATTCATCAGATCATATTTATAATGACGGATTTAATAAGGTTAGGAGCTGGCCTCAGAGTCAAATCCACTTTGTCTTAACACAGAAATGACAATCTGCTCGGTTAATTTAATGTGGGCTCATCAAGTGCAGAATATTTGTTTTAAGATGCTGCTGTAATGGCAACAAAAAAATATATATCCGGTTGTTCAGTCTGACGTCACTAGCCGTGTCTGGGTCTAAACTCCGCTGCAGGTCCATATATCAAACGATCACTGTGGCATTACTGAGAGTTGAAAAACTGTCTAAAGTCTTTCATCTTTAATAAAATGATCAGCGTTCTGCTCTACCAGGTGTAACAATTGAGTTTAACATCCAGGCATCCATGAAAACGGAATTTATGACATTTAACGGAGTTAGAAGTTAGCAGGGAGTTAGCTCGCTAGCTTCTATCTAAATACAATATAGCATGTCCTGACTGCGGGGTTTTGGAAACAAATTAAAACGTACAGCTCTGTTATCACTTCCAGCATAAATGAAGACAGAAAACTAAACAGCAGTGACGTTTGTAGGGTTACTGAAGTTTGGCTAGCTGGTATATAATGATGTGCTACGTGACCGCTAGCGACATAGCTATGTTAGCATAATATAAACAAGCTAACTTTTTTTCCACTCGATAAAAGTTAACGTGAGTTTTCTCGGTGGTCAGAAACAAATGTAATCGCATGGCAGGATGCTGTAAAAGGACCAAACTTCAGCCAGGAGAACAACTGAGATAATTCATCTACAATACGAGGTTAGTCATTCATATACTGCTGCATGGGCTGGGCTGTAGTTACATCCTAAGGTTTTAAAAACTGAGCTTAAATAAATGATTAGCGGTAATAAAAGCCGAGGGAGGTCAACAGGGATCACTGACTGTTTTAGGAGCTTTTTGAGATCAAATAGAAGAAAATACATAGCATTAAACATGTTAACAACATAAAAGCCATATTAAACGCAGACTACTTTAGACCCGGAAGTAGGATTCGTCGCGTCATCACTGAACAACCGGATTCTAATTTAGTCGGTAACAATGTCACAACACAAGAAATCTGGTAACGAGCACCATTACGAGTACAACTAGACGATTTCCAATACCCAATTCAAAACATATTTTTTATCATTTATATTTCCATTTATATTTTTCAAAGACTGAAATGTAAGCAGGCTACTCAGACCAATCTTAACATTAAGAATTGGTTTGTTTTTTGCCACTGCAAACACTTTAACAAAAGGACCACTGTCGACTTTACAACAACAACAACAAGGCAAGTTTCCCTCAAACAAAATGATAATGTGTATTTCAGGATAAAAGAAGGAGAATAGTTTGGATGGATTATTTGAACAGATCTGGATTTCAGTCCTTTGGGTGTTTCACTAGAAGTATTTCCTCTTTTGGTCTGAAAAGCAAGATAGCATCATTTGCATACTCCACATTTGCAAATTATTTAGGACTGGACATTTACTGCCTGGCTTATCAACAAGTCAGGATGGAGCTCTTGTGACAGGTACACTAGACAATACTTTAGGTGTAGTTTTTTTCCCCACCTTCTTTTTCTGCATGCAAGGATAGACTAGAACATTTGTAGGTGCGTGCTTCCCCCATTCATTCTTAATGAATTGAAGACTTGATCCATACACTGCCTAAAATACCTACTTTACTTTTTTTTTTTTTTTTTTTTAAAGTGGTATCAAAAGGTTTTGTAAATATATCTGGAGACTTCCACATTAGAGAGTAAATCTACAATTATATTATACTCTTATAACGAGCAGCTCTTCAGAAGCAGCAATATCATTTTGTGTAGAATAAACAAGAACTAGTTTAATTTTCACAAAACTCATGCTCATTAAAAAAAAAAACAACAACTTTAAATTAATTGTAATTATCGTAATGAATGACAGCAGAATCCAAGTAACTTCACAAGTAGTGGCTTTTAAACACTGCACGAGCAGTGAGCACTTTAACCAGATACATAAAATAAATATTGAACACAAAGTGACCACTTCAATATTGATTTCAGGTTTTGCATCAAATATCACCTCTGACACTGTGGGTCAAACAACAGCTGGTCTATGCAGCACACATACACACACAAAAAGTATTTTAGACGGACTCCTACTTGCTATGATTGATTCTACAAATGATTGATGCGTTGGCCTATGACAAAGTTCAAAACCTTCCTATCCATCTGGGGATCGAGAGAAAGCAGTGGGACATTTTGAATAGGGCAAATATAATCCTTATAAAGAGAAATTCCAAAGCCAATGAGCACAAGGGTGGTAGCAGGATGGTTTTCTCCCCTATTGTTACTCAAAATTCCAACAGAAGTATTTGGTTGTTAAGTACTTTGTCCTCACTGCAGCCCTAAATCGATCCCAAATTAAACACTGCAGGTTTTTACTAAATAATGTGTGGCGCATACACATGAAAAGCACAACCATATGTATGGGTTTTTCTATTTTGTTTTTAATTCAGTTAGTTTGTGTGAGTCCATTATTGTGACTTGGCTCGGTGAATAACCAGTGCAAAATTTGTTCATTTCAAAGGGTTCACCTTTTCTTGCAATACTGTACAGTTCCAAGTGTGACTAATAGCAGAATATAAAAGGCCTACCAAAACAATATTATACACAAGACAATCTTGTGTACAATATGCATCTGTTTGCACTGGTCTGTAAAACATTAATGGCATTAAAAAGACACAAAGAGTCATTGTAGCTAATGCTGTTCCCAGACCACATGACCAGCATGGTTTAGATTCCATATAAATATCTGCTATGACGGCCAATTAGAAACTGCCTTGAACAGCTCCAATACAAACCCTGGAGACCGCTACAGGGCATCTCCATTGTGGATTGCTGTGTAGTGTGCTAAAAGGATTCAGATGGAGATTTTCTAACTTAATATGGCCATGCTTCCCTCCACTGTCTTGATGTTAAGTCCGCAACTTTCCTACGACTTTCTCCAACTACATTTCAGAGCACTTAAAAAAATAAAAATAAAATAAGGTCAGTGCTTGCTAGTTTTCCGTTTTGCTTACTGCAGAGAAAACAGCTGGAAGTGACCATCAGATAAGACAAATTCAGTGAGTAAGAAAACAATTCTGCAAAGTGACCTCCGAGCAACAAGGCTCCCCAACTTCCTCTACCTAAAGTGCACCTCTTTAATTTCTGTAATATTTCACATACCAAGAGTCTTCTTGTGCTCCTCTGTCCTCATTGTATAGCACCACCTACTAGACATACACATGGACAGATGTGCCACAACACACACAGAGTTGACATGACAGAAATGTGTGCCGCTGAAGAGGACAGTGCAGTGCCCAGGTGACGGACACCGATATTATTTGTGCAGCAGCCAGCATTCAATCACACTCTCCTCTCTTCCTTCCATCTTTCTCCCCTCTTTCAGTCATCTACTCTTTTCTCAAGCTGTTCTTGGCAGTGGCGGTGAAAAGATTTCTGGGGCTATCACTCTTCCTCTCACCCTTCTCTTCTCTCTGTCGGTGATTCACTGCCTCTCCTTCGAGCATGCTGGCTGTAAAAGGCTTGCTGCTCTCTCCTTGATCGTTCCTCGTCCTTCCTTACCAGCTCTACATACCATTTTGTCTTTTTAATCCATTCTCTGATAATATTCTCTTTTTGTCCCTGCCTTTCACACATGTGTCATATTTAGGCGGCTACAAGTTACACCTACAAGTTAGTCAGCCATGATTGCAACGCAAAACATGGCTCAACATCAAAGTCCTCATCTTCAAAAAGAAAAAAAAAAGAAAAAAAAGAAAGAGCACAGCGTCATTTTTCATCTTGCCTGTAGCTCATTCATTGGGTTTTGCTTTTAACAATTCAATTGGTGTACACGTAAAGACCCAAAATCACACATCTGAACTACTGCCTGGATATAATACATTTGTAAACAAAACAGACTTTGTAAATGTTCCTGAATTTTGGAAAAGGTATACGAATGCTTTTCACTCCGGTTTTCACTCCCTTCAAGTCTCTACCTTGGCTCACTTTGCTATTTTGCTGTCTTTTTCATCTTCTTAGCACCGTTCTTAACTTCCTATACTCTCTCCTGTATGTTGCTTTGGCATCCAACTCTTCCTCTGGATCAGACTCCCTCGTGTTCTTTCATTTTTAACGCCGCCCACGTCTAGCACCTTTCTTTCCCTCTCTCTCTCATCCATCTCTTGTTCCTGCTGCCCCTCTCTCTCGTCTAATTCCCACAACTCACTCACCCCTCCTTGCACTCACTTCTATACTGTGCCTCTCTCCTGTTTCTCCTCTCTTCTGACTACACTTTTTATCTTTCCTATTTTTGTAGTCATCTCCCTCTCAACCCTAACTTAGCAACTCTCTCTCTCCATCTCACTCTCCTCCTGTGGAAATGGTTTGTATTGATCCACTCTCAAACTAGGGAGAAGGTCAGGGGTTCAATAATAAAGCTCAGGGACAAAACACAGGCGCATAAACAATCTTACTCTTGCACGCACACACAAATCTTTTATCACAGAGCTGCTTCTAATACGCTCAAACATTTATGTTTACAGAAAACAGCTATCTCACTGTCACTATAAACATATCATCTTAATGATGGCCGAAGGCAAGAAATTACGATCCAGCACAAATCTGAAAATTTCACACAGCGTCTGGTCATGCATTACGGCTGTGTGGCCAACAGCTGTCCAGGCATACCGCACACCCCACCATCAACCACGCTTTGCCCTCTAAACTACTCTATGGAAGGGTCAGCCTAAACGCATTCACCCTTCACACCCACATCACTGAGCATTTCCCACACTACACAGACTGCATTCGAATTCCTGAAGCAGCTGAAATTCAGGGGCTCAGTACCAAACTTCAGTATCTTACGAGAATGTGTGTGGATATGTAGAGTGAGAGATTGACAATTTAAAAGTGTTAATCACCTAATTCTGCATGCCTGTGTTTTAATTACTAACCAACTGCACAAACATACAGAGATTTTTGCCCCTGATTGAACTATACACACTGCACTGACTTGTGCATGTACACATATCATTCTGATAGTAGCAGAAAACAAACTGCACTTGCACAAACATTATAATTGTCACGGTCCTGGGTCAGCTTCAGCCTCGCCTGGTCCAGTTTCAGCTTCGCCTGAAGCAGCCTCCTCTGCTTCTGCGTCGACCTCACCTGGTCCTGCGGCTGCCACACAGCCACCCAAGCCACGTTCTGCACCTTGGAATCGCCGGCCACTTTCCGGGCCACTAGCTGGACGTCACTGCCGCCCGTACGGTCAGCCCCCAGGACTGTTTCCCCGTCGCCGCCGGGTCCCAGTTAATTCTTTAGTCTAGTGTCTTAGTTTGGCTTTCTTGTATTCTCTTTAGTTTTCTGAGTATTTACTTAGCCGCCCTCTGTGTCTCCCTGTTATCGTTCTCTGTGTTTCTTAGTTGCTCCGTCTCCCCTAGTCAAGTCTGCGTCTATGTTACATTTCCTGTTTTACTTTGAAGGTCTGTCTCCTACGTGAATGTATTGAGTTTCACTGGTTAGCATTTATCATTTTTCAAGTGTTACGGACCATTCAAATGCTTTAAATAATGAGCTATTCATTAATTCATGCAGCACTGTCTTCTGTGCACTTTAAACTATGTTTCTCACACTCCTAACCTATAGCCAATTATGTCTTTAGACTGTGTGAAGAAGCCTTTCGAGTAGCCCACACAGGCCTTTAAACTTCACATTAAGGCCCCCAAAAGGTTCAAACCCTACTCCTAACAACAGGCCTAAACACTGCACCACTGTGACATTTAAGTACATACAAATCATCTGTTATTATTATTCTGTCTAACTGAGTTCTGTGCTTGTCATGTTTAATCATTTATGCAATGCTCTAGCTTCAAGGCTGAAAAAAATAGTCTCAGATTTGAGATTGGTCAGGTCACTGGTGGCGGTTAAGGTCAGTGGTGGGCAGCTGACACAAGGTCAGTGCTTAGGGGAAACTTCGCCTACATCATTAACCTGGGTCTAACCTCTCATGCTTTGCTGCTGCCACAGGGTCAGTGGGTCGGCTTATCTGTGAAGCTATTACATCATCATCATCATCATCACTGATGACAACTTGTAAGGGACAACAGTTTTTGAGATGATAAATTAACGGCAGATGTAAGATTACCAAAGCTCCTGTAACAATGGCTGCAACAGAAACGGTGTGGGAAGCAAAGAGAAGGGGCAGGAACAGTGTTATTAACAGAGCATGAATGTGTGATTTGATGAAGGAATCGCTGGCATTAAAGTGAAGATTGTAGCAGTATTAGGTCTGAAGAATCCTTGGTGGGATGTTCTTTGAGAGGAAAAAAAAAATCAATACAAATTGCAAAATGGACAAAAAAAAAAGGGGGGGGGGGGGGGGAGACAGTTTCAAACTGTCAACAGCACTATTGTGTCATAGCAGGAAATGCGTAGGTGCAACTGATTAATAACAGCTGCATTCCATTAAAATAGAGCCTTGATATGGTGTACACTGGCTTCCCAGTATGATTTATTGGGACACTTAAATGAAAACCATAATTAATGTTATTGGACACACCTGTGCTCCTGATGTAACAAGGGAAGCGGTCTTGGTAAAACTGTGTTAGGCAGGAAATCTATTTTGAAGTCAAAGCCAACAATCTACAGCAGTTTAGACTCTGCCGAGGTTGGGTAGGAGTTATCATGACAGCATTAAGCTTATCAGCACAATGCAACAAAGTTATCTACCTGGTAACGCAAACTTGCACATATAGTATTTGACTGGGCTTCACAGTGAGTTACCAGATGCACTGCACCCCATAAATGGTAAAGTCAAACTCTTTGCAGCACTCTGCACCAGTAGCTCCTGCAGTACCAGTGCAAAGGTCTAATTGAAATAAATGAGATAGGCTGCTTTTTTGGCCCTAGAGCTATTGTCAGTGTGATGGGCCCTAAGAATGAAAAGAACCGTAAAGAATGAAGACAGCCACTGAACAGGAAAAAGAATACATCTACAGAAGGTGGTAAAAGAGGACTTGGCTGGGTCATTCACATCACTTATACTACCACACAAAACACTCCTGCGCACTCAAGCTAATGAAGACCTACAAAGAGAAAGAGTGCTGTTCTTACCAACTATCCCACTCCATTAGACGCAACACAGGGTGAATGGTTTGTGTGTGTGTGGTTGTGTGAATGGAAGACACCTGCCGCTAAAGTGGTGTTCACTGACATTTAAAGAAAAAAGCTTTAAAACGGGTCCTTTAATTAAGCTATCTTAAGAAAGAGCAAGGTGGAGGAAATGCATGGGTGCTTTTAAAGCAGACATAGGATGTAAGATGTGGACGCTGAGACAGGTGGTCAGCTAAGACAGAGACACCCCCCCCCCCCCAAGAAAAAAAACACAAAAAAAACAAACACAATTTGGGCAAAAGTTTTGGGTAAAGGGGAAATGGTGAAAAGATCCATGAATATTTTCAGAAAATACAAAGGATGTTAGCAGGTACACATGTTCACAATGAAGAAAGCCAGGCTATGTCTGTCTATTTGGAGTGTGTTGGCTGTAATACATGCAGGGTCATGCACTGTGGATCAGTAAGTAAAAACCAAGTCTAACTCATGCTATCCCACAGGATCTCACACTGCAGTGCACCGAACAATACTGTGTGTATGTGTGTGAGAGCGTGAGGGCTCCTCCTGAGTGACATTTCACAAATCCAGGGGACTGGGCTAATGATGTCCCCTGTCTGGTTAAATCAAAGCACCAAGATGTTGTGGAGTAAAGAAAAATGCATAGAGAAGTGAAAAGAAAGGCAGCAGGAGAAAGAAATTATAAATGGCATAAAGTATGAAATAGTCTAAGTGCAGGCATATAGCAGCAGTCTACATTGGTGATGTAGCACAGGTAGTCTGCATTCAACTAGTGGCATTAAAATGTGTTTTGTCTGAATGAAAAGCATATGCTCTAATAGTTCTTTTATTACAAATTCATAAGAAGAGGTTGTATCCAAGCAAGGAAGTCTTATAGTACACAACATATGTGTGTTGTGACAAAAAATTAAACTTACAAAATCGCTTACTACTAACTAAAAGCAGGAGTAACAAAAAAGATTTGAGCTTACCGAGTTGATACAGGCGAGCTCCTTGTTAAGCAGCCAGGGTAGGGAGAGTTTTCCATCTCCCCTGTAGCAGGACTGGATCCTCTCTTTGATCTTTTTTTTTATCTTCCTAAGGGTGAACAGGCACAATGCTGACTCTTTGGGTGGTTTGGCGCGATTCTTCTGACCCTGAGAGAATACTGTGAAAAGGATGTCTTCATTTTCGGAAATCCCAAGAGAGTTGGCCAGCTGCCGGCCCGGTCGAGCCAAGAAGGCGTCCTGCACCAGGCGGTACTCCACCCCATCTTTAGTGCAGCCAATGGGGAACTCAACGTAAGAGTAAAACTTTGGATCATCCATGCAGAGACGCACAATTTTGGAGGTGAAGAACTGCTCCCCGCTGGCATCAGGTGAAGTCAGTTGAGTATCCAACTGCATTGTTAGATAATAGACAAACTGCTCACTGCTGAAGCTGTAAACATAATAGATGTCAAAAGCAGGGAACTTGGATAAAGTGTCCGAGGGGATCTTCAGCTGAGAAGAGACAAACTCATCCTGATAGACGAAACTGAACATGTCAGCATTTTCTTCATTCTCCATCAGTTTTCGGCTGGACAAGGTGGGGAAGTACTCAGACTTGCCGTCGATGGGAGTTCCGATAAAAAGCTTGCTGGTAGGACTTTGAGGGGAGCTTATGATGACTCCTGACATGGTACCCGACTCTGCCACACTCGAGAGGTAATGCTCCTTGCGGTGGTGGGGCTCACCAAGCTTAAAGAGGTCATCCAGACGCAGGAACTGACAGATACCCTGTGAGGTGCTGCCACAGGCGATAAGTCGGTTTTGTGCATAGTCTATAAGAAGAAGCTTGTTCACATTCGGGGTTTGGGCCAGCTCATGATTGCAAGACTGGACACTGGGAGGTGGGTAGCACTTCTCATTGTCCACCACTGGGCCAGTCATGTGGCTGCGCAGATTGGTCAGGTTTCTGGAAAGCTTGAAAATCCGGTTAACAGCTCCCACATAGACTTCTCCAGTTTTGTTATGAATAGCCAGATGTGTGAGCGAACAATCAGCTGGGATGAATCTTTTGAAGGGCGGGGGCTGGCCTCCAGACAAGGATGAGCTCATGATGACTAAAAGCCCTATGAGGAGAAAGTTCCCCTGGCCAGAGGAGGCCACTGACCGAGCTAGGTGACACATATTTGGTATGTGCACAAGCAAGGCTTGGGAGGGGGGTAGGGAAGGAGAAAGAGAGCGCAAGCTGTGGTTCCAAATCCCGAGTCAGGATTTTTTTTTTTTGATAGTTTCGGTTCTACTGTCAAAGATTAAGAGGGAGGGAGAGAGAGAAGGATCAGAGAAGAGGAAGCAAAACTCCTATTGATCCGCTGTCCTGTTCTCAGCGTTGTGAGCAGTCACCAGGAACATCCACAGAGCCACGATGTGGGAGCCCTGGAAGGTAAAAAGAGAAAAAACACCTTGAGTGCTCAAGGAAAATTTCTTATTGATTATGCATCAAGGAGGCAGTAAGGCCCACAAATTGCACATCCAAAATTAGAAGGAAAAAAAAAAGCCAAGCTGACATTTGCCCTAGTTATAAATAAATGATATCAAATCAAGTCTGGAAGGCAAATGTGTGTCTGCATTTAATTATGAGTGAAGATGCAGGGAAAGCATAGGCCAACTATTAAAGGCTCTGTACACATAATATAAGCCTGTGAATGAGTTATAGACTCACAGCATTGAACTCCTTAATATTTCATATCTTTCAGTGTTACTGTGGTGGCTTCGGAGGAGGTGTGCTCTTGAAAAAGGGCCAGTGGGCACTGTTACATTGACAGCAAGCAATTTATAGCCAGGACTGCTTGAAGGCTTTACTGTCATGCTCTCCCCAGTTTCAACCCAGTCTGATTGTAACTATACCTGCACTTCTGACAACTGTAAACAAGCACCAGGCTTTCATGGAAGCACAGCAGGCAACCACAACTCTGCTTCCTCCGAAAGAGCTATGATTGCAGTATATATCCCTTAGATATCAGGATAAATATAACATAGCCATAGGGCACTATGAAAACCATTGGCTGATACATATGCTGCACGTACAGGAAAATTCTTGCAAGCATTCACTGATTGCTTATAAAGGGCCCGATCCACTGCATTCCAACACTCCTCCAGAGCCAACCGTGCCCCGGTCAGGCAGCAATCACAGCGAGGACCCTTAAAACATGCATGTTATTCATTTACCCTACAATGTAATTAGAACCAATTTCAGAAAGATGTATGAGTCCCACTGAAGACTGCAGAACAAGATTTCTTTTCCCCCCCGCCAAAAGCTCAACTTCTCAACGCAATACATCTACATACATATACCACATATACATACAACACCGAGGGCTAGAGTTCATCCTTTCAAGATGAGGCTAAGTTGAAGACCACGGTGAAAATTGCATCTGGTTAATGAATACTTGAACATTTTAGTATGTGATTCAATTTCAAAATTGTATCTAGTGTTCATGATATACTCATTTTATCACCAGTACATGTGGCAATATGCCTACAAAGTCACAGAACAGTCAATGTTTGTATTTTTCTTTTACACACTGCTTCCTTCATCACTGCTCCCTCAAGCCAGCCAATTCTGGCATTTATTTCATTTCATAATGCACACATATAATGAATCCCAGAATGCAATGTGCTATATGCACACTCAACAGAGAACAGACATTAAAAAGGAGGGAGTGAGATCATTTATAGGGATGGAATTTTTATAGGTAAAGGACAAGGAGGAGGAGAAGGAGAGGAGTCAAAAATGGAGAGGGCATGCTCTTTTGGGTGTCCTACAATGACAATACAGTGATGAGGAGCGGTGTTTGCTGGGCGCGTGCTGGCGGCTGACAGGCCAATCATGTTCCTGCAGCACCAGGACATTAGTTCTTCTGTAAATGCTGATTATGTAAAACAGGAGACAACTCTCCCAGGGACCCCACGCTTCAGTTTCACCTTGACTATCAAAGCGTCTGTGCCAAAGGTGTTTTATGACCATACCAAATCGGAAAAGATGAGACACTACAGTGAGACAAGCAGGGTTAAAAGATGGGGATAGGGGGATGAGGCAAAAACATGAAACAGATGACGAATCAAACGAGGAGGCAGATGGAGGTATGAAGAAGAAAATTCTGGTCTCAGGTTCTCACCAGAGTGTAGGAATGTGGCTGGTAGTAAAGAGCACTGAAGCAGCACATATGCGCCAGTCCACTTGTAATAGCTTACTATTAAGCTTATTTTTGCCCCTAATTAGGCACAAACAGCTGAACCTTTGATACCACAAGACTGTTTCTGATACACAACCTGGATTTTTTTAAAAACCAAAACTGGCTTAGCAGCACCTGAGAAAGTCTCCATTATCGTGGTGCTAAAACATCTGAATTTACGTGATTGCTCTTGATTGTGTAGCAAAAGCTGTAGTTCTTTTTACTTATTAGTGTGGATATACAGGGCAGGGAGCTCTGCCTGCCAGGCTGAGAGAGATGACTGTCAGCTTGTTCCTTTTTTCGATATTTCCATCCTTGAGAAAGGCAGGTATGAGTGACAGATTATAGGTGTGTAAACCCCTCTGAGGGAAAAAAAATGCACTCTTACGAATCTTGAAAGAATTAAACACCTCAGTAAGAGTAGTCATTGAATTGCTCATAAATTTTAGTCACTGGTGCTGCAAACTGTGTGTGAGAAAGAAAAAAAAGAGAATGAGGGAAAGCAGGAGAGAAGAGAAATAGTAGTGGTGATGTTCATGGAATAGCAAACGATAGCTCAACTGACACAAAGCTAGCCAGGTTCAGGGAGAGGTGGTGTCATCCAATTTTCTACAAATGAAAAGCCCAGGAAAAGACAAATGTATAGGAAGGGGGGGGACAAGGAGAGAAAGAGAAAAAGAGAGAACGTGACAGAGAGAGAGCGAAGAGGATACTGTATGGGCAAAAAGAAGGAGAGTGAGTCAGGAGCCAATCAAAAAGGTGCACTTCTGCTGCATTTTAATCTACCTTCGCGAGAATCAAACACCAGGGAGCCCTGTGGGTCGAGGCACCTCGGCAAGGAAACTGCAGAGAGGAGGGCCTGAGCTGCAGTTATCAGATATATCCCCACTTTCCACTCTGTGAGATTAAAACGGCTCGACGCGGATCGCAGCCTCTTCGACATAAGCAGCCGCAATAAAGTGACGAGCCAGCCTATAAAAAAAACTAATTTCTTGCTCAACGGTACAGTCGCGCCGTACGATGAGAGCAGATGTCAATTTAAAGCGTGGCAGCGCATAGGGAAGCTGGCTGCCTCATTTTCCTTTGTCATTTCCAAGTGAGGCAAAGACACAATGGGGCAGACTGGGCGAACGAGCAAATGAGAGTGGCTGATAGAGAACGAGAGGGAAGCTGGGGGGGGGGGGGAAAAAAAAAAAAAAGTGTCCCTGCAGTAATTCCTCTTCATTTAGACCAGCCACAGCTTGATGTAGGAGAGTGTGAATCACACAACAAATTGCATCTAGGGTCTGCTGCTGCTTGTTATCTATCAGGGCAATAAGACAATGACATCACAAAACACATCAACAACTACAGGTTAGTGAAAAGACATCATGGCGTGAAGGCCTCCGTCTACTTATAGACACCTTTAGTTCCTCTCATTACTGTCAGGGCAGACACGCCCAACTGTTGAGTTATTCGCTCAACTTCTCACACATGCCCCCACGCCCCTTCAAATTTCTCAGTTTTTTTCCCCTCTCTATTTATTCTTCCAAACCCTCATCAATTTCAATTTCCTCCAGAGATAAACTGAAATGGGCGGAAGAGTGCTGGGAGAAGGTCGGGAGCCATATCTGGAACCATCAAGGAAAAACATGTCAATCATTTTGGTGTGGAGCACGTCTGTGGCTTTGGGAATGGGCAGTCACCATATCGGGGGCAGGGAAGGTGTTATCACATCAGGGAAAAGCATTAAAGACGGCTGGCTGTAAGGGACAGAGTTTATTGGATTTGATATTGAAATGTCCTATCAATCGACAGGCCTGTACTGCATCCCTATGGGCACTGGAAATAGGACTGAGGGGAAGAAAAACAAAAATATTATAAAGCAAGGACCCCCATTTTAAAGAGGCAAAGGTGGAGAGGTAATCCCAAATGCTGGTGAAGCGGCAGGTGACTCTTGTGAGCTAAACTGTATAACTTGCTCTCTCACCTTCTTCTCCAAAGCAACTAAACCTGTCCGTTCAGATAATGGTCGCCGCTCAGAGCGTAACTTTGTGCTGATTTATTGCCAGTGGCATATCAATTACAGCACTCTACAATGGAGGGGGGAGAGAGGAAGAGAAGGTGGTGAGAGAAGAAAGAAGAGCAGCATTCAGACATATTTTTTGCCCTCTGTGGCTTGTCACAACATATGGGTCAAGTCTGGGACCAGACGAAGAGGAAGTGGGTATAATCGAGGATTTAAGAAGCCAGGAAATTATAAGTAAGGCCGGAAATGCGTGTGAGCAAATAAAATGCAAAGCTCTAAAAATTATTGCAAATTCTCAAGACTCGTGCACAAAGTCAGTTACTGTAGACCAATCACAGCGTAAACACAGGTGGCTGAAAACAAGGTGGTGCAGCAGGAAAAACTACAATTTTATCTGTAGGTACACAAAAAAATAAATAAATAAAAAACCAAAACCATCCCTGTTGTACATAACTGCACCGTCCATGTTTAACTCTCAACCTGGCCTGACTTTTGTTGAACTCAAGTTCCTCTATCACCCCCACATTTCCCATCTGGCTCCAGTATTACTATCAAATAAAGGCATATATGCCAAGATATAACTTCGTTTAAATACAGCCACAGAACACAAAGAACAATCCAATATTTTAAGTGCAAATCATGACACAAATGTGCAGAAATTAAATGGGTTTTTATCTGAATCTCCCTTCCACCTCTTCACAGCTAGTACACTCTCCAGATTGGATATTTGCCCAGGGGACAAAAGAGAGAAGGGTGAGGAGTGGAAGAGGGATTGAAGAGCAAAGTGGGTGGAGGGGTGGTATTACGGGGGGGTTGTATGGTTAGAGAGGAGGTAAGATAGAAGGGGCAGCCAAGCCCTGAAGCCTTAATCCTCTCTCAGGGTCTGCCTAATCTCACCGCCAGTATCTGCATATGGGGAGAATGGATTACCATCCCCCGATGCAGCGACAGACAGATTGACGGGGGAATGGGCGGCAGTCTCTGGACAGAAACGCTCCCTGAGACAAACAGAAACACCCAAAAAGTCTGACTTTAAAAAGTTAGAGGAGAGGATGTGCTTGCTCTTGAAACAAATACACACTCTAACATTCACCCTATCAAACACACATCTGCTGCAGGTAGGTATGTTAGTCAGCTGCAGCTCGTTTTTGCCACCAGTGTAACATATTGTGTAATCTGTCCCGGATCAGATACTGTCTGAGGTGCTGAGAGGGACAGGAGGGGGTCAGCCTACCAATCTAAACCACACTGAAGCTTAAAGAGTCCTCTTAACACACCACAAACTCAAATCTCACTCTAACAAATCAATCATTCCTCCACTGGGGATTATGAGAATATTATATTACAAAAATGAAAATAAAAATATCCAAACCCATCTGTCACTGTATATAGAAATTTGTTTTGCCAAGGCCCTCTTCTTTCCAGCTGAACGACAGCAGAATAGGTATTAATAGGGGAATATGAGGTCTTGAGGGCAATGCATTCAGAAACACCCCTTGAAGATAGAATATTCCATATTGTGTTGTGACAAAATGAAAAAAGACATTTGGTGATAGGTAAGGACACTGGGATGGGAAAAAAAAATGAGCCAGCACTTTTCAAGTGCCCCCAAAAAATGTCTTTATATCATACTCAAGCCAAGACAGATTGCAGAGGAGGTAAGACCAATTTTCTAGAGGTCGGACAATAAAGCAGTATTGTATATTATGGTATCTTGTATCATTTCCTTCCTGCGTTGGCTGCAAGAACAAGCCGACTGGAAAGCCTTCGGGCGCATAAAAAGCCCTTACGAGTTCTGTTTTAGTGCCAACGTAAATCAGTTTCAGGGGACAAGTGTCTGTGCCCCTTCTCTCTCCCTCTCTATGTGGCAGGTGGCCTGCCAAAACGAATGCCTCGTTTCATCGTACAGAATTGGCAAGTGTGTGCATGTGTGTAAAGCATAAGTCAGGGTGTGGAACAAATTGAGCCCCCTGTATTTAAAACACCTTGCTCCACTGACACTCATTCCATCAACATGGCTGGACTAATAAAATCTGGACCCATCTAGTGGCTGCCCTCAACACGAAGGAGTTAAACGTAACAGAGGAGGAAAAGACAGACAACAATGACCCTTCATTAGCTCTATATTAATCAACAATAAAGTATATTTTTATATTAGACAACAATAAAGTCTTTATAGCAGACGCTTTACAAGCTGGAATAATAGAAACTGAAGATTATAAAATGTTCTGTTTTATTAGCTCTTTTTCAATGAGAATCACAACATTTGTTGGAAACATAAAAAGATTATTACATGAACACTTTTTTCTGTTCACATCCTTAATTTGTCATAATCTGAACCACCGTCTTATTTTTCCTCCACTCCTCTATTTGTTTCCTAGGCTTGAATAAGAAGCTTGCACAAGGACAAAGGCAGAAACTAACTGACTATCTACTCGAACACTGAAGGTCTGAGGCGGCAGTAAATACAAGGACAACTGCTTCCCTGCCACCCAATGTGCTGTGGATAACAGGTGTGTGTGTGTGTGTGTGTGTGTGTGTGTGTGTGTGTGTGTGTGTGCGCGCGCGCGTGTGGCAGCTGCCACTCTGAGACAGTAGACAGACTGTGGGCAGTACTTCAAACAAATTATTCCATTTCTCATACGCTGCAACATTAAACACACACACACACACACACACTTTGAGAGGTAAATGGGATTATACACCAGCATACGTTACTTTGGACACAGTGTTATTCAAGTATGTGGTTGCATGTGCGTTAGTCACGACTGGGCGTGCGCACCTGTGCACAGTAGTGACAGTGAGCCACTGAATTTCTTGAATTTAGCCGCCTTCATTGCTGGCTTACAGTAGGACTGGGCGATATGGCCTGAAATCCATATCGTGATATAATTTGAAGCACGTGCGGTAACGATATATATCGCTATATATTATTTTCTTCTGTATAACGTATTTTCCACACTATAAGGCACACTTAAAATCCTTTAATTTTCTCAAAAATCGAGTGTGCCTTATGTATGAATTCTGGTTGTGCTTACTGACCTCGAACCGATTTGGGCGTGCAGAAATCTGTTAAAAAATGTTTTGATGGATTGTCAGAGCATTACGGCTGCCGTAGTGAGGAGCTTTGCAGAGTATATGGGTCCAAAACTCCGTCCTCTTCAGGTCCCAAAGTCAAACGAACACAGAGTTAAAAACAGTCTAAATTCTTTCATCTTTAATAAAATCATCAGCGTTGTTGCTTTACCAGGTGTAACAATTAAGTTTAACAACCAGGCATCCATGAAAACAGAAGTTATTAAATTTAACGGAGTTAATTAATATACTGCAACAACATGGGAATAGAACAGCTGCGAGAAGTTTCAACATTAATGAATCAATGTTACGGAAGTGAAGCGGAGTTTTTGGCTTTCCCCATATTTCAAAAGTGCTTCATCTCTTTGCTATGACTGTCGCCCGGCATAATTTGCAGATGATAATGGTTGTAGCCGCTGTAACGCTTTCGACCAAAACATGCGCAGCTTGATGACATCATCAACATGCGCTATCTCAATAGAGCAGTATAGTCAAAATCTCTATCGTTGGCCAAATTTATATCGTTTCTATCGTATATCGTTTATATCACCCACCCCTAGCTTACAGCATTCAAACAAGCACAGAAGCTGATTTTAATGTTCCTTAAAGCTTCACCAGGACATGCATGTATATAGACATATGATATATATATCAAAAATAAATAAATAAATTTAAAAAAAGCACTTCCTGGGCTGTTGTGATTGGCGGGTAAATTTCAGATGTCGGTTGTTTTCTTATGTGGTTACATACTTTCACACACGTACCATTTTAAAGAAACAAACTTCAGTGAGATTCGATTATGAACAACTTACACTTGAAAGTCTAAACTGTTATGCGAGCTCCTGAAGCCACTGATTCTGATTAGTAACACCACGTCAGCTAAACTGTAATGCAGAGGGAATTTGCACAAGATTCCAAGTTGAATTCATCTCTTCACCCAGAAAAAAAAACCCCAAAAAACACACCATTCATTTGTGTGTATGATTATCTATACGAAAGGTGATTCACCACACTTTAAATATCAACTCTCACCAGTAATTTGTCATGCAACAGCCTTTATAAGTAATTTGTGAGCAGTCTGAGATGGCTGGTAGATGAACGCCACCATCTCTGGGTTCTGAATGGTTTATGAACCTTGTATCTGAATTGGCTCTTGAACGCAGGGTTGAGTGCCTCAGGCTGCCTTCCAAATATGCAGCCCTTGTCATTACAATAACATATGAAGAGCAGACAGCCTGGGTTTGTCTCCTCCTTTGTATCCACCCCTGTTTCCTTCATCCAATCATCCCTCAGCCTCTCTCCTTTTATTTCCTCATGCAGTTCTCATGCCTGGCCTATTCACCAGCTTTTTAGATGAGCACTACCAAAATACAAATTGCTTTAACACCAAATTTCAAAACACAAGCAAGGAAACCCAGTTCCTCCTCCCCGTTTCTTCTCTCAGGGGTGAAATTCCTTTCAGAAACAAAGGCCTTCATTCTAGCTGCAAAGATAGAATGAAACACTGCTGAACCCAGCATCACAAAAAACCTGCCCACATTTCAAAAAGCAGCACACAGACACACAACCACACTGATGCAGCAGCAACAGATTAGCGGTTTTCTCTTAATCTCTCGACTGTGTTTGTGCGACTGGGTCTTTATTTCCATGACAAATCCTGCATTATTTGTGTGTGTGTGTGTGTGTGTGTGTGTGTGTGTGTGTGTGTGTGTGTGTGTGTGTGTGTGTGTGTGTGTGTGTGAGCGAGAGAACGAAGGTGGGAGAGGTAGGCACTATGTAGGTCAGGCCAGAGTGTGCCTACTAAGAGTCAAAGTGAAACTGTAACAGTGAGGCTACAGTATTTCAGCACTAGCTCACTAAAGCAAACACACATTGAGCCTGTGCTATGTCTGAAGCATAAACCTAATACTGCTTCTGTTTGACATGGATTTAAAGCAACAATAATGAAGATGACATAAATTCATCATCAACAAAAAGCTACACAATATCACCATGTCTGCCATGGCAGGAAACTTTATAATTTACATTAAAATTGGCAATCAAAGTTTGCACACTTAGGAATGACAACTTGATTTTTACATATTTTAACTTATTTAGTACATCTACATATTTTCACCTTTTACCTCACAACATAAACAATTATAGTCCTTCCTAAACATTCATGGCTTAAAGCATAGGGTTTGAATTAAACTGAAGTCATAGCCAAAAGAACACGCACCCTCGTTTAGTATAATACACTTAAGGTTTTGCCACTAAACCTTGATTTGGTCAGGTACAACTGCATTTTAATTAGCACACGTGGTCATGTTGGCAAAAGTTGGATTGTCTCAGGCAAGTTGTCAAACAATAAAGTTATTTTTAATACAGTGAATCATGCATTACAGCTTCCGCACCAACAATGTGGTATACCTGCATTGACGTACAATGTGAAAATGTCTGACGAAAATAAAGATGGCTAATTGTTCACTGTAGTCATTTTATGGAGTGATCCGTTTCTCTCAGTGGCATCAAGAACAACGAGCTGTGAACAACTAAAGCTCATCAGCCATATCCAGTGACAGCTGACAAAAATCTCTGGTTGATTTTTTTCGAGGGGGCCTATACCAGAATAGCCACAGAGCTCAAAGAAAATTCATAATGACGGCCAAACACAACACAAGTCCTGTAATTTAAATGCTCAACTTGCAGTGTGTTTCAGCTTTCTAGGCTGGATGTGCAGGTGCTGATGTAATAAAACCACGGGTAAGGAACGGTTCAGTCAGCGAACTGGGTGAAATGGGACATAAGTGTACTAAACTGACGAAATGATAATGAATAGCATATAGCCACAACAGTATTTCACTTTTCACAAAACAAAACCGCAATGGAGTCTGGACTTTAGACGGGATCCTCTTAAAACAAAGCCTGCACATTCCTCCATGGCGCTGCTTATTTTCTGCCTGCTGAGGTCACCATAATAGAATGCAGACTGCTCTGCCCAAAGCAGCCCATTACCAAACAATGCTGTCCTCAATGGCAACGACTCTCTTCAATTTCTCTGCCTCACACCTTCTCTTTATGAGCTCGACTGACCTTTGACACACTGAGTGCTGGAGCAGGGCTGAGCTGAACTCCTTTGTAAAAACTTGCCAGAGTGTTGATTGCTGTAAAAAAATGCATACCACTATAAATCTTGTTGTTAACGATCTGAGGACAGAGCGGGTGATAGTGGTGTAAGCGGCAGAAGAGAAGTCGCTTCAAGGAGAAAGGCATTAAAATAAAATCACTGTCTCCTTTTGTTTTACTGGTGTCATAAAAATAGCCTCCCCTTTTTGGACTTTCCACAGTAAGCACAAGCTAATACAAGGAAAGCAGCTAATCAACTACAAACTCATTTGTTCATAAGCATGATAACGTAGCTCACTGCCTTTTGCTCGTCTCCTATAAACTAATTTAATCCACCTTTGCCTCATCACACCTGTGGCACCTTTGTTTTTTGGTGATTACATGATATGATAACAAAAAATGTACATATCTGGATAAAGCTGTCAAAACCAAAGTCGTTTGTAATCTTCCGTTTTGAGATTACATCATAAAGAAACTGACACATGACCTTAGCACTTCAAAGACTTGACAAAAGTCCAAACTAGCTCATATCTTATCAGCTGTGGATTTTTCTGGTGCCTCGTCACCTGCAATATGTTTTTATTGAAACAGACAGGCAAACTGACCATCTGCTCTGCATCTCCACTGAGCCATAACGACATCCAACGCATTCAAGTTTATACAAATAGATGGCTCTGCTTTGTCTTAATGGCAGCAGACAAGCAAGCATACACAGTGTGTCTGGACTGGTTCAGTATTGACTCAAGACAGCATCCTTATCCATCTTTGTCCATTAAAGCCATACCGTTTCCGGATATATACTGTTGAGTACTATTAGTAACCATATTGTTGGCTGTGACCGCATGGCTATTTCTCTGCTCTTAATGCCTCAAGACAGGCGTGTGGCTTGTGTCACATGGTGTTCAGCCAATTTATGTCCTGTGATTGGTCACAAGGCAACAGAGTTAATGCAGATCTCAGCCTGGGGGAATGAAGATTTGATTCCTCAACAGCAGGGGGAAACAATTGTTGCATATTAATATATGATCTGGAAAGAAGTCCTCACGGTAGCATAAAGTTTTGCATGAAAATGAAGAGTGACTGGTCAAACTCATCACAGCCCAGAGGAAGACGTGCAACGGGATTCACAAAGACAGCGTCTTGTCCAGGAACTCGTTCATTTTGTTTGGCACCGCTACATCTGAATCATGTGAGGTTAATGCTAATTATCGTACGTTGCCCTATTGTGGAGCTGAAACAAAGGAAGAGCATCTACCCCAGCCATTTTTAGCCCAGGAGCGTAGTTTTATTCAAACCAGCAGACACTGAGCATGTTTGGATGGAGGCCTGTGAGCTCGGACGATTTCCTGTCTTGTCACTGATCATCAGCACATGTTGTATTCCTGGTGAAGCGCAACACACAGCATTGCATGCATCACTGCCTCACTATAGAGGCGGCGACAGAGACAGAGACGAAGGCTTGCGTATGTACATGTGGGTATGTGTGACTAATAGCTTGCATACAAACAGAAGTAGGAACTCCAGCAGGTACAGTAATGAGATGTTTGAAGTTCCACTTTCTTCACTTAACCATCGCACCATATTTAATGATGTCATCTAACTAAAATTATGTGAAAAGAATGAGAGAGTGGGTCGGAAAAGAGAATGAACAAATACCTAATGATGGAGAAAAGAGGCTGAGTGAATAAAATGTGTAATCACCAGATCTGGAGACGAGAGGGGAAAAAAATGGTGGAAGTGAAAAGGTGTGGTGATGGAAATAAGAAACGCGGGAGAGATAGTGGAGTGAGATGAGAGAAGTTGACGATACCTTTTCAGAGAGTTAGCGAGGTGGAACGAGGAGGAATGGAGGGAGATAAGAGGAGAGCAGTCTGTGCATGTTTAGCTAAAAGGGAATTTTTATCCTTAGCTTGTGGGCAACCGAGTAACTGTCACATAGCTACAGCCAACACCACTTCAACTTCAACTAAGTACTCCAAAACAATACTCCACGTTAGAACTTTCACAAGGATTCCACTTGCTTTTTCAGAGTTTTAATCAAGTGTTTCAATAGGTGAGTATAGGTTTCAAATAAGAGTAGCTCGCCATAATTAAATTCGTCGTAACTAAATTACCCAGTCAGCCTACACAGATATACACATTTCTTTTCTTTTTACCCACCTGTGTGCAGCTTCTCCTTAATAAAGAAAATTTCACCCTAATTTTCACACATTGTTCTGATGCTAACAATGTAAACATCTAACAACAAATTTTCTCAGCTTAAGGGGGAAGCAAATATATTAAATATTAATACTCAAGGCTAAGACTTTGAGCATTACAGTCTCAGTGGAATTACAGCCTTTACTCCAACATTTCCATTTCATAACTGAGCATTATGAGAGAAGACTGGTTTTTCTTGGAGTCATTCCAAATGGAAAAGCTGGACCTACCGGGCAGTCCAGAACGACAAGTAACATCAGCCATTGTATGTCAGTCCCAGGGCAGAGAAAGGGGGGGCGGCTGGGAGGTTCAATACAAGACAATATACACAGCAACCTCAAACGCACGTTCATTAGGTCATATTACAGAGACTGTCTTTCAACTTGGCAGAAAGCTAAATTAATAAAGCTGCTGCTAGTGTAAACTGAGTGTGAGTGCATAGTTTGTGGGTGTCCGACAGTCTTTGTGTGTCTTTAAGTTTACATTTGTCATTCCCGTGTCTAAATGCAGTGAGTGACAGCAAGGCCGGTGAGGGACAGAAAGCCAAAACTGTGTCCAAAGGGCTTGTCAGTATCGTTATAGCAACGGAACCTAGGACGAGGTAGTGCTATGGGGGAGAGGAGGAGGAAAGTGTGGAGGAGGATAAGAACAGAGATGGAGAGAAAGAAAAACAGAGGGAGATGTGTTGGAAAGAGAGAAATTTGAGCGCAGAGGAAAAGAGATAAGGAGAGACTGGTGGGAGCGGGGGAAGATGAGAGGAAGAGTGATGAGTGAGAGGAATGCTAGAGACAAAGAGGCAAGGAGAGCAAGGAAGACAGGAGAGAAGAGGGACTAAATATATAAGTGTCTTGCTCAACATAACACTGAGCTAGATATGAATAATCTAAGGTGCGACAGTGACTTGTAGAAAGACAGGATCCCATACGGAAAAGAAATAGTAAAAACTTATATGTGATTACTCATGAAAGTGGCCACTTTCATGAGTAAATCATATAAGGCTTACATGATTTACTCATGAAAGTGGCCACTTTCGCATTACTTTCATACATTGTTTTAGTAAGTATCCAAAACATACAAGTTTCATTATATAATTTTTCAAGGGATCTTATATCTGTTTTCACACTTATATGCTTTTCATACAAGTTTCACACAAGACAGATACAAACTTTATAAGATTTATATATATCTTTTCCATATGGGATGCTACAGGTCTAAAGCCTCTTTCACACGCACAGAAAAAAAAGAAAAAAAAAGATCTCATAACAGATCCCCACACAGTGTTCCCTAAAGAGAAAATTATAAAATTGGCAATTTTAGTCTCAGGTTCGAATACCACAATACATGATAGATGCAGCCTCATTGGGGGGACAATCACAGAAGACGAGAAATCCTCAGCTCCCTCTGGCTTTGAATGTGTTTAAATGTTATTTTCCACAGTCTAATTAAGTCACCCCTCTGTTTATATTGCAACCCTGCATACTGAATAAATACCATGCCGCCTCTACTCCTCCACCGCCTCTCCTGCATTCTCAGCCAGGCACTTCGCTGTTGTGTACGAGTAGATCACACCAGTACCGGCCAGGCAAATGACCGGCCATGTTCCATGGGCCCACAGGGACCAACTGCCAGTCATAACTTTCCAATCCCGCACTTATTTCAGCCACTCAAAGCAGACTGAAAATATGGCAGAGGCGTTATTTGATTGCCGTTATTCTACACTGTTTGGGAATTTATGCAAGCTAGGTCTCTCCTTTTCAAAGTGAAGTAGATGGCACTGGTAATGAAGCAAGAAATGTTGGGATATTTGCCATAGTGGAAAATATATATGCAAAAAGGATGGAGTGCAGACATGGAGTCTTTTAGTGTCAACAATTTATGGCAGGAAAGGACAAATGGGCATGCTAGCAGTAATAAAGTGCCAAAGTAGGGCTGTATTTAACAGACTGAAATCTTACCTACTTTTCAACTGCTATCAGGAAAAATGAAAAACAAATCTGCATAACTGCCACCATATATCGACCGACCAATCCACTACTCGACCTGGAGACTACGGCACTAAAGCAAAATAAAGCTACATTTCAACAGGCTTTTTAAATATTAACAGCTTTTTTCCATCTGTTCTCTCCAGCAAAGCAGCTGAGATCAAGCTTTATCTCAAGTCCAGTGTCTGAAAAGACTTGATACAAGCAACCTCTTGTTCTCTTGACTTTAAACAGGGCAAAATTAGCTCCTCAAAGCTCTGGAATTAAACCACAACCTAATTTGTCTTTGGTACAAGTGGGCCTTGACCCGCTATTTGACAAACACTGTTTGATAATGGGATTCAGCACTAAGCCGGTCTCCGTCGCCACACTCCAATCCACTTTCCTCTCCAGGTCAGCGGACCCTTTCCTTGATGTGCTGAAGGATGGCTAGTATGATGTGTTATAGCTTGTTAAAACTCATGCGATTTCACAAGGGGGAAAGGTTAACGGTTACACAACGACAAGAACCTGCCACCAGAGCGGTGCTCATGACCTCAACCCACAATACCCAAGCAGAGAGGAGGAGAGAGTCATCAGAAGATCCCCGCTTCTCTCCCGTGTGAATATCAAGTCTCAACCCCCCCATGCTTCATTTGAATTTCAACGCATTCCTTAAACTCACACACAGACACACAAACGTCAGGTTTACAGCTCAACTGTCCACGAGAAAGCACATTTTCTATGAGAAGTGATGCATGAACTGTGAATGTGTGAGAGGTGTCTCACCATATGCCCTGACCTTTCCAAGGAGAGGAACAGAGTGAATGTAATTCTCCAGGCTGTGTTTGTATGAAGCACAAGGCAGCAATTATTAAAGCCTAATGAATAACTGGGACAAAACAAAGTACCGGCACACTCGAGCCATTTCTGCTCACCCGAAAGGCTACATTAGCATCTTAAATGCAAATCAAAATCTTACTCAAAAATACAGACAACTTACTTTTGGGGGGGTGGGGGAGTTAAAACAAGATTATTCCTGCCTGAAGAACCAAGGAGTACGCAAACAAAAACCATAACAGTTTTCACTTAGGTGGTTATTTATCCCTGCAAAGAAAAAAAATAGCACAAACTTTTGGGTGCTGTGTAGTTTTGAGGACTAGTCGGTGGTTTGTTGCATTTGCAAAGGGCATGTAGGAGGTTTAAATCTCAGTCCAGCAGTCTTTATTTTGATCTGATAACTGGGTAGTCACACAAATCAGTCTGTCACTAAAGAAGGGATATTGTGCAGCTGCATATGGGGCTTAACAACTACACTGGAACATGATGCTTCTCTGTAAGCTGATTCACTGAAAAAGGAGGAGAAGGGATAAAAAAAAAAAATGAAGTAAAAGACATTGACAGATTATGTAGAGTGACCACAACTGCTTTGACCACCACCAATACACTCTTAAAAGCCGTACTGTCAAATGACAGAATTCCTGAAAAGCCTCAACTGGGGCTACATGCTGTGAGCATTTATTTTACAAGCTGCTGGCTGAGCACACAACCAAATCTCTCGCTTCACATTGGATTTTAAAGTCATCCATCAATGTATGGACTATGGTGGTTGTGTGTGAATAAATGTTGATTGCTGGCGATGCTTGAGGTGTTCATCCAGCAAGCATGGCTCTGCATGGCCCAGATCCTGCCTGAGAGGAAGCAATGCCACTAATGTGGGTCATTGTTATGCTGGGCTGTGGCTTAAGATTCTCCAAGAACAGATATGAATGCGAGTGCAGTGAGCGTAAAACGGGGAGGGGGGGGGTTCCAGCTGTGTGTGCTTCCTGCACCAAGCTAAGCTGCTCTTTACTCTCTCTCTCATATGGTCTTGATTAGCAGGCCAGTGGCTGTGGTAGCTGGCTGGCAAAGTTATTCCAGCTATGCATTTGTACTGGGGTGGGTCCTCTGGGTGAAATATGTCAGTCTGATCCACAGCTTAGATGAGACCTTCTGTGTCACTTCATATCATGAATTTGACAGGACACATGAGGAAGAGGGAGGGTGAAGGTATTTGAGAACATGGACAGGGAGAGTGCAGCATCTATAGTGCTATGCAGTCCAGTCTTTTTAACTGCAGTATAACAGATTCTCTGTTTAAGTGTGCCTTTTGTCTCCTGTGGTTGTTTAAGTACAGACACGTATTGAAGCAGTAAATACACACAGCATACACACACACTTGGCTGTCTCTTGACAGGCATAAACCTCAGCAAGGACACTAGTGAAACAAGATTCTACACCCATCTCTCAAAATGTGCACTGAGCAGTTACAGCTACTGAGCTCCCACAACATTGGAAATGGGGGAAATATAGATTTTCCTGACAGTCTGAGACTCTTTGGGCTCTCAAAGCACACCTACTCTTCTGCACTTGTGATCTCTGAGACGCATTACTAAGAAAGAATTTGAGTTTTCCTCTGATGACTGTTTTTCTGAAGCAGCTCCCTTGTGTACCAACATGAGTTGAATGAATCGTTTAAAAAGACTTTAGAGACAAGCACGTGGCGAAACAATATCATGCACATAACCACATTGTCTGCTGAGCAAATACAGCATTAAGTATTCTCTGTGCAGCGCTTCCTGTTCCACCTGCAATATCACAAAGGAGGAACGCACGCTGCTAAGAGGACATGCAGACATCACTGCAGCTGATGTACAGAGTAAACACGTACTGAAACCCACCACACACATACACACGCACACAGATGTGGGGCTGGGGCTTCACCACAGTGGCGCCGGGGCAGGGCAGGCGGCAGCAGCAGCTACTAATTAAGAGTGGTTGGCTGAACAGCTATAGTTAGGGCTAGAGCTGGAGGGCTGAGGAGAATAGGGCGACAGGTCTGACACTGTGCCTGAGTGAGTCTGTGTGTGTGTGTCTGTTACTAGCAACCCTGGGGCTATAGGGTAGGGCCCCAGTTCAGCTCTTGCTGACTCAGATTCAACACTGTCTGGCTACAGTGCTACTAATATAGCTAGAAGGGAGGAAGCACAATTTGCTCTTTCCCTTCCTCTACAACTTTTTCCCACTACTGTTTACTTTTTTCTTGTGCTTAGTGCATATTTTAGATTTACTTCCTCTTTTTATTTCGTCATTAAATCTGCCAGCCACTGTATCATTTCTCTCTTTCACTTTTACACACAGTCTTTGTGCTTCAGTACGTTTTATTAGCAGTTTATATGTTCGCATATCAAAGGTGGAGATTATAGTGGGGATTAAAACAAGAGATACATTTGCTGTAAAAAGGTGAGAAACTTCCTAGACAGTGAAATAATCTTCCTGTCTGCTTTTGTTCACACTTTTAAAAACTAGAAATTCTTGCTCTCCCGATTCAAACTTGTTGGGCAACACTGTGACTAACAGCACCACAGACTCAATTCATCATGTCCTAAAATCTAAACAAAAACAAGAGATCTGTCAGCAGGTCTGAGATATACCCTTTGTGGCACAATACACTCTCTGCAAAGTGCAGGCATTTAATCAAATATGTGACCAAGGCTGATTTATCAGTCACTTCTAGCAAAACAAAAAAAACCCCAAAGTGCCATAATGTGTCCTAAAAAACATGAACATATTTCAGTTGCTGTCAGTAAAGTGGTTTGTGCAAAAGCAACTCATTATACGGGAATAACAGGTGACTATATTAACAAACATTTAAAAAAAAGAACTTGTGGCAGTATAATAGGCTTGGGCCTGGGCCTTGGTTATTTAGCAGGCCAGCTAATCCTATTGTTGATGTCTCTAGAGCACAAGTGGTTAAGCTTGATGTGAAATCCTTCCTTTTGTCTCTTTGTGTGTAATTCACAGTCACCAAAATAAATAAGCCTAAAATAACACATTTAAGCACAGGCCTGTTTTTAAAGTCAAGTATCTCTCTCACGAATACCGTTATCAAATGCTGGGGTGTGAAGATCACATCAAACAAACTGAACATGGACGAGCATTAAACCAAGGTTACCGACTGGACTGACTTCATTTAGCTCGTGCTGCCAATTTACTGCATTCTAAGCATTTCTGAATTACCAGGAATAGAAAGTCACATTCTTGACATCAGGATGCTTTCATGTGGATGTTAATGGCGTAAATTCAGCAATGTCCCATTTTTAGTCACAGGGCCCTGCACTGCACTTCGCCTTTTATTTATTTATTTATTTCTAGGGATTGCAGCTTGGAGTGTGTACACACAAATACACACTCACTTACTCCTTTGTGTTTGCAGTCTAAACAGAGTGTTATGGGAGAGTGTGTCAGGTTATTGTTTGTCTGTTCCTCTCTGTGTTCCTAAATGTTTACCGCTACAGAACAATGGACTAAGGTGGGAAAACCTGAACATGGAAGGTCTTTCTGTTCTGTCTGTGTGCGTAAGCATGCATTTTTTCCATTTTAGCATTGTAATTTTGTAACAATCTGGCCTCCTGCCTGGGTTCCAGCACACATCCCTTTACATATACCAAGCACTGAATGTCTAACATTAGGTACAAGGGCACAACACACACCTCAAACTATTCTTGTGTCATTATGTAGGAACTGCAACCAGAAATAAGCTAGTGTACGGGACAACTTTCTAGCTTCAGATATTTAGAGACTTGTGGACACATGGAAACCGCAGCAGAAAGCCAATTCACTAAAAACATGAAGCATATGTGTACCACTGAAAATCCTTTAAGCACAAAAAACTCTGGTAAGCATAGTTCAGTTTTTTTTTAGCTGAATAAAGTCTGTGGATGTACAAAAATGCATCTACATAGACTGGGACAGGCAAAAACAAACAAACATGAGGACAGAGGTAAAAAGAGAATGACCTGAACCTATAGGCTATAAATTCAGCCAGCGCGACACAGAAACCTCTGCGTGTGCGTGTGCGGGGGGGGGGGGTAAGTGACATCTGGGCTGCTAGCCAGCCAGCAGTTGGGCTAGATGTCTCATACCGGCTTACCACTGAGGCTAACACTGATATGGCTACCATGGCCAGTGGTTTCAGCCCTAATTGAACAACAAAAGAAAATCTAAGCCTTAAATTAAAGCATAGCATAGTGAGAATTTCTTCATCTTCCTGTGGCATTAAGTCTGTGTAACTAATGCCAGTGAGACTTTACCTATTCATAAAGATTTCCCATATTCTGCTTCTTTGAAAAAACAAATATCAAATGTAGCTAGTATCATATGATATAAGGAGACGGTTGACCATTTAAAAAATGGAAATAAGGAGTGTGCTCAAAAACAGCGCATGTTATTATGTGAAAATGCAGTGTATATTTTCATTAAGAGAGCTCGACACAGAGACAGACAGCAAGAGAACAGAGAGGCCTGCGCTGTGCCCATCCTCACTCTGGCCCTGTGCCAGGCCTGCTCCAGCAGAGGAAAAGAGAGAAAGGGAGGCTGTTGGGAGCGTGTGCGGATGTGTGTCTGTGTGTCTGTGTGTCTGTGTGTGTGTGTGTGTGTGTGTCTGTCTGTGTGTGAGTGAGAGAGAGAGAGAGAGGGGGCAAACATTCCCCTGGCAGGATCCCAGGGTCCCGACGGAGGGCAGGGTTCAGCCTCTGAAGGAGAGGCTGCGTGCCCGGCAGTCAATTAGCGGCTTGCATTTACACAACAAATGGAGCTCCTACAGTTTCTCTAGCCCCTCACACACATCCACACACACCACTCATGAGTGTATCCACTCAGCGCTCATCAGCACACGCCAACGCAAGGTCATAGAGAAGGGAAGGGAGGGAGAGGGAGAGAGAGAGTGTGTAAAGGAGAGAAAAAGAGGGAGAGAAAGAGAGAGAAAGAGAGAGAGCAAGAGGCCACCTATCTGCTGGAGTGGTACTCCACAAATACTATTGGCTATATCAGAAACACAAGCAGAGACACGGTGAGCACGGAGTAACAAAATCCCTGCAGCCCAACATTGCAGCTGCGATGCAGATGTGAAAACTTGTCCCCAAACCTTCTCTGTCCTTAAGAGATTCCGCAGAAGACAAAGAAAAGGAAGCTCTAAATCACAGCTGAGTGGCCAATGGACAGACTCCAGCTTTTTCAAATGAAATTACTTTCTGCATCTGCCCATTTGGTGTCACACTAAATTTAGGATCTTTTTCAAACAGCGGTTTAAGACGAAGCAACCAACCACTGCTTTCAACCTTGGGCTCCAGAAAATTATCACTTCGATCAACCATTTTCTGACATTTTACGCACTGTGATTAATCGATTCTTGATTTGAGTACTGGAGTGTCGAGAGCGCTGCTTCATCAGCCTCTCATCAGACATTCTAGTGCTAATGCAAGCGAAGAACTCAAATTTGATTTATACTTGGCAATTCGCCTTGTGGATTCCCTACATTGAATTCATTCTTAGGTCTATAGATGCTAATCTTATATATCTGGGATCTGGTTCCATAAATTTGAACAAGTGAATCTGCCCTCATTAAACAAAGTGCGATGAAGCTCTGAAAGAATTGCATTGGTGGAATACTGTGTTTTAGTATGGTATTCTGACATGCTGAAACATCTTTAATCCCTTGCATTGACATACGTTACTGACTTACATGGCCCAAACCACAGCTGTTCTTATCTGTGTCGCATGACACAGTCACATTTCTGCAGAAGCATATGTCACGTGCAGGTTGCGCCATAGTTTTGTACATTCACCACCAAAGCATGATTTAAAGAGTCATGTCAACACTTCTCATTGTTTTCTCTTTACATTCTTTCTCTCTGACAACTTGCGTGTCGAGTGAGCAGAGATCATCCTATTACTGCATATTTTTGCAGCTTTGCAAAGAACTAGAAAAAGAACCGGGGCCGCTGTAGCTCTCATTTGTGTCTTTGCAGCACTGAGTTGTGCAGTGTTTGGAAACTTTCAAAGCAGAAGCAGACAGCATCATGCATCAGAGCACACAAACTGAACCAAAAACAAAAATTTACTTAGCAGGTTGTTAATTTAACTGCAGTGGAAGCAGCCAAATATCAGCTCTGTATAATTAGACACATAATAAAGTTAATGTGAGCCTACTGACCAGCTCAGCAGTCCTCAACTCACTGGAAACAAAAAATTAAATAACAGTGACAGACACAAGTGCACACACTGAAGGGAGACAAGCATTAAAACAGGGCAGGAGTGACTGACGTCCCTTTGAAACATTTAGCTTCACCGGACACCTTGTGGAAAATTGTCATGTCAGGATGACATGAGAACAGAAGCTGAAGTCAATACTCTTGATTCAATAAAGTTGATCAGGCAATACCCCTGTCAGGACCAGGGGAAATTCCTTTCAATCTTTCTTTGTGAATCCACTGTGAACACAAACACACACAATATTCTTGCGCTGGGCAGGCAAAAGGTTACACTACAGGAAGAGGCTTACTGTACTTTAACAACATGAAATTTAATACTGTTAAACTCCTAAAAGAAAAAATATGTTTAGCTTTAATGTATCTTATGTGGACAGCAATGATGGATGTTAACAATAAATGGTGAAACATGAATTAACTGTGCATATCAGTACCTGTACCATAAACTTGATACCGGGGCAGTTGAGGGCGTGAGTGTGGAAACGAGGCTTAAAGACCGGACACAATCAACACTTCTGTCTGTCTTCACTTCCCCTGCTCCTCCCAACCATCTGTCACTCTCACCCATGGACATTCAGGTGAGAACTGCCTCGTCTTCAAACTGTGTATCTGTGTGAAACGGGTACGCTCGGTAGCAAGAGTGGAAGCCGTTAATTGGAGGAAAACAGGGGTCTCCTCTGCTGTTTGGCGTGTACGCGACTCTCCAAACAGACAGGTTGGCTTGCCATTGCGGCATCTTTTTGCCTATCTGCCCTCTACCTACTCCATTCACTAATCTCCTGTCTATAACATCAATCTATCAGGGACAATTATTAGTGAAATGAGACCAGAGGTAAGTGGATGAGAGCTGGCCTGTGGCATACAGCAATCAAACCCCAGCCCATCTCTCTCTGTAGCTCTCTCGTTCTTCCTCTCACCCCCCCTTTCTCTCTCCCTCCAGCTGTGCTCTGAATAGGCCTTTAAATCACCCAGCCTAGGCCCTTTGATTGGTTGACCTCTCTGCATGATTAAACAGCCATTTTCATCACGTCCTCCATAGAAGAGTGACAGAAAGAGAAAGAGGGAGAGAGATGGAGAGACAGACGCCGATAAGGAAGGTGAGCGAGCCCAACCAAATGGGATTTTACCACACTGATGATGACAGACATCTGGATCACACGGGGTGGGGGGCGGGCTGATACTCTACACAGTGATGGCTGGTGTGAATAGCACCTGAAAGTTTAACATATGGCTCCGCTGAATATAGCTGGCAAATTCAGCGGATGACCTATATGACAATAAACTGCCACAATCACCTTTAAACAAAAAAAAGAAAATCGAACATGACACTTTCTAAATACAAAATTTTATTCATTTAAAAGAGTCAGTTTAACGCTCGTCTGAAAGGACCATAATATAATGCGTGAGATAAGATATCAGACGGTCATAGTTACCACTGCTGTGCACAGTGTCCACAATGATTTACTAAAAGCACTGTTCTAACAGTGGGAGAGTTTAATTTCCTCCTCTTCCCTGAAAACAAACCCTTTCGTCCGATAAAGTCACCACCCCCTCATAACATCTGTTTGGCTTCCGAATAGAAAAAAGAAGAGAAAAAAAAAGCCGCAAAGCCAGTGTGGCGGGGTGGCACAAGCAACAGCAGCTGTTCCAGTGCTGTGTTCAGACTTTAATTAAAGTTTGAATCAGCTCCTCTCTATTTTTTGTCATCCTTCTTTCCCACCACTCTCTTCTCTTCCTTGCCCTGCTTTGAATACAAAAGCTGCTCACTGCAGCAATATTATTTAGTATTTTTCGGTGCGAGCCGTCTTGTTGCTGTTCCGAGTTAGTTAGCGCTGCCAAGTTCCCTCCCTTATTCCTCGGCTGTCTTATTCTTTTCCCTCAGCTCTTTCTGGCCGAGGTGCAGGCTCTGGCGTCGTTTTGTTCAGATTCTTAATATCCCGCCCTTTCACAAATCTAAACACTTTTATGTTGATGCAGCTACAAGCAGACTGGGAGATGGGTTACTTTTGAAAATGTGTCTGTGCTGTGGCCAAGTTTCACTGCGGCAGTGATTGTTGAGGGGAGAATGAGGTGTGTCTAACTGGAAAAAAAAGAAAGAAAGAAAAACTAAAAACAGCTTGTTCCTTAAAATGTCTTCATGAGATGTGTGCCAGTGACTAAAAGATGCTCCAACTTGATGATAACTTGGGTTTGGAAAAAGCTACAAATTTCAGACATGTCCATTTTAAATGTAACCACTGGTTTTGGTTATTGGTCATTCCATTGTTTTTGAGCTAACATTTGGTATTGCCTGAAGTGCCAGTTAGACAAATACGATTTGTCATGTGTCAGAGGACACGCAGAGTACGTCTGCAAGTGCACCAGAGGCCATGTCAAGCTGATCCCGAGAACCAAACAAGGTCACACTCTGAAAACAATGAAGAGCTGAGCTGATCAACCAGAACAGCCGCATTCCTTCACATGCAATGGAAACCAAGGAAATCTTGGTGAGGCAGAGGGAGGACAGTCTCGAGAGAAAAGACTGAGTGAAAGGAAGCAACTCCTCCCAGCTCAAGCACATCACCAGGCACAAGCTCCACACCCCATTTCATTTGAAACGGAATGGTATCGCTGATGCATTCCTTCGTGTTTGCTGGCTGTTTCGTCACATGCTCTGCCTCATTATCCAGCCTAGAAAATCTAGAAGCTGAAAAAAAACAGACTCACTGAAGCAAAGATGTTCCTTGCTACTCTACGCCTCTTTATGTGGGGCCAGGCAAGCTGCTGACCAATGCAACAACTGCTGGAAGAAGAGGTCAGAGGTGACCAAGCGCAACTGAAGACATCATGGGATAGCAATGTGTGGCTCACATCCAGACCCATCTATATGCCCCTCCCCATAATGCAGTAGCAGACCAGAGGTTCACCCCAGAATGGGCAAAAAGCAACAACAGAGCACTGGCAATAAAACCTCCATGGCTCTACTCCACCTTCAAAGTACAGATCATTGTAACATTTGACCTCTCTTTTCCCACCCCTCCTCAAAGTTTGGAGCCCTGCTCCTCCTCCTGCTCTTCTTCTATTTCTGGCTACAACCTGCACCCCACCCCCTTCCTGGCGGTCCGCCATTGTCTGGCCTGGAGCACTTATTCCCAGTGTGCCCCTGTCGGTTTGCTTTTTCTCTGCAGGTGGTCGAGGACAGAGAGACAACTTAAAAGAACCCCCAGGATTTGTGCCGTTATTACATGGAGGCAACACAGGTCTGCTAAAAGAATTGGACTGAGCAGTCACCAGTGTTCTGCACACCATGCTGTCTGTGGTTTTCTCCTTAACAAGGTATGTAAGGTAGAAAAGAGAGGGGAATGAGATTTTATAGTCCTCAAGCACATGGTTCCACTGACAGAAGAGAAGCAAAACAAAGTATTTCTGCAGCATCCCGAAAACTTTCCTCTGAAGCTGTGAAATGCTAGGAACGTGATCTAAGGTGCACAGTGTGCATCAAGCTTCGAGTACAGTATAGTTCAAAAGTGAAAAATACTACGCAAAAGAAAAATATGAAAACAACATTTTTCCACTGAGTGAGCTCATAAAATACACGTGTCTCATATCTGCATAACTCTGCAGCAGGTGAGCGTCGTATTACGGGGTAACCGTAGTCCCTGTGAAATCAGAAAAGTCCCATGTACATGTGTCTATAGTCGACATGCTATGCAGTGGCACAATCCCAACATACAATAGAGGCCAGACTCAGTGGGCTACTCATCACTTCTCCCTCTTTAACCCTTTGTGAAGGGTACAAAGAAAGCTGACAAAGAGGCTGTGGAAATAAAAAAGGAGTGAAGAAGGAGGAGGTGTAGGATATTCTATGCTGCTTCTTCACCATTTTAAGAGGAGTTTCAGGCTACATTTTCTATGTGACAAGTCAACTTCACCATAAGCACAGGGACATGAATATCGGGAAACCATTTCTTAGACAGACACATAACATTGTGATTAGGCGTGTGGAGTAAGTGGCCTGGTTTCAACTACAAACAGGGCTATTTACTGTAAAAGGTTTGCACTTTTATTTATGTTCCAGTTTTCTTTTAAAAATAATTTCAGTGGTTCTTTTGGAGTGCTGTTTTAACAGAAATCATTTTTCATCTGGGCTAGAGTTTCAAGAGAAGCAATACTGCTTTTAACCATAGCTTAAAAAAATTGAGCTTGTCCCAAAACCTGACAGGTCCCACTTGGCCCTGTTTTAGAAAATTGGCTACTGGGAGTTAAACGTGGAGAGGTGAGAAGCTGGGAAGCGCTCCAAAGTGATTTAGGCTAAAGCTACTCAAAACCTACCCTTCTTTTTGCAGCTGAAGTGGGATAGCATAGCGGATTTAAGAAGGCTAACTGCTTTTTCTGTTATGTTGAAAGAGCAAAATGTTTTTTTCTTTTTTTCTCTGTCCCCATGATTGACTGGTTTTCTGCAAAGAGTCTGCCCTCTCCAAACACACACACAGACAAACACACACACACACCAAGCTAGCCAAAAGCACCAGCCGACATCTAATGAGTGCCAAGCACTCAGGGGAAAAAATTACTGGTAAACAAAATGAATAAATGAGCACTTATCTCCATCTGGTAAACACACATGCAGGTGCTGACATCAGAGTGTATGGTTTATGAGGCATAGCATGCGTGTCTGTGTGTGTCACACAAACCTGAACCTGAACGCAACTAAGGGACTAGAGAGAGGGTACATTTACCTGTGTCCTACATGGATATGCACACATTTCTTCAATGCCCACCGCTGCCTCGGGGGCACAGTCACCAAACTGCTGACCTCTGTGGAATGAGTTGTCCTTCCTTCCGCTAACATGGAGGTTACTGCTAGTCCCAACACAGACACAATAAAGAGCCCAGACAGGCATCTAGCTGATTTACAGGCTAGCCCACAGCCATGTGGCTCTTTTCAAAAGCCTTCCTTCTATTAGGTCTTATTTACATGGCTGGGGAGTACAGACCATTTGAATTATTTAAGATTCCCCTTGGTAAACACAACAGAAACCAGGAGGGGTGTGTGTGTTAAGCAAGTAGAAGGATGCAAGACAGCAATAACGACACAGCAGATACTATGACTGAGATGGATGAAAAAGAAGTACGCAATTATGAGTTACTGCACCATTACATTAATCAAAACATTCAATAACTACATGCCAGTGAAAACTCTTCACCATTTCATCTCCTTTACAACAGTGGAGAGTTACCTTACATTAAACCAGAGGTCTTTTCACTTTCACGTGCACAAATATGTTAAGATACAGTGTGCACATCAACGATGTGCTGCTTATCTCAATGCAAATACATGCACAGGCACACACCCACAGTGCACTGCCTCCTCTCTCACACAGTGGTTCTCATTAACAAGCCAAACATGCCTGAAGAGGCAGACAGACTCTAGTGAGCACAGTAAACAACCAGTAGGCTCCCTCATCTAAACTGAGACTATCTCAGCATCCGCAAGACACAATTTCTGCCACTTATACTGACAGGCTCCAGATAGAAGCCATTCAAAGGTTAGAATTTTGCCCTATAAACTAGGGAAATTGGTTGTTCCTGCTAAGAGTAAATTTAGGAAGGCAGACACTAGGGGTATGTGGGATACCCTCTATGTCTGTGACTTAATTCTCAGTTCTAACATACTGTTCATAAAAGAAAAAGAAAAAAATTTGAGATTCACATTAAGTAACAATAACTATGATTCTAGGAAGCCTCACTTCACAGATGCTAATCCAGGAAAATATTAAGTGCAACTCAACCTGTCAGATGCACACCTCATCAATAAAATTATTAAACAATATAGATGACATGGGATGAGATTACAGGAAGGAATGATGATTTCCAGATCAATACCAGACTCGCTCTCTTTTTATAAGAGAAAAAGCAACAAGAGAAACCTTTTTTCTTTTCCTTTTTTTGGTCCGTCTGCAACAATCAGACCCAAGCTGCCCGTCTGAGTCAGTGTCTGATGGGGGAAGACAGACTGCTGACAAGAGCATTAGCCTGCCAGGTAGGAAGCCTCATATGCTGAGGTTGTGCCCACTAGCTGCAGGTGTAGTGGGATTCTAGACAAGGCCACTAGGTCAGAAGTGGAACGAGCTTAATTCTGCATCGCTGGGACCTTCGGAATGACTGTAACTCAATCCAAGTAGTGACATGCTGGGGGTCAAGGGTCAAATACAGCCAATGACACTGGTTCGCTTTGGTTGGGATGAGTCTTTCCCACAAATGAAATGAGGGATTGTCAATTTGACTTTCTTGGAAAATAAACTCATCGCAATATTGTCCTCGAGAAATGTGAGTATGCACATAACAGTGAACGACAAAATTTCTTCTTGCCCTACTTAAGTCAGTCTTGTCCCTCTGCCTTGCATTGTAAGCAAACCAACCAACAAATCTTTGAACAATAAAGGGAGCCATGTAAACTCTGTTCCCCAACATGCAGCACAGACTAACACTGGAGCTTCTTTCAATTTGCAGCCAGATTAGCAGGAGTGGTTTTGATACTGTCAGAACGGCAGAGATTTTTCTATTCCGAGTTGTCTTGAGTGAGTGGCCTTTTCAGTGCCTGCTTCAAAAAGCATCCCTGTACCCGAGCAGCTGTCACTTTCAGCAGGCACTGAGGAAGACGGAAGCGGGGGAGGGGTCCTTTGAAGAAACAGTTAAAAGTGAGCGATAAAAATAAACTGGGAGAGAGGAGAAAATTAATTATACATAACAGACAGTTCACTTGGATGAGCACGGTGGAGAAACTAAAGCTGCCTTCCTCAAAGAAAGAAAAAAGCCATTTTCAGACTGCAGACATTTCTGCTCTGCTCACAGTGGTCATATTGAATCAGCTATACTATAGTAAGGCATGCAACAAGGATTTTGGGTTTTTAATGGTCAGAGCATCAAACAGTACAGCCTGAGCCCTCATTTAAATTCCACAACCACTCACTTTATGCATCCTTTCTAGTTCAGCCAGTTTCCCCGAGACCAAAATAAAGCTGTCACACCTGATCACCCCCCTCCCACACCCCCCCTTTTTTTTTGCAAAAACTTTGATGAAGCTTGCAGATAGCTCAGTCTACCTTTAAATTTGCCTCTGATTGGCACTGATGAGGGTTTATGCTGCCGGCTCACCTGCAAACTCACCTCTTGATATGATTCGTAATGCACCAGCACTTTGTAGTTCAACACCGCCCACTGACTCTCAATCCCAGCTTCTTATTTGGGCCAAATGGAGGTCATTCCTATTTGAGCAGTCAGTCAAGACAGGCCCGCCAGGTATTGGCGAGTGAATTTATTTCATATTAAGGCTTGTCGGCTGGATAGGTGTTAGCACCATGAGAGCTGTGAGTGTGTGTGTGTGCACAGCATGGCCTTCGGGTAGAGCCCTACTGCTGGACCCTCTTTCGTGCTTTTTAATATTGCTGTTGCTGAGTGGCTCCTCACCTCAGGGCATCACAGAAACCCTGGAGAGCCTAAGTAAAATACTGATGGAAAGACAGGAAGGGAAAGGCTCAGAAAGAGATATAGGGAGGTGACCGACGGAGAGGCTGGGCAGGACGTGACGGAAGCAAAGAAGGAAGAAAAGATCAAGACGTGCAACGAAATAAATAAATAAATAAATAAACACTAGTTTAACAGAACCCAGCAGGCAACATACCTCTCTGCCTAACCTCTTTAGCAAGACTGACACAAATGAAAACTCATGTAATAAAAACATGCCATCTCCACCGGCTGTGATATGAAAGCAGATATTGCATTACAACATCGCTGAGCCAAAAAAGCCCTCAGTCACACATGGGGGGGGGGGGGGGTGGGGCAGAGTTAACACTACTGTGTACGTGACACTCTCTGACATAACCACTGTTTCAGTTCAAGAGGGGATCCCGTTTCAGTTAGTAGTAAACGCTTCTTCACTGAGCCAAAGGGGCATCAATGGACAGGCACTGGCAAACAATGAAGACTAGCCATCTCGTAAATGAAACATAGTGAGGAGCCAGTTGTGAAACAGACAGAGAAGCCTGGCCTGGCCTGCTAGTCCAGTCTCTCTCTAGGAGGAGGAGGAAAAGGGAGACCAGAGGAGAGGAGAATCGGCATGCAACCTGACAAGGTGTAACTTTGCTGGAGAAGAGGGAAAGTGTTCGATTTGGGGGGTGTCGGTGGCAAGAACGGACTAGGAAAGGAAGTCTGAGTGGCAGCATGAGGCTGGAGCCAGGAAGAGCAGCAGAAAAGTGGAGGCAGAGAGTAGGAAATGCCTAAAAGTTGAGGATGTTACACTGGTCAAACATTGAGGAACACCGGAAAAGGACCTGGATTCTGCAGTGTAGCAACACACAGACTACAAAACTGTGAGTGCAAACACAGTGCATATATCTTCCCACTGCATGAAAGCCATGAATCATAGTGCAGCATACCCTCAAGAATACAGTTACACTGTGAAAGTCCTTTCCCATATATAAACAATTTCCTTAACCCAGTGAAGTAGTTTTTCACTCCAGCTGAGAAAGTCCCATGTGTGTCTGCAGGAATTTATTTCAAATCCTTGTTTTTATTTCCTTTTCTAAAATCCTCTATCAATATAAGCAGTAAAGCAAAAATATATCAAGCTCAGTCTTACAGCATGCCAAGATGCAATTCAGTCCTCACTTTAGCGCAACCCCTCTGCTTCGTCATCCATCTACAATCTAATTAGACCTTAAATATGCCGCTCACTGAAACGTCCGGAGCAATGCGACGTGGGGGGAGCCACACAAAGGCCGGACCAGAGGGGTGCAAAGAGCACATGTCAGCTCGAATTCCAAAGTTTGGACATCACAGATTTACTCTTCACAGCGGCAAACGGCAGCAGGCAGACTGGACAGGGCAGACTTTGAAAATTCACGACACTGCTGCTCTATTGTGGGGCAGATCTGTATCATAATTAGGGAAGATTGAGGGAAATTGCTTGTAATTTTCTGGCTGGGTTGCCAGCTTTCATGTTAATGCCGTACAAGATGACATTTGGACTAGTGGGACTTTTTGAAACAACAAAGAAACAATCACGTAGGTGAGATCCTCCCATTTCTCATAGATTAGGGTCAAAACAGGCAGTTGTTTGGGCATGTCTAAACATGCACATGTGTAATCATGAGCATATTATTATATCCATAATCACTTGAAGATTTTTTTTGTCACTAGGAGAACTACACTGAGCTTTTTGTCATTTCAAGCCCCGTCGCTGCTAAATAAGAAAAAGGTCATTGTTTGCACACAAAAAAAGTCAATGATGCCTTTGGTTCCTCTCTGTCAGTCACACGCTGGTGTGAATAATGCCAGTTTTGATTTTGACATGTTCAGTATGCTTGTGTTGTGCAGCTGGTGAGATGTCCCTGGTCCTGTGGTTAAGTGATTTAAAGCCTTGTGTCTAGGCACCACCTCTTAAACAAACACTCATGTCATGGTTGAAATCCCACAGTATTTACATGTGAATGCATGTCATTTCATTGAACTGTCAATAACAAACTGTTGCTTCCCCTATCTCAGGCCAAACAGGGTCACACCACCTCTAATACAGAATTATGCCATCATCACACACAAACCGCCTCTGTCTATTCCAGGGGGTGCCACATGTAGTAAAATCGTCCGACGGGTGCCACGATGTGCAGATGATACACCCACGCGCAAATATTTAAGGAACACAGATGTGACTTTTCTCATTAACCCCCAGTCTTGCACCCCACCACCCCGAAAAAAGGTTCAAATTATCTCTAAGCCTTTACTCATCTAATATGATTCATGAATGCATGTTTAAAACGGGCTCCAAATGAATTCATGCTGCGTGCGGGGGTCGGGGTGGGTAGACTAATTTGGTTAACCAGGATTTGATTAAAAAATAGAACTGAGGAGAATCCGATAGAGCAATGAGAGCATTTTCAATAGCTGACAACCGATGCGCACTCAAACACACCCACAGACAGCCCTCACCACTCCATCCCTGCTCAGAAGAGAGGAATTCAATTGCCGTCGAATAACAAAGCTCGCAAATTGCCACAAACTGGTTTGCAGATTAATGGCCCAATCACATCACGCCGACATACAATTTCTAATTATTTTAAAGCTAATACGGGAATCGCTTTATTTATTTGTTTATTTTTTAGAAGGGTGGGGGGGGGGGGGGGTACTACCTTGTTCCCTAGAGAAATCTAACACAACTCCTCCCTTAGGTCCATTTATTAAAGCCGGGGCAGTCAAACATAAAAAAAACAATAAATAAATAAAAATAATAATAATAATAAAACGTTTAAGGCCAGGCAGACTCTTCAGACTCCCCCCGATTATTTACCCAGGCGACAGTGAGTGTCAGCTCCTTGAATACCTGTAATTATGTATGGTGGTGGCATTCCTCCTCCGAGGCAATGCAACCGCCCGGCGCACTCTGAGCCAGATTAGGCTGCGAGCTGGTCCGCGTTAGCCCGGTGCCGGTAGTTTGCTTCCCCCCCTCCTCCTTTTCCCATTCTCCCAAAAACTCTTATTTTTAATTCAACAGCCGTGCTTCAAGCAGAGAAAAACTCAACACACTGCACCAAAACCCGCGGATACTTAAAAAAAAAAAAACCGCAACCATCCCCTTTTTTCTCTCAAAGCACCAGGTGTTCAGCGCGAGGCAATAGAGTAATAGAGTTAGCTAAAGCGGCGCGCGAGCTCAAAATATCCGCAGTTTTAACAGTTTGTGTGTGTCTGTGTGTGCGCTTCTGTGTTTCCAATCCGGCTGGTGGTCACACCGGGGCGCACATTCAACACAGCGCAACACAGAAACGCAAGTCTACACACACCAGCGCACACCTAAATAAGTAGATATCTCTCTACAGGTCCTCCGTCCGCACGGCTTTCCACGGCTGCCTTTGGTCGGAGCCACAAGCCTCCACCTTTCTCCCCGGCAAACTCGTGGAGAAACCACACAGCGCGAGCTGGGAAGACGTTGGGGAAAAGAGACGAAACACAACCCCAAACTCACCACACGGTGTCAATACAGAAGGGGGGGAATGTAAGCGCAATATTTCCACCAAAAACTGCTCCTTCCACGCGAAAAGAGCCCTGCTCCAGAGTTTTCGCGGTACTTACAGGTTCAAGTGATCCTTGGGGTAGATATCCTCGCCATGGTTTTAAATTCCAAAACTTGTGGACATTTCCACACTGGTCACAGAGCGGGTCTGCTCTCTCTCCGGCGGCTCCCTGCGTGTGAATGGAGCGGAGAGGAGAGGAATGCAGCTCCGGCTCCAGGAGTAGGAGGGAGGGAGGGAGAGAGGGAGGGAGGGAGGGAGGGAGGAGGTGCTCTGCCGCCGCTGTCCCTGCTGATGCTGCAGTACCCAAACAAACCCATAGAGGGCTTCCACTGCTTTATAATGTGAAGGCTGGGGAGACCTTTACATTACATTCATAATTTGGCCAAGCTTAGCTTCCACACGTGCAAAACTATTTTTTTCACGTTTTTAATTGAATTGTAATTATGAACTATTATGTTCGTACACTGTTAATTATCTGGCTTTCTGTATTTCCTCCTTCTCAGTTGTAGGTAATTATGTAGTGGCAGGCTCTGTAAATGAATATTTATATCTACTTAATAAAAATCTAAAAAGAAATGCAAAACTGTGCAAAAGTCTTGAGTCACCATTCATTTTTTTTATATTTTGCTTCCAAGGAGCCAGAGTTTCCTGTAATGTTTTTAAAGCAGTCTTGAGCAAGGTCTTTTAAAGTTGTTCCTTGCAAGTTGGCTGCAGTTCTTGTATCTGACCATTTTCAGAGAATTTTGTTTGTTTTTTTAAGTCACTTAACACTGACCTATGAATCATTCAAGCATAAGAAAAGATCATAACTCAAAGGATGAGCAAGTCTTGTAACTACACATAGCAGACGACTTAGCAAAGCAGCAATTTTAAATTGTCTTTAGGCACTTTGTTACTAGCAACCTGTCACAAAAGCATGTAATTTGTTCCCATTTCTTTAGCCGATTATATGAAAAATACCAAAGATAACACAGTTTGACAGGCATAAAATAGTATTTTTGCACCAGCAAGGTGATTTTCATAGAGTTATTAGCTGAAAACTTGGCACATCTCAGCATGGTGTGTAGCATGTCCTTTAAAAAACTGACAACACTGGACAAGTGGAGGACAAAAGAAGAAGTGGCTGACCTAAAAAGCTATTTACAGCAGATGATGGTATCTGAAAGTCATGTTCTTGAGAAAGAAAATTACAAAATCCAACAAAGATCTCACACAGGACCTGAAAGATGCAGCTGGACCTTCAATTTTTCTATGTACTGTTTGCTGAAGCCTCATCAGAAATAGTCTCAGTGGAAGGGTGGCTGCCAAGAAGCTATTCTTAAGGAAGGGAAATGGGGGAAATTACACAGGAACTGCACTGAAAGTCAGTGGCAACAGGTCTGATGGAGTCCTGAATTACAGTTTTTGGTTCAAATGATCATCAGTATATATGGAGGAGGTTCAGCATGGATCAGGACATTACATAAAGCAATGACAAAAAAGCTCTTCTGAGAAAGTTTGTGCTATATTTAAGAATAAATGTTGACTTTCAAGCTCATGCAAACTGTTAAAAACTCAGTTTTCACCCTATATACTTTATTTCCATGTATGTTTGCACAAGTTTCAGTGAATCGCTGCACCAATTCCCCATTTTCTTGGTAAAATATAAAGAAATGACTTTAGTTCAATTTAATTATATTTAATTAACATAAAACAAAGAGAACAAGAAAATCTGGAGGCCACTTAAAATATAATCATGGACATTGTTACTTTCAACTACCACTCCAGCAATCACAACTAATCACAGTTGTGAAATTCATTATTATCACAGTTATTATTACCTACATAAATATGTTTCACAGCACACATCTCTCACTTCAAGTTAAAACAAATAGCAGACGCAGGAAAAGATTACATTAGAAGTAGACGACAGCAGAGGGGGAGAAACCCAGGCAGTACTGTGTGGGAACAAGATAGAGGTGATGACAGGAGTGGACAGAGTGACAACAAATATTTGCAAGACAACCAGTTGACATTAAAGCCCTGACAGGCACAGTTTATCCTGTTGCAAGATATTGCATACCTGCAGGTCGTGAGCAGAAAATCTAAATCTACAGTGAATGGTGTTCAAATTAGAACTTGCCCGGGAGATGATCGCAGACAGATTTTAGTTGTGAGCTCCACAAAACAAGTCAGACTTCTAATTAAACGAGGAGGCCCGAAGCCTGTCTGTCATGTCCCATCAGCTGACACATTTCCACAGCCTTACTTAGACTCAGTGTCACTTTGATGACAGATTTTCAATACAAACTGCCCCTGTAAGCCTATACCCCAACCAACTTTTAATTCTTCCTCTTCTCCTATGATATTGAACTTCACAATGGTGAAAGCCACCTTCGAAGCTTTATTTCAATATTCCTCGAAGAGCGAGTGAATATTAGGAGCTTAGGTAAGCCATGTTTTTGGGCACTTTTCCATGATGTCTGTGCAGCAAGGAAGCTTTTGGGATAACTGAGTTACTCAAACAGGCAGCTCAGGTTACCAATTGCACTCAGGAGAGCAGAGACCAAGATCTGGCACTAACCACACCACCTGGCCTCACGAGCTGTGTGTGTATCTAAGTGTGAGAGGGTGAGAATGAGTGTTTCACGGACGAAGATGCAATGTGTGTTTTTGATTAAAAACAACACAGACCTTTGCGTGCCTGCACATTAGAATAGAAGAGTAGCTGAGTTTCGACACTTGCCAGAAAATTTCCCCCAAGTCTATCAAACCTCGCAGCTTTTCAGTAGTAGTCAAAAAGCCCACTGTGTGCCTTTAGAAACAATTGGTTTGGGCACACTAATACTAAAAGATTAGCCTCACTTAACATGTGAAAGGCCTCTGGACAAAACCTCTATCTCGCAGTTAAACAGTAACACATTGATTAGCTTTGTATTAGTGTGACTCACGTCTGTCCAGTTCACTTCAGGCCGGGTGCAAATTCTCATGGGAAAAATTTTCATGTAGTATGATATACAATAGGCTTATGTGAGCCAGAATGACTATTTGCTTCCTCTGTCTTCCACTGAGCTGTTTGTTGAGTTCTGGTTGCATATTATTACAGTAATAAATAAAGACACAGCACTCCTAATATGCTTAAACAAAAAAACTCTGCCCTTTCTGTGCATATACCTACAGTGCAAACCAAAAGCTGTTTTGTCTATAGTGCTCAGTGGTGGTATTTTTTTTAATGAGCCTGATTAATCTTAGCTGTCATGACTTCACTAGATAGTGCACGGGTCGAGTTGCTTGGGCTGAAAGCTGTGAGAATATAAAATAAATGCACGCATGGCTGTTTGGATGCTTTGCTGCTGTTTTGCTCTCTGCTTGTTTTGTTTATTTAATATATATTCATGTAGTATTAATGGGCCTGCGTTTGGCAAGAAGAGCAAATATTTTAAGTGAGCAACAAGACACCAAGAAATGTTTGAAAAGAGTGAAAAAGAGCACCGGTCGTCCTTGAAAATACACAAAGTGTGCAATCGCACAGACGCACATAAATGCAGTTTTGTGCAAACACTCCAACAAGCAAGGATGTTTGCATCTATATACACAAACAGATCCATTCAAAGATCTCACATCTTTTCTGTCCATAAAACACAAAAGGCTGCTTTTATACACAGGGAAATGATCACACTCAGATACAATGACAGTACCTTGAATTTCCAGTTATTCCTGACACACAGATAACAGCAGATTAAAATGTGCTCCAGAGACACAAAAATAAAAGAGAGATGGAGAAAACTTTGTTTTAATTCTCTTAAAGTGAAAGAAGATCACTGTTTGTTCTTCCCTAGCAGTCGATGCCATCTCTTTTACTGCCCATGAAACCCGATCCTTGGTACATAAAAGCCAAAAAAACATCTGATCTGTGCCAATTAGGCGCAACTAATCAGATTTGAACCAGCGAGTGAAGTGCAGCTTTGGTAGCCTTGTAACCTGAGGTGGCACAGCTCGGGCTAAACAGGTAATGAGCCATTAATTGGCTAACAACAAGATGGCTGACTGCTGGGTAGCAGGGTTACAGGATATCATCTGGCTAAACCTGTCTGATCTGTTTGTACAGTCACTTCAATCCTATTTGAGCTCTGAGGATCTTGGGCCATTATGGAACTGTGCCATCTGTGCCCTCCATCGCCAGATCAGGACAAACAGAAACTTTTTGAAACGTCTGTTTGAAGCCAAGTCAAAATAACAAAACATAACTATCTGTCTTGATTATTTCAGGCAATTGAAGATGTTGATGTTAGAACAGATTATAACATTTAGCACAGTCATAATGAGGCGAAGTGTTCATTAAAATAACGCAGTCCAACACTAATAGTACAGAAAGATACACAGAAGCACAAAGCTATTCATTCATCAAAACTGTCCCAGAATTCTTTGCTCTGTTGTTCAAATATAATATATATATTATGGAGGGACAAGATGATTTTCTAGGCTTCATTTATAAACTTCAACCACTTTCATGAGTGAAAAATATTACATTGAACTTACATATTCACACCGTCATTTGCCTGTGATGAACCTATACATTTTCATTAGATAGACCTTTTCAACTGCTCATTAATGCAAATCTAATCAGCCAATCAGATGGCCACAGCTGATTGCATATTAACATGGTCAAGGCAACCTGCTGAAGTTCAAATTAGCACCAGAATGCGGAAGAAAGGTGTTTTAAGGTGGCATGGTTGTGTCTTGCCAGACAGGCGAGTCTGAGTATTTTAGAAACTGCAATGAGCTGGGTGAAAATGCCTTGTTGATGCCAGAGGTCAGAGGAGAGTTGCTAGGCTCCTTTGAGTTGATAGGAAGGTAAAAATAACTCATGTCAACTAAGAACAGGAAACTGAGGCTACACATAGGCTCATGACAGTCGACCGCAGATGAATGGAAAACATTGTCTTGTCTGATGAGTCTTGATTTCTTCCACAAAATTCAGATGGTAAGGCCAGAACTTGGCATAAACAATGTGAAAGCATGGGTGCATCCTGCCTTGTATCAACGGTTCAGGCTGCTGGTGCTGGTGTAATGGGGGGTATTTTCTTGGCACACCTTGGGCTTCTTGGTACCAACTGAACATCATTTAAATGCTACAGCCTACCTAGTTGCTAACCATCTTCATCGCTTCATCCCATCTTCCGATGGGTGTTGATGGTTGGTTGATAACACACCGTATGAGAAAGCTCCTTAAGAACCCCCCCCCCCCAGTCACCAGATCTCAATCCGGTAGAGCACTTTTGATACATGGTTTAATGGGAGAATCACATCACGGATGTGCAGCAATTGTGTGATGCTATCATGTCAAAATATCTGACGAATGTTTCCAGCATTTGGTGAATCTGTGTCATGAAGAATGAACACAGCTCTGAGCTCTGGATCAGAGCTACTAACATGATGTAACTAATAAAAAAGGCTGGTGAGTACATGATAAGATCAGTGATCTCAAACTAACAGTGTGTGATGTAATGGATAAATGAAACACAGACAAACTTCCCCCTAGTTTATTTGCATACAGTACACCAGTGTATACTTTTGTATTATGTTACACGCTGATTCTGAAGAGGCACTCACATGAGTGTATTGCCAAGCACAGCATTCCAGTTACTAGCTGCAAAACCCATCACCTGTGATGTATGTGATCACTACAATAGCTTAGTGCTTTCCTAATATGAACAAACAACTTCATTTCCATTAGTAAACACCACAGACATGCACATTTTTAATGCCCTTCTAAATTAAAGCTTCTGAAAGTTTACATCTATTGTACGGCATCTGTTCATGGCAAAGGGAATCAAATTGTATCTGCATGCACATGTATTAAGTTAAATGTTGTTTTTTATTACATTTAAGTAAATTGCAGGATCACACCTGGGCTTGTTAGGAGCGATACTAATCAAACAGTAACACGAGGAGAAATCAAGAAAGTCATTAGGGGATTGAGAAACCTGGTATTGCTGGAGGTTAAATTGTTTATGCATTATAAGATTATGCTTATGCAACTGTTGTGAAATCGTAATGTCTTAGTAAGGTAATATGAGTTAAGAATACTTCCACCTTAATTATTCATTCAGTTTGCATTTCAGTTGTGGGAAACCTTAAGAGACTCTGGAGACTTGCTCTTTAAAATTGCTGCAACCTTATAGGCAGGCTCATTGGCCATGATTTAATGTGCATCTTTTCATAGACCTCAGTTATCAATTAGCTGTAAGTGTACACCACTGGGAATATCCTCAGTCGTGCCTGCCACATTAACATCCATTAGAAGTGAATCACCTGTCTGTGCTAGAGCTCCTCATCTGCTGAATGTTTTCCTCTGGGCTGCAATCTGTCATAGTGGGGGGAAAAGACTGGTGAGATAAGAAATTGCTGCAGCTTGTGAATCATTTTAAGGTGCTCACAAATCTCAGAATTAACAGTTTGCTTCACACCAATGAGTGCCGAGCCCGAAGACTTATTATGAATGTGGCAAGGGAGCACGGCCAGCACAAAAACACAGCAAATTTGTAACGACGACGGTTTGTGATTTCACCTCTGATGGACCTTAATACGTTCTAAATTGATAAGGTAGATTCTCCTCTTCGTGAATATTGAAGAGCTTTATAGAAAAACAAATACGAGTCGTGTAAATGCAGTGGGAAACAGAAATAAGCAATAGCGCATGGAGTCAATTAGTGGCAGAAATGCTATGATGTATGTAATTAGTATCAAAAACAGTAACAACTTTGATATTACTTGAGTGTTGCAGCGTAATTAGAAGCATGTTGTACCAGAAAGCACACCTCGTAAGGCACCGGAAAACACAACACCATTAATTTTCCACGTGCTGTGCTGGGCATGCAAACAGTAGGTTCCTCTATGCTTGGCTGTTTAGCAGCAAAGCTTGTTTTCTGCTCATGCCCAGCTATTTTTTGAAAGAATGCATTTGGTGCAGAAATTTTTGAAGTACCCAATCATAATTAAAATCTAGGTGAGGCGAACTGAACCTAATTAGTTACAAACAGCCTCTTTGTGTCATCTCTCAGCTGCCATCAAACACTTTATGTGGCCCTTCTCTGCTGGCTTCTGATGTGCACGCCTTGGGGTGCTCATAGTAGGGAGACTAGCTAACACCAGTCTTTTGATTAAACTTGACATATTCCATTGTGATCAAAAAATTACAGGAACCTGTGTTGTGACTGTCTTTTGATTTTGGTATTATTATTTCCCCCCCCCCCTTTTTCACTTCACAGTCACAGAGATCTGGAGGACAATGAGGAGGGAAGGAGAAAGAGAGGTGAGGGAAAGAGCTTTGATGTTTCTATTTGTACAACACATAGCTGCTTTTGTAGATGTCCTTTAAGAGTGTGGCTGACTTTATGGCGCGGTGATGTCCTTGTGCTCAATGTGTGAGCTTAAATATTGTCAGGACACATGGCTAAAAATAATCACAAAGCTATCCTCTCCTGTCATGTAAAATATGTATACGCAAGCTGCAGCATTGTTGGTTAATACTGAGCTAGCAAAAAGCATCCATTATTTTAGCATGACTGTCGTTTATATTTTTAGCATATTTTATGGCAGTGTTAAATAGATTAACATGTCATTAAGCAGACATGCTGACCCTCTATTCGTATATTTTATGAAGAAATGTATTTATGTAGTTTATGACGAAGTTTATAAAAGAAATACATCCATTTCTATCCAAACAGCTTGCTAACATGGTTGCAACAAGCTAGGAGGATAGCAAGATCTGGACCTCTGTAATCTTTTTCAAAACACGGCAGCACTCCAGAAAAAAAGTATCTGTGTTGTGTTTAGTTGGATCACTTGATGCAAACCTCAAGAGGAGGACAGCTGGTTGGTTTAGGCAAGAGGAGACGTTACTTCTTCCTTCTGTGATTTTAATTTCAAGCTCCCTCTTGGGGTTGCGTCAGGAAGGACATCAGGGGCTCAAACTATTTTAATTTCAAGTGAAGGGAGAACTTTGCTGATCTGTTTTTATGTAGTGGTTTTATGCAGGCAGCATTCATCTTCCATATTTCTATACACACAGTTGTGCCTGCTAAAAAAGAGAAATGTACACAATGAAGTACTTTACAAGTGTGACTTTCCTTTTGGTTTTTCAACACCTTAAATACGATACATTCTGAGAGATAATTGTGACCAAGCCTTGTTGTTCCTGAAATTTGGTGCTAATCAAGTGCTAACATGTTCAATTTATTCTGTATTTAATAGGTGGGGAATGTCCAAGTTTAAATGATGAATTCCATAGTGATGGGATTTCCGGCTCTTTTTAGAGATCCGGCTCTTTCGGTTCGGCTCACTAAAAAGAGCCGGCTCTTTCGGCTCCGAACCGGCTCTTCGGGTTGTTTTGTTGCTTTAATTAATTTATTATTAACAATAATATAAAATTATGCACAAAAGGAATTACTAACGTAAAAACAAGTGGTTTTATTTATATATGTTTATATATAAATATATGCGGTGGCCCCTAGAGACAAAACACGTACAAACTCCAAAACACATTTCTAGCATGAACTGAACTTCCAAAGCAGAGCTACTAGATCACTTAAATTACACAATTGAAAGCATGTGTGTATTGTTTGTGTATTTATACACAGGCACTCATATATATATTCAAATAATTTAAAAAAAAGTTCATTTACCTGTTATTACCACACATCAAATCCGGTCGTTGGTACTTGCTGGCTTGTGTAGCCACAAGATAACAAAGGCTCAACACTGCGCCCAGCATCCTGGAGCACTTCTGTTGTCTTTTGTACGTGTTTTGAGTTTTTATGTGCTTCTGAGTTTTTACGTGCTTCTGAGTTTTTACGTGCTTCGGAGTTTGTACGCGTTTTACGTGTTTTGGAGTTTTTACGTGTTTTGGAGTTTGTACGTGTTTTTACGTGTTTTGGAGTTTGTACATGCTTCAGAGTTCGTACGTGATTTGAAGTTTGTATGTGCTTTGTCTCTAGGGGCCACCGTAAATATACTTTTATTTATTCACTCCACATAAAATGTAATAAATAAATCATATAATACAAAAATCAACTATTCACATTTCAAGTTTTAACTATTTAAATTTTCAGCTTTTTCCTTTCACAAATTTAAAGTGAAAAGAACACAAAACACTGCAAACCACAACACAATTAAATATAAATTATAATATGAAAACTAAAAGAACATGCATATTCTCTGTCATATGGACCTGCATGAATAAACTTTCTCAATCCTTTATCATCTGCAACCGAAAATAGTTGTGGATGATTACTATACCTTTCTAATGTTGTTGTCCCTGCCTCTCTTTCTCTCTCTCTGGCTCTGTTCCTGTGCTACTGAGTGTAACTACCGCCCCTCCCCCCTCTGCCCAGCGTAAAGCACAAGGCTCGCGTGCAGAGTGAAGCGGGAAAAAAGTGCGAGAGAGAGGCTGAGAGAAAAAAAAAAAAAAACCCACGCCGGCTCGCGTCGTTCACGTCAAAGAGCCGGCTCTAAGAGCCATTTCGTTCGCGAACGACCCATCACTAGAATTCCAAGCTTAAGTAAACAATCAACACGGCAGGCAGTGAGAAACAGCGAGGCAGAGTTTCATTTGATATATCAGCCAAATGGAAGTGTAAATAATTTATATTTTAATATCAAGTCAGAATATTATAAACTTTAGCCCTACCATGTACCATCAACCTTAAATGCAGCCTTTATTTTTGCAGACTTTGCTTTCATGAATAATAGTGGAGCAAAATGTTTATAAAATAGACGTGTTTTCAGACTTAATGTAAGACACAAACTGGACAATCTGGAGACTAATATGTAACCATTTATAATGATCCATCCTGTGCGCTTTCTTAAGAAAAGCTTCATCACCACGAGTGCCGATCTCAGATCAGCTCAGCCTTTTACATGAGGACGAAAGACAGTTAGCAGGCCTCCTCGGGGATTCCAAATCAGCACACTCACATTTTGGTCCAGACACGTTCCTGGGTGCCTGTGGGAGACGGTATGTCAAAACGTCTACTTCTAATGACTGCCTACTTTGTCTAGCTCATTTAAAATCGAGGGCTGTATGCCAAGCCTTTGCCCATGCCAGGTTTTAGGTCCCAGTGACAGTAACAGTTTTAATCATATCTTGGCAGGTATGCTTATGCTGAGGGTTTCTTTGTGCAGGAAGTTTGCGGTTTGCCTGGTGTTAGATTAACAGAGTCTGTCATCTCAGCCGAGCCCAGAGCCGAAATCAGATATCACGTTAGGCACCTCTCTGCCCAGCAGAGAAGGATTGCATTGCCTCTTGACCTCTGAGAACTAGCAGAACAATACCCATGTTAAAGCATGTCAAAATTCATAAATTAATATTGCCCCCTGTATCTAATAATGACATTTTTAGGTGTAAAATTAGGAGTAGCCTCCTTGCCTCTCAGTGCTGCTGAGGCTTGTCACGATTTTAGAGCTGCTTTGTAACTTTCGGAGTTGAGTTCTCACTAAACAACAAAAACACCGCATGTTGTCACAGCGTTTTCCACCCAAATAACTTCCACCCAAATTACCTGCAGTTTCATCATCTCATATTTAGCTGAAGCTTTTGTCATCCGCAGTGCCAGCAGCACCTGCTGTTGCTGTGTCTTTTAGCTCTCTTCAGCAGTGTAAAGCTTGCTCCCATCTTGCCCTTGACAGAGGAGCTTGTCACCCTCACACAGTAATTATACGAGAGCTGATGTCTCCTCTTTCCATTGAATTATTGAGAAGGTGGAGAGGACACCAGATCCTATGTAGAGAGAGACATCGCTGTTCACTTCCGAGTGGCCTCCGGGTATAAAAAATCCCAAACGGACAATGCTGTGCAGAAGCAGATCGCCTGCATGTAATACCATTGAGTCTTCTTCCTGAATCCAGCTTCAGTCGTCTCGCTGGATCCCCGATACACAGCTTCATTATAACATAAGAGCGTCTTAGCTTGTGAAGACTGCAGTAATGAGCAATTTGATTGTAAGGCGACATGCTATACATCTGTCAAAACAAAAGCAGTGAACTATGTATATAATGTAATTTATGCAGTATATAAAATTACCATTAAACAGCATTGATCAAATTTTAAGACTTGAGATTGTCACTCGTATTTTCTTGTAATTTTGCCTCTGTAAAACCCCACTGAGGATTTTAAATCAATCAAGCAAGAGGCAGACTTTCATCTTTAATTTAAGGGTTCTGGCAAAAGCATCGCATTAACTGTTTAGGGAATACAGCCATTTATATTCATAGTCCAATTGGACAACTGACTGACGAGCAGTTTTATGGCTTCCTTATGCCGTGACAAACTAAGCATTAAAAGATGTGCAGTTGACTCCAAGTGTTGATCTTCTCTTCTCTCAGTGTGAGGTCCAAAGGTGTTAGAAAGCCATGATAGCCAAATCTATCATAGAGATAGCAAGAACTTAAATCAACAGTCTGGTACATGCTGAAAATGAAAGATTGCACTGGCCAGCTCAGCCACACCAAAAAGCCCAAAACACCACAGAAGATAACTAAAGTGGATGATTGCAGAATTTTTTCCTTGGTTAAGAGAAACAAATTCATCTCTTTATCTAACCAAGTCAAGAACACTCCAGGGTTTCATTGTCAAGCTCTACAATCAATAAATGGTTTAATGAATGGAAACACAGAGGCTTTGGAACAAGGTGCACTCTACTAGTTACACTCAAGAGCAAGAAGGCTGGATTAGACTTCGCCAGAAAACATTTAAAAGAGCCTGCGCAGTTTTGAAAAGACAAAAAGTCTTTGTAAAAATTGAAACCAATATTAACTTGCACAAAAATGACAGGAAGAGAAACATATGGAGAAGGAAAAGAACACCTCATGAGCATAAAGCATATCACGTTATCTGTCATGCTGGAGATGCTGGAGCAAAAGTGGTTTCTCATCTATGGTGCTATATGAATGCACCTCAGCAGTGCATAAATACGGGCCACAGTGATCTTTCTCCAAAAAAGCAGACGGACGTCCCTGTCCTTTAAAGATGCATAATGCAAATGTCAGCACTGCAATTGTGAGCAGCCACACTCCCCTTAGACAAGTGTTATTACACAGGAAATCCTGCCACGCGTCTCTCAAAACACAACTCTGCTTCTGCTACCACCTCACCTTTGGACACCTACACCAGTCGTATATTTCGTGAAATGCACGGCATAGCGTGCGTCTGCACGAAATCATTTTATTGCAGGAAAAAGCAGCACGCTTGTTTGCAAAGCTGTCTGATTCGCTTCATTGTCGCGCCAGCGTTGGGCTTTTGATTGCACAAATGAGTCTTTTTGTTTTAATCCTCCACTGAACAGCCCAAGGTCATTACATTTCTGTGGAGTATGCTAACTTGCCAAGAGGTGGATTTTCCCCTAAGGTAACCTACACTGGCTTGTGTTTTAAACCTGTGAGAAAGAATGAAGAGACAAATAATTCTGGCACAAATGAACCCGCCTGCGGAGAAAGTGGCTTTATAATTAAATGTACTCCAAGAAAAGCATTTCCACTACTCGCACGACAGAAAAACCTTTCACCTTGTTCCCTTTCAGAGCTCACCTCTGCACTGCTTAGTTACCATGGTCCCATGGAGGTGGTGTGATTCATACACCACTATCCTTTTTCCTGCTACCCATCTGTATGCGGGTTATGATTTTATTTCACAATTTAAGCAAATGGTGTACCGATGAAGTCAGAAGGGAAACAAAAAGCAGTTGAAGAATTTCCTAATAAAAACATGTGGTAATATGTTTCACAGTGAGAGACTCTTGAAATCAGCTTTGACGAGATGGTCTCAAGAGAAGTGACTAAATGTGAACTGCCTTTTGTGTTACACTCTGTCCAATACTGAATGAACTGAAGTGCCTGAAAACTTCAGTTATTTCTGATCATTTCTCACACTCAGCTGCTCGAGCTTTAACACACATTGTCACACAATGATCCAACCCTTACAAGGCAGCTTATATAATCTGTTCTATGGTAAGACCTTGAGGTTTCTGTAAAATTTTGCCTGAGGACTTGATGTGACTTGTTTATGCACACAGTTTTTCCCTTTCTCCTCTTCACTCCAAGCTGTCTTCCGCACAGGAACATATTACAAAGAGAAAAGGTGGCATGTAGGAGTAGCATAGGATAGCTGGCCTCAGTTCAGTGCCTCCATCTCCAGCCCTGACAGAGCAGTGAATGACCCTCACTCACAGCTGTCCTGGACCCACTCAGCCAAGCAAACTTAAAGCCTGGAAAACAACACACTATACTAGGATGCTAAGATGCGGTCGGTAGAAGAGATAGATGGGAAAAGAGTTATTTAAATGCAAAGCAATGCATCTTGGGAAAACCTCAGAAGCTAAAGCCAGAATGTGGCCGTGCATTTTATGGACAGCGGTGCAGACGCCCTTAACGGCAGGGTGTGATCTCTCTAACTGATCTTTACAATTATGCAAGTTGTCTGGAAATGCTGCGAAACAGTATTAGTAGACACAGAAAACACACTTGAGATTTTCTTCAGCAACACGTCACAAATGCCACTCATAAAAGCTATCGGTGTTAGTGAGACCAGATCTATCCTAAATGTCTTGACATTTAATTTTTGATTTCATATCTCGATGGTAGCCCTGAACTTCTATATGCGCAGCCAATCTAGATCATTTATTACCTGAGCAAAGTTATCATCACTTCATATAACGGCCACCTTGCGATATAACGCGGAGCTCAAGCTATGCTGTCTCCGTACTTTATCAAATGTGACATACTGCTCGGTGCCATATGGAGGAGAAAAAGGCACGTGTTGTAAGAGTAGGAGACTTAATGAAAGTTCATATATTTTAATAATCCACAGGTCCATTAGCCAATGTGACAGCTAATAAAGAAGACAGATCTCAGCTGACATCTTCCTAACTGCTACTGTTTGACCTCGTGATATGGTGATTTTTTAAAACGAATATATATATATATATATATATATATATATATATATATATATATATATATATATATATATATATATATATATATATATATATATATATATGAGGTCTTAATAGATTAATTAATTAAGAGTACACAGCATTTAAATGTTGTGTTTTTGTGTCATCGTTGAGCTGGAAATAAAAGCCGTTTGGTCCAGATTAAACACAAACATAAAAACGTCATTGAAATACAGAGTACATACTAGTAATTTTGCTTTCCCTTTATACTGTTTGCATGTATTTACTTCTCATACAGATACCTTGTACATACTGCTTCGGTTTATATCAATAATAAAGAAAGATTACTCAGGATAACCCAGCCTGCTAACTCTCATCCTGACCTGCTCTACCATCTGTGTTCTAGTATACATTAGATGGAAATAAAACACTGTGCTACATATATACATTTGCCAGTAAATACAAACTCTAATTCTGAACTACAACAACATCAACTTTCTTCTAGTAAGAATGGGTCAAATGACTATGTGTAAGAAGAGAGCGAGAAAAGTGCAGCGGCAGTCCTCCTGCAGTCCTGGGGCATTTTAGCACCTTTCATCAATTTATTTTGGATTTACATCCTCAGTGTGTTTTCATTCTTTGTATTTCTTCTTATAAACCTATTCTACTGGATACGCAGCACCAAATTATAGACAAAGACAGATTTTCTTATTGGTATGTGGATCGCAAAAAACAGAACCACAAAGAGAATGTCTATAAAATGCAGATCGATCGATGAGACAAAAACGTAACTTTAAATATATATAAATTTTTATATCATAATAATGTTAATATGCTATGTTTGCCTAATCAAACTCTATTCTACTCCTCTGTGTGTTGTTTTCTCTCTTTCGTTCAAGTTCTTCTTTGTGTGCTGTGAAGACGCGCCTCTTCTTCCACTAATCTCAAACACACCTCAGTGTTATTCTCAAAATTAAATTACCAAATGGAAAAAAGAAAAAGAAAATGAAAAACAAAAACGACCAGCTGCAGCAGCTGTTTTATTAAGGCCACTGTTCCATATTTGCACTCTACATGTATTAGTTCAAAGCAGCGATAACTGCACCCAATTCTCTTTCTTTGCCGGAGGTTCCCTGGCTGGCGAGGAACTTGGTGATATCATGAATTATATTTATTTTAGGTGATATGTGAGGCATGTTACACAAAATGATGTGTGCTGTGATTACCAGGATAAATATATTAGCAATGAGCACACGCGGGACAGTGGTGAACAATACAAGTGCAGCTAAGCAGCTTCTTTTCCCCCCTAAGAATATGCAGAATAGAGTTAAGTATTATATATGTATGAGTTAATGTTTTCTATTGTAAGAGGAAAATAAACCACATCATTCTGTCATTCATTTTCTTCAATAGCTGTTCTATGACAGCAGAAAGAGGAGGAATGAAATGCAGTGTGTGTTTGTGTGTGTTAAAAGGTGTGCTTACAATCCAATACAGCCTCCTGCATTTACTCACTGTATGAAACAGAACTGATGGAAAAAATTACTCTGCCATTCATTGCTCTAAACTGAATGCAGCTGCAGTGAGAGTGACAAGGTGCAAACTGTGCAATCCCAAATGTTATTAAGCAGCGCAGACAGGTAGTCGAAACCGAGGCGCTGTGCTATGCTCTATTGTTCAACGTTTCCGTCCTGTTCCTTCTTTGTTTTTACACACTCACGCGCCAAGTGCAGAAAGCTCTGCTATGGGTGGACTTATCTAATGACCTTGGACATGTAGTAAAGATATCCCCGTTTGACACAGCTAATTGGTCGACGTGTCGGAGGATGTTTAGCAGCTTAGTAAATCACATCTACCCATTGATTTCTCCCCCCTTCACACCCCCTCCATCAGACATTGTATTGCTTAATCCAGTCTACAACTCCATTGTTGCAAATCCTCAATGGATTCTAAGGCGGAGGAGGAGGAGAGAAAGAAAGCGAGACACGGGGAGAAGGAAACAGAGGAAAGAGAACAAGTGATTAAGAGGCACTTGGGATGGGGAAGGTAAATTAGAGACTGCAGGTTAGTGTTTGTGAGAACAAGAATCAAAGAACGGAGTAGATGCTGTCAGAAGTGTCGGGATCCAGAAGCGAGGGCAGAACGGAGTTCACAGCCGTGCCCCCGCTCGTGCTGAAGCATATTTGATGGCATTGGGTTCAAATGATGCTGTGTCGCGCTATTTGTGTTGGTGCAGAACTGCTGTGCTAGCTGAAGCATGCAAAGTTGTGTCATGGCATCAGCTCTCAGCATTAAGCTATCTTCCCTCTGGTTAATCGTGAGAATTTCTCTGTATTGTCTCTGCAGGGAAAATTCGGAGGCTTTTCAATCCACTTTTCGAGCTGCACTTCCACGAGTGAAAGCTCGTCTGCTGCAGTTAGATTATATAGGCAGTGTAACCAGAACATGGAGAACTGGCCCTTTAAAGTTACTTTTGAGTGCTATACTTGGAGACAAGGCACGCTCTATAACAAATACAGAAATACAGCCTCTTTAAGCTGTCAGTACAGTTGCTATGGAAACAATATTTGTCCAGTTATACAAATAAAGCCTTACATTTTTTGTGACCTTGGTTTTTGGGCAAAACTTGTCAGTCTTCATACACTCCATCATGGTCTGATTTTAGTCAAAAATATGTGAGTCATTTAAAACATGTAAATGATTTTGCTGCATAATCATATTAAGACATTATTTGAAAAGAACAGACTAGAATAGAATAAACTTTAATGTTGTTATTCAAGTGTGATAGAATTTAGACTGGCATTTCTATTATGCCCATCAGAAAATACAATAATAACAATAATAGGTAGATGTAGATTATTACATCCAAGGGAGTGATTACATAGGATGCAATGATAGTCCTGAAAGTTATTATCAGCGCAAGTTATCATAGTGTATTGGAGGGTAATGGAGGTCACAGCTCAGAGGAAAAATATATACCTCAGTTTGTTTGTGTAGGATTGCATTAGTCTGTATCGTTTGCCTGATGCAAAAGTTCAAATATAAGGTGACTGGTGTATGAAGTGTCTGAAATGATGCTATTTTTCTTGTCCTGAGACGACTGATGTAGACATCCTCAAGATGGGACCTCCAATCTTACCGCACGCTGTGCAATCTTCACCATATGGTGTAGATCCTTCTACTCGGCAGCTGTGCAGCTTCTGTATCACAACGTGATGCCGTTTGTGAGGAAGTTTACTCACATTTTAACATCGTAAACTGATATTTATTAGTAACCACTTTGTTAGCTCAGCATTTTTAGGATATCTCAGACTTCAGCTAAGAATTGTGCAAAATTCAAATTCTAATAATTCATATCTTTTAAAGTCTAAGGTTTTACATAAAAAATAGCTACTTCTTACCAGGTCTTAATATTAGGTAACTACAGCCTCACATGAAGAAGAACACATAACATATTACATTGTGTCATTTCTTATTTAATAAACTTTTTTTTGTTTGTTGCCTGTCCCGTTTGGATCTTTAACCATCAGAATTGTTGTCTGAAGGCCAAGAAAGATGCCAAGCGGATTTACTTTACCAGTTGGATCATCATGGCCTTACCATATTGGTCCATTTGATTGACCTTTAATATAATTATGTATTTATTTTATTTTATTTTAGGCTGTTACAGACAGGACAGACATGATTGGGGGACAGGACAGGGAGGAAGAATGAACGAAAGAGCGGGAGAGAAAGAAAAATAGAGGGGAGAAGAGATGGTGAGAAGGGGGAAGAAAAAAAAAGGAAAACAAACAAAACACCTGGATCACCTGTATGGAGATAAGAAAAAAAAAACAGAAGAGAAAACAAACAAAAAAGAGCAACATAACAAATACAACACCATCACAATTACCACACAAATTAGCTAACAGTAGATACCAAATATTACATGTTATTGTGCAGCACACAAGATCGACAGCGCACAATGTGCTTTTAGGTAGCAGCCAAGAAAGGTGTAGTTTGTGTCTGTGAACACCTGTGTGTACACCTGTGTGCTCACCCATGTGTACACCTGTGTGCATCAGCACGCTTGTATTCAAAAGGTTTCTCCATGTAACAATTTGTTAGGGTTCAGAAACAACCTTGAAAACCTTTCTGCTATTTTCCGCTTGGAAGGACGAGACTTTCTCATGAAACCCCTCCAATCAAACCATACTTGATCACAATCTTTAAAATTTAAAAAGCTAACTGAGGCCGGTAGAGTCTGAGATGTAGCTCTTAGGCTTTTGCAGTTTCTCTAGGCATTGCACAGTTTGACCTTGGAGTGAATTTCCATGGATATCCAATCCTGGGAAGACTGGTAACTGTCTTGAATGCTTTCCACTTGTGAATAATTTCTCACTGTGGAATGAAGGACTTCAAAGTGTTTGAAAATTCCCATATAACACTTCCCAGATGGATGGGCAGCAGCAATTGCTTCTCTAAGATCACTACTGGCATCTTTCTTCTTTGACACTGCAACAACACATACCTTATGATCGATCGAGTGAATCTGATTAGGAGCAATAAGGATGCCCTGCTTCTGTTGTTTGTCAACAAAATGATGACATGGTGTGATACCTCATGTTTTATTGTTCATCTGAGCGTTTATTTTAAGACCTACTGAGAACCAGATGATTTTTATTATGTCCTGAGAGGTAAAACTTTAGAACTGACAAAGGGTCTACTATCTTGTTACAAGGACTATATAAGCACTGATACACACACATTTTCATTTAACCTACAATAGCATTGGAGTCGAGCCCGTTCTTTCTTGACATGACTACACGCGATAGATTGGAGCTGTTATTTCTTCTCACCTTGGGTGGTAATATTGCTGAAAGAAAAACAGGCATAAACTGTGAAAGAAACACGGCATTGCGTACTTGAAACTGATCTTGCGGTTGAATAACTGTTTATCCCCCCGGCTGAACTGCTGACATGACAAGCATCGCTGGGAAAACTTCAAAGGAAGACACAAAATTTTACATGGCCGATGTTTGCTTATTACACAGTAAATGATCGTGCAGTAAAACAGACAGAGATGGTAAAACTTGTGCCAGTGTGTACTTTTTAAGGGCCTGCATTCTTTAAACAAGAGACATTATAAGGTTTTTTGTTTAAAAAAGAAAGAAAAATGAAAGAAAGATCCCTGGGAATCAGTCAAGGAAGTATTCATACATCTGAATCTTTTTAAGCCATCCCTGTGACATAACTACAATAAATAAAATTAAAAACAAACAAAGCCAAAAAATTTATTTGTGCATTCAGCCTTAATCTTTCATTAGTAACTGCATAACAATTCCATTATAATTTAACCAATCATGCATTGAAATAACACTGCAAAAAGTCCCTAAGCTAACAGGGGGACTGTTCAGTTCAGTTCAGCTCATTTTATCTATATAGCACCAAACCACAGCAACAGTTGCCTCAAAGCGCTTCAGAAAGAGGCGAAAACCCCAACAATCAGATGACCCCTGTCAGCAAGCACTTGGTGACAGTGGGAAGGAAAATCTCCCTTTTAACAGGAAGAAGCTTTTTGCAGAAACAGGATTAGGAAGAGAGGCGGTCAACTGATAAGACTGCTTATGGGGTAAAAGGGGAGGAAGACAAGACAACAGGCACACTGTGGAAGAGAGCCACTGTTGGGAGCAAGACAGAAAGACCAACAGTGGACAAGCATGTGGGTCACGTGCAGTGTGCGCCAAGGTTAAAAACACAGCAAACAGAAAAGGTGCATTCACAGGTACTGCCTGGAAACAAAGTGTATGTTTGCGTGAGCATGGCACTGAGCTGCTTAGACAGATTTCTGAGCCGCCTGTCGGTGTGAGAGGAGTGAAGTCATGATGCATCAATCAGCAGCCTGCCGCCTGAGGTGCTAGGACTTTCATTGTACTTGAAGCGTTGGGAATAGTTGAGACTGCACTTCATCCTCGGCAAAACACCTTTTCCACAACCTTGAAAAACCCACTTTACACATGTCGTCAAAAAAAAAAAAAACAAGCCCGGCTCACTTGCTTTCACTAACTTTACTCGTCCCAACGACCCCTCCCGATCCCATTGATTCACTCCTTTTCTTTTCTTTTTTTAATAAAAGTGGAAATAGTTGAGAGCGGGAGGTGAATCATTTGACTCTGCATGTGTCCTTTGAGATAACATGCCATGCTCAGACCAGAAATTTCTTGTCTTTAGAAGAGAGAGAGAGGAAGAAAGAGGAAACGGGAGTGCAGAGAAACAAAAAGCTCTCTCAAGTACACAGCATACATTTGCACATGTCTAATTTGGGGGTCAGAGGGCAGACGGCAGAAAATGTTTGTTTTCACACTTCTTTTCTTTGCCTCGAACATACACAGGAGTGCATTTGCATAAAGCCAAAACATTTCAGATTTGCGCCCCAGCTTGTGTGCATACAGCCTCCCCCCCCCACCCCCACCCCCACGTGTAAAGTGATATTGCCTTTGATGACCCTTTCCTTTTGATCTCTGTAATATATTTTCCTGAACAACAGAAAGCCACAGCCATGATTGATAATGCATGCATACTCCGCTGGCTGCTGGCACGTTGCTTTGATCTCCATCAAAACTGAACGAGAGGAGCTGATAAAATGTAGGACAACCCTCGTTCTGCTGGGTTAAACGGAACTGGTGATGCTCGGGATGGATGGCGAGACCTAACGGCGGTATTAGTGCCACGCACGGAGCGTTGGAAATCAAAGCACTGCAAACCTGCCTGCAATAATGTTCTCAATCAGTCTCCCGAGGGCGGCACTGGCCTGTCTTTCACCCCTGCGGGAGTTTCGCCGACGACTTCTTCCTTCCACTTATGTTGAAGGACTATATAAGATGGAAGAAAATCATCTGACATGAGACTGTGCAGACATCTCTTCTAGTGCAGGATGTATATAGACTAGATCTAAAGCCCCGTGACAGCTTTGGCCTTTCCATATGAGGCATCAACACCAAACAGACCTTGACGCACACATACACACACAAACATACACATAGCATCTCTCATACGCCGTCTTTGCCTCTCCCTCTCTTTTCTCTCTCTTTCTGCCCCTCTGTCTAACAGTGCTGCGCGAACATGCATGTATTATTCATTTAGCAACTAGCTGGATGTGGGGCCTTGTCAAGAACTGAACCCACCACGGCGGAGTGCAAAGGAAAGCAGAGGGCGGCAGAGGGGGAAGGGATAAAAGAGTAGAAAGAGCAAGAGAAAGATGGAGGGATATATTATCTATTTTCTGTGGGTAAACCGGCTTCACACTATTACACAGACTCTGGATAAAAAAAAAAAAAAGCTTCATATTTCTCCCTTAGGACCCTGCAGCCTCACTCTTTCCCTCCTTTCTTCCACACATACAAGGAGCTGAACCGACAACCTCTCGGTGCTCCTCACCGGAGTCATCTCTGCGGCAGGAAATTGTTACTGAAGTTGAGGGTAGCCGCTTGTCTCACGGGGCTGTCACCAGCGCTAAATCTAGGTGGAATATTTAAACTCTCAGCCAGCAGAGATTGGCTGTCTGTCTCCCGTGGCTTATCTTAAACAGCAATCTGACTGGCATTTTCTCCTCTTTCAGGCTGTCACTCAAGAGACATTTGTGGTTGAAAGAGTCGTAACACTTGGTCAGAATGAGCATTTACTCCGGAGATGGGCTCGCAGGAGGCTCCCTGTAGGAGAGGAAATGGATGGAGAAGAGGATAAAGAGTGAGGGGGGTCGGGGGAGTTAAAAGAGAGATAGGGGATGCTGAGGACAGGGTAGAAGGGGCGTGGATTGCCAGGTTGAAGATAGTGAAGAGGGAAAATGATAAAGACTGGCAAAGAAGGAACATACTACTATATGTGGATAACAGAGCAGGGAGGAAAATTAATGGTAGGTGGAATGGGTCTGAAGGGGCTAAAACAAGGACCTGAGGATGTGCTGTCAGCAGTTTGCAGCTGAAGTAGTGACATGCTGATAAGTTTAGGCCTAATAAAAGGTCACCTATTTTTACTGCTTTTAGTGATGTTATCAGGAAAGGAAACAATGTGTTACATTTTTATGCGCCTACTTATGCTAATTAAAGCTACCGTAATCAATATTTAGAGATGGGGGTCACACGAGGTGACAGATCCACTGAGAATTATCATCAGATCCTACAGTTCCCCTCAGCTCTCTCGGCTCAGGATGTTTTATGATGAAGCTTCAAGTTTTTGATTCAGGGTCATTGTGGTAATTAGCATCCTTTTCAAATTTGGCAGCCAATTGTTTTCACTGAATAAAGCTTTTAAAATCCTTTGGATGCTATACCTACCTTGCAAAAAAACCAAACCAAAACAAAAAAAAAAACGGTGAATAAAAGTGGAGATTTAGCAGGAAAATACTTCGATATTCCCCTTAGGGGGTTACGGCAACTGCTGAAGAGCTATAAAAATTGCAGTGAAGGATAATGTTGCTCCCTAAATTTGTAAAGAAAACACTGCAGAATAATAAGCTGAAATTTTAGCTTAATCAACCTTATAAGGTAATGTCAGAGCTGTTCACCTGCCCCAAGGGGACAATGCCACTTTATGTTTTGCAATTTTGTTCCAGACAAAAGAGCAAAATTCTCACTGTTTTTTGTTTTTGTGTGCCCAGAAAGCACATAAGCCATTATTTCTAGAAAAAAAAAATCTGACTTTGATGCCTCCCAGTAGCATTAAAAAAAAAGACATGGTGGCAAGCGGCGATGCAGGCTGCTACAAATAATTCAAAATGTGCTACACTCACAAAACAGTTCTACACACCGTCACTTTAAACTGACATTGGTCCAAATTAACACCTTCAACAGTGTAGCTTGTTTTTTTTTTTCTGTGCTGATGCCTGCTGTTACATAAACTGCCACAAAAGATCACAAAAGTACTTTGGCAGGTTTTTATATAACTGTCTGTATGTGGACAGAAACTTTACAGGGATGTGATCGAGATCAAAAGAAAGGTCGACCACACCTAAAGGGTGCTTCTTTAACCCCCCATTCCGGTAATCTTCAATTTTGCGATGGGTAATCTTTATCTGGTGTGCAAACATATGATATTTTTCAAAGATGGGTATGGTTTGAAAACTTACTGTATTAACAGCTGAAGTGCTACCATTGTGAGAGTTTCTACTGCCTTCTCTCTGACAGTCAGCAGCATTAAAGCGAGCATTAAAATCAGAAAGAAAGAGAACCACTGAGGCTCTTCAGGCTCCCCCGATGTAAAAAATCTGAACAAAAAGCACCACTGCTGTGAGTAAAAACATGACCCAGGCGAGGGGCTGACCCCAAACCATGTGGCCCACCCTGACTGGTCACCACAGAGCGAGAGGGCACATCCGCACAATCACATTATGCTTGATAAATGCCCAGCTTGCACCAAAATATGTGTGGCTTCTTAAGAACAGAAGGCTGCCACATGGCCCAGTTTAGTGAAAAAAAAAAAAACCCTAACTTGCAAGGCTGAAGATGACACTGTGTGTATGCGGGGTGCACAGGCGCGTGCGCGTGGCACCAACACATGGTTATTATGCCCCCGAGCGAGGCTGGAGACAGCTGCACAGTCGTGAAGTCAGTGGAGAACAAAAAGAAAAAAAAAAAGCGTACTGAATGCGATTTCTCTGAATCTCATGCTCATAAAATGGTGCCTGGTGGCCTGGTGGAACTATTTCATCAACAAACACATCATGTGACATAACAGATAAATGATTTCAGGGCCTCCGCTCCTCCCCAAATCACAATCTAGCCCCAGATGTAACAGTTATCGGCGTACAGAGCATAGCGGTGCCGTCTAGGTCTTTGAGAGGCCTTGCGTGCGTATTTGTTGGATGATGAAGTGAAGGTGAGTTGAGGTGAGTAGCGTTACAAACCCTCCAAAACCATCTTCAATCTGCTTCTCACTTCAGAACAAACTGTTTTGCTTTCAGCAGTTAATCTCGCCCCGAGAGTAAGTGAGAGTCGTGGGCTTGTTGGCAGGTGTCATTACCCGACAGCCCGTGGCAGCGAGGGATTCGCAAACAGGAAGTGATGATATTACATTTCTCCCCCCAGGCTGCGGATTCCTGTCAGGTCTGCGGGAACGCTGTTATTATCATCACAAAAGCACTCATTTGTTCATCAGTTCCAGCAGCCGCAGCTATTACTTTGCACGGCGAAGATTAAAACAAGAATAGCCGACATTTTTCATAACCCTCCTTCTAGTGTAATATCTCCTGAATAAAAAAAAAAAGTAGTTTATATATTTAATTCTGTGTTTTTGAGTAGATTTGGGGAAGATTAATATTTTGGATAAAGTGAAGAGAAATGAGAAGTGATTTCCCCTGAGGTGGCGCTGCAGGCTGCAGCAAGGAGCGCTGCTGGTTGATTACACCAGCTAGAGTGAGCCGTGGGTGGGGAAGCGAAGAATGGGAGTGCCCTCCCTGGCCTGCGAGGAAGAGATCCATAATCTGGGAATAAGTTAATCCCGTAATGACTTCCGAAGGTGGCCGAGTCGGATTGGCTTTCCTGGCTTGGAAAAGAAATAGAAGGTAAAGGGAAAAAAAAGGGAGGGTGAAGGAGATGGATGATGAGAATGGAGAAAGGTGGAGTGAGGGCTTGATACCCCCCCTCCACCTGGGGCAGTGTAATTATATCTGAGGATGAGATAAATGTCCTTTTAGAAACACTCTTGCATACACACACATGCATGCATACACGCACACAAGCACACAACGATCCCAGGTAACGTATAGATGTTCCAGACCTTGGGCATTTCTCCACAAGTCTCCAACTGTGTGAGTGATTTCTCTAAACTGCACCCCTGGGCCAGCGTATGAGCATAAGCCAGCCTGTCAGGAAAGCGGGACGCACATTTGGTTAACTTCCCAGTGCAGAAACACTCACACATGCACACACAAGCAATCTGGGGAGCGTGGGCCGGCAACGGTGTGAAAGGGAAATGGGTGATAAAATCCTCATTTTCCTTCATTGCCCGGTCGTTTGTCTTCGTCGAGCAGGCTGCTCGCCAGTCATGGAAATGCTGGCTGGCAACGAGAGCTGAGTCACGTCAGTCGTTCATCGATCTTTCGACTGTTTACTGTTACTCTCACTCCCTATTTTGTTATTTCTTTCGCTCTGCTGTCTAGCTTGTTGCTGTTTCTCCTGTATAGTATGACATCACACTATTTTTTTTATTTTTTCATCTTCTTTTCCTATTGCCTTTTTTCTACTTCTGGCATTAATTTCTGGAAATATTGATAGGGTGGAGGACTGATTTATTTTAAGTAAGTATGCTGACAGAACAGAATGTTCACAACCCAAGACAACATTTTAGTATAAAGGTTTTGTCAGCTGAGGGTTTTCTCCGTAGAAAAGCAGGACTGGCAATATTTGTCAAAGTGAAAGTGGAGAACATTGGATATAAACTGTATCTGAAAAATGCAGCATGCAGCATGAATTCAGCAGAGCAAAAAGCCTTTGCTAATACTGAAAATGTCTTCAGCCTGTAGATGCAACCTTGTTTCGTACCTGTTTGCTTGATTTATTCAAGGGAATTTCATGTTATTTCACCAGTCATTGGTTAGTAATCAGGAGCTGTCCCAGTAGGGTGTATGTGAAGTAAGACAACATCACAGCTCCCCAAAAAGCGAAATGAAAACACCTAAACCGTTCTCCTGGAGGCCTGCTGCAGATTCCAACACAAACCCAGCCTCCTCCGTGTTAGTAGATGGGACACAACCCAAACTAAGATTGTATCTGACATTTATCACTCATGTGTGGTGCTGTGTTCATTTATCTAGTAAGTCTAGTTTTGGCAATTATTTTTATTTATTACGTTTATTTAATAGAAAAAAAAGAATGTTTACCTTATAAATATCTGTTTATTAGTCTCCAATTCTTCCAACAAAGTGATGCATTCTCATAAACTTAGAATGAATCCCTTAAAAATACACAGGAATAGGTGCTGATCTGCCAAAGCAGCTTGAATACAGTTGTTGAGATGGACCTGGTAGCCTGGCTGGCCCTGGGTGGGTCCGGGATGGGCGTGAGGTTCTGGGGGCGCTCCGTCTCTGGGCTGGGGCCCGGGCCGGGCCTCGGGGGCTTGGATCCTGGTTGGTGTGTTGCCGGGGTTGTGGGCGGGTGGGTGCATGGAGGCCCGGCCCTGGAGCAGGGTGCCGCCGGTGCGTCGAACCGCCTGGGGGGCTCTTCAACTGGTGGGGGAGATTGTCACATCTTGCAGGAGCTTTCCTCTCTTCAGGAACTCTCTCTGCAGGAGGGGGAGATACAGGAGAGGTGGAGGAAGATCTCAGCCTGGGCGTTTACTGTCTTATGTAGTCTGGAAGATGAGCGGATGGTGGGGTGGGTGCAGTTTTCTCTGTGGTGGGGTTGGGTGGACTGTCCCAGGCTCTGTGGGGCCGGGAGGCGCTGCTGCACTGGGCCCCGGTCTGGATGGGCCTGGGCCCCCTTTCCCTGGCGGGTCGCGGAGTGTGGGAGTGCCTACTGGGGTCAGCGGGGGAGCTGGCCCCAGGGAGGGGTTACCTGCCCCTCCCTTCCTTCCCTCCCCATCTCCAGCTGCCTCCCTCTTCCCGCTCCACCACAACCACCCACACATACAGGGCCTTGGAGTAGGGGTATGTCAGCAGGGTGCAGAGGAGGCTACCCCCCCCTCTGTCCCCTTCTGGCTGCCTCTGCCTCAATTTTATTCCACAACTTAGACATTCACATTATTCACACTCTCATTACACATACATATAGGATCTTGGGGGTGGGCACAATCACGGAGTCCAAATTACCATCAGGGTGTACACCTCACCCCTGGCGTCGTTGCCCACCTCTCAATTTTAAATACACTTAGACATTGAGGGCTATCAGGAGGGACTATGCGCTTACCTGCTGCTCCTTGGCAGGTAGCTCCATGCCCTCCTGGGTTTTAATTGCACCTTAGAACACACATGCATCAACACTACAATGAGCGGGTGGAGGGAGGTTTGGAGTCTTCTCCCACCCCCATTCTCTGCGGCCTGCTGGAGCGGGAGGGCTAGGTGGAGTTGGCCGTCCGACTGCGGTCTGGGGTGTGGGGCCTCCCTGCTGCTACGGAGTCGGGGTGGTCTGCCTCTCCCCACCGCAGGGAAAAGGGTAACACCACCTGGGTCTGGGTGCAGTTCCCCCCTCCAGGGGCAAGGGTACCTAGACCCGGTTTGTAGAGTACGCTTGGGGAGTGTGATCGTGTGTACAGCGTCTCTTTATGTCTGTCTCCACGTTGGTTGAGTGTGGAGTGAGTGCATATGAGAGCATGAGGGGGGGAATGGATGTTTGTGTCTGTATGTGCCTGTATGTCTGTGTCTATATGTCAGGTTGGGTATCAGACGCCACCTCTCTGGGGACACCTCAGGCCCTCCAAGGTTTGGAGGCCTATCTCCACCTACCACCACTTCCCCTGCCGGTGGCGGACTCCCTCAGGTGTCGGTGCGTTGGTGGTTCTTTGTGTCTGGGGGTGGGCGTCCAGGTACACACCGGCTCACTCCTTGGCGGCCGCTTATCGGGGCCTGGAGCCTGGGGCTCGCTCGGGCCCCTTCGGGGGTGGGGTGCCCCCGGCCTCTCGGCCTGGGGCTCGGTCACTCAGGCACAGCTGGCGGCCGGCGGAGCTCACGGGCGCGTCACTGCAACTCCCCCTGGCTTCTGCTCCGCGGCTGCTGAGTGAACCCTCATCTGGGACTCTCCTCAGCTCTTACTGGAACAGTGGCGCGGCTGCCCCTCTGTTGGTCTTCCATGGTTTCTTGTGTTCTGGGGGCCTCTGGATGTCTGGAGTTTTGATCTCCTCCATACCTGCTTCACACCCTGGAGGACGGGGCTGTGGCCCCCCCACACTCCCTAACAGATCGTTACATGGAGAAACCTTTGGAATACAAGCGCGCTGATCCACACAGGTATGCACACGGGTGTTCACTGCTCGTAGACCCAAATTACACCTTTCTTGGCTGCTACCTCGAAGCACATCTGTCCTGCGTGCTGCACAACAACATTGAATATTTAGTATTTACTGCTGTTTACACTTATCTAGATTAATGCGATGGTGTTGTGTTTAGTATGTTGCTTTGTTTCTTTTTTTTTTGTCTTTTTTTGCTTGTTTTCTATTCTTCTCTCAACAGGTGATCCAGGAGATTTTTATTTTTTTTTCTCCCCCCCTTTCTCACTGTCCCTCTCCCCTTCTGTTTTTCCTTTCCTTCCTCTTTCTTTCTCCCTTTCCTATCTCTCACTCATGTCTGTCCCGTCTGTAACATCTGAAAATAAAATATAATAAATAATAAAAACAAAGATCGACCAAATGGACCAATACGGCAAGGCCATGATGATCCGTTTGGCAAAGTAAATCCATTGGGTATCCTTGTTGGTCTTCAGACAACAATTCTGATGGCTAAAGAACCAAATGGGACAGGCGGGAAAAAAAAAAAAAAAAAAAAAAAAAAAAAAAAGAGATGGACATTGCTGTTCCACCTAATTATGTTTTAAGTATGTGGCTTGAGACCAGCCACATATGTGGGAGATCAAAAGCAATGGAAAAAAGACCTTGTAGGTATTAATGTGTCCTGGAGGAAAATTGTAATTCATATCTGCACCTTCAGACACCTTCAAAAGTGAAGGTTCATACCTGTATGTTCTCAGTATGGAAAAAAACAAAGTTACATAAACTTCAAAGAAAATGTTACTAACACTGGCTAACAGATGCTAACAAAAGCTAACAGTAGCTAACAGACGCTAACAAAAGCTAGCACTGGCTAACCGTAGCTAACAGAGGCTAAAAGCTAACTTTACTTCAGTATCGTTGTCATTGGTATCAAGTGAGCTTCATTGGTTCATCAGCTCGTTGACTCCTTTTATAAAGTTTTACAGCTTCCTTCAGATTAACTAGATATGGACACATCTCCAAAAGTTGATTCTGTTCATCTGGACGTAGCATTTTCAGTGACTAAGCGAAAACCTGTAGTGATCCCGTATGTGTCATGAGTATTGGAACAGTTGAGACACATTTTTTCTAAACACCGTGTCTCTGTGGCTTTAAAACCCCAAAACACTCTGCGCCAAACGTTGGTCCACCCCAAGGATCGGATCCCCCGACACAAACAGAGTAACATAGTGTACGCTATGAAGTGCCAGGAGGATTGCCAAGATTTATACCTCTGACGAAGCGGATGGCACAACACAGAATAGCCACCTCGTCAGGTCAGGACTCTGCAGTATATTTACACCTACAGGCCAGTGGACGCTCTTTCATTGATGAGGATGTACACATCCTGGACAGGGAGGAACGCTGGTTTGAGTGCGGAGTCAAGGAGGCCATTTACGTGAAAAGGGAGAGACCATCTCTGAATCCAGGATGGGGCCTAAGGGTACATCTTTCGCCATCTTACAATGCTGTGATTGCAGCCATTCCCCAACTCTCTGGGAATGGTACTCATGGCCATTGGTCAGTGGGCTTTGATCAGTGGTTGTTGATCAATGGTCATGAGAATTTGCATAATCATCATAAAGAAACTGACCTCCCAGCCCATTGTTCCTTCAGTGGTGCTAGTTCCAGTCATTATGCAAATGTACTGTTTATAAGATTGGGGAAACCTGCAGTCAGCTGAGACTGAAGAAGTCACTTGGATGAGTTATGAAACTTTTCTCCCACTGAAAATGCTAAGTCCAGATGAACAGAATCAACTTTTGGAGATTTACTTACCTGGATGATTGAGCATGCATCAAGATGTGGACACATATTGACAGTTGAGGTAAACGGCACGCTGACAGTTTACACTTAACTGGCTGAGTTAACACCAGCTAATGCGACATCGCAATGCAGCTGATTGAAATGAAAACCTCGACTTTGTGGGGGTCAAAGTTTGCAGAACTACGAACGCAGCTGGAATCCACAGGTGTGCGTGTTCATGGAGCTTTTCACCTGCTGGATATCACTACCTGAGAAGTTTAACTCTCTTCAGAACATTGCAGAGGCCTTATTGACAGTATTTGGCTCTACATATCTGTGTGAGCAGATTTTCTCTCACATGAAGAGGTGTCCTCAGGTGGCCGTCTGAATGCTGGACACTCGGAGACCTGTGTCTCTGAGTGGGAGACCAGAGATCACATTAACATGTGTATCTCTGTATTAACAAACATGCCATATTGGCCCAGTTTATTTTTCTTATCATTATTGTGAGGAGACCATGAATAGCATTTGCATTTTCTGTTGTACAGTTCATTTGCTCTTCTTGTTATATACAAAAAGTGTCTTTTTTTTGTTTCCAAATAGCTGACAACTATTCGCTGATAGCTGCCAACATCTGCGAACAAATATAATTCTATAAAGTTGTTCTATATAGTGTGTAACTGTTAATATAGAGCGTTATTACATTTATTGCTAATGCAATCATATGGCACATTGACTTCTGAGGAAATTTTAGACAGCACTCATCATCAGAAAGGTTGGCAAACCCTGTTCTATGGTGACCCCTTGTGAATAAGGAAGCAGCTGAAAGTGGTTGTATCTGTAACTATTTCAAACAGAAATGCAGTCAATTTGTTGCACATACTGAAGCATGCAATTAACTGAACTGATGGTTGTACGCTAAAAAAATGAGAGGCCTGTTTGTTTCAAACTATTACTAGTTACTATGAATTTGTTATCGTAAACGGCATCTGTGCCTGAAAGATTTGTCAGTTGCAACAGAGACAATGGGTGGCTTGTTTAGCAAAGGGTCAGGACTGTTCAGCAGCTGGGATTATTTAAAACAATCTGTGGCCTACCAGCAGCTCTAACAAATTTCATTCAAATATGTTTTTTTGCCCTCTCTTAACAAAGAATGTAGTGAATTAAAAGTAAAACTTAAGAACTCCACTCTCCTGCTACACTCTGACTGACCTCCACCATAGAAAAAGTTTCTTCACAGAGGTAAGTCTCTACCTGCTTTGTAGCTAAGACTTTAACCTTTTAGTCTCCCATCTATAAGGCACATCTATAAGCAACATATATCACTTTCTCCAACTAGAGGGAAGCTTCAAGAAAAGTTAAGCCTAAAGAGCAACTTTCAGCTTGTGGAAAAATGCTTAAAAACATCCAATTTTTGTGGGATGCAGGAGTTGAAATGATTGACAAAACTGAATAAAGAACAGGTGCAGATCTGGACGTGTCAAACTGTGTGTCTGAGTAATCAGGTAATGTCGACTAAAAAAGTCGCGAGGTGACGCGAGAGGGACTGTCACCAAATCTGGTCTCACACTGCTGTTTTAACAACCTGCACAGGTGGGGGGAAAAGAAAATGTGTGTATGGGGAGGTTAGTAGCGGTGGCTACATGTAACATTATTGTTTCTGCGCCTATCCCCCCCTCACACACACATGCCCACACACACAACCATGCATACTGAACCTGACACGCCTACACTGTAACACTCCCTCTGGAATCCAGCAAGTCAAACGCTCTTGTGTATGTGCAGGTGAGTGTATTTTCCATCCAGCTGCCAGAGTACATGTGTGTGTGTGTGTGTGTGTGTCTGTGTGTGTGGATCAGAAAGAAGACTTGTACTGTTCGGCTTCTACAGGATGACTCAGCATCATTCAGCCCCCACGGGAACATTGCCTGCCTGTTAGCGCTCAGCTAATAAGACGCTTGCTTGAGCCGATGCATCACCATCCCACCTGAGCACTGCAGAAGGAAGAGGGAGAGAGAAAAGAGCAGGGAGGAGGGAAAGGAAGAAATGCAGATGTAGATATTAGAAGGAGGGGGAAGTGTCTTGAAGATGAGTGCACCTGTCTCCAAGCACAAGCTTCTGCTCACACTCACTGTCTTACTTCTGAGTGCGTATGCGCCAAAAAAACTGAGATATTTTCACTGAGAATTTTATATAAATGCTGCTATATTATGCTGTAAATCATATCGTTTGAAAGATTTTGCATAATTGAGATCCAAGTATGCAGACGTGCATTACAGGCTTTGTTAATCGGCAGGTGAGGTCCAGTAATATTTACACATTGCAGAGAAAACATGTCACTTATTTGTTTGCAGATGAAAAAAAGAAAAAGAAAATTAAATACAGAAACACATTTTTAAATGGTGGGGAAATGCATCTCCATCAGAACCGCTGGCCAGGGTACGTGTGACATCAGTCACTGATTTGAATTCAGTGAGTTCTAACAGAGTTCACGATGTTACAGGCAGCAGCTTTCATGTGTAAATTAGCTCAGCCAGTCTCCACTTTAACAGGTTAGTTAGGCCATCCTTTGAGTCTGTGTTGTGTAGACTTAGGAGAAGGAAACACGCACGGTGGCCGCTTCTATTTCTGTGCTGCCATTTACTATCTGCATAAGGAAAAGGACACGTATACTGGTCGGTTATGCAGTCGGCCTGACCACATACCTAGCGTAACGCCTGCGCAAACTGGCAAAGCATCACTGGCAGCAGTGTGATTTACCCGCTGAGAGACAGCAGGTAATGTTAAACTTCCTCATATATAAAGAACCTTTAAAAAAACCTTACCATGATCTCCTCTCAGTTGTCTAGCAGTAAGCACTTTGCTAAACACAGACATGCTCTCAGTCTCTCTGCCTCATTCACTGCAGTGATGTGGTATCCCTATATAGTAACTCGAATAATAAATGCTACCTGGCATCAATCTTCCCTACCAGTGGCTTCATCTCATCTCTTTCACCTTGTTTTCTACTTAAGTTCATGGCTACTCCTGACTAAAACATCTGTGCTGGTGTAGTATAACAGCAGATGGCAAGACACGTGTCAGTTTAAGCTAATTTTACAGTTATGGATCAGAGAGTTACAAATGGCATTCTCAGGACCTGCAGGTCCTTACAACTGCAAGTGGAATTACCGTATTTTTTGGACCATAAGGCGCAATGTCGATGAACGGGTCTGTTTTCATACATAAGGCGCACCAGATTATAAGGCGCATTAAGCGAAACAATACACTCAAATAATTCAAACTTTACTCAACTCATTCTTCTTGCTTCCTCCATTTTCATACCATTGATTCATTAATGTTGAATTCTCTCACAGCCGCTCTATTCCCATGTTGTTGCAGTATATTAATGACTAACCTCGTATTCTGGATGGATTATCTCAGTTGTTCTCCTGACTGAAGTTTTGGTCCGTTTACTGCATCCTGCCATGAGATTGCATTTGTCCCTAACCTTCGGGAACCCCCGTTAACTTTTATCGAGTGGAAAAAAGTTAGCGTTCATCCTCCAGCTTCACTGTGTTTATGTTATGCTAACATAGCTGTGTCGCTAGCAGTCATGTAGCACATCATTATATACCAGCTAGCCCAACTTCAGAAACCCTACAAACATCACTGCTGTTTAGTTTTCTTCTTCGTTTATGTTGGAAGTGACAGCAGAGCTGTACATTTAAATTTTTCAGAAATCTCTCAGTCAGAACATGCTATATCATGTTTAGGTGGAAACTAGCGAGCTAACTTCCTGCTAACTTCTAACTCCATTAAATGTAATAAATTCTGTTTTTTATGGATTCCTGGATGTGAAACGTAATTGTTACTCCTAGTAAAACAGCAAAGCAGATCATTTTATTAAAGATGAAAGAATTTAGACAGTTTTTAACTCTCAGTGATGCCGCAGTGTTTGTTTGTCTCTCAGACCTGAAAAGGACGGAGTTTTGGACCCAGATTACTCCGCAAGGCTCCCGACTACGGTAGCTGTAATGCTCCGACAATCCATCAAGTGGTGCGGGTTCATAGCTTACCAAAGTCTTACTAAAACATTTTTTGACAGATTTTTGAGCACCGTGTACCACATGAAATCGGTTCGAGGTCAGTAAGCACAACCAGAATTCATACATAAGGCGCACCGTCGATTTTTGTGAAAATTAAAGGATCGTATCGTAAGTGCGCCTTATAGTGCGGAAAATACGGTAAATAGGAAAATGAGGCTCAGGTTGAATTAAAAAAAAGAAAAGAAAGACAAGTGAATATTCAAGTTAGTGGTTCCTACAACAAGCCCATACTGAGTGTGAGTGTGAGAGTCCGTACATCTATCTGTGTCTTCATGTCTGTGCAATGAAGACACAGATAGATGCATGGACGCACATGCGCACACTCACACGCATGCACACAGACACACTTTCCTAAGCCCACTGGCGATGTCTGGCACATCTGTGTCTGTAAGAACTGGACCGTGTTTTTTGAACAGTTCAACTTTGTGTGCATGTGAGGGTGTGAGAACACGCCATAATGTGCCAGGTCATTTCAGGTCATATTGGAAAAGGTTGTTCATAGTCCAGATGTTATGCAGCCATCCAAGTATCTAGTCCAGCAAGGCACAGACCCAAAGAATTCAGTCACATTGGCCCCATTCTCACTGCAAAAAGGGGGGAAAATGCAACAGTGGAGCAATAACACTTTAGTGCATATTAGAATTTTGCAAATTAAGAAAGAAGAGTTTTAAAACCCACAGAAGAAGAACAGATTGGATCTGTGTGAATATAATCTGAACTTTCCTTTGACAGGTGTGTCACTGGGAGACGTGTTAATAGGCTTGAGGATGAAAGTGCATTTTCCCTTCTCAAAGATAAACGCCCTTAGAGGCCACTGCACACAAACACATCCTTTGGAAACAGACTTCTACTGTCTCCACTGCAGCATTCCAGTGTGTTTATGCAGACTCTGTAAAGGAAACACAAGCAACAGAGAAGGAGTGCACAGGATGAAGCAAGCAGGCATGCTCTGAGCTTGTATTTAGGTGTCGCTTTTTTTCTTGTCACTGATGATGTGTTTGTCTTTCTATAGCACGAAAACCTCATACCACTGCAAGGGTTTTTACTTCTGACCCTTCATATATACTGACTGAATATTTATATACCCTTTTATTGGCACAAACCCAATGTTCTCATGGCCACATTGAAAAGCAGCAACATGGTGTTTAACTTTTCCTTCTAAGCAGAGTCACAAATAGATCAGGACTGCCACTAAGGTGGGAAAAAAAAAAAAAAAAAAAAAGAGTCTTGGTTGTTATTTAAAGATGCTGGTAAAGTGGGCCGCAGGGATCCAGGACCATTCAAACAAAGTCACCGTCCACCCTCAGCTGATTTCTACTGATACACTTCAGCTATAAGTTACACTAATTTATACAATTTGGTGATGAAAATCGTAAAACACTCAAATCGCCAATAAGTTACTGCAGTGAAACCTCAGTTTTATTTACCTACTTCACGGTAGTTTAGTGCTCCTGCAGCAATCGTGATAACCAGCGTGACTGAGGAGGACACTGAGCAGACGGGCACGTGCAGGTCAGAGTTTTGGAAAACATTCATAAGCTTGTTCAGCTAGTTTTAGAGCGTGATCCTACTTGAAAACTGCCAAACTAATGGAAATGTGTTGAAGATGTGTTGAGGTCACGTTCACAGTACACTGTCCTAGTGTGCAGTCTCTCCTGTTTGTCTCCTGCTTTGCCTCTGCAATTTAAGATTAAAATTTTTGGACTTTTATAATTGTGGCTACATTTCTCTATGAGTGTACAATGCGTATATGACTGTAAATATGATTGCTATCCTAGAAAAAGAAAGCTACGTGATTTGAACCACAATTCCCCCCACCTCAGTCAAAGTTTGCCCGTCCCGTGTCTGCTGACGACCCTGTGCTGCTAACACAACATAGCACTTTGCAATCATCTGCACATACAGCATGCTAACGCAAAGCTAGCAAATAACCCAGAGGGATGATGAAGTCAAGTGAATGCTTACCCCAGCCAAACAGCCAGAGCGTGAAGTATAAGCAGCATACTGCATTACTGTTCAGAAAGGTAATGTGTAATGTGTAATATATTTCTTTTTTGTAGCATCAACCCCAACACTACTCCTAACATAACTCCTCCTAGAAGAATACAGAAAGAGGACCACGATTTTCAGATTTAAAGAGATGAAGAACACAGAGTTGACCCTGGCTCTCTGCAGATGCTTCACAGTAAAAAGCATCCAGATATTTTTCTGATTCATGGCAACTGAAGTGCTTACTGTGATGTACCATGTTTGCAAGGGTCCAGGTTCATGATACCCGAGTCTAAGGGCTATTCTATTTTTACCCATGGAAGTACTTGGTCATAAACTAAAGCGCTTGACAAAGTAAACTTTTGAACTCATGGCTAGAAAACGAAAGTTACCACGAGTCGAGCTAAGGTGAGCATAAATGTCCCAATTTTTGTCGGCCCACTCAATAATTTTACTCTCAGCCTAATGATGCTGTGATAGTGTACACTCTGCATTATTTGTTGCGATATTTCAAACAATGCGCTAACACACAAGTCAAAACAACTCTCTTTACACAAAGGTTTAGCAGATAAAAGTACTGTTTGAAAAATAGCACAAAGTCCAAATGATTCACAATTAACCTGGTCAAAAAACTGCAACACCACAGATACTGCTGGAGTCTGTCACAACACCAGCAAAGCACATCCACTGATTACACTGCTTGCCTGGCAAGGCAAAATAATCTGCAGCAGTAAAACAGGAAGGCTTTAATTAGATGTGACTCTACACTGCGTGGTGACAGCAGTAAAATTCTCTCTGCTCACCGCTGTGTTGATGAACACCATAAGGCTAAATAAGGTGTGTGTGTGGAGGAGCCTTGCATCCACCTCATGAATTATAATGTAAGCTGTCAGACTGAGGGATGGTAAGTGACCAGTTCATGTCAGGACGGGACAGCTTGCTGCTTGATTACAACCCTGCCTGTATTGCAGACACACACACACACACACACACACACACACACACATTGTGACCACCTACTTCAAACCAGGGTGGGGCAGGTCCTGCTGTAACTCCAGGTCCTGTCTTGTTCATTAGCATCACATCAAAGAGAATTAAAAAATAAAAAAAGATAATCACAGTATTAGAAGAACTTTAAAACTCTTTTGTGGACTCACAACACCAATAAACGAATAACACACTTGTCTCCATCCTCCTCCGACCCTTCTGTCCTAGGTGGTAACTCTCCTCAAACCTGTGTGTGGGTGGTCTGCGTTTGTCATTCGTGCGCACCCTCGAGTGTGTGTATGTGATTTTGTCTGTGCCTCCAATCATGCTTGGCTGCATCTGCGTGTTGGTGGTTGTGCCTGCGTGTTGCCGGTGAATACAAGTGACAGTTGGTATCAGACCATAGCTGGGAGAGCACCAAACAGGCAACATGGTATTGGGGGGGCTGGGGAAGGGAAGTGAGAGCGAGAGACTGGGAGAGATCACCTGAGGGGCTTTCCATTGTGCCGGGCGAGACGTGAAGGTCATGTCGCTAAGCATCAGATCAGGTGGGCTGCTGGCCTGGGTGTGGTGCCTTTGTGTGTTTCTTAAAGAATGGTATCATGAAAGGCTCTCGAGGCATCTCAGCGTTTCTTTGTTCGTTCAGTTCAGTTTGTCTGCTAGAAGCAAGAATGATAGTCCTTTTTTCACAAGGGATTCTTGAAATGTATCAAACGCACATCTCCTCCATCATCATTTCGACTTGTTATGAGTGTCAGAAAAGTGTTGCACGTGCTCTTCATTTAGTTTTACGGCAGCAACTTTAATCAGCCAATGTGGTTTCGGACCAAATTTTGTTAACTAGCTGCTCGCTGTGCTTAGTATGATGAGAACGAGAAGGATTGCAAACATGATCAGGGAGGCAAGATCAGTTTTAGCGGTTTATTTGAGAGAGATTTAATCTTACAAAAAACAAACACAAAAGAGAAACAACCAGAGATCGAACAGCCGACACACAAAGCAAAAAAAGAATACATCTGCGTGTGAAAAGGCCAAGAAACTCGGTTAAGATGGCAAGTGGAGATATACGGGGTGATAAGTGGTGAATTGCGGTGAGTGTGTGAGTCAGGCCGCAGACATCCGGTGGGTGGATTGGTTGCAAAAAGATGCAGGAGTGAAAAAGCACAAACTAATTAGAGCTCAGACAGGAATGGTGGCAGTTAACTGATTGGGATTTTTCAGCCATGGGCCAAATATTTCTCTCGGGAAACGCTGGAGACTGAAAATGGAGCTGCAAAGAGAGCCAGCTCCACGTAAATGATGATTTTGAATTGTAAACAAGCAACTGTGTGCCAAAGTGTTTAACTTCTCTCCACTGCACTTGGAGCGTGATGGTCATGATTACTGACCCCAAGTAGTCTATAATTGTGTTATCTATCATGGTCTAGGAATGTGAGGGTGAAGCCAGACACAGCGAGACCCAGAATTGGTCAGCTAGGTGGGGCACATAGCTGGAAGATAGTGGGAGACATGGGCCAGTTAGAGACACATCAAACCAACCTTAGACCATCATGATCTTTCAGTGCTCTAGGATGACGCACTGGAGGATACACATAAGAAGGTGAAGTACACTGACGCTATATTTTTAGAGTTTGCAGCTATGTTAACATCAAGGTCGGTGGAGATCTAAAGGAAAACCCTCCAACAAGAAAAGATGTCCCTAGACCTGATGAAAAATGGTAGCTGGTGGCTCTTCCTGAAGGGAAAGGCACACAGAATCTAGCAGCATTTCTTGGGGATGCAAAGTCCTAACAGCAGGAAATCACTTAGAAATAACCAGTAATCCCTTTTATGTCCACTGAAACATAGCATACTCTACTACTTCTGGTGATAAATTCACATCTCAATTCCGTGCATTCAAGTCCCACTGGATAACCATGAGTAATGGACTTCTTAACTCCTGAAAGGTGATACAATATTTTCATTTGACAACAACAAAATTAGGTTAAATGAAGGAAAGGGTGATAAAATCATATTACACAGACCTGAGAGTCAGTTGTACTGACTAGACCGGATAATGCTGTAGCTACAAAAAGCTCAATTGTGAGTCAGGGAAGAAGAGTGGCACGAAGAGGGAGAAAATGTTCTGACTGCAGAGCAAAAGGGATCCTGGCTTGCTTGAAGTTACCTTGATATTCTTCATAAAAGTTCCCTAAAATAAAATAGTATTTGTGTGTCTGTATCCGTGGGCGTGCGTGAATCTGTCAGTGAATCATCAAGTCTCCTCTCTACCAGTTCAATAAATAACCATTCCCCAAAAAATGCTTTCTTTACTCACAGGTCAATTTCCCCTGCAGTCTGACAGAGAGGACTCCCCAGGGAGAAGGGAATGAGTCAAGGTGTAGAAGCTGCTTTCCAATATACAGAGAGTTGCTCCAAAAGAACCAGAATCATATGACTCACCAGTCACCCAAATATTTCTCCACCTTACCTAACACCTGCTTGCTGCCGTGACCCTCTGTTTGAATAACGATTTGCCTTCTCAAATCCCTATTTCTGATTGAGGCTGGCTTTTATCACACAGCAGTGCATTCAGTTTGATATGTGCTTCATCAGTTAGCCAAATAATTAAAGTGTCATAATCGCTGCAAGAGAACGTACACGTACACGAGAGAGAGATGCTATGCAACTACAATGTTCCCATTTTGAAATTGTGTAAAAAATCAGTCTGATAAATGCAGCTGCTTTTCAAATACAGAAGAGCTTGAAAGGGAGAGGTTTACCAATTGCTGTATATCATGTGTATGTTGGTGAGAGAAAGGTCAAAGAGTAAACGAGAGCACATCCTGTGGTGTTGTGTGCTTTAACGTCTAATGGGTGCTGACAGGTGTAGGTGGAAGAAGCCTGAGGACAGTAAGAGAGAGCTGGGCAGGGGTTTAGGACCAAACACTCCCACGAGGATCAGTACTTGATAATGACAGTATGTTTTGCACTAAGTACCGCAGCAATTTCCTAATGTTGTAAACCTGCATTCTGATCTCTCTCTCTCTCTCTCTCTCTCTCTCTCTCTCTCTCTCTATGTAATGCAAAGGGAAACTGAGAAAGTGAAACACACACACAAAATGTAAAATAAATATATATATATAAAAGCATATAGACTGTACATGGAGATCTACTTGCAGTTTTTCATATGAACAACAGGAGGCGACCGCTTTGTTTCCAAAAAGAAACCCAGTTGTGTATAAATCTGATACAAACTTACAGTTTGTAGCTGTAGTTTATGGTGCGCACCATTAGAACCATCGCTTCCTCATCGTGTCTGGCTGTCAAATAGTTAAAAAAAAAAAAAAAAAAGAACAAAAAATGACCCCCTACCTCATTTTCCTCATCTCTCTTCCTTGACCTGGAAAGCATCATCAGGTCAAAGAAAGATGTGAAGGAGAACTGGTAAGGACTCAGGAAATCCAGCTGCTTTCACCCTGTACTCCTTAACAATGTTATCAAGTTTAATGAGAAGGAAGATGTTTGTTGTATTGAAACTACGGTATCCAGAAGACGGACTACAAAATTCACATTTTACTTCATACTGTGCTCTTACCCTTGTTTTGTGCAGGTCAAATAAAAGAGAACCATCAGAGAAAAATATAAAGCTGGAAGTATAAAGAAAAATGAAGATATTAGCATTTAAAATAAAACAAATCTTATTTTTATATCTGCCTGCTGGTGCGTGATCCAGTGTAATTCCTTTCCAGTTTCTGGTGGATTTCTATGACAATCAATTTTCTTTCGCTATATTCTTTCTATATAGTAAAATTCTCTCCGTCAATCACTCATCTGAGTTAATTCAAAGTAAAAATTAATTCACGATAATCCAAAAAGCCTGGAAATACAATGGACATTGCTAATGCAAAATGAACCTTAAATGCATCTTCACGAGTTAATATAGGTTAATGTTGCTCATCAGAATGCAGAGAGATTATATAGATCTACACATGCAAGTCAATGTCTCAATAAAAGCAAAAACAAAACAGATTTTGTTCAGCGGTGCGATCTTTGTAGTAAACCTGTGGGTTTAAAGGCCTGTTTTTGAAAATTCAAAATATATCAGCAGATTATGGAAATTAAAAACACATTCATAATTAACATTTACATAATCTGCACCATCCAATGTTGGATGGTGCATCGCTATTAATTATGGGATGGAATTATCTCATCTACTTTCATTAAAGATAGACCAGTGTGAAGCACTTTTCCTAAGTATTGGGAAAATTCAAAACAGCTCTTATTATGGCTGCCACACAAATACTTCCAGGTCTTTTCACTCAGTTTGGTCATGGATGGGCCAATCAGGCCCGTCCATGACTGATAGTGCTCCACTGTTTCTTAAAATTGGTTATTTCCTAATGTTTCTTTGATGTGTACAGAAAAAAATGATTCATCCCTTGAGTTAGGTGCCTTTTCATGATCTTGTGCCTTTATTTCATGTTATTCATATTATGCGTGACTAACAATTTAGAATTCAGCATATGGTAAAATGGAACTCAACTTGAGAATAAGTGATTAAACTATGAGTGAACCAGAACAATTTAATCATCCAAACCCATGTCAATACATGTCAAAATTTACGCCAAGGTTCCTGATAAAAGATTTAACTAAAGGGACAAGTTGCCATTACCAAGGACTTCTGTTTCTTTATTAATAATTTGGAGAAAATTGTCTGCCATCTAACTTTTGAAACAGTCCAAGATCTGTAACTTAAAAACATCTTAGGGCTTGAAAATGATATATAACAGTATGTCAGCTGTTTAATGGTTATAAGAAGAAATGTACTGAAGAGATAGATATAACCGAAACAGTAAGGGCTCCGAAACAGAACCTTGTGGCACACCGCAGGCAAGAAGTGGGAGTGGGTCTGTACATAGAAGCAACCACAGAAAAGCAAAGCAGACCATGATACACCCACCCAGTATCTCAGCCTATCAAGCACAATGTGACTGTCAACAGTATCAAAGTCAGAGGTCAGGCCCAACATCGGCAAAACAGAACATTTCCCTGCATCACTATGCATTAAAATATCACTGGAGATTGTAAGAAGAGTAGTTTCACGAGAATGAGTGAAAGCAGACCAGTTTTAATCTTCAGCCAAAACTTTTTTAAAATCTTCACAATAAATGTTAATTTTCAGAGAATTATTGATCAAGACCACTTTTCTTTTAAACTGCCTGGCTCCTTAGAAGCAAAATATGAATAAATGAGGAGTGGCTCATGAGCTTTGCAAGGAACTGCACTTTCCAGGCACAATGTGAGCCAACGCTTCACTGGATTACTTTAATTCTTCATCTCTTTCCTTCATATCAATTAAACCTTGCACAACATTTAACAAAGATTACAACACTGTACTGTAACTGCCAACATTGCCTTAATGTTCTTAGCATCCTCCTATTTTTTAAATGAGAATAATGTATGCATCCACAACATCCATTATGTCATTTACATTTCAAAACTTCAGGTGTTACAATATCAGCTATGTGTCTTTGTATGCAAAGCACAAATAGCTTCATAATGATGAAGAAGAGCTTCTGGCAGCCAGATCCTGTTAAAACCAGCTGGGTGTTGTCTCTGTGGCCTCAGCCCAGCAGAAAGCTTCATCTGCCTTTCGGGCTGGACAGAAGGACCTATGTTCACACATTAGTGTGTGACCTCCATTGGCTGACAATGTGAGATTGAGCCACAGGCTGCAGGGAGGATGTGTTGCGTTTGTATCTGCAGCGTGGACAGAGCTTTGACATAAAGGCTTGCACACATGCGGACACAAACAACACACACATTCACAGTTTTGAAATCTAAACACACCATAACACTTTTAACACCTTCTTTCAAATCCCCCGAAAATCCCACAAGTAGGTGGACACACAAGTGCATGCCGACACATGCGCACAGATAATGTGTCTTGATAACATTATGAATGGATGAGTGAACAGCTTCATAGAACAGTGATTACTGGGTTCTGTGTGTGAAAGGAAATAGATTAGTCACTGTCTGAGCTCTCTCTCTTTTAATAACACAACATATAAACGCTGCTTCATGCTGTCTGAGTGGAGGGGGGGGGGGGGGGAGGGTCTCAAAACGCAATGCAAGGGCTCCAAGGAAACTGCTTTTTAATAGAGCACAGCACAAAGTAAAAACAATATGAATTACTGCGATATCTGCTTCATACCCCCTGAAAATGTCTGCTTTAGCTTATTAAACAAATCTGAAAAAGGATTTTTAATAAACACCTACATTACTGTGAAAAATCACAAAGGCTACTATTACAGTCACATTTGTGTGACTGTTCTTTTGTGCAGCTTACTCAAAGCCTCCAATAGACGTGTCGTTAAAGACAATCATTTTAAAGAAAGTGCCTCCAAAAAAAAGAAAGAGAAATAGACTGCAGCAGCCTCACTGAGTTTCCTTGAAAGATGTGAAACTCTAGGAGATGAAAGATTGAATAGAAAGAACGGACCTTGGTCAGGTGTTAAAAGTGCTCTCCCCCATCACAGGTATATTTTGGACAGATGGGAGATGAATCCTGCCCTTTAGCAATTCTTATGCAATGTCATATTTTTCTAAAAGGATGCACTAGCAGCAAGGACAGACCGATAACAAGCTGCTGTTTGGATGCGCTCATAAAAATCCACAATTTTTCAACAAAAAAAGCAATCATGGCAAAATTAGAGAACAATCAGATTGCCTGATTTATAAATGGGAGGAGTTAAAATGGACCACGGTGTTGAAGCTGGTAATGAGTTTGACATTATTTTGTCTCACAGAAAACACAAAGACATCACGCTGACGAGCGTGACGCCTCGCCTAATCCCACGCCGGTGCTGATGAGAAGTTGTCCGACAGCAGCGGACACACGCGCGCGCGCGTACATGCGCACGCTCTCACACTAAAAGGTGGCAGAGAGACAGCGGCGACAAAGGGTCTTGTTTATTGAAGGAACTTGAGAGGTGACAAATGAAGCATGAAATGAGTCTCTCGCACACAACGCAGAAATACCAGGTAGTGTGGCGCGAGAGCGCGGAGAGAGAGCGGGTGAGCAGCCAGAGTCGCTGGGAAAATGCTTACAAAACATACAGATAAAAAGAATCAATTTCATGGGTCGTGATAGCAAACAGAATGTAGAGGCATCTGTACAACAGATTGCGTGACCCAGTTTATGGGGGTTAGTGGGCTGGTGTGTGCAGCAATCTGGTTTTTGAATGGGGACTAGTAAACCAGCAAAGACAGAGTTTGGAAACCTCCAGATGGGGGTCTGCTTTAGAAAATCCCCCCCCAGGCACTTTTTAAGAAATAAAAATATGTTCTAAAAGTATTTTCAATAATAATTTGTCTGATATGGGTTTTTCACATTTTCCTCCCACACTGCAAAATTACAGAATGTATGACTATGCTGGACATCATTTTCTACACAGACTCTTTTAAGAGGAAACGGTCTTACAAACAGTGGTTAAATTAATTATAATTTGATAAGGTTTGTTTCGAATTATAATTCTACATCAAAATGGGTTAATTCTTTGTTAACTCTGTATTTTTTTGTGATGTTACACCTGACAGGTGTTGGGACCACTGAGAGCGTCAGGTGAGAAAGACAAAGTGGGAGAGAAATCAGCCTTAAGAAAAAGGATGAAAACAAAGTTTTATTGCTCAGGAGAAATTAAGCAGAAATGAAAAGCACATTTACATGCACCATCAGCCCCCACATTAGGAGGAAGGTGGCAGGAGGGGGTAGGTGAATGATCTATTCCTGTCAGGTGACCTACTGTGCTGAAAAGGAAAATAACTTGATTTGAAAGGGCACGGAGCAATACACAGTGTAACGATGTATTGGAACTGTCATCAGAATTTTAACGAAACCAAGTTACAAAATCTGACTTTGTCTCCTAATCAAGACAATTACAGCAACAAACCCGGGATGTTTAAGTTTAAGGAGGGCACAGCCTTCGTGTGCAGCCTTAGGGGTGAAAAGAAATCCTGCTAATGTGTGAGAGTGAAGGCCTGAGCCGTGCTGCATGGAAACGGGTGTGACACATGCAGATGGCTTTGAGTGTAATGCTGCCATCTATAGGTAGGAGTAAATTTCTGCTGATGTTTCAGCAAACAGCACACACACACACACACACACACACACACACACACACACACACACACACACACACACACACACACACACACCTCTTCCTCTAACACACTCTCAAAGTACAGCAGGAAAGAAGCCATCGCTGTACTGTATTCATCCACGATTCATGTTCCACCATAATATATAGAGCACAGAGAACAGGGGACACATTCCATTTAGCTTTAGCTCTTCTCTCTTTAGCCATCACAGCAAGGCCCCCTCTCTAAAAGCCAACATAAAAACCAGTACAAACATGTTAACTGGTAACCAAAAGCTAGCATTCTTTAAGCAGACACAATACAAAAAGTGTTTAAATGCATCTAATGCTTCTTAAGTTGTTCACTTATACCTCAGCATGTATCAAAATCCATCTCCTGCCTGCAACATAACCTTCACGATACACATCACACCATATTATGCAGCTACACTCATTAAAACATTACAAAGTCCGCACTACACCTCATCGCCCTCCTCCTCTAACTAAAGTTGACCGCATATGACCCGCAGGCCGCTGTTGATTGGCATTCAGTTGCCCTGCTGGCACTGACCAGCTTCTCACCTGGCTGACTCCCTGCCAGCAGGTAAAGAGAGACAGAGCTTCATTGAGAGGTCCTTCACCCTGTCACTTATCTTCTACCACACACACCTCCTGTCTTCAGGGTCTCAGCTCACACACAGCACCCAAACTCACGCGCACTCGAAGGAGTCACGTCTCCTCCGGCTCCATACGTGAAGGAAACTAAATATCAATTTCCCTTTGCTGTCATAACTAGCTGCATTTGATGGATTCAGCCTACATGCCTATCATCAGAGTCAAATTGATCACGGTGCGGCTGATGTGCATCGTGCGGCAGAAAGAGAAAGCCTTTCTGGAGAGTGACTGATAGCTGAAGTGAAGGCGGCTAATTGGAAGTTTAAGGTAAAATCACGCTGTCAGTAGGAGAGGAAATTGGCTGTGTTTAATTTATGCTCTCTAAATGATTCCCAGCTGAAGCTACAAGATGAGTGTCGGCACATATAGGAGTTTTTTTTTATGTTTCTTTTGGAGTATTAATAACAAACAAGGAGCGGAAAAACAAAGCAGAAGAGCTGAAAGGAAAATTGAAAACGATTTGATGTATTGAAATCAAATATTCTTATCGGTGCTTTTATAGGGTTCCAGACTGAGACGCATCATTTCGCTGCCTCAACTTGCAGCGAGCCATCTTCAATAGAAATTCACCATGTAACGCTGCTTTTGTCCAAGTGATACAAAGGCTCGTGCCTGTCCCCAGTTAATCAAAGCTTCTGTTGACACAGGAAGTCTTGTGGCGTACACCATGGCAGTGGGGTTCGGTGTGTGTGTGTGTGTGTTGACGGGTGATCCACTTCTCCTCTCACTGCCTCCCTTCCCTTTGTGTGACAGACAAAGCCGATAGCACCCCGTCTATCTGGGAAGATAGGATCATTATACAAACAGCGCCCAGCCATTATTGACACTACGCTTGTGTGACTGCACTGATGGCACAGAGAGAGCGTTAGTATGTTTCAAGCATGTAAAATATGTCAGTATTAATAACTTCTTGAGATATTCCATTTACCCTAACCACTTATCCAGACCTAGGTCACACCTAAACGTCAAGAGGGAGGATACACAGGACGGATCGACTGTCCATCGCTGGCCCAACGCACAGAGAAATACATACTCACATTTACACACAAAGCCCATTTAAAATCATATCCTTTTAGGCTGTGGGACTGAGTGAGAGGTATGTGACTTTCACAGCTGTGACACCAGTTTATGAGGGGAAAACAACTCTGGAAGTCCCTCCTACAGTTTGTAGGAGGCCCAATTTGTTAAGAAATAAACAAGCAGTCATGCTTTTAGGAAGTGCTGTAGATAGATCTACAATCTATACATATCAAAGCACCTAAACACTAAACATCAGTACTATGTGATGCTACAGTACTAATATCGATACTGGATACTCCATAATTAGCTAACACAGCAAAACACACCTTAAAGCTTTTCATTTATTTTGAGCTTTTTTTTTTTAATGGAGACTTGTTTAATATAAATGATACCAATACCAGCACTAGTATCGATGGAATCAATATTTGGATTGATCAGCCCACCTCTGCTAAACCTTCTAACTGTGAGTGCTTGAAGATCAAGTCTCAAAAGACAGCTATCTCTAGCATCCTCTTGTGTCACAACCAGTGTTGGTCAAGTTACTTGAAAAAAGTAATCAGTAACTAATTACTGATTACTTCCCCCAAAAAGCAATCCTGTTACTTTACTGATTACTTATTTTCAAAAGTAATTAATTACTTAGTTACTTAGTTACTTTTAAAAAACACGATTTACAACCTGAAGAGGTGATAAAGCGATAGATCTTTCAGCCCAATTCTACTTTTTCTACATAATCCATCATACAAAATGTAATCAAATGGAAAAGTCCCTTTTTAAAACTTGTTTTATCAGTTTTAATCTTTTAACTTTATGCATCAAGCAAAAATGTAATTATCTGCAACATTCTCTGACTTGAATAAATTAGTTTAACATTTAAACCTATTTTCTGCACATTCCAGCACATAAAATAAAATATTTTTTGTGTTTACACTCACTCTTTCAAATAGATGCAAGTAAAACACAGCAGAAAATAAATAAAATCAAAGACTAGCGGTCCTTTTGCTCTATTTTCACCTGTAAAGCAGGACTGCGGTAGGCGGAGGTTTACCCTGGTGCAGGTGTGCCGCGGTCAGTTGAAGAATCCGCGAGTTTCTCTGTGAGTTTCCCATTACGTCATTGCGCACTTGGTGCTTGCTTGGAAGTTTAGGGGTTGTTTTCGCTGTAAAAAGAAGTTTTCTTCCCACGCACAATGGACACTAATGTTTTTGTCACTTTTTATGGAATCAAACTCAAAGTAAGGTCAGTACTTCCACGCTTTAAACGCTGCACGCTCATACTCTCTCCCACAAACGATATGTGATCCATTGTTGATCTGCACACAGCTGTTGTCACTAACGGCGCACTCGCTTACGTCACTGTCATGAGACATTCTCGCAAAATATCACGGTTTTAGTAACGCAGTAACGCAGCGTTCCTACGGGAAAGTAACGGTAATCTAATTACCGTTTTTGCAATAGTAATCCCTTACTTTACTCGTTACTTGAAAAAAGTAATCAGATTACAGTAACGCGTTACGCGTTACTGCCCATCTCTGGTCACAACAACCCTCTGCATGTCCTCCCTTCATGTCCACCATCCCTCCTCTGCACATGTCTGAACCATTTCCGGCTCACCTCTCTAACTTTGTCTCCAAACTGCACAACCTTATCATCTTCAACTCCACCTCCTGTCTTTCACTGAGTTGTTAAAAATGAAACCAAACCTAAAACTCACACTAAGATCCAATGAATGCACGATACTCACCCACTGAAAATAAATGAATGAATGAATAAATAGATAAATAAATAAGAGACCGGCCCATTTTAGCACCATGCAGCGTTTAGATGCTAATAATAAAGCGAGCACGCTGGGCACGTTCACACCTGTTCACCTCACTCAATTTGATGCCATTTTAGGTGATCGTGTGCTATTGTGTTTAAGGCCTATCACCCTGGGCCGAGGTGCAACTAAGGGATGCTACAGAATTAAAATTGGATTTGTTAAGAGCAACTTTCATGTTGCCTTATCATTTCTATTTTCTTTCTTATCAAGGGAAATTTAATAAGGTGTAATGCCTTTGTATAGCGGGCCCTTTAGGGGAATGAGTCATTTAACAACTGCACATTGCACAACAAGCAAGGCTGCCAGAATGTGTTTGTTCTCATTATATCAAGTTTACCACTCTCAGAGATTTCTGGAAAAAGGCGATGAGCAGATTTCATCTGATTAAAACCTATATATTTTTCCAGCTCAGTTTCTAGACAGTTGGCCTTAAAGACGAGGCTGGCAACATTCTCTCTTTATCTTACTGTCAACAAATCCCATAAACAGAAATAAACCAAAAATGCATCAGTCCATCTGTGAATGCTTTCCAGCCTCCCACTGCCAGCTCATCGGTTACTGCTTAACACGTACTGTAAATCTTGGACTTATTTAGCCTGTCGGAGTCACTGGAAGTGTGCGGATCATTTAAAAAGTTCCATGAAGATGTAACAGATCTTAGATAATATTTGTAGGAACGTTGCTGGTGCTTTTATGGGACTTGCTGACAGTATGAAGAAGAAATAATGAGCTGACTTATTAAAAGCTCTGCGATCTGCACTGACTGTGCAACCTTTTTCATGCAAACATCTGCAACCAAAGGAGCAGGAAAGGTTTGGTGATCCTTAGCCACCTATTTTAAAAACAAACCTCATATTTTTACCTCCTACATTTCAACATATCAGATACTCCTAGACCCGTGGCTCCATTCATAAAGGTAGTTGTTGTCACTTCTCCTGGAATAATATCAGTACATCACACCTTTCCAGGAGCAGGTGGTGCGATTGCTGATTACAGCAAAATCTTTCTTCTTCTTCTGGAAAGCTGCTCTCAAATCCTGTGCACAGCCTGGCAATAAAGAACCAAAGAAGTGTGGAATCCATGAAGATTCCAGGCCCTAAATACAGAATAATGAGGCATTAAAGTCTGGGGCTGAGGAGGGTAATAATAAGATTGAAAGAGCGGGTGGGAGTGTGGAGGGTATGGTGGGAAAGGGACAATAGTTTCCAGAGGAAAGAAAGAGTGAGAAGAGCAACGAGAGGGGAGGAAGGAAAGATAAGGCTGGTGGCTTATCCTAGTTACTGGGAAAGGATTAAGTGATGTGCCACTTTGGTTCGCTGAATGTGTGTGCATGCATGCACGCATACACACAGAAATAGGCCTGATCAGTTTTTCGGGCATGTGCGCACCCTTTTTTTTCCTCATTCAATCACCCTCTGAGAGACACACGCACATCCAGGCATGTGCTGAGAGGGGTTAAGGAGCTACGTTGCCCTCTGAGCCAGTCTTACTGGGCTGTAATGACTTTAGAGGATGTCGGATTCTTTTTATCCACCAGTGTAATATAATAAAGCAGAAAGGAGGGAGCCGTCTTCTTCGAACTGCTTCTACTGGCCTCAGCGGACTCTCTTACCCAGTCTCTCTTTCGCTCCCTCTTTCACCTTTCTAACTTATGTCATGCTCATCTCTCTCTCTCTTTCTGTCCCTCTCTCTCCTGCCCTCTGGTCCCAGATGAAATTCTTTGTCCTTCCTAACCTTGACCTCTTTCCCTTGTTCTCCTCCCTTACTCTTTGATTTCACTGGTGTATTGGGTTTGTTCAGCCTTCTGCTTTCCCTTTTGTTCCAAGCTCCCCTACTCCTCTAGTGTCACATATGACAGTGTAGGGTTCCTGAACTGCTTCACACTCAAGTCACATGCTGTTTCCCTCCAGACACCTGGGTCAGGTTCCCTGCTGCTTCCGGACGCTCTGGTTATCTCTATTCCCTTTTCATAGCCATACCATCCCTTGTACTTTTTTCACTCTGTCAGTGGACACAAACTGGGTGAGACAGACAGTGCTTCTCTCTGGGGGACAAATGCAGACAAAATTTTCAGGGCAGCTAACTGGGACCTATGTAGTGTGCACTTTGGAGCTGGTGGCAGATCCTTATTTATCTTATCTTGATATTAGAAAACTGGACAAACTTAAATAACATTTTCTGGGTATTTGCAGAAAAGATGTTATTATCTGTCCTTTAGAGTGGAAGAGAGAGCCTGACTTTGAGGAGTAAAGAGAAATTGATTACAATGGGAAATTGTTTTTTACTAGAAAATTATTTGCAGCATTTGGGAGACTGGTCTGGGACATGATAACTTGCGCAGGCAACGAAGCTGTTCGGTGTTATGTTTAGTCATGTGAAGAAGAACCACTTTTAGCATCACTAACTTGCAGTAGTCATTTACTGCATGACTTTATCACTCTCTCATATCATCGTGGCCCACTCTTCTTTGCAACATTGCTTCAGTTCAAGCATTGTGACCATTCATTTCTAAACAGTCCCTACACTGCATTTCTGTTGTCTTGAGGTCTGGACATTGACCGTGCCACAGTGTGACGGCCTCGGCCATGTCCCGTCTTTACTATGTCCTGAATGAGCCGGGCACAATTATTGCTGCACCTTGTTTCTTTTCTTTATCAACCATTCTGTTGTAGATTTGCTGCTATGCTTGGGATTACTGTCCTGCTGCATGACATAATTTCAGCCAAGTTGTAGCTGTCAGACAGATGGCCTCACATTTGACTCTAAAAAACTCTGGTATACAGAGAAGTTCATGGTTGACTCAAGGATTGCAGGGTGCCTAGGTCACCCTTCTACCACTGTGCTTGACAGCTGGTATGAGGTGTTTGTGCGGATGCGCTGTATTTGGTTTCCTCCAAGTGTGTTGCTATGCATTGTCGCAAAAAATGTCCACTTTCAGAAGTCTTGTGTTTTTTTCGGTTGCAACTTTGCAAACCTAAGCTTTGTTCTCTCTAAAATGAACATGGCAGCAGACTTTCAACTGTCAACCCATCCAAACAAGAGATATTCGGTCAGTCTACTTCTAACGGTGCTGTTATGACGTTTAACATGCTAACCCAACATATAGATCTTGTTTTTTTGTAATTGCTCCGAACACTGCATGGTCTAACTTGTGATGATGACACTGGTGGGTTGTCCACTCCTGGGAAAACGGTTATATTGTGTTAGCACACACCTGAATGCTCCAGAGCAGCAAACTGCTAAAACGTCTCTTTTATAGAGACGCTCACACTTTCTGACGATCAATAATCACGTGTATTGGATCATCAGCACCTGACTGCTTCTTGGTCTCTTAATTTCAATGAAAACATTATGGGAGTTTTCCACAGCATTGCAGAGTCTGGTGAAAACTCTTTTTCACACGCCTATACATGGTCTCCACCCGTCGCAGCTTCACTTACTTTCATGTTTCACAAGATTACAATTTTCTTGCATTCTTAATGCGTCTAACTTTTGCAGCTTCACTACATGGACTGGACACATGGACAGCTACAGGCAGTAGACTTGCTGATCGTAAGACTAAGTCACTGAAGACATTGTATTTTCACCCTATTGTTTTTGTGTGAGAATCATGACATCTAAAATTACTGAATACACCAGTCAATCACTCCACACCCCCACCTGTGGCTGATGTAGAATCAACAATTAGCTCAGTTGTTACATTTTGCCTGTGGAAGGAAATTCTCACAGGCACACTGAAAACATGCAAGTCCCACAGAAAGGCCCCAGCTGACTAGTAGGTTCAAACCGCCTCCTGTCTGTGAAGTGACAGTGTAACAACACAGCGGCTCCTTACAAATCTCCTAAATCGCAAGCATAACGCTGAATGTAACTCACCTCTTACTCTATTCCCGTTTTCTCCTCCTCTTCGTCCCTCCAGGCTGAGGTTCCATCCATTCCACTGCTTCGCCGAGCTGCATGTTTATGCATATGGTTGTTGGTGGGGGGTCTAATTAAAATCACCAGCAGACAGTTCCAGTTCACATTCGCACAGTTTAATAAAAGACTATTAAAATTAGCAAAAGAACCTCATGCGAGCGTGCGCAGAAACAGAACGGTGACTGTCACTGATGCAGCCACACACTCCAATTAGGCTCACTGTCGAATTCACACTCATGCAATGCCAAGTTGGCCGAGCGAAGACGGAAGAACAGAGAAGTGGGGGAACAGTGAGGGAGGGAGAAGTGTAGGGCAAATAACTTTACTACTGTGTGAACTCCAGAAAGAAGTAGTTACATGTGTGGGAATGTGTGTGCATGAAAAAGCATTTTTATCTGACTGCATGTGAATTCTAAGTGTCTAACTTTACTTGAATTGATCCCCATTAAGTCTTTTCAAAGGGCAGCAGTTTGTCAAAGCCTGACACCTCTTCAGCAGGATGAGAAAGAACAGCCGACAAACAGCATTTCAAGAACGGAACAAAGGAGATGGTGCAGAGCTGATAAAACATACAACATTAGGCTCCGCGGCTGACTGTCAAGCACGTGTCGAGCTAAAGCTACGGGATGTCTGACAGGTCAAAACTGTGGCAACAGCTCAAAGGATCACTTTTCAGACAAACACATGCACTTAAGTGGGTGGAAAAAAAAGAAAAAAGCAAGACAATTACTGCATGCTGGCTGCAAAATGAGCATTACAGTAACACCACCCTCGGCGGCACGCGCACACACACACAGCGTCCTCTGCTTTATGCACGTTTTCTGGAACTCGTTGTATTCAGCTGGGCCCGGTAATTGGTAAAGACTGGAAATCAATAGTGGCACACTGCAAGGCGTGAGTAGCCATCTTCTAACCTTGCACCGAGCAGCTGCCTCTCCCAATCAAAGCCCGGCTGGTTTCCACGGCAACCTCAATCCCGTGTCTTCCACTGTAATAGGGCGGGAAAAGAAAGCCACGGTGCTGAGGGTGTGCGGTTGAGATGGAGCTCAAGAAGGTGGAGGCAGCGAAAAATAAATCCAGTCTTGAGGGAACAAAAAAAAAAAGCCATTAAAAATGAGTTTTAGCGGTGACATAAATTTAATGAGACTCATTCAGATTGTACAAACTCCAGTTCCTTAAAAAACAAAACAAACATCCCCCGCACTATCAAGATAGTGTTTATCTCATTTCATCACCAAACCACATTCAAAGCATCTCATAAAGCCCATTCTTCCATTATTTTTCACCCATTGTGCTCTCTTATCCAATATATTGGCAAAATATCCCTGATATTTCTGTAATTCAACCACTTTAATTAAAGGGGGTGGGTTTCTAATAAAAGCCAAATGGCAGATAGCAGTGCCTGGGCTTTTCAGGAGCTTGTTTAATCAGAGAGTTGTTGAATGGAAGAAGGCAATAACAGAGTGAATAGAAGCTGGTATTTGTAAAGAAATGTCAGGGAGAAGGAAGGGATATGAGAGTCACTGGCTGAAACCTCTAATATGGTGCTGACTTTAATATAGGTAATATGTGCGCCATGTGTGTTGGGTTAGAGCTGCCTAATCCCAACTGAGGAAGTGGAGTTTGTAGACGGAGGCAGTGACAGACAAAACTGATGGCCATGCTGGGCTTCATTTCTTTATCATTTGACTTGCTGTCACTGTCCTATGCTAGCTTTCTGCAACAGAGCAAAGAGACAGCATGCAACAGTTAATGGCTAACAGTTGATGGCTCTCCCTTGACTCGTGTGAGGTGCTTCACTGTTAATCTGTGTTAGTGAAAAAAACCCCACCCCAAATCAAAGCTAAAAATATCTAACACTATGCTAACAACAAGAAGTTACCTGTGGTAGACAGTGGGATAAATGAGCATATGTCAGTTATGGGCTACTACATTTTTGTAGGTTAAGGGTTTTGACAGAGTGCATTCTTACAGCTAGCTAGATAAAAGAGCTGAGTCACAGAGACCTTGAGAGCAGACAGTGACACCCCGGTAATGACTGTTTGCTGAAGAAATTTCTGTATTCTGCAACCAGTTGGCAAGTGTTTGCTGGAGGTCTCTGGCCTGATTAGTCATTAGCAGGTAGCAAAGGTCGGTAGTAATTTACACAGATGATGCTGGCTTGTATGCCAACACTTCCAAAACTACTCGTCAAGCAGCGGTGAAACTGTAGAGTGCAACGCAAACTGGAAATGGAGAATGTTCGCCTCAAAGTAAGGCAAAACTTTTTACATTGCATTTCCAGTTAGCATCACACTTTTTCAAATTTCAGTACAGTTTGAAGAGTAATTGGAAGAGTAAGTGTTCCGTGGAAGCTACAGATGACTGTGGAGATGTACCAATGACCAAAGAAATCAAAAAGATGTTTTTGTTGCACTCTTTTTGCAACAGCATTCACAGAATTTACACTTTCTCCTAGCTCCTGAAGGTTGCCAACGGATTGACGGCCAGTCCCAAGCCCGTGTGACTGAGGGCTAAGCTGTTCTCACACATGCATTGTGCATTCAGTTAGACATTAAAAGGTATTCAGATCACATGTATGTGACAATAGTGGAGGTAAATGTCCTGCCTTCTGCACGCTCGCTGATTTAAACCAAATTAAATATTCCTAGTAGTGAGAACACATCTGAAGCTGAGCCACGCCTGCTGTCATACAGGTAAGCATGTGTCAACAGCTATCCTCTTAAAGATATTTGGCTAACTTAAGGCACTTCATTAGCATTAGTGTGTTGTGGGCAGTGTTTTCAGGGTATACAACTTTGCACTTTGCAGAGTCAATGGATCGATCCACTGTATTGTCTGATATCATGTTGTGATGGTGATGAATGGGACCCAAACTGTGATCAATAGATCACTCCTCACAGATATCATTAACAAACGCACATTCACATCGACTGCCACTTGTGTGAATACATTCTTACGTTCAGGAAGAGCTGCGTGGGTACACTGTAAGGCCATTAATATTCTATGTGTCTCTGCTGTGTGAATGTGTGCATATTGCGTGTACAATGTCTGTGTATGTGCGAGTGCATGTGTGTGATAACAAGCTTCTGTCATTCCAAGGGTGGCCAACCATGTCCATATATAAGTGGAAATGCATCTTGACAGAGTCCTTCTCCTTCACACACTCGTATATATATACACACACACACACACACACACACACACACACACACACACACACACACACACACACACGGAGGGGGTTAAGTGTGTGAGTACAGAGTAGTGCTGTGAGCTGTAGCTCTGTGTGCTGACCTTCAGGGTTATCTGGAAGGTTCCTCCACACCTTGCTGCTAGCACGAACCCCTGCTGTCACCATGGAAACACAGCTAGCAGGGACAATGTGTGCCCCGTCCGGTGTGTTGCTCATGTGTACACATTCACCTATATGTGATGACACTTACAGGTTCGGTACAGCGCAAAAACACACACACACACACACACACACACACACACACACACTCTCACTCTAATTGGTGCATGCTTCAGTATTCATCTGTCCTCCAATTCATTTATCCCTCATTTCCTTCACTCTCCTTTCGCTTCTCCCTCTTAATGAAACCATGCACACAGTGCACAATAAGCCCTTGGGCCTGCACAGCATTGTCAGAAGGGTGCACACGACCCCATTTCCAGTAGTGGAACCATTATTAGCATGCTGTGACAAGAGACAGCCATTCACCACAACACACACACACACGATACAAACCTGCAGTTTCATCACCACTGGATCACTGGGATTTATTTCACAGACAGCGGGAATGTGCTGGCACAACGTGACCGTAAATCAACACATCGTACACGCTGGAGTGACAAGTCAAGATAATACACTCAAAAACCAAGTAGGATGAGTTTTTATTTATTTATTTATTGACATGGCTAAATTAATGGACGGATTGATAGAAAGGGAAGCAAAAACAAACAACAAAAACAGGACAGACTTGACATGCACTCTTCCTTCAGATCTCCTCCATTTCTTGACTTTTTCAACCATGATTCGTCAGAGTGCTCTGGAAAACGGGGGGGGGGGGGTATGACAAGGGAGTGGAAAAAGAAGAACAACTGTCAAATAATACATTTACTTTGCTAGAATCCAAAAGACAAGTAAGAGAAACCAGGATGCATCATGGGAAATCTATTCCCTACTATAAACAAACTAGCCTGATGATGGATGATCAATATACAAAGAACAGTACCACATTAAATACCTAAACATCTTAAAATATCTGGAACTTAACGCAGAAAATTACAGTTCCAGCTAACAACTTTGGGGACACGATCATCGTTCTAGTCTGGAGAATATCAATGATTACCCAGAGATATGGATTTGTATGGAATTTTCTTTAAACAATAATCCATTTTTAAAACTAAATTAGATTTCTAAGTGTCAACGTATCCCAAATAGTGTCAAGAACATGTCATCACAATGATGCACAAAAAGTACACATCCGTATTTTGTAAGCAGAGCTTATTTATTCTGCTTTTAACCTTCTTTCGAAAGGTAAACAAAATTCATTCAGGTAGCTGCCTAGTGGTGGAAGACATAACTATATTTACTTTCTCAATATGATGGATCCAAAGTTGTGTAGAAAAAACAAAAGAACAAAAATGCAACCTATTTTTTGTTTCACTGGACTGGAGATGTCAACAGCCCTCGGGATAACGGGCTAATGCTAAGACAAGCTTCTGCAGAAGGTCTGACCTCTGCAGGAACGTGTTTAGCCTGTAGCTACTTTCACTGCTGCTAAACTACATTTAGAAAAATGGGAAACAATGTAAAGACAAACACAGTTCCAGAAAATGTCTTTGCCACCAAAGTCTAAAACTCATACTGGTCTTTACAAAGCTAGCTGGACAAGAACACACACACACACACACACACACACACACACACACACACACACACACACACACACACACACACACACACACACACACACACACAGGTTCTAATCCAGTGAATCAGAGTAGCTGCAGGGAAGGTCTAAAGTGGTTTATTGCTACAGTAGACCTACACTTGACATACTTTAGCCACACTCATAACAGGTGATTTTTTGGGGATTTGCTGTGCAGCCTAAGAGCTGCAACAGGCACTTGAACAGAAGACAATCTGCAGAGGCTGAAGATGTCATCGTAATTTATCTGATTTTACTCATTTTCATTCTGTCATCAAGAGCACTGGATCATATTTGCTTGGTGCCTGTTAATATAGACCATTCCACAGCAGCACACACACACAAAATACGATTTTTCTCTTGGTGTAGCATGCAGTTTGGAGCGGTTTCTTATTGGATTCTTACTTTCAGTACCAGATGGTGACGTTTATCCCACCCCAAGAAGAATTATCGCCTAAAAGCAGAACAATATATTGTGATATTAGCACAGCGACTGTAGTTGCCAAGTAAGAACCAGTCTCATGGTTTAATAATTTAGAGGACACCTCATTTTGGAACCAAGCAGCGAAAAGATTAAATGGGGGATGAAGAATAGCAGCCTTGGAGATTTACTCTGTATCAAAATACTTTCCAAGTGACCTGGCAGTCTCTTGAAATAAGATTATTAAGTACTGTCTTTATATGTTTACACAGAGTTACACTTGTAGCTAATTTTGTTTCGGAAAGCCAATTTACTATGGGGTTACACTGAACTCCTCTAGCGTAAATACACATCCAAACACACAGTTGCAGGAAGAGACGCGGGGCAACACAGGGTTAGTGAAGCATTAGCTTGACGCTGCTGGGTGTGCTAGTTGGCATGCTAACTACCCCTGTGCTCGGCTGGCAGGCAGATATGCTGGCGGGCAGGTTAGCTGTTCACTTGCCAAGTGCATCCGAGGGCATCGCAGCCTGTGCCTTTGAATTGGAGATGAGCGGCAAATGTGACAAGGGGATTTAGCTTTACTGTTCCACTCACGTTCTGAGATATAAAGGGGGACAGTGTGTGTCTGCATGTGTGCGTGAAAACTCACTATTTGTGTGAAAGCGGCTGTTTATGCGAGCAGGAGTTGATGCATACACCAGCGTGCGTGTGCGCGCGCGCGTGGCGAGAGGGGTGTTGGTGTTGCCACACTCTTACACAGCACTGTGACGGAACATTATGCCTAATGCATAGTGTATGAAGTAGTTCCTGAATTTCAAACTGACCCCTGGCACCCCCCACAGTACACACAGTTCAATTTGGTGCCCCAGGTCTAAATTTGGACTGCCGCCATCCTCACTTGGATAATTTAAAGACAGGAAAAGCTTTTCATGCACAAAACTGTGGGCAGCAAGGGCAGCCAAATATTCTAGCTCAAGGTCTGTGCTGAGGTTTAGACATACACCAGCTGCCGGTTTATTAGGTACACTGAGCTAATGTATTCTAATGCAGCTATACTGGAAAAAAAATCCTACCCTTTACAAAGGTTTTAATGTTGCCTTATGGATGTGTTCCTCAAGAATCTGTGCTAGATTGGAAAACTATAGCTTCACACCTGGAGACTGAGCTGTGGTTTGCCTTGATCTTTATCTTTTATGCTTTCTATTCACCAGCACTGAAAGTTTAAAGTTGACTTTACCATCACTGTAAATCTGTCTGTCATAATTAGATTTAATATTCACAAAAACATGGATTCACACAAAGACAGAGACAACATACAGTCACACAAACGCATGTTTTCTTCCACCTGCCAGTGTCTGTCCAATTAGCGAGCAGTTTGAGGAGTAGATCGTTGCGTTTGTTGGCTGCGAATCAACTTTGAACGTCAAAAAGGCACAGAAGCAACGCTGTGCACACCGTGCGCGTGTTCACACTTCCACAGTTTTAAGCTAATAGGCAACATGGAGACAGTGGACACACGCGTAAGCATCTGCAGCACACAGAAGAGGAGCCTCACTCACTCGCTCACTTGTTTCTTCTCTGCAAAAAACAAAAATAATAGACAAGCAGAAAATCAATAACTGTCTCCTCTGCTCAGTGCTAACAGCACGCAGTTCTCTCCCTCTCTCAGGAGGGACAGAGACAGTTGCCAGGCAGAACTGTCAATCAGATACTCACAGTGGACGTGGCTATGACTGCTTTATAAACACACAGCGATTCACTCATTACCCAGTCAGTACGACAGCCACACACTCCATTAGTCAATCCAGGAAGCCTCCAGTGCAGTTAGTCAGCTGGTTGGTTACACGTGTAAGAACATTAAATTGTTTTGTTGGTGGTGGGCGGGGTTGCACCGGAAACAAGTTGCAAAAACAATGCTTACATTGTGCCTTTTAAAATGATATGGCGGCACACTGGTTATCAAATAATGCTTACTTACACAACCGTGTGACTCTTTTGGAGTTGTGTTTCCAGTTTTAGAGTTTCTGTTGTGGGTTATATTAACCAGTGAGGCAAATGTGGCACACTTTAAGCTGGGAGCCAAGCAAAAGAGTCCCAAATCCAATCAGGGTGCTTCATAAATGAAAGCCTTGAGAGGTATTGATAAGACACCAATATCATAACTATGATATTGTTGGTAAATGATGAACTTTGATCAGTTCTGCATCATGATCACTGAAAGCTTCACAGATTTCCACTCTTAGCAAATAATCAAAGTTTCAAGGTGAACTTCACGGGGCGAGTACAGAATCACTAAAAGGTTCTCTCTCAGTCTTTCTTTTGGTTTATAGTTGTTAAAGAAACAAACTCCCTGACACTTTGAATTCATTTGATGATTTCTTTTTCACTGTTATGCAGAAAAATAGTTTCTAAACCAAACATGTCAACATTCCTTTGGAACAGCATTTTATTATCCAGTATCTTTGATTCTGATTAATGACTGCAAACATTAAATAGAGGATTATTTAAGTCGATAATGGTAGTCACACTCTGAAATTAAAGAGCTCCCCAGTCCTCATATAGCAAGTCTCTTTTGTCACAATTTACACTGACACGTTATTTTTAGCCAAATGAAATAAGACACGTGGCAGCTGAAACCTGGCAAAGGGGGGGGGGCAAGGATCGATGGCATGTTGGTGATTGCGGTCCGTGGAGTGTAGCAGCATGGAAGACATGTTTGGCTGGATGCTGATGGAGTGTTTCTATAGGCTTGAGAGACAGGCACATGGTGGGGTGGGTAGGTGGGAGTGGAGGGGATATAGGGGAGGGACACGAGAGAGACCAGCTAATCTTTATGTGGCCTGTGCGTTCATGGGGCGGTCGCCTTGGAGATGATGGATGTGAAGGAGAGATGGAATGGAAGGAGGTAAAAGGTTTGGGTTGTATGGAAGCCCCAAACGCAATTTCATTGTTCTTGACAATGACAATAAATAAATAAATACTAAATACTAAAAGGGTGAAAGAGAAAGACAGTCATAAAAAGACAGAAATATGTGCCTGTGTGTATGAGAATGTGACACACACGCAAAATTACATGAATGTGTTCTCACAAGCAAGCAGGAGCTATAATCAATGTAAGAGCAAAACTAGGACTCTATAAAAATGATATTAATAACAGGGATAATACAGTATAAAGAACTGACTGGGTCTATATACGAGTGTGCCTGCATGAGTGCACATATAAAAGAGTGTGTGTGTGTTGGAGCAAACCGCTGCTGAAGAGTGGCTGCGTTATCAGATTAGAGTTAGCAGGCAGGCCAAGGCTCACAGTGGGGCTCACCACCTGCTACTACTGATAGTCATGCAAAAAACAAAAAAAGACAAAAACAAACACGCGTGCGCATACACACACCACACTACTATTTCCTTGTGTGCTTTTAATTTTACCATCTTTATGCTTTTTCCTCACTCTCACAATAGTGACTGACACAGCTTCCTCCTCTTTTCCTTTTCCCTACTTCAACCCTTCCATTCCTTCCACTGACAGAGTCGTCCTATCTACATTTTGTCTATCATCCACTCTTTCCTTCTGTATCGCTCTCTTACAGTTTTCAATGAACCCTTTCTCACTGACAGCCATGTGTAAGCCTCTTCCTCTACCAGCTTCTTTTCTTTCATCAGTCTCCATCCATTACCCTGGTGACGGGCACCTTTCTCTTCCATCTCAAACACTCATCCACGTTCTTATCTTTTTTGTTGTTGTTGTTTTTAGCTGAAAAACACACAAAAAACCCCAAACAGACAACTTCATCATTGCAGCCCGAACATGTCCGGAAGAGATTTTCTTCTTGCCAGAATTACCTGCAGGTGAAATACGAGGGAGAAGCAGAGGGAAGTAGTCTGCCAGCGCTAGAGCCATCCTGTTCTTTTCCCTAGCAATGGAGGTCTACGCTGAATGTAGTCTTGAGAGGTACTTAAGATGCTGCTGGCACTACATTTAGAAATGGACAGCTACTTGAAGTAAGTGAATTTGTGGTTCAAAGTGGCATGTGTGGAAAACGTCAACTAAAATGTTTGGAAACGGGAGGGATTGTGCTACACAGATGCACAAATATGCTACACAAATAAGCACTCAGATGACAAATCTGATAAGAGATGCAAATAAACATGCAAACATACAACATCCTGCACTGCACCATCGTCATGTTATTATATTACTAATATCTTTTTGAAGCCAGCTGGAAGCTTGTGTAGCATTCCAACTGGCTTGGTGTGGGAATAGTTTTCTCTTTGTTAATCTTATTTGCTGACACAAGGCAAATCAACTAATAATATAAATCTCCCCCATAATGATGTGCCAAGTTTAACTTCTAACTGCCAACAGAAAAAGGCATGGAGAAAACAAACAATTAAAAAAAATTATGCTAAAATATTATTTACAAGTGGAGACTTGCACACAGTCACCGCATATTTTATCAGGTACACCTTCTTACTGGCTTGCTTCCACTTCTGCCTTCGGAACTGCCTTAATTGTGGCATAGATTCAACAAGATGCTGGGAACACTGGTTAAAGATTTTGGTCCATATTGATATGATAGCTTCACATAGCTGCTGCACATTTGTGAGGAACACATGCATAATGCAAATTTCCCATTCCACCACATCCCAGAGGTGCTCTATTAGATTAAGATCTGGTCACAAATATAACCGTGGTATAGTAAACTCATTGTCATGTTCAAGAAACCATTTTGAAATGATCCTAGCTTTGAGACAAGGTGTGCTCTCCAGCTAAAAGCATTCATTACAATACAAGCACACTGTAGTCATAAAGGGGTGGAAATGGTTTGCAGCAACACTCAAATAGACTGTGGCATTTAAACAATGTTCGAGCTGTGCTAATGGGTCCACAGTGTGCCAATGAAATGTCCCCCTCTCCACCAGCACCAAAAGCAGCCTGAACTGTTCTTAAAAGGCAAGATGGAGCAGAGCTTTTATGTTGTTTATGTCATATTCTGACCCTTCCATCTGAATCTCAGGAAATCGAGTCTCATCAGACCAGGCAACGATTTCCCAATCTTCTGTCATCCAATTTCGGTGAGCCTGTCCCAATTGTTACCCAGAGAACTGCTACACGCTGGATATTTTCTCTTTTTCCAGACCATTCTCTGTAAATCCTAGAAATGGTTATACACATCTGGCGCCAACAACCATGCCCTGTTCAAAGCAACTTTGTAACCACACAGAGAATAATAATTATGACAGGTTTGTGGGACCTTTGTTGTCTAAGCTAGCAGCTATTGTGCACTATACCAATCTCTGCATTTTATTATGTCACACCTGCCCAAATGTGCAGGAGGCATGTTTATTGTATGTGAACCATGTTCGTGTGTTTTCAGACTTGCTGTTATGAATAGAGATTATCTTTGAATTGGTGCTGGATGGAGAGTTTTCTAGCCTTGGAGACCAGGGCCTGCTCATTCATATCAACACATCAGAAAATCCACGGACTGAAGACCAGCAGGTTCAAGTGGGTTAAGTATGTGACATGCAACAGAAAGTGTGGTGATATGATATTGTTAGCCCAGGCTGATTGTATTAAATAGGGCAACAATAGCATTAGCATTCTGCACTAGTTGGCACTGAAACCTTGGAGTACTGCAGAAGAGGAGGGGTGACAATTATTGTAAGTGGTGGGTTGACAAATGTTTGTTCTTGAATATGACTTTGAGGATGGCTGTGTTTTGTTTTCCTCTGAAGGAGGTTGAATGCGAGACTAGATCATGAAAACCAAAAATTCTCAGACTATTCGGTGGGCTTGTGCTCATGCAAACACACACAGATGCTTAGAATATAGAAATTTTGCAATGGAAATGTCTATATACAGTAATGACAAAATATGAGACGGATATTGTCACACGAAAGACAGACAAAATGCTCAGAGCTTCATGATAACGTAGGGCCTTGGTGAGCTGACATTTACCCTGTACTCCTCACACATACACACACTCAGTGGGTTCCATATGCATGACAATGGCCCGAGCTGAGACACTGACAGGAGAGGGACAGGGGAGTGATAGCAGAGAGGAGGTGAAAGGCCATATCCTGAACCAACTGTCTTTAATAGATGGCAGAGGGTAGAATGTGTGAAAAATGTGTATGTGTGTGCATCCATGCATGAATCATAAAACATAAAAGAACCTCTGAGTGACATAAGGAAGGCTGTGCCGCTGCAGATAGTGAGTTGGGTGGACTTCAAGTGAGAGACAGAAAAAATTGAGATAGATACTCTAGTGATGTTCAGATCAAGACTCTGGCAGAAAAGACAGATAAGCAAGCCACTGGTTTTATTGGCAGATTGATTGGCGAGCATAGACACTCCAATTGAGAGTAACAGAAATATATGGCAGCGTCTACATGAATAAACTCTTGGAAAGTCATGTGAGTCACTCTCAGCTCTGTGGAATTGACAGGATTGACCACTAAATCGTATGAGCCTACTGCTGATGTACACAAATGTGAACTTTGCTTACACGAGTGTCTGGTGGACAACAAAAATAACTAAGATTTAGCTTTTAGGCAGACACGTGCTATTCAATAGCTGTCATGCTTCAGAAAGAAAGAGCCAAAAGAGAGAAAACGATGATGTGTGAACCATAAGGTATCCACTTCAGACAACGAGTAATTTGTCAGAAAAATACAGCTTTCTCCCTTTAATCATAGGGAAGAATGTGTCTGCTTCTGAAAATCCTTACAAGCAAATGCAGATAACAAAAGAACAGAGCCTTTAAGCTGTCTGGAGGTTTTCACCAGGCTAAAAGCTTTGCTGCCTATTGAGCAGTTGTGTTATTGTTGCACCGCAGAGAACAAAAAAAAAAAATCACTGCATCCAAATGTTGCATGTCTTTTTTTAATTTCTATTTTATCAGGCTATGAAAGCCAGTTTACTCTGCTCATTAATTCAAACAAAAATCTCTGTAAACCAACATCTCAAAAATATGATGTATCAGTCATTCACTCAAGGAGGAAAAACTCTTTTTTTAAATTACAAAATTATGAAGGATAACAGATTTGAGACATTTCCCAAATGATGCATCCAATTTAGAAATCACACATTATGTAAAAGCTGGTTGAAAATTGGAGATTTTCTTGTGACAGTCTTTTTCAAGTATTTCCTGGAGCAATAAATAGAATTTTCTAAAACATGTCCTATTCCGATTTTTTAAAAAGTAAAAAACATCAGTTTCCCTTTACAACAACAGGAGCAAGCACAGGCACTAGCTCTATTATTAACAGTCTCGACCATAGCAAAACATTTTCTCCAGGGTCTATAGAACATTATATTTCATAATGAAATATGATGCAGTGCTCTCTCTAATGACTAAATCTGCAGTGCATATTGCTCCCTGTTGACCCTTTTCCACCTGGAGCAAATGCTGAACCTTTTGCTGGTGAAACGCTCGTCCAAGTGCTCTGCTCTGCCAAGCTGCTGGCCCTGTCAGATCCATTTACACACAAGCAGACTGGACAGCTGTCTGCATGACCAGAGGGGTCTTGGGAGAACCCACTTATTTCTTTTCATTAAGGCTGACTGATCAGGGGGCTCTGCTGGGAGGTCTACTCATCTACCCTCTCTTTTATACTTCATTTGGGCATCATTCCAAACGTAGTCTAACCCAGCATTACTAAATAGCTCCATAAAAACTCAGAAAACACCAAGTTCTATAAAACGGATAATTCCTGGACAGAGGTCTGTGATCAAAAGACAATTTTAAAATTAGTTTTCGCGTGCACATTACACTCAATCTGCACTCCAGATTCCAAAACTAAGTGAAACTTGAGTTTTATTGTTTTAACAGTTTCAAAGTGTGAACATAGACTGACAAATTAAATTATATCAGATTAGATATTAACATTTTCTGTTTGCACTGAGGGATATTTTAGGATTAGTTTAATCTTAAAGAACAATAAACAAAAATCTGAGGATCCTAAGCTAAGTACCTGCAGTGTAAGGAATGCTTCTTTTTCGCAATTTATAAAACAGATCACTTTGCTTTCAGGTTTTACAGTAGGCTATGCAAAGGGAGACTGGTTTGAATCCCGTGTGTAGCCAAAAGTCTGCACTTATATGAAGCACTTCCACATACCTGTGCTCATCTTGTTGGGGAAGTTTTGGAACAGACAGGTAGAGGGAGGGGAACTTTTCCGCCTACTGGAGCTTTATGAGAAATGTATTAATGATGGGCGAATATATTGATAAATTTGTGCATGATGTCACCTCACAGTATAACAATCGACCAGGGCCTTTTTCCACAGGGGGTTTATACAATATTGCACTTTTCACTCCAGGTACTCCTGCTACCTCAAACAGTCCAAAGGCATGCGCATTAAGTCCACTGGTGATTCTAAACTAAACACATGTGAATGTAGCATGTGTTGTTGTGTGTCTCTGTGCAGTGGATTGGTAATCTGGCCAGGGTGTGTCCGGCCTGTTGCCCTATAGTGGCTGAGATGGGCTCCAGCCCCCCTCAAATCCTCAAACTCTGATTTGGATAAGTAGTAAAGAAAATGATGGATGTTGTGTTGCAAACTATCTCACAGCCATTTAAAGCTAAAGCTGAATAAATAAACACAGAGTACAGTAACTATTACCTCCACTAGAATAACTAGCAAGCATGCACTGGTCCCTCACATAAAATCTTTGTTTGAAACCTTTTTCCTGGATTCATTACTACTACTACTTTCACTGGCGCCATCTGTCCATTATCAGTGCTCCCTCCCTGCTAGTAACCCTAATGCAATGTGTAATTACTTGCTAAAGTTTACTTGCCGTATTAGCCAAATTAGTGATTTTTTATCCCCATGTATGAAATATGCAAAGTGTCTCCCCAGGGGTGGGTTTAGGATGAGGCAAACATACATATTCAGACCTGAATAAGATGTAAGAGAGCTCCACGGGCAGCAGTGCAGAACAGAGCTAAACACCGGTTAATGTGACAATGTGTTCAGCGAAAAAAGCTTTAATATGGCAACCATGGAGGATGGTGACTAAAAGAAAAAGGGGGGATCAATCACAACAGCACCAGGAAAAGATCCACGGATGAACAGATAATATAGAAGATGGGTGGATAAGGGAAGCGGGAAGGAAAAAACGATATCCTAATACATGACAAAATATTAGATGGAGATAGTTTAAGGCCACGCTTACATATGGAATCTTTTAGGTTTCCATATTTCTAGTTTAAATCCAGAAACATTTATATGGCTTTTTACGCGTCAGCTTGGGATAGAAATCTCAAAAGTCTTAAAGGTCAAACTGAAAAGCCCAGCATCTTCAAACGAGTAGTACAGGTTACTCTTTAAAAGAAAGATTTAATCTGTTAGATTATCCCTATAAAGAAAGGTTAGACAGAGAAGATGTCAGTGATAAAATGTCCTGATTCGAAACTGGTTTTTCAAGTAAGAAAGCAAAAAACTGAAATAAAGCAGCACCCTAGTATAAAATTAAATCTGGGATATAGTATAAAGTGATTCAAAAACGTGGCCAATAGTGGCAAATTCAGAGATCTAAAACTATATTTAGGACAAAATGAACTATGTTGTGTTTATCTACATCAGTCAAATCCATCCTCTTTCTACCAAGATGAAAGTTAGGAACTTTTTATTTCTCTTCAATATAAAACAGTATAAATGTATGGGCACAGTGCTGATGTGCTTTATATAGACTGGATCTTTGCCTTTCATTCATTTGCCCTTTAAGCTGCCTTCTTTCAGCCTCCGTAGTGTTTTCTCCTTCATTTTCCATTCACAGTCAAAGATCTGCCTAAATGGATATGAATTAAAACTCGGCCGGCTTCAAAGAAAACAAAAACTGTTTGGCTTTATTGTGCAGTACCGTCTATTCTTTAAAAAAACAAACACTTCCTATGAGAATTTATATAGCACATGCATACAAACACTGGTCTAATATACAAACTCAAATGCACTGTATTTCCTCAAAGAGCTACATCCCAATAGCAAGCTGATCTTTTGAACCAGTTTAAAAAGACTGATTGCTTTTATTGTGAGCCTTTGCTTTGCTTTTATCAACCGTTTAAACTGCCAAATTCACCAATTGTTGTTTTGTGGCTTTTATCTACTTTGGAGCCGTATCAGTGCATTTTGTCATGATAATAATGTGCAAATTGGCCCATTCATTATTGTTTTTTTGATGGAGAAATTGGCTAAAATAAGCACTTTGTAGATAAGCATAGGGTCTGAACACTATTTGCAAAAGCATCTGCAGAAAACAGAATGCATTTCAATGCACTGAATGCCAAAACTGATTTTAATACACTAATAATGGTGTAATCTTCCTATCAGAAAGTCCCCAAACACAGTGCACGCCTGGTGACTTATAAATCCGCTCAATGAGCACGTTGTATTGATTTAACTTTCTACTCGAAGTGTCAAAGTAACAAACACGTAGATGGTGATTCTCAGAAGTTAACTGATTCTGTGCAGGTACTGAAGGGATTCTTTGTCTCTGCACCCTTCTGGTCCACTGTCAGTCTGGCTGTCAAACTCCTAGGTCTGACTCATTCAAGCCAGCCTTCTCTCTCGTCTTCACGGGGGGAAGAAGGCTTTAAAAATATGTCCTTATGTGTCCCTCACTCAAAATATGGAATAAAGGAAAATAAACAAGAGTTTGTTGATGGTAACGCTCTGACCTTTATTTTGCTAAAACTCAACTTGGATCCTTTTTTATTGTCGTTTTTTTGTGTGCAAGGAACTTTTTTTTCTTCTTCTTTTTTCCTTCTGGCAAGCCAGGAAAAAAAAACCCCCGAATAACAACAACAACTTTGAAAACCACAGCTTTAAAAAAAAAAAGGGACGTTGGTACATCTCTCAAAGGAAATTTGAGGGGAATGAATGATAAGAGAAACTATTTAGAGCAACACAAACTGCACTCTAATACGCCGAATTAAGCAAACCTTCGACTAAATATCACATGCAAAAGATACTAAAGCTGACAAAGATGACTTCTGTGCCCTACCTTCTTTGCTTGATGGACACAGGTCATGTATTGTTTGGCCAGGCTGGAGCAGTGGAGAGTCTCCTGTGGATTTTCCTTGTAGCACTCGAGCACCTTGGCCTGCAGCTCAGCGCACAGATATTCAGTATGTTGGGGTCTAGAAACACACAGAGAGAAGGAAAAGCTCAAATCTGCTTGCCAACATCACCGCCCCCACCCACCAGGACCAGAGATCAAGGTTGTAAATGCTACTATGTGAACTCAAGATAGTAAAGTCAGTTCAGCTGCAATAGAAATAGAAGTTGTCACACATGAGAAACACAAAGCTGTAGCGTCTGTTTGTCGAAACACTGATTCAGATAATCAGGAAAATAACTACCAAAACAGTTGTTATTTCCAACTGTGATTGCTTAATGGAAATTTCAACCACAGCCACACAGACGAGGTCAAAGGAAATGAGCGCTGGCGGGTGTGATTCCTTTAAGTTCAGCTTGCTTTTAGCAATAACAGCTTCTGTTTGGTGTAAGTACATACGATGAGCAAACAAACCAAAAAACAAAAAAAAAGAAAAGAAAAAAAAAAGCGAGACTGTTTGTGGTTTGTTTTAGTCGCAGTTGAAGTAGCTAAGATAGTTTCAAAGGCTTTAAGGTGCAGCTTGTGGAGAGATGAATAATGCATCAACAAAGCAGCTTAGGAGTCAAAGTCAAACTTTCTCTTTTCTTTTTATCTGACTCACACGTACAGTACATGTGTGTAGAGAAAAGCACACAATCGAAACCGCAGCCACGAAATACGAGATCGGCACATACGCACGTGCACTAACGCGCATACAGGTAGCGAATGCTAATCCTATAAGAGGGTAATCTTTGAGTGCTCTGTTGCTCGTGGTAATTTACCTGCTGTTGTGACAAGAACTTGCAACTGGAAGGACTGGGATATGGATATGTACGCGCACATACGTGCACGCACGGGAATACATGAACACAAAGACGCTTAATCAATCCATGATGCCCATTTCGGTTTTTGGTTAACATCAACCACTTTTCTGTTCAGCTTTGTCAGTTTGTTTTTAAAGAGGGCCTTCAAGAACTAAGAAGCTGGGCCATGTGGTGACCCTGTCTCTTCTTTCCATTAACTGATATCCTTGTTGCCATTGTGAGTTTTTTGTGTTGCTATAGTAAGTAAAGCCTTGTGTTGTTCAGTATTAGTAGTACCTTCACAGATGCAGAGGCTGACCATATGTCATACACCCTGGCTTTTGCAGCAACAAGATGATCTTTTAGATGATTTTGATCTTTTTTAATAAATTGTTTAATATCATGATTGAGTATTAACTTGAATTTACTGATGTAGCTCCTGTTTGCATTAACAGTAGTTTCAAGAAAGCTCAGTCCTTGCAGAAATGTGTCCATTTTAATGCAGTGCTGCCATGATCACTGCCATTCAGTATTTGTTGTCATTGTAAATTTTGGTTACTTTTTGTGAGATTCTCTGATATCATTTAAGAGTATTACTTTCTATAGATGATACATTTGCAAATTCTTTGCAGTTGTAAGTTGACAAACATTGTTTTAAAATTGCCTAAAAATCTGTGTCAGCTGGAAAATGCTCGGCTCCCCGGCAACCCTGTATTAGCTAAGAAATATGACTAGTAGAAGATGATGGATGGAATTTATTTCGGAAAGAGCCGTTTGACGTTTTGCACACACTCCTTTCTTGCTGGGTTATTTTTCACAGCATAGAATGCAATAAAATATATCAGAAGAGAAAATGAGAAAATAGAATTAAGAGAAAGGACTGAAATGGAATTTAAGTGAAAAAATTAGGACCGGAATACAGATTAGAGTCAAATTGAAGTAGAATAAAATATGCGAATTGAAAAAAAGCTCACCTCAAAACCAATTTAATAGTTTCACTCGGGCATTTGATCATGTTAAATGATATGCAGTGAAATTTCATGGAATTATTTTATTATTGCATTTCCAATTGTTAGTCATGATTATTCTTTACTGTCTTGAGGTGAGATTTGTTTCCCACTGCTCTCTCCAAGATCAAGCATGAACTTTAAGCCTGAACTAGAATAGAACAGAGTAAAACAGAACAGAATAGACTAAAATAGGAATTCTCTCTGCTCTGTGACTCCAAACAAGACCTACTGTAGGTATTTATAATCCAAACTTTTCTTGGGTACAGACTAGAGATGGCACGATACCACTTTTTTATGTCCGATACCGATACCGATATCATAAATTTGGATATCTGCCGATACCGATATGAATCCGATATAGTGTTTTTTAATCAACAAAACTGTTTTTTAAAATATCTTGCTGCATTTTGCAAGTCTGCAAGTTCATACTCAAGTTTAAAACAACAACTACACTAAAGCTATTCTGTTATACCTGTATACAAAAAAAATATTTCATAGTTCAGCAATACTGATCAATCTAATAAACTTAAACCTACACCATCCTCCCTATTCTGGTATTTTAAAGAGTACTTAGCGTAAATATTAAGCAACCTAACTAATAGGGTTCCAACTCCCAGCAACAACAAAAAGAAATAAATAAAAAATAAGGAACCACCCCTCACGCGCCACCTCATGATGCTTAATCGACGTAATCAACCTTAATTTGATGCAGTGTGAAAAAAAATGCACAGAAATCAATTATTTTTCAAGAAATATTAAATAGATTCAACATCTTTCTTCAACAAAATTGCAGACTGCACAGATGGTACCTTCCCAAAGTAAAAAGTACTATAGCTTACTAGGGTATATATTAGACTTAATAGTCACTATATACAGTAATTGACTTCTATTCATTTTACATCAAATTAAAACTTTGGGTGTCAGATAATTATTTATTAAAAGCTCGACATTTTAAATGAGAATAAGAAAGAAAAGTATGTCTTTGTGCCCCCTTTTCCCTGTTCATGCCCTATCGGCCCCCCTGGCTAAACTTTGCTAGATCCGCCCCTGCACAGTTACCAGCGTCAGCTACATAAAAAAAGATCCTGGTGTAGAAAGTAATATTAAATAAATTCTAACAACAGCTTATCAAGCTTAAACGTGCTGCTGTTGTTCAGCCGCTGGTTTCCTCTTTCTGGTGCAAAGTGGGCCAAAAACAAACAAGAGACACGGACTCGCGACAGAAAAGCCGATCAGCTGATCATTTAAGCAGTTTCACGATTGAAGTAGCAGCCGGAGAGCGAGAGGCAGTCGCTTGTTAAGCTTAACGTGGGAATGCTTTACAAACATTCAGAGATGGACTTACACACTTGCTTTACTTCTCTCGGGGATAACTTTGTCGGAGATGAAATGCCAGGTTGCTAGCGAAGCTCCACATGCTATCCAGACCACCAACAGGTCCCGCATGCCACAGCCGCTCTATCACGTGATGCATACTGCTCCGACTGCTAACGTTCTGAGGTGAGTTACGGCGTGTTGCAAGTTTTGTGAGGTGCTTTCGTGATATTTAATGGATCGGATTACATTTTTTATTTTTCTCCGATATCCGATCCAGTAATTTAGGTCAGTATCGGACCGATACCGATACGTAATATCGGATCGGTCCATCTCTAGTACAGACCCCAGCTAAACTATCTCAATCATCACAGCTTAACATACTATAAATGTCTAATCTACCTCATGATGTCATATATGATGGTAGTTTTTCTGCCTTTAAAATAAGAGACAGAACAGAAATTCTAAGTTTGATAAGGAGGCACGTTTTCCATCACTTCAAATAAACCATCTGACATGATGGGGGCATGCCTTTTATTTTTTGGGAAGCTGACCACTTGGTATTCATGTGCACGATCATGCATGTGCACACACACACACATACAGAACTGCAGTCATGCCACCGCAGAAAGCAATTACGGAATCATGCATCCTTTACATATGAATGAGCTCAGCAGTCCCTGCCTTCACTGACAAATACACACAATAAGCTTGAGTGCATGTGTGTGTGTGTGTGTGTGTGTGTGTGTGTGTGTGTGTGTGTGTGTGTGTGTGTGTGTGCGCGCGCGCATGCGTGCGTTGATCTGTACCTTGTGAATGCACTGCATGTGTGTCCATGAGATAAACCGTGTGCACAAACAAGACTGCGGGAGAAGTTTCTCTGCACTGGTATGTGTATTGTGTAGTCCCAGTGTCTGTGGCTGTGTGTGTGTGTGTGCGCTTCCGTGTGCAGTGGAGGGTAGAGCGACAGGATTAAATAAATCACTGGTGGAGAGAATATTCAAAAGAGAAGTGAATGCAACCTGGGAGAGAGAAGGGGGAGAGAGAGAGAGCAGGAGAGAGAATGTGACAGTGATGTATTAAATGACAAATAGCCCTTGCAGCGTGCATGGACGAACAGTAGCCCAGTAGCAATCATCATAATCTGCATTTAACCTCTGCCACATCATGTGGTGCCGTGCCACTCGGCGCCGAGGAAGAAGGGTAAATCTTTTATGTGATGTGACCATTCCACATTAATTTGGTACAGAGATGTTGATGTGTGGGGACAGAAATGGTCAGCTTCTAGGTATTCGTACTATTGCACAGAAAATGTAAATTATGCTATTGTGGTAAAAATCAGCAGCTTGGGCTTTCAATCACCTGATTACATTATAAGATTGGCTGGTGTTTAACTTGAGAGCATCTCGAGAGCTGGTCGGCATTGTGAATTCCTCCCCAAGAATAGCAGATAACAGCAACAATAACCACAAGGTCTTAATCCAAACCCAAGAAAAGAAAATCATCCTTTTTTTCTATTCAACAAGAGGAACTTTTTGATAGCGTGTGTTTTAATAATGGAATCTGAAGCAGAAAATTGCCTCTGCTAATCTGCACCAACTGCCTTGTTTGACTGAAATTAAAGGTGAGCTCTTATTAAAAAAAAAAAAAAAAGCTAGTCTGATAGCCAACTTTTGCAGGGAAAAAGAAGCAAAATAACACTCCAATTGCTTTCTGTCTGTGACGTTTTGCATAAATACGTGCAGCACTGAGGGGGAAAGATTAGGCTCAAATCGTTAAAGTTTCTCATTATTTTTTGTCTCACCTTGGCAGTGTGCGGCTTTTATGAAGAAAGCTCAAGTTCTGGTCTGCTGCAAAGCATGACACTAGGGAATTAGGCAATAAGAAGAAAAAGAGAAGATCATAAGGACACCGCTTTTTATTGTTCTCCGTGTCTGAGATGGTACTGCTTGTGTTTGTGCGTGTGTGTGATGTGTGTGAATGGTTATTAATGCATGATGACAAGGATTTGGTTTCATTTAAAGAAGCAGCCAAGGCATTGTACTTTTGGTTTTTAATATTACGCTGAGTGGAGAGGAAGAGAAGAGAGGATCAAAGATGTCATGGCTGGGGTGAGATCAAAAGAAATGGCAGAGCATGCATCGTGTATTGTTGGAGGCTTTGTCAAGCTTTTATTAAACTGCCATATGGATAACACTCGCAACATTGTGGTTCGGCAGAAATCTTACTTTGAGATCACATCAAATTAGAGCTGCAGACTTAGCTACAGCTTGTGAGGTGTCTAATGCCTGACTAAATTCAGTAACTTTGATTATTCTGGTAGTCGCAATAATCACTTATCCTACCTTTGCAAAGTGTGCAGCAATCCTTAAGTCCTAAGCTCACTTCACACGATATGACACCAGCCCAAAACTTTACCAAGTTTAATCTCAACTCCTGCGAACACACAAAGTCTTCATCTCAAATCTAGAACAACCCAAAGACTGAAGACAGACAGAACTCTCCCTTTATCTTCATATGCTGACAGATGAAATGCTGAAGGCAGATAAGGACGTAGGATAAAAAATTCGCACTCTGTTGGCCTGGCTGATTGATCCCCGCCAACCTCTTTGTGGGAATACAGGGAGAGAGAGATGGGAGTGGATAAGGACAGTGTTTCATTAAAACAGGTGACAAGATAAGAGGCGCATGTGCACGTGTGTTTGTGTGACATCTCATCACTGATAACTTTTCAATCAGGAAAACTTGCGCTTGGACGACTCACTCGAGTTAGGAATGATAGGGGACTGCTATCGCCTTCCATCACTCTCCCTTCTATCAACAGTTTCAATTCCAGTTTGGTGCCGTGTCATTTGTCCTTTTCTTTTAACAACTACACTTCCCCTTAAAAACAGTGTAGCTTTTAAGCACAGAATACAAATCGCATCAAAGCCTGAGCATATTATTTCTGCACGGTAAAATATAATCTAGAACATGATTTCATAATTTGCCTCTCAGTGAGGCGACATGCTCTTTGTTCCCCTTCCATTAGCACCAGGTAATCTTTAGATCATTAAATAATTTGCTGGTTCAGCATGTTCTTATGCAAGGTCCCAATGCTCCCCCCCAAAAAATGATACTGATATCAATGAGATTTTTGCCTTGTTAGTTTTTTTCTAGGCAGCACGGTGGCACGGTGGTTAGCACTGTTGCCGCACAGCAAGAAGGTCCTGAGTTCAATTCCAACATCAGGCCGCGGTCTTTCTGTGTGGAGTTTGCATGTTCTCCCCGTGTTTGCGTGGGTTCCCTCCGGGTACTCCGGCTTCCTCCCACCGTCCAAAGACATGCAGCTTGTGGGGATAGGTTAATTGGACAATCCAAATTGTCACTAGGTGTGAATGTGCGAGTGAATGTGAGTGCAAATGGTTGTTTGTCCCTGTGTGTTAGCCCTGCGACAGACTGGCGACCTGTCCAGGGTGTACCCCGCCTCTCGCCCTATGACAGCTGGGATAGGCTCCAGCGCCCCCCGCGACCCTGAAAAGGATAAGCGGAAGTGAATGGATGGATGGATGGATGGATAGTTTTTTTTCCCCTACATACAGGAATTTTTAGGCCAAAAAAAAAATGCACTTTAATATCAATATGCCAAAGATCACATTAACTTAACTCTAATACACATCTTTGCTTATTAAACACACACATCAGGTTATTGACTATACTGTATGATTACATACCTAGTCACTCCACAAAGGGCCTGTGCTGAAATTCTGCTCATCATATCAAGCAGAAAATCATTTAAATCAATGCACTATTACTATTAATATTGCAACAATTACTCTTCATCTTCTCATTCTTATTTTGAAACTATATTCTATATAGTTAATAAAATTGTATTGTGTCCATCATCAGCTGGCCCTACAGTAACAGGTAGAGGGATGTTTCTTCTGTAGTGACACACGTGGTGGGTCCAATTCGGCAGATAGAAAATATTTCCTACATAAAACCACTCACAACAAGGCCTGTGGAATTTCCTTTTAATAGAGCCGTGACATGATACCTGAAAAGAGACATATTACCGTTTAGTTCCATTAGATTGAATAAAAGGCATACTTTCCTACAGCCACTACCTCCCAAGCTGGGCAAGTTTTATCAAAACAGTCTAGACAGTTAGACAGAACTAACACTAACCAGTAGAAAAATATGCACATTTAATTTAGGGGTAATCTGCTCCTCTGAGTTTCTGGCATATGAGTTGATCCCTGAAGACCTCAAGAAATGTGAATAAATGTAATGGTGTAACTATTACCCTAATGGTTGGAATGACAAGAGTTGTTAAGATAAACCTGTCTAAAACCTCACCTATCTAATTTACTCCATTAATAAATGAGTCCTGTAAACTTGTACAATTGTGTTTCTTCATATGCTTTTAGAGGCAGTCAAAAAGGCAGAGTGTCTAAGTGACTGCAGCCTTCTGTCCTCATGGTAAATCTCTGCCGGTTCAAATGGTAAATGGTAAATGGCCTGTATTTATATAGCGCTTTTTTACTAGTCCCTAAGGACCCCAAAGCGCTTTACATATCCAGTCATCCACCCATTCACACACACATTCACACACTGGTGATGGCAAGCTACATTGTAGCCACAGCCACCCTGGGGCGCACTGACAGAGGCGAGGCTGCCGGACACTGGCGCCACCGGGCCCTCTGACCACCACCAGTAGGCAACGGGTGAAGTGTCTTGCCCAAGGACACAACGACCGAGACTGTCCGAGCCGGGGCTCGAACCGGCAACCTTCCGATTACAAGGTTCAAGGCGCCGACAGGTCCTGTCTCGTGTAATGACTAGCAGTCTATTGCTTTGGACGGCACAGAGATCCTTACAGTAAGCTACCTGTCTGTTTCATTAATTGGACATGGAAGACACACACACAGAGAGAGCATATACAGAATAAAGTAGATAAAAGCATGCTTTCATCTGAGTTTGTTCTAACTACAAACTGTGAGCAGTTACTTTATGATGAATCCAGACATCCACCTGAGGTTTGCAAAGGTTCTGTCTTTGCTAACACTTTGAGAGTAACAAGTTTTTTTTAAGAGGATTAATGGATTTTTAGATCTTAAGGTAAGCTTGACTGCAATGTTGTGGGTCTCTACAGAAAAGCATTTTGAGGGAATATGGGTAGTCAGATACCCCAAGGCAAGGCTAATGGATTAACTCCTCTAAATAACCTCATGTTGTTGGGCAAAGCAAGTAGAAGATGACACTGGATAACATTTTACCGTTCGCTATGTCGCCACATGAGAATAATGTTTTACAGTCAACATCTCAGGGGCTTCCATCTTTTTGCTCTGCTTTTATGAAAGTAGCCACCTCAAGTCTGAGAGGCTGCTTTTAGCATTAGCGTTTGCACTTAAACTATTTGGGGTCATTCCTAGAATCAAAGCTGAGAACCAGAAAGAAAAAAATGGTACGGCTGAACAAGTCAATAAACAAGGGAAATGGTGGTGTTCTTAACTTCTCTAGACTACTGTTCCTGATTTCAGCCTCCCTAAGTGTATTTATAGGGCTCTGTGGTTCGCCCAAATCTTTCCATCAGGTAGCCATGGTTACTAGTGTAGGTAAATAACTCGTGATCAAGTAGCAACCTCAAGGGCTAAAAAAGAGACATGAAAAGTGCTAAAAACTGCAGTCCATTTTATAGCCATGTGAGGCTATCTATGTTTAAACTGCATTGAGATGAAAAGTTGGTGTGGTCAATCCGGTGCACAGGTGTCCTGCTCTGCTATTAATTGTACTAAAACAGACTTTAAGGAGTCAGCTATCCAGGCTTCATTTTAAAATTAGGAAACTGTTACAATAAGATGGAGAGATGCTAAATCAGAGACACAGACCTTCCCTAAAAAAGAAAGAAAAAAAGAAAAGAAGACATATTGTAACTACATAGCATGTTAGACAGTGCTGAATCCCCGAGTGCTCGCCCCTCCTTTCAGCGGTGGGTAAATAGAATAATTACTGGGTGGTCAGTGTAGTGTGAAACGACAGCGTGACCACAGCACAATGAAACACTGCCCAAATGCTGACAGAACATGATGAGCACATGGCTGCCTGAATACAAAGTGTGCCTGTATTGGTGGCAGAGATAGAAAGGCGGAAAAGGAGTGAAAGTTTGTGTGCCGCACTGAAAAAAAGCAATAGAAACACATTGTGGTGGGACTAAATGCTATGCCTTTGGCAAACTTGTGCTGAAGTGATCTCCTAACCTCTTCCATGCAGCCGTAGACAATAGCAAATCCCTGCTAATGTAATCATTTGGACGAAATTTTAGACTTGAATTGTTTGCCGCTGAATTCAGTGGACCAGGTGCAAGAAAATGGCAATGTTGTGGATGAGGTCACTGCCAGTACAAAGCCAGAAAAGAGACCAAGCAACTTTTTCTTTCTGCCGTTTCTAAAAGTGAAATAAACTGTGTGCTACTGCTCTATACAACGTAACAATAAACACAACAACTAGTACTACAAAGGTAAAGTATAAAAGCTGTATGGAAATACATTATTGTAAAGGAGATGGAAATTTGAATATTTTCTCTTCAAGGTAACAGAAAATGGTGACAATGATGACAAATAAATAATTTTCAATGTAGGAAATGACAGCTGCATTCAAATACAAACAACACTGTAGAAGGTTTGGTGCCATTACACTAACCAACCACCCACTAATGACTTTCGTCACAAACTTGCTCTACCTTTACTATCCAGGTTCCAGGTTTCAGACTGATCCATTAAATGATAGTAATCATTAAGTATGTGCACACTGGAAACAAAGTGGAAGAAGAAAGAATGTTTACTCAATAATAAAACCAACTTATTACAGAACAGTTCAAAGACTTGAACTGTTCTGTAGTAGGGTTATCATTTTAGCACTGCTTCTGTAAAACCCTGATACTGGCACCTCCTAAATTACAATTTTGTCTTGTTAATGGTCCGTTTTTACACGTTTATTATAATTATGTACAAAAAGACATCAGGGTACAGACCGAAAAGTATGTGTTAATGGAAACCAAAAGGAAAACAGCTCTCTGACAAAAAATTGGAAAGAAGTGAGAACAAGTATTATGGAGGGGCATAAATTAGAAATGCTCAGATGCTCTGGCAGTGCAGGTGTGGTGGTGGTGGCTCAGTGTTGAATCAAACTGACATGATTTTTTTGACAGGACTGAAATCACTGTTGTCCCAGGAGAGCACCACTGTGTCTAGCAAAGTCACAGCATTTCTGTTTGCCTTGGAGCAGACCAGGCTGGTGGCTATTAGAGACCGTCACGATCCCATCCCCCCACCACAAAAACAAAAACGTGTGCGGACAGAGAAGTTCCAATGTGCTACATTAATGCACACTTATCAGCCACTTTGCTGGGTATACCTGTTGAACTGCTTGTTAACACAAATGTCTAATTAGCCAGAGTGAGATAAATTAGAAATGAGATTGAAAAACCGATGGAAGCGTCAGGCTGGAGGGACCCGCTGATTAGGCTCTTCATTTATGGAATGCATTATAAATATCTGCTTTGGGAAATCTCTCCAGCAGACGCAATCCATTGATCTGCACATATGCAGAAGAAGCCGTGATGAAACAGAGTAGATGTTTCTGATATTGTAGATAAATACATTCACTGGCAACTTTTTAGGTACATCTGCTTGACTGCCGATTAACGCAAATATCTCATCAGATAGTCGTCAGCAAGTCAATGCATGTAGGCAGGCAGGCAGGCAGGCAGGATGACCTGTTAAAGTTTGAATGAATGAGGAAGAAAGGTGATTTAAGAGACTTTGAATTTGACATAGCTGTTGGTGCCAGACAGCCTGGTCTGAGTATTTCAGAAACTGCTGATCAACCTGGATTTTCTTGCACAACCATTTCTAGGGTTGATCTAAAAAAGAGAATATTACCAGGGAGTTTCTGTTCTGTGGACCAAAATGTTTTGTGTCAGAGGTCAGAGGATAATGGCCAGACTGCTTATAGCTAACAGAAGGGCAACAGTAACTAAAAACACAACAAAACAAAACACGTCTGACAACCAACATCTTCCGAAGAGCATCTCTAAATCCACAACCCATCACAACCGTGAAGCAGATGAGGTACAGCACCAGAAGACCACACTGGGTGCCACTCCTGTCAGCTGACAACTGGTAAATTGAGGCTACAAATCCAGGTTACAAAAGATTCAAAAACACTGATTGATCTCCTACACTACTTGAAAACATACCATTAAACTGGTATAATTCAGGTTGCTGTTGTTAGTTTAATGGTGGGAAGATATTTTCGTTAGGTTTCCTAGTAGCTGAGCATTGTTTAAATGCCACAACCTACTTGAGTATTATTGTTGACCCCTTTTTATGACCACCGTGCACACATCCTCTGGTGACTGCTTCCGGCAGGTAACACATGTCACAAAGCTCAGACCATCTCAAACTGGTTTCTTGAACATAACAATAAGATCACTGTACTTAATCCAATAGAGCACCTTTGGGATGTGGTTGAACGCGAGATTTGAATCATGGATGCGTAGCCAATAAATCTGCAGCATATGCATGATATGACTGACGCTGTCAATATGGACCAAAATCTTTGAGGAATGTTTCCAGCACCTTGTTGAATCTATGCCATGAAGGACTAAGTCAGTTTTGAAGGCAAACGGGAGTCTAACCCCATACCTAACAGTTGCAAGTGGAAATGAGCCTATGTCATTGTACAAATCTACACATCAGTCAGGTATTCATAGTAGAAACATGTGTAATCTTCAACATTTAAATGCCTTCAAATAATTCAAACTGGAATTCTATTCATGTGAAGGACTCCTGCTTCCAAACAGCTCTACTTGTAGACCATCAGATCAGAGAACAACTCCTAAAAGCTTTGAGGATAATGTGTGCGCCTGTCTGGATTAACAGTGATTTTTTTTCCCCTAGCCACTCTCCAATGGTCCCAGGGCCTCAGAATTAACTTTGTACCACGCTAAATATTCCCATCTTCATTTGATTATGAAAATTCAGTGTTAGATGCAGCCCAAAAAGAAAAAGAAATTCAGTTGTATTTTTTCACAGTACAGTAACACATGAAAGTGAGATTTCAAAGAAACAACCGAGAAGCTTAAACAAAGGCAAGAAAAGCAAACATAAAAGGTATGAAAAGATATGTTTACTTTATTCACTGTGCCAAATCTAGAACTGAAAAGTAAAGACAACATCTCGCAGCAATATCTAGACATTGTTTTGTTCTGATATTCATCCATCGTAAAGGTAAAATGGTAAAAATGGCCTGTGATTTAAAGCTAATACAAAATTAAGGATCCATTTTTTTTATTTAAAAAAATCCATGTATATTCCCACGTATTTTAAAACAGGAAACATTACCTTATTATCAAGAGAGGAATATTAATTGATATGGTAATTAGAGATTTTTTGTCACAATAATATTATGGAGGCAACATGAAGTGATAATAGCAAATTATCACCCAGCCTCTCCACTATGTGTGGATAAGTGCCAAGCAGCAGGGAGTCTAGTGTTCACATTAACAGCATACCAATGTTGCAAATAGCCTTTACACCTTTACACAAGCACATCTGCTTTCTGACAACTTCCCAGTGCATCTTCCATTTAAATTTGGAGGGCTAGCATAGAGCAAAGAAATCAGATGTGAATCTCAGTAGATCATTTAAAGGTGTATTTAAAAAAAACCCTGATGCAAAATAGCAAAAAACAATCTAGAAATGAAATGAGTGAAAAATAAATACTGAGTAAGCAAGCAAGTAGCAGTGTAGCAGGTTCTTTGACCAAAACATAGTGTTACAAAGATAATACAGAATATTTACCGGATTCGAGCCTCAGCTTTAGTAGCTGCCTGGTTGTACTGTTCAGCCGTCTCCTTGTAGTTTTCAAAACTCTGCAGGCAAATAGACAAAGTAAGAAATACGAGAATGAATTCAACAGTGTTTCATGGCTCAAAAAAAAGCTTCTACGGAGGCTGCATTTAATGATACTAGAACTTGTTTCCAAGGCTTAGTATAACTTAATGTTCAGATCACACAATTACAAAACAGAAAAATCAAAACAGACTACATTAAAGTCCCCAAATCAAGTGCCATGAATTATAATCTACATAATTTTACCACAATTACAACTACCTTTTCCAATTTAGTACAAGCTTTAAAAGCCAGCAACGATAAGAAAAATGCATAAAACAACATTGGAAAATGTCACATTCATTAAATTAGTGACCTTTGAATTTTACAGCCTGCTTACAAATCTGAATGTTGATAGTCTGTTAGTACTTCGTGTTTTTCCTTTCTCTCATGTGACAAACTGTGGCATTTAAATAAAGTTACATCACAAATTGATCTTGTAACTAGAGCCAGGTCGCATAGAGTACGCCTTTGTAATCAGTGGTCACAGTGCTAACTGTACAGCATCGTGGTCTAAATGAGCAGGAAATAGCAGAAAGTTAATAGAAAACAACCCCAGGTTGCCTTTCACAGACGTTTTATGCACATCTTCCTGCTCTGTTTTCACAGGGATTCAAATGGACACACACATTCCTTCGAACCAGGCAGCTGTTAATATACAATCTGTTAAATGACTGGATATCTGCATACTTATATGGACCTCTATCAGTTATGTTGAGGAACTTTCCCGTGTGTGCTTGTGTGGGAAAAAGTCTCGAGTACATTTAAAATCATCATCTCAGTAAGACGTAGGATCACCTGGCAGGCTTTGCGTCGAAACCTCTGAAATACAGTTTGTCTAGAATACCCCAAACACAAAGCAAATCTCTGTAGCCAAACCTCTCGTACGCATTCAGTGAGCAGTAATCGCCATTTTAAACCAATAACCGCGGTGCTCCGGCTTTTACTTAATTATTCCCCATATTCCCAAAAGACTGGGTGATAGGAGAGGAAGATAATTGAAGTGATGGAGTAGAGAAGAGATGGGATCAAACACAAACCTCCCCCACAATCCCTAGTCCTCTACTCCTCCAGTGCCCCCTAGTCATTTTCTCATCTCATTATTTCAAGCTGATGTGCAGACATGCAATTTCTGATCTGAATGTCTGGTGTTGGAACTGAATCAAGTAATGTCATAGGCATCTTTTCCTTAATCCTATCTTTTAGTATTCACTACGGTGTAATAATCTGCTTCTCCATTATCTTCATCCCTGTTCTTTAAAGAAAAGATGGAAAAAAGGAGTCATAAGTCTTGTAAGGAGGAGGATATTTCAAATCAGCACCAACTTTGATGAAGTAGTGAAGCTGTAGGCACCAGATTTAGACAAGAATCACCTTTTATATGGGATTCAAAAAGATCCATTATAAATATGATAATAAATCAATTCAGCACATAAATTTCCTTTTCCAACCACAACATTTTCAAACACACCTAACAGTCGCTAAGACAGAAATGTGGACAATGCAGAGGTGCATAAACATGCTAATGTAAATGTAGCTACACTTTACCTCCCCTATCTGCCTGAGTTTATGTTTGGGCTGCACAATAACTCAAAATGTGAAAATGCCAAACATCCCCAGGTGTATGACTGCCAGTTATGCTTCCTAGCTGTGCTATATTGGATTATCCAGGACAGAACTCAGGATTAGACTCCTCTTGTCGCCATGTCTCTCCTTTGCCAGTATATGACTAGGTTTAAATACCATACCTTGACAGGGATGGGGGAGTAATAACTCCAACTCAAAGGTTTCAAGTCAAGCATATTTCATACCACCATCCTGTACTTTTGAAAGAAGAGACATTTTCAGACCTCTGAACTTCTGCTCAGATGTTTTATTAATCTACTAAGCATAAACCATCACTAATAAATGCCATAATCTGACAGTACTAGCAACCAGTCCCTGAATTCATGGACATTAAAGACTCATTTTTTGCTGGAGTGAAGCTACTACTTTGGTTCACCCTTTGGGAATATTGTGGTAAGAACTTAGTCTCCCATTAGTGGCTTAGCCCTTAGCCTCAGGTCAATGGGCTCAATGGACAGACTCCGAGGAAGGCTGAGCTGAAACTTGAAAGTTTATGGTTCCCTTGTGGGACATCAAGTGTTTGAGCCAAGATAAAAAAAATAAATAAAAAAAATGATGTCTCCACAGGGGCTTAAACCCATGGGTGCCTCTGATTATGCAGGACAAAGAGAGCTGGGCACCAGAAAGAGAAGCAGCAAGTAGATGGTTTAAAGGTAAAGTGAACTTGTTGCTGACAATGAACCTTTTTTGTAGCAAACATTTTAACTTGTAACAGTGAGGACAGCACTGGTAGAGCTCATCTCCATCAAGTGTCCAAGTCAACTCAATAAAACAGATGCACAATAGCAGGACCTTCCTTAAAGGGACTGCAGACTTTAATATGCCTGTTTTATAAATACAGACTGTGTCGAAATGTTTGCTGTCAAAAGGGGTCATTTTTTGGCAAATCCTAAACGAAAGCTCGATCTTAAAAGGTTTCAGAGAGATAAGGCAGTGGTTGATAGGTGACTGAGTGATGCAAAAAAATAAATTAAAAAAAAAATAAAATAAAAAAATCACAGAAACCTGCAATGAAAACAAACTTTTTCACTAGTTATGCAGTCACTGCTTGTAAAACATACTTTGAAACACTATATTTTACCCCTGCAAACTGTGTGCTCTTCAGAGATTGTCAGGAATTTTCCAATTTGGAGCCTTTCATGCTTCATTTGAACATCTTGTCTGTTTTTCTCCACACAAACCAAAGGAAAAACCAAGAGAATCAACATATGTGAATAAGCTAGGCAGGTACAGCTAATCCAACAGAAACTTTGGGGGGCTGTGATGCTGTTCAGTGGTTGTGTGTGTGTGTATATATATATATATATATATATATATATATATATATATATATATATATATATATATATATATATATATATATATATATATATATATATATATATATATATATACATACATACATACATACACACACACACACACACACACACACGTTATTTTGTGTCTAATCAAGAACAAACCCCAAGGAATAGCCCTAGCTCAGCTCTCGTGACTACAGAGAGGAGGTAGCTCTATCACTGGCATACACACTGAGATCTTCCAAGTCATTTCCACCCATGGGGACAAAAGCCCTATATGGAGAAGCAGAAAGAGGGGATGACAGCCCTCAGTGGGGGAAGGCAAGGTTTTGGGGTTGCTGGAAAGGTTCACGGAGGGGATTAGTGGTTGTGTATTAGCTTGCATACATGCAGGTGTGTGACTAAATCTGTGTTTCTACTTGAATTGTTGTGTTCAGATGATCCTTGAGCGTACACTTGTCTGAACACCCTCCAGGAGCTGTGGACTGAGATGGGCTGATGTCAGGATTTCGAGGGAGGGGTTGTTTCATGCGCCGTGCTTGGACGGAGGAGGATTAATTTTTTTTTTGAGGAAGCAGTCGACAAAAGGGGGGGTAGAAGGGATTAAAAGAGGTGAATTTTAAAGTGAGGCTTGTTTACAGAGTCACAGGGTATATTTCCACAGGAAGACAGATATACACTACCTCTACACTGTTGAGAGATTAGGGAGGCATCCAAAAAATAGAGGAGGAGGGAAGGAGATTTGGGAAGGAGCAGAATTAGAAGATGCACTGGTATGTTCAGCCGGCGTTGCAGCGTTTGTGTGTTGTTTTGTATATACACAACATGTATGTGTGGAAGTTGTGCAATGGATTGTCCACAATTATTTCTGATATGACAGCATGCGCGCAAACCTGTCAGAGCCCACAAATCTACAAACTCCTGCACACAAACATGCACACACCGTTTTCACATTCGTGTCAGGAGTGAATTCAAACAGTCTCCGCAGCCCTTAGACAAACATTACAGCCTGTTATCATCATTCATCCCTAAGGCAAACTGGACACTAGAGCTTGCTTGTGTGTATTCTCACACTGGCACACACACAGTGTGCGCACAGTTATATACACCATTATTAACCTGTTAGAAAAATCTGACGCTAAGCCAAAGTAAAATGTTGATTCAGTGGAACGCCACACACAGATTACCAGTGGATTGTCCTTTATTTTATTTTATTTTTATTTTTTTTTACAGCCTTTCCAACCTTTGGCTAACTCCATTTGCAATGTAAAATAAAATTAGAGATAAATAATACAATGAACCAATAAATAAAGCCCTGCAGACCTAGCCGGGTCTGAAGATTGTCAGTCTGCTGTGCATCAGCCAAATTTAAATCTGAAATTTGCATTTGAAATCATGCCTGTTGCATCTGTCATGCTAAAAGAGAAAGCAGCTCAAGAATTGCTCCTTGGGTGCACGAGTTACCCATGCCATGCGTACTAATGGACCTCCATACAATCGCGGATAATAGCTTTTTGAACTGTGTGCCGATAACAGGCTGGATTCTTTTCAATTTCTCTGTTTTACATTGAGCTGCAACAATACCCAATCCTGTTACTGATAACATTTCTCAGTTCTAACATTTGACATGTCTTCACAGAATGTACAAAGGCTAAAGTATGGAAAGCCATTTAAAGACTTGATTGAATCAGTTGTGTCACAAGTGAGACACATTACTGTTTCAGCCTGTGCTTTGCATTTATGTATATAACCTGTGTCAGTCACAATTCAACTTTTAAGTGGCCATTTATTTCAGCCCCACTGGAATTTGCACCAGGTATGAGCGAGTGAAAAGAAAAAAGATAGCAAAGGAAATGGAGAGGAAGCTTGAAAGGAGAACTGGATGAATGGAGTGCTAGACTGGAAAATGAAGAAAAAGGAGGAGGGTGGAGGATGCCGGCTCAGGATAGACTGTCTGTTTAATGCACAGTCCATATAGCCTCTTTATCTCTCCCTCTCAGTACCCTGCTTTTTAGCTTCCTCATTCAAATGCAGGTCAGCTGTGTGCAAGTGAGGGGCGAAATAAAAAAGATAGAAAACGGGACTGCAGCAGCAAGCGGAGAAAGATAGACCATCCTGCACTCTTCTGCCAATCAGTCTCTTCCGTCAAGTATTGCACCGCGTGTTGCTTGCTGCACGGAGTGCAGGGGCCCTCCCATTTAACTTGCCTATGTAAAAGGTTTTCTCACAGGCCTAAAGGAGGCGAGTGTTAGGGAGTAGATAAAGTAACCCTCTGCCTGATGGGTCTTGCTACAGGGAGGGAGAGACTGAGTAGAGGCGCAGAAAGGGAGTCAAGACCCCAGGAGTGTCTACCAAATACCTGAGGGAAAGCTGGGATTTAAGGAGGGAAACGGGACTGATGAAGGGAAGGGAAACTGGAGTAAGGTTATTTGCATCTACCGGATACCTTTTCATTTCCTTGTGTATTTCCATTGTGTATTTTGCTATCAGGTTATGTCAATGTAACCTTAAAGTTTATTGGACTAATTTCCAGTTCCATCTTTCTTTTTTAGTCTACTATGGTAACACTATAGTATTCACATTTCAGAAAAACCCTTATCTTATACTGGGCCTTAGTTCATGAACTGTCTGAAAAAAGCTGATTTAGCTACCGTTTCTTTGAGGCCAACTTTCTATGAGTTCTCCTCATTGCCTCCAGGCGGAAGCAGGTGCTTGTGGGTATTTACGTCATCGTTTTCTGACAAAGAGCTTTTGTAAACAAGCTGCAGACAAAGAAAAAAAGCTTTGCTCTTCTTTATTGGAATTAGCCGTCCCTCAATTAGATGTCGGAGCTGATATAAGATCTGGAAAATGGAAGTGGACAGCAAAAACATCAATAGCAAAGTTAACACTAATCACTTGCTTAATGTGGAACATAATGGTGGACTTAATCTTTCAATCGTAAGCTGTATGAAACTATGTCTATTTATGTCCCTGTTAATAAGTGCACATATGGGAAATGTGCTATAACATTGACTGACTATTATCTCACTGCACATTTTATTTATAGGGACTCTTACTTTAAATGTTTACAACTACAATACAAATAAAGCAAATTCAATATTTTGCTTTGATTTTTATGATTGCTTAAACAATATTGGAATTTTTTTATTCTGAGCACTCCTACAAAGCTTCATTTACCCATCCACGCACCCACTAATAAAAATGCTTTTTCCTATGCCTAAGGCCTTTTGCCCAACATTTAGACGCACTCTGATGGATGCATCTTGCCCAAGGATACTTTGACATGCAGACTGGGGGATTCGGGGCTCAAACTACTGACTGTCCAATTAGTAGATGACCCACTCAACCCTCTGTGCCAGAGCTGCCCCCTAGCTTGCTTTATGATCAAACGTTTGCTATTCGTCTACGTTTGATTATACATTTCCTGTGCAGAGCAAATTGTTGAGTCAGACAGAACATGTGGGTGAGGTTGCTTTGCCCACAGCCAAGAGACGGCCAGGGAAATCTCTCTTTTTGGCATCAAACAGATCCAAGAGTTGAAAACACTGATGGAAGCCGAACGTTTACAGCAGCCTGACCTTTTGGCTCACATGAGATTATTTAAAACTTTTGTCATGTTTAAAATGAGCAGTCAAATTAAACATGACAAAGATAATGAACAGAAAAGAAATTCACTCATCCATTCAAACCCTGTTTCCTTTACATTTAATTATTCATAATTTTTCATTATACTTTATCATCGGTGTTAATTTGGAATTGTTCTTTCTAAATTTACTTTCAGTCCTTGCAGCATCTGCATATGCTTTAGAGTATCAACCAAAATCCTACGCCAGTGCAGCCTTACTCCTCACAAAGTTTACTGGGTACTTTGAAAGAAAGCAAACCACCATTGCAGTGATTTTTACTGTGCACAATATCAAAAGCAAATTAGGTAGAGGGAAAACAACACACAATTCCTTTAAAGCACTAAAAAACAAAACAAAGGTATACAGTGATGAGAAAACAGAAAAGCACAGTGCATTGCATTAGGCAACTCCAGCTATCTGAGGAACCTCTTGAGTGCAGGCACATCAACAGAAAGTCACGCCTCTTATCTGCCTGCTGAAACTTTTAATTCATTTACATTCATATTCCGACACTGGTACGTGGGCTTGGCATTTCCAAGACAGGAAACAGTGTCTTGTATTCCACCAAGATGTTAATCTCTATGGAGAGTGAGTAATACTGTATCTCACTTAAGGATTTGTTTTGATATTCCTTATATGTGAAGTTGTCTTTTCATTCCAAGTCTACAGGATGTTTTTCATCTCATTAGTGAGATCGGCTGTTATACATCTAAAAAATGTAAATTCTTGTATCTTTCTAACAAACCCATCAGGGAACCTCTCCAGAGGGGAGAAACAAAGCAGAAAAACAAGGGAACCAGTGGACAAATGGAAAAGCCATTCAGGTGAGTTTTGGCTTCTTGTTTTAAACAGTATACTAATGTTAGTGTTGCCAATATTGATATGCAATAGCAGTCATGTTTATGAGATAAGGACATGGCTTTTACCTTTTTCTCCAGTATTTCCAATTGCTCCCTATAGAAGCTAGATATAGTAGCAAGCTCCCTTTCTTTCATCTCCAGGTTTCGGGCCTGCAAGAGAGAGGGAGAAAGGAAAGGGAAAAAGAATAAGAATAAGTAGTATACCACTTTTTAAATGACATGTGAAGACCAGCTGTCAATGACATAGCACTTTGTTTTATGACATACATGTGTAAATTCTTGGATGGTACTGGTCAGTGTTTATTGTGTCACATCAATATTGTAGTCTTGGGATCCGGTTTCATATAGTGTGCAAATGATTCAAGACGCACCTTTCTTTAGGTTTTGCTTCCAAGTTGCCAGACTTTGTCATTTTTAAATGGTCTCAGGTCTCCAAGTTTCTGAAAGTCTTTTTAGATTTCTTCTTTGGACATTGGCTTCTTTTTCACTGAGTTTCAGTCCAGTCCTTGTACCTGACTAGTTTGTCACTTAACAGTAATCTATGAATCATTCAAGTGTGAAAAGGTACCCAACTTAAAAAGAAAAACTAGAGTTGTGCCAACACATGACAGACAACTCAGCAAAGAACCAATTTTAAATTATATCTTTAGGCACTTTGTTACTAGCAGAATGTTCCAGTTGAATCTATGAAAGATACTGATGATAACACAGCTTGATCGCCATAAAAATAGTATTTTTGCACCAACAGGTGAGTCCCAAAGAGCTGAAAACCTGGCATATTTTTGCATGGTGGGTGGTGCATCCTTAAAAAAGGAAAAAAGGACAAGAAAAGACAAAACCAGAGCGAAAAACAACAACTACAACAAAATGTAGTAGAAGGCCTGAAGAAATAACTACAGCAGATGAACAGTATCTGAAAGTCATGTCCTTAACAAACAGGAAAACAAAATCCAGCAAAGACCTGACACAGGTCCTGAGTGATGCATTTGGACCTTTGGTTAATCCATCTACTGCTCACTGATGTCTCATCAGAAATGGTCTCAATGGAAAGGTGGCTGCCAAGGAGCCATTCTTAAAGATGGAAAACAGGAAGAAAAGAGAGGTTTGCCAAATATACAAGAACTAGACTGAAAATCAGTGGCAACAGGTCTGACAGTGTGAGGAATCCAGATTTTTGTTTCAAATAGTTGTCACTGTGTATGCTGAGGTCAGGAGATGTCCAACAGAGTGTGTGTGTAGAGCAGTCTGTAAAACACAGACATGGTTTGGGGATGCATTTCAGCCAGTGGTGTTAGGGATCTCGTCCAAATTCTGAACACAGAAAAGCATCTTCAGATCTGCAAAGTGTCTGATTAGCGATTGCTTCATTTTCAGCATAAAATGAGCTCAAACACACTGCCAATGCACTAAAGTCATAAAGTCAACATTATTCAATTCTATTTATATAGGACCAATTCACAACAAGAGTCACCTGAAAGTGCTTTATATTGTAAGGTAAAGGCCCCACAATAAAATAATAAAAATCATAAGTGAAGCAGTGTGGCACATCTTGGGAGAATGGAACAAAAGGCAGCAAACATCCAAAGAAGAGCTTTGAATGTCCTTCAAGAAGTCTGAAGAACTATTCCTAAAGACTACTTGAAGAAATGACAAGAAAGCCGCGTAAGAGAGTTCAGACAGTTTGAAGAATAAAGGTGGTCACACCAAATATTGACTTTCAAGCTTGTTGAAAATGTAAAAACACCTTTTTCTTTGACTCATATACTGTATTTCCAAGTATTACTGCAAATTTCAATTAATCACTGCACCAGCTTCCCATTTTTTGGAAAAAAATAAAGAAATAAAGTGTGGCTCATCAATTTTGGATCGTATTGTGCATTTTTGTGTGTGAATGGGTGGATGACTGAATGTAGTGTGAAGCGCTTTGGGGTCCTTAGGGACTAAGTAAAGCGCTATACAAATACAAGCCATTTACCCATTTAGGACTGAATGTGTGCTCATTTAAAGACTGCAATGTAGCGCTAAAAGCCTCAAGACTTTCAGCAAAACCCCGAACTGGAAAAATACAGCAAAATATCAACTCTGACTACACAGTCCACCCACTGTAAATCAAAGTAGGAATACACGGTTACTCACAGTAACCATCATGCAAAATAATAGTTTTTAAATCACAAAATAATCCTGTCAAATAATAAGACAGACAACATATATATGCCACTTGTTACTGTAGCTACAGAGTACAGTATTTGGAAGTACTTGCAGAGTCTAGTTTCACTAGCACTGGAACTGCACTGGAACTGTTTTGCCCACCGTGCAATCATAATCTGAGTACATAACTGATCTAATATATAGAACTCAATACTGATATAATATTGCACAGTTGTAGAATTGCCGGAGCAAAAGAGCCACAGGCAAAAAACACTAACACGTTTTTAAGTTACACTTTCCAGATTTTTACCAAGAAAATGCAAGCCAGACTACAAAAGGCACTCCATCTATTCACTGCTAGTGAGCACACAAAACATAGAAACCTGCCCTTTAACAACACATTTAGATATGGGGGATACACAGATAGCACAAGGAGAACTTTCTAAGTATCCTTCACAAGTTTATAGTTATGTATTTTTCCAGGAACATGTATGTGTTCTTATCTATACACTACTTTATTTATATAGTTTGATGAAAGTCTATGATTATACACATCTACATCACAAAGTAACACACAACAATTAACAACAAAACAGCTATTTAAGGTTATGTCCATGCATTGTAACAAAACTTACAAAACTATTCAGGTAGCATGAGACTGGGACAGCTGTGGCAGGGGCTGACATGGCGTCGCTGGCGTTAAGATGAGGTGAATGGCTTTAGCCAAGTTTTGACAGGCAGCGAGGTGGCAGATTGGCTGTAGGAAGACCCATAGTTTGGGCCATGACGTAGCAGCATGCAAGCAGAGGAGGACAGGAGGCAGACGTCAAAAAGATACACTGAAAATGAGCTTTAAATCAGCTTTAAGTCAGAAATACCCATGCATGGTGGCTGCAAAGAAAATGCTTGTTGTAAAGGAGAACTGTTATGGAGTCACCTTCTTTTAACTACTTGAGAATTTAAAGTGAGTCGATATTATTTCATATTACAAAAAAAAAGGACAGAAAATAACTTCTTTATAAGAAATACTGATTCAAATAATCTTAAAAGAAGATACAGTGGTTAACTGTAGCAAAGGTGTAAAGACAAGTGACAAAAGCAAGAAAAAGGACTGTGCAAGTAAGGAAGCAATGTCACAAATGTCACGCAGGCACACTACAGATCAGGGTTGTTTAGCCATGCCTTGAGCTCAGTGTGTGATATTACTGGATGTTATTCACTGAGCCAATTTAAGAACCTCTGATCACAACATTTAAAATGGAAAAAGAAAGATACAGTGAATTGAATAAACAAACATGGCCTGGAACATAAAAGCAAGAAAGTGTTTTGCTTGGACAGTCACTGACTCATTTAGCAATAAAAAAGGTACGGTGCTCTATGAGAACATGATATTCAGAACACAGGCATTATACAGTAATAAAACTAAGGTGAGCTTAAATTCAACTGTTGCTCCAAAAACCCTGCCAGCTGGTTGAGGACCCAAGTGTTTACATACATATGTTAAAGGTTTCATCATGCAGCAGTTAAAAAACCCAAACAGCTGCAAAATCTTAATTGCATATAGATAGTCAAGTTGCATCAGCCTTAGAAGAGTTAGCTAAACGAGCACGCTGTGCATGAGATGGTTGAATTCTCTCTACCTGTAATCTATAAAGGTGAACGTACGGTATGTGTATGTGTGTCTACATTTTAAAAATGAATGCCAATTAGTGTTCATGAAGGGCATTTATGAATGCAAATTATATCTAACCAATATGGGTAATGAGTGAAGCAGTGCTACAACAGTATGAACACGACATGGTGCATGAACACAATGTAAGTGGCTGCGGGTGCCGCAGCAAAAGGCAACCATGGGCCCTGGATTTATAGAGAACTGAAACAGAAAGACTGTATTACACACACACACACACACACACACACACACACACACACACACACACACACACACACACACACACACACACACACACACACACACACTGTGATGGTGTAATGATGACTGATTACTGTACTGAGTTGTGCATTAGCGAGAGCGATATAGATCAGATGGAACAACAACATCTTCCCTGACTGATCTACTGATCTTCCCTGCTTTTTGCTGATATGGTGGGTACAACCATGCAGACGCACACTCTTACGCTGAGTGACATCACATTTATTGTAATCCAATCTAATCTCATCCTAACTTAACAGTCGCATGTATTCCCAAGGAACACATCTGTAAATCCCTATACTGTGCTCACAGAGCTTTCCCTTTCTACACTGACGCTTAAGGGATGTGAGTGTATATATGTGTTTGTGAGTAAAATCACCTCTGCCAGCAGCACAGATGATGTGTAATTTTCTAGCTGAATACCTCCCAAAGTGTTGTTTGTGTGGAATGGTGGCGGCAGCATACTCACAGCTTCGCTTTAATGCACAATGAAAACATGACATTTGAATAGAGGAGAGAGAGTGAGAGGAGAGAGAGCAAGAAGGGAAGAGCAAGAAAAAAAAACAACGTGATTTAAAAAAAAAAAAAAGAGAAAAGAAGCAGGCACTAGCGATGGTGGTGTTGCTTACCCAGGCATCCAAATCTGCAGGCTGGGAGGGAGAGAAGGAGCAGGAGTTAGTTAGACAGTAGAGGATATAAGAAAGGCACGGGGTTGGAGTAGATGGTTAAAGAGACAAAGAGGAAGAGCAAACAACCAACAAGTATATTATGAGAGTGAAGGAAGGTGAGGTAGAGATATATAAAGAAAGGGGGCGAATGAAAGTAGCAAAAAGCAAGAGAAGAAAGAAATGAAAAGGATCAAGGACAGAACAAGGTTAATACATCACACTGCAGAGCAAGTGGTTAAGATTTAAACTTAATTTGCCAGATATAAAATGTCACCCGAGATGTCATTCTAGCCTTCAAACGATGGCAAGTTTATTTATATGGCACATTTCATTTACTCATAGCACTCATAATACATCCAGTATATTGCAACATGGACTCTCTAACCAAGTAACTTTATATCACAAGTGTCAAAATCTTCATACATGTTTTTGGATCGAAACAAGTCTCACGGTCCTCACTACCCTGTCCTGACCACCTATATGCCCTGTTTCACTTCACTGCCTTGTATCTCATGATGTGCCTTGATTTTTTTCTTCAGTTGAGAGAGAAGAGATTATCTTTACACTTTTAAAAGAGTGTAAAAAAGTAGAAACCACAACATAGAGTTGGTAGACAAAGTATGCAAAAATGGACCATGTGTATATCCTGTTCTTATGCTCAATAATCCAGGTAAGTGACTTCTTCAGAGACTGAGAAGTCTCTCTGGCTTAAAAACACACACACACACACAAAAAAAAAAAAAAAAAAAAAAAAAAAAAAAAAAAAAAAAACCCACAACAACAACAACAGCAAAAAACAAAACAAAAAAAAACCAAAAAAAAACTACAGATTATTTACTGTTAGTTTAAGCCTCAACTTTTAGTTTTAACAATAACAGTTCAATTGCAATTATACATGTGTATGATTACTGTTTGCTTTAAAACCTCTTAGTAGGCCAGCCAAGACTAGCTGTTCACCAGCTGTATTTATATGATCATTTATAAGCCTCAATACGAGTCTTTACTACCATAATAAAATCTTATAATACGGCATATTCTTGAATATCACCAAATCAAAAACATTCTGTTAAGGAATTTGAAGTGCTACCAAGTACCGCCAGTCTGGCATTAGACACGGGACAGAAAGGGCCAGACTAGAGCAGTAGGTGGCTCGAATGTTGCTATGCCTCATAAAGACACCATTCAGTTAAATGAGGTGAACTCACAAAGCCATTTGCGGCAGAATGCATGTGTGTGTTGGGTAATCCGTGTAACGGATACAGCCGATGCCAGCTGTTTAACCTCCCTGCTCTTCAATGGCTGGCCCTAAACCAAGTATGTGTCTGAATGTGACTGTGTTTGTGCTGTGTGTATGTAGACCCCAGCAGTGCTCACAGGAGTGTGGCGGTCCCATTTCCATAGATGAAAGACTTAGAAGATAGGTGAAGGGGCTTGTTGTGATACAAATGCAGACAAACTCACACCCAAGCAGTTTGGTGCAGTTCATGGGCCATAGCCCACATAGCATTTCAGACGCATCCACTCATTGTTTTCCAGCTCCGAGCTCCCTGATGACCAGCAGTTAGCAGCCTCAATGTGAACATTAAGAGTCTGAATCCACTGAGCTAGCAATAACACAGCCAAAGAAGAATTCCAATTAGACTAAGGTTAATTCCCAGGGAACCTAGATCAAGCCAATACATATAGAATTCACTGTGATCCCTCAGTTAACAGAAACACATACAGCTGGTTTATAACCGTCTGCAGATCAGATTATGTTTGTATGTAGATCAGGTCAACAGTTTAGGAATATTCCTTAATTATTAGACTGCAGGTAACTGTACCAACAACATTTCAAATTTAAACTTTAACAAATTTTAAAGTTGCTCTTCTTACTACTGAATCGTTTGGCTAAGGCAAAGTTAGTGTCTGTGCAGGAGGCAGGACACGTGACGTTCACTTCCTCACTGTGAATTCTCCAGACAATTACCCGCGCTGTTCTCAGACGTGTGCAATCAGATATCACAGGGAGTTTATGGCGGGGAGTGGTAGGGTTCATTTAAAGTCTGATCAAACTGTTTCAGACATTTCCAATTCTGGAAAAAACTTGAATTTTTTTTTTGTTATTTGCTTCTTCAGCTGCATTGATTTTACTAGATGCTTTTTGGTACTTTTGAGTCTTACAGAACAAACATTTGGATCATTCCTCCCTAAAGTCCTCCTTCAGTCTTACTTCCATGTCTCAGTTGAACAGCCATCTTCTGGTCATCCCACAGTATCTGACCTTGCCATTCCAAAATCTGAATTTTCATATTTCATCAATGTATTTTGTAGATAGTGAATCTACAAGTTTTTATCCATCTTTCATGTGGTTTGAGTTGACAGCCCTAACAGTCTAATGTGAAATTTCTTTAAACCCTTTTTAAATTCACTCCTTCAATAATTGAACGGCATCCAGAACCTGAGTTAGCAAAGCAGCCCCAAACTGTGATGCTTCATACAGCATCCTTCACAAATGGGACGAGATTCTGGAGTTGGTCTGCATTGCCTTTTATCCTCCAAACATAGGATTATGCATTTTTGTCTCATGTGGGCAAAGAACAAAGTGGTCAGGAAGTTTTGTGGAACATCCAGGTCTGTGGCAAACTACAGACACACTCAAATGTTTTTTTGGAAAGCAGTGTTCATTTTTGTTTGAGTCCTTCTACTAACATTACCCTTAGAGAAGTAAAATTTGTACAGTTGTAGAGATTTATGCAGGGTGTTTTTGCTTTTACACCTCTTGGGGTTTGCATGTTGTGCTCTTGGTCGTTTTTCCAGGACACTGACTTCTAGGGAGAAGTTGCAGTGCAAGGAAGCAAAATAATGACACCCCCTCCACACAACCACACCAATTTAATGGATCTCAATAGATTTGATTAATCTATGCTGAGCTGAATTGTGTTTGCTGGGTGTATCATGAGGGTCAACAGATGCTTCATTTAGACTTGAAATGTTAGAGCAACACTGTGTGTGTGTGTGTGTGTGTGTGTGTGTGTGTGTGTGTGTGTGTGTGTGTGTGTGTGTGTGTGTGTGTAGAGAATGTGACACTTCACTAAGAACGTGCGTGCACATGCGTGTCAAAATGAGACCTTTTGGTCTGCAAAGCCACCTCACATGGTGAGAAATGCTTCCTTGAAAATCAATTATGTAAATACTGAATTATGCAAATGGTACATTTGAATAAATCTGTGTTTGGGGAGAAAAGATTTTGCCGTGGTTTTATACTCGCAGTCAGGAGAGGTGAGAGAGAAGATGAGGAAAGAGGGCTAAAATGAGGATTAGGCTGGAGAATGTCACTGGCAGACACAGTTTATGCAGTTTAACTCCTGATTTGGCTTTTTAATTAGGGAGAAAGAGGTGGAGAGGAAGAGAGAACGGCACCAACACAGACAGAGAGGAGAAAATAAGGGCTAATTCAGTGACAGCTTTCTTCCTGCCATCTCAAATGAAGTAAGCACATTCATCACTTGTGCCAGTAATAAACACCATGGGTAAAGCTAAGTGCTGTCACCCCACCTCTCGTTTGGTTGTTGCCATCTTCACTAAAAATCTACTGGTACTGATGAAGAGCATTTGTATGAACTTGAGCTTACACATGTCCATCACTTTTAAAAAGACATACGTTACAATCTGTACAAGTCACTGACAATTTTAATTATTTATCACTTTTTTTAATCGTTTCCCCCCTTTTATTTAAATAAAACTCCACTAATTCAAAATGTGAACCAAACAATTTATAACTGGGTTAATTTTTATTTACAGGGAGCAGCAGGGGCATCGTGCACCATTACTTGCCCTCTCCAATGAATAAGGGCAGATACATCAAACAATGAGTAACAGAAGCCAGAGGCAGTGTGTGATGCGTGTCAAACATTTTCATCCATTGTTTTATAAAAAAACTCATTGACACTGTATTCACAGCTGCAGGTTGGAGTATTACATCCATGTCACAGTCACAACTAATATCCCAAACATACATTCACATCAGTTCTCCAGAAATATCTTAATTTTACAAAGTTTGCTTCCTAAAACAGTAATTGGCTACCATACTATGATTCTGTCATAAATCAAGTCTTTTTTTTTTAATCGAATAACAGAAAAACTGGACACTACATTAGATACACCTTGGGCGTACTGGGTCGGAGCCCCTTTCACCCTCAGAACTGCCTTACTTCTTTGTGGCCATTTGAATATAGCAAACTCATAGTTATCTTTAAGGGATTATAGCGCAACAGTGACACATTATTTGCAATAACACAACATAAGTCAAGCACAAAGGTAGCTTTACATTTATTTTAACAGTAACCAAAGGCACTTAGTTAGGAGATACAAACACCCACAATCACCCACACACACACACACATACACACACACACACCTGTACCCTCATACACACAATAATAACATGGACTGAACCACCACTCACAACCACTAGCACTTTATATAGCCTCTGTAGAAATTATCCACATATCTCACATATCTTAACTGCACTACTGTATAATTCTGTGTAAATGATCATTCTGTACAATACGATAATTTTTAATTCTACAACTGTTTATAACCTGCATAGTTCACATTTCTGTATATCTCATATTCTGTATAGTTTTTATTTCATATTTATATCCTGTTCATAGCCTGTACTTCCTACAGCCTGTACATACTTCTAGTTATAGCATATTCATAACATACCTTCATACTGTGTACATTATTACATACCATAATAGACCCATTTCTGTAATATACTTACATATCTATATTATTGCTAATATATATTTGTAATATATCTATATCATGGCTAAAGCACTTCTGGATGGCTGCAAACTGCATTTCGTTGCCTTGTACCTGTGACGTGTGCAATGACAGTAAAGTTGAATTCTATTCCATTAACCTCCCACCTTCAGATGGCTGCCCCTCCCTGAGCGTTGTGCTGCCAGAGGTTTCTTCCTGTTAAAAGGGAGTTGTTGTTTTTTTTACTTACACTATGTCCACTCATCAAGTGCTTGCTCAAAGAGCGATGGTTTGATTGTTGGAGTTTTTCTCTATTATTGTAGGGACTCAAGCTTACAATATAAAGCGCCTTGAGGTGACTGAATTGACCTGAACTGAATTAACCTTCTATCTTGGCCAGAGCTGAGCAATATTGTCACACAATAAAACTGAAAAATATTTTCTACCTGGGAAGCTGTATTTCATGGTCAAGCTTTTGAACCAGCTGCGTAGAACCCTGCTTTAACACCACGTCACCTCATCAGCAATTTTGATGAGTTGGAACTGTTGATACAATCCAACTGTTGTAGCACAAATCTAGACTCATGAGACCAGGCAACAATCTTCTACTGCCCAACTTCCGGTGAACCCAGGCCAACTGTAGCTTCAGTTCTTAGCCGACTAGAATGGCACCTGGTGTGGTCTTAAGCAGCTGTAGACATTGTGCTCCAATGTTAAACATGTAGAGTTCAACAGAGATACTCTTCTTCATACCTTGGTTAGAAAGAGTGCTTACTGGTTTGAACTTTAGACGCATTGCAGCATCGATGTGCTGTCATGTGATTGGGTGATTAGGTCTCTGCATTAATGGGCAGTTGAACAGCTGCACTTGACAAACGTGGCCATTGAGTTTACATCTTCTATAACAACTGGACTGAATTTACAATTCATAGTTGATACACAAAAACAAACAGCAGGGGGTGTTAGTAAGAAACAGGGTGATGTTTACATACATGAGCATAAATCCTCAGCCTGACATCTGTTTATGAAGTACATAGCTGCATGCAGCCACAAGAGACACGTGAAACCAAACATGAGAACGCACACACAGTGTACTACAAACACAAAAGCCATGAATTGGTTAGTCTAGCTGTTTGCTCATTAAATGTGTGTTGTCGTCACATAGCTGGGGGAGGTTAAATGAATTAACACTTCATCATCAGCCTGCTTTGCACCACAGACAGAGAGTGAAAAAGACACTAAGATGAAAAAAGTGAAAGGAGGGATTGAGGCAAAATGATGCAATTCAACTAAAAAGAAAGAGGCTTTGTTGGAAAACTGGGGAATCGTAAAAGAAAGCAAAAGAAAACCTTACCAAATGATTCTGTCTTGAAGAGTCTTTTCATCTTATGAAGAATAAGTTTTGCCTAAATAAGTAAATAAATAACTAGAATAGATTTTGAATTTCATTTTCTTTGACTCCTGAAATTAGACTATGTTCTACTACCTGTTTTAAAATGTGTTCTCTGGTAAACAGAGCCAAGATTCAATGTTTACTCTTTATCATATAAATCATTAATATTATTAATAGTATTAAACGTTAAAGCTGCAAATATAATTTTCTTAAGTAATATCTTGGTAATCTTGAGACTTCCACATGAAGCAAAAACAAAAGCTAGAATCAAATAAAACTTTCACATAAAACAAATTCAGGGTCAGCACTCCTGCCTTTGTTTTTCCTCTGTGGAAGCTTCAGCCCAGTCAACCTAACATTTTACTTTAACAATTAGCAAAAACTCCTAAAATTTTTAAAACCTTTGACTCATACTTTGAGTGTTCAAACATTAATCATTATAGCCTCCTATGAGAACAATTATCTGAGAGGAATTATTTTTTTTCCTGTGGATAATAGGTCTTGTCCAGCCGTCTCATTACATCACAACCACTCTCCTGGAGAGTGGAGAGGTATTCCAGTCCTACACATTTGTCCTTTGAACTGACAGGATTTGTGCGAGGCGCTCACTCGCTGCTCGGCACCGATCAAAATCTCCTCATCTGGTGAGCGCTCTGCTCGTCAGCAATTACTGTTGCTTTAGACGATGTACGGTGAGAGTGTGTGAGCGAGTGAGAGTGTGCACAAAGGGCTTAACTGCTTTAACATGCAGAAAAGATGTCAAGTCTGTGATTACACTAGCTGATAACAAGTGGTTTAGCCGTGTGTGAATGTGTGTGTCTGAATCGCTTGTACTTCATCCTCAGTCGGCTTCTATAAAACGCCGTGTGCACCTTCACAGCACGTCATTCTGCTGGACTCAAACGCCTCTCTTATGGTGAACCCACTCAGTTTCAGTACAAAGTCCTCTCAATCCACTGCAATATCTACACATGCTTTTCCACAAGCATTCTTTTTATTGATCAAGTATCTCCTCTCTCTTGTCATCCTCCTGCCTCTGTGTCTTTGGCCAATAACCAGGCCTGGCTATCTAGTCAGACAGTCATAGCGAGACGTCTTCATTTGTAAGGGCTATAATAATAAATTATCTTCTATCTGCCTTTCAGCTACTACAGTCTTTCCCCAACTGTGTTTCTCTACTTCTGAGCTCTATGGATCATCTTTAGCCTAATGCTGCCATTTTCTACCACAACCAGCCATCGTAACAGTCACAATTACTTCTCAGGCTACTATAATGGGTGGGTCAAGACAAAACGAATGGTGGTAGACAAAGAAAAGCAAACACATTGAATGTGACTGCATCTAAAATGTCAGGCTAAATTAAATGTTGGCGTTTCCATAAAGATTTCTAGTCAGGCAGCCAAAAAAACAAAACAAAAAAAAAAAAAAACAAATGTGGAAAGATAAATACTGAATGAAAGTACAACCTCAAGCAGTGATCACCTGATCTTGTACACCTACAAGATCAGATAATCTGCTCTATAATCATGTGAAACTATTGAATTAGGTGTAGGTTATCTTGCCTTAATGAGAAAGTATCCCATGAATTAGAGCTGAAGCCACACGCTTGTTGCTCGATTCGTATACTTGAAGTAATTAGAACAGACAGAATAGCGTAGCCACAGGCCAAATCAGCAAGGAGGTATACAATTCCAGGCAAGCATATAAATGAGTATGTTAATAAATAATATCCTAACGCTTAGTGTATGTAATCACAGAGATAATGGAAACAGTTAATTAAAAGATAAAGGTTAAAGTAATCAATAAAAGTGTGGCAATGTGCTGAAACAACAGCAGAGAGATCTTTTGCAGAGAATTCTACTCAGTAATGAGACAAATGTCTTTTAGACTTAGACAGCAGGGGGGCCTGCTGGTTAGTGAGAACATCTTGTAGCTGAAAGGCTGCATATTCAGTGCAAAACACAACATTTCCAGTCTTGTCAAGTGTCATCTCCGAGTGTTTCTACACAGCAGCTGGGCAATACTGTTAACATGTGTGGCATCAACCCTGTGGTCTGAGTGTTTGTCATCTCAGGTCTGACTTTAATGAATTCTGTGCTTTTCACCCTGGTTTTCATCATCGGTTTTCTGGACAGTGTCAAATGCTTCACTCTGAGTCATCAGTCACACACTCGGCGCGCGCACACACACACACGGCAGATAAAAAGATGAGACACAGAGGAGGAGGAATAAATGCTGGAAGAACATGTTGCCCAGGAGCACATGTTGCTGTGCAGAGCACACATTCATCCTTCTTTTAATCCTCCGGCTAACCAAACATGCATCAACAGCGCCATCTAGTGAAACTTTACTGGCTTACATCCTATTATGTCACCATGAAAAACGTCCAAATAGCAGGCATATCAACTTATAACTGAAAATGGAAATTACTTAGAAATATATGTTAAAGAGAAACAGGCTGCATGTTGCTATAAAAGGAAACAAAACGACTAAAGACATCAAATTCCTAGAAGCATCGCCTCACAGCAACATTTACATTTTTAGACTTACAGAACTACCTGCTGCAGGATTTAAATCTATAACCCACAATCTGGTGAGGGTGTTAAAAGGAAGGAGGAGGTGTGAGAACACGAGGACTGACCAAACGGGCGCATCACCTCTTATCGCACACACTTCAGCTAAAACTGTGCTACCAACTATATTTCCACATGGAAAAAAAAAAAAAAAAAAAAAAAAAAAAAGCATTCTTTACAGTTCAACAGATTCAACCAAAGCTTCGCAAAAGCAGCTTTCCTGTTGGCCATTTGCACTACCATTATTGTACATCTCTCAAGCTATTCTATTCCTTTATTTATATTTTCCACTACTACCACTATTCTTTTTAGGTTTCGTTTTTATGTATTCCCTGGCGAGTGCTTCATCTTTTCTCATTTTTTCTTTATATGAAGGTGAAAGAGAAACAGAATTTTGATTCTCTCGAATGTCCTGTACAAGAAGCAAATTGACAAAAAAAATAAATAAATATTTGACCCTTGAATTTTGTGGGGGGGCAGGGTTTCTTCTTGTTTTGTAGAACACAAACGAGTCGTCATCTTTAGTGCAAATATAAATTCTACACTATAACATGCAGAATTATAATAATACAAACACTTTCAAGAACGACAGAAAAAGCTCAAAAGACTGATCAACAGTAAATTCTTATAAAAAGATTCATAGCTGGCACTCAGTCTATTTGTTCTTCTCTCCTAAGATTATCTTCATATATATCAGTGCCTTTAGTTTTTATTAGTTCCTTCATAATATTGTCACTGAAATGGATCCATCTGGAACTCTGCTAAGCAGATCTGAATTAGAATAGTATGAGCACTCATGTTGCTGTTTATCACGATTTCTTCACTGGAGACAGCAGATAAAAGAATGCTTTTAATATACAGGAATACAAACATTCACCCGTGGTCCACACACAGGTATTAAAGTCTATTCTTCACACCCTTCCGGCTTCTGAAATTCAATAGCTTCAAGCAGATGCTTGTTGTTGTCTGCATGTCTCCGGGTGTTAGATGCTCAGCACTGAATACCTGTGCATACTAATTGCATTTTACTTGCAGCAGAAATGACACCTCTGAGGTGGAGAGAACAGGCAGGGGAAAAAACAAACACAGGAGGTGCTAATGAAAGAAAGGAGAGGAGAAGGGACTAGGTGTTAATGTAACGCGTCATCTCTTCTGTGTCTTCACTCGTGGTGTAACAGTTAAATATAGTCTCAGAATGAGACAGGATGACACACTGCAAGAGCCAAGTTGAATGCACTTCTTAAGAGCACCTTTGTAGGTGGGGTGAGAACTTGGACATGGTGAAATATGAGTCAGAAGTAGGAGTAGAAAAGAATCCAGCACTCTACAGAAAATAAACTTTGGAGGAGTACACAGATTCCCCACATCACCTGATACACATTAAAAATAAATAAACCCAATTTGAAAGCATCATCTGCCCCCAAAAAACCATTACAAATGTATTTTAAGGGTAATATCTTCAGATATTAATAATAGCCACAACTGTGTGGTGGGGTACGATTAGGGTGGCAAGCCAGTACACTTCTAGTGCCATTCCCAATCTTGATAAATGGGGATCTGCATCAGGAATGGCATCCGGTGTAATATTTTTGCCATAGAGAAGATTCATAGATGTAGTGAAGGAGGATGTGTAGGAACTTGGCGTGACAGGAGGGCGAGAGGATGAGATGGAGAGAGTTGATCCACTCGGGTGATCCCGACGAGCAAAAAGGAGAAGAAGCTCCTCTAATAATAGGGATTGTTAGCTATTATTAGTCCTAATCTTTACCCTAAATTTCAGTGGCACTTTTCTGAAAACACACTTCTTCCACAATGATATCATTAGTTAAAACAGACAGTGTTAACTGGGGAGTACAGCAAGAACACAGCTACAATTTGAGAAAGTGTTACACATTTGGAGAATAAGTGTGAAAAAGTCTGACCAAAATCACTAACAAGTCTGTAAAAGAAAAGATAGCTAGACTCTTATAGTATTATAGTTAATGTGAAAGAATTAATGGGCCGTAGATGGAAAGAGTCAACATTATGAGTGGATTGGCAGATGGAGCCAGCTTAATGCACAGGTATACATATGCAATGACACAGACAGACACAAATACTCATGGCGGTGGTGGTGTTGGTCGGTAATGAGTGTGGGGTAAATGGCTAATGTGAATGTTTGTGACAGGCAGCCTGAGGCAGTGTGAGGAGCAGCTCTTCAGCGGGTACATGCCTTCACACCCCCCTAATCAACCCACCAGTAATGCTTAATGCTACTGAGGTTGTGTGCAGAGGCATATGCCTCCGGAGAGGGGTTTTCAACCAACACAAACATGCTCCTGTGCAGGCCTCCAAAATCTCAACTGCATGTTGTTCAACATGGATGACCCTTTCAGTTGACTGACAAGTACGCTGGTCAGACCCCCCTTTTTTTTTTCTTTTTTTTTTTAAAAATACTGCCCCCATCTGATAACAGACGCAGACACATGTGGTCTCTGCAGTTAGATGGGCCCACGGACACCACCACAGCTGAACCAGAATTTCCCCATAACACACAGTTTTGATGCTGGAGAGTTAAAAATGCACAGGGGGGAAAACAGGCCAGAAGCGTGCACTATATGTGCCAATATACTGTGGCGAGTGTCACAGAAGTGTGTGTGAGAATGCATCTGCCTTTAAGGAACATGGCAAGCGCAGAAACTACACAAAGTGCATTTGAAAGTGTAATGGGGAAAGACAGGGGGCTTGGGAAAGCTGTTCTTTGAGCCTCCAGCTGCGTTTTTGCAAGGTCGTTTCCAATGTAAGGTCAATGGAAAATACAAAGAAGAGAGGGAAGCCCACCCGCTAAGAATGGAGGAGCTTTTAAATCAGTTCTTTGAATGCACTAAAAAGTTGAAGCAATACAGCACAAGCAGGAAAATGTTTATCATCTTATTATTATCTCAGAACTAAGGTCTTCTAGGTTTTGTCTTATCGTTTTTGGTCAATTAAGGATGGGTTATTGTTTAAGCAGGATAGAAATCAAGCTGAGGAATAATAAATGTGTTAGCTGAGCAGAAATAAGGGCGAGTTAGAGGTGAGACTGAAAAAGAAAGACAAGTGAGAAAGAGGAAAAGGTGGGAACCTCTAGGTGCAGGTTATCTACAGCAACTCTATCATCACCTAAAGGCTAAAAATAAATAAATAAATAAAATCCCTTTCCTTTTACTTAAATAGTTTGCACCTGTACCTGTGAGGCTCAACCTTCTCAAACACGCTAGAAGCAATGACAGAGTCTCCTCAACACTTCTTTTCTGCTCTTTACAACCACAGACAGGCAACACTTTTAGTCCATCCCTCCTTGAACACAAACACACAGCTTCACACACACTGACGCCTTGTATTGACTTGTCCTGACAGAAAAAGTAGAAAACAAGGCTTTGAGGGGAAGTGCTCAGTTTCTCATTGCAATGCAACATTATTAAATGTTTGGTGCCCGCTGTAATGAATACGGGCGGCTTCATTCAGTATTCATTACAGCGGGCTGGCACGCTGAAAAGACACTGCAGAACAAATCAATTGGAGGGGAGAAAGAGAGTGAGGGAGACGGGGTTGTAGGAAATCCACAATGTTTAACTTTAGCAGAGCCAAGTGAAGCCACCAGGGAGAGAACTGCTAATTAATCATCAGCAATAGTTCATTGCTCATAATTATACATAGATGTCACTAACAAGAGAAACACTATCCAAGTTTAACACACTTGTTTAACACACACACACACACACACACACACACACACACACACACACACACACACACACGAGGGTTTCCAGCCTTTGAGTCAAGCTTACTGCCTTTAGACATTATTTTCCATCTCACATCAAACTCCTCACACATCTGACTCACTAACGTCTCCGTTTGAAATCCTACACACACCACACTGCTAGTTTGACTCATTACCAGTCTAAATTATGAATATAGACAACATTTTGTTTCAACAAGCCTGCTTTGAGACAGTAAAATGCTGAAACATCACAGGTTCTGTATCCAATTGTCAAGTTTATTGTTGCCACGCTGTTAATACCAGGCCGCTTCTAAAAGGCGAGGGAGACGTGATTACCTACATTTAATTAAACCCTAGGACTAGGGCTGCTCGATTATGGCAAAAATGATAATCACGATTATTTTCACTGAAATTGAGATCACGATTATTTGACGATATTTATTTAACCCTTTAAGACCTACTATAGAACCAAGTCCACCAGAGCTTATATTATTTTTTTACATGCTGTAGTGCCATTTGTGGGAGCATTTCAAGTTGCTATACATCAATACAACTGTTATAGCCCATATTTTAATAATATGTATGCATTAAGTCCATAGTAATTACATAAATTGCAAAAAAGTGCAATAAACTACAAAAAAATTTGAAAATCGCTTTTGTTTTGTTTACATATATTTCTACTTGGAGAAATTTAAGAGGTTTATCCCTCAAAACTTTAAATACAATAAAGTTGCAAAAAATAGTTTCCCACCACAGGAAATTTATTTTGAGTGTCTTCATAGTTTTATTTTGGAGATACAGCAATTTTTATATACTGCAGGAAAAACAAAAACAATCCTATGATGCAAATTTGCAAAGAAAACAGCAGGTGCATCATTTCACTGTGGGAAGTGTTACGAACAGCTGATAGGAACGGCAAAGCGTGTTTCTGGAATATTATGTTTTTGTTCCTGCAAGAGCTTTTTATGCAATTTTTGCAAAGCTATATGTGGAACGAAACCGTGACCGAGGACAAGCTGATGGCATCAGATGTAAGTACAACTCCTCCGGTTTCATATGCAAAACAAATTATTGCGCTAGCTTACACGGTTCAGGTTCTACAGGGATTTAACAATAGTTACGCAAAACGGAGCGTGCTGCTCTGACCGGCTTTAAAGGGTTAACAATGACTTTAAAAAAATAATATAAAATGGTGTGCAACACCACTGAAGTTTTTTTTTTTAAACTCTCTTTTCAACCAACGGCAGTCACTCTCCAAATAACTTCTGCTTAGCTTTCCGAGCTTCCCTCGGGTCCTCTTAATCAGCGGTCTCCAACCTTTTTTGCGCCACGGACCGGTTTATGCCCGACAATATTTTCACGGACCGGCCTTTAAGGTGTCGCGGATAAATGAGGGAGGGGCTAATAATCGGCTCAGTCATTTTTAATGATCGTTGAAAGCCCAGATCGTAATCGTGATTTAAATTCGATTAATTGAGCAGCCCTACCTAGGACATTAATGTGGAGTGTTAATATTCATAGTAGGAGACACTTAGTGATCATATATTCTTGTTACTGACATGACCTGCTGAAGTAAGTCATTGCTGGCCACAAAGCACTACAAGAACTGTATATTTCCATCATGACGTTTATGTTGCTCTCACATCATCAGAAACTCCAACCAATGCCAAACACAAATAGCATAGTAACACCTGTGACCACTGAGTTTTGCAATATACTGAACTAAGCTTTCATGTACAAACTATGACAATAAGACAAATGTTACTAACTGAACAACAAGAAGACAATCAGATTTTGAATATCCAAATATCTGATTTATCTGCTTTTACAAACATGTTATTCAGAAGTGCAGAGCAAAAACATGGACACACAGATATCCCCTGCTTCACTAAAGCTTCAGTATTCGAAGTCAAAGCAGTAGAGGGTGCTGTTTACCACTACATCAGCGTAGTACTCTGCATCCATACTACTGCTAGATTTTACGATTTTAATGATAAATTGAGCCATTATTTCATCTTAAAGTCTTGGAACAATTAACTTAGCCTAAAAAATATAAATAAATAGATCTACAAAGCATCTCAACAAATTAACACTGCTCTTTTTAACTTTCTGGAACTTTAATCAATCACAAACACGTCTCCCTACATCTTTAAATTCATATAAGAGCATTACCAAGGTTAAGCCTTAACAAATTAAGTATATTTTTATCAAGATGTGTCTAGTGAAATTATGCAGGACGTGAAGATTTAAATAAATGTGCTCCTGGCATAGATCCAGAAAACATCACTCACCAGTATCTTGGACTTTTCGTGCTCTTCGAGGGATTTTCCTTTCTCTATGATGAGGGCAGAGGTCAGCTCATCCAGGCCAGTGATTGCTGCATTCTCGTTCTCCCTCTGGGCCAGTTTGGCCAACTCCTCCTTCACCATGGCCTGTTGACGTTCAAAGCTAAAGTAATTGAAACATGAGATCTATTAACCTTTGACACTTTATTTTGCAATGGAAAGCCCTCTGAAGTTTGTGTTCGCATAGCGGGTTAGCCACTGAGGTTTTACAGATATTGCTTTATGCAAAGCATTACAAATAAATGTGGAAAACGCCTACAGAAGTCACTTCCAGAATGTTACACATGGTTTTCCACTGTAATGTGATAGAAAAGTAAAATATACATAGAGTAAATTAACTGCATTGCAATGAGCATGAGTGAGAACTGCTGGACTTCAATATGCAAGTCTTCAGAGGCTCAGCACAGCATATAGGCACTCCAACAGCACAGAAACATGCCTGTTATACAGAGTAATGTAGCACAGGCAGTGTCAATAGGTCACTCGGCATGTGTATGTTTGCAAAACATTGCACACTGTGTGCACGTCATTTCAAATATCTGTCAACTACATGTATTCAACATGTATTCAGCTGCAGCTGTTCCTTAACCAACTATGACAGAAATACAACTCAATTTGTGACAATTTGATATCTGAAATCAAGAATGTGTCTCAAACAGGTTTACAGTCTATGGCATGTAAAATCCAAGTCCTTAGCCTTGTGAACATGGTAAGGAAAAAAAAAAAAAGCTCCCGTCAGTAACTGCTAGAAGAAACTTCAGAAAAAGCACCAGAGGAGTGACAAACAACAGGTAGTGTGTGTACAAAACAGAGCAACTTACAGGACAAATTCTAAACATGTAAACAAGCATGACTGAACACAAGGGAACAGTGACCTTGACATTGTGAGCACCTACTTTTTCCGCATTTCCTCTTGAATTTCTTTAGAAGATGGTCCTGATGGTTTTGCACCTAACACACAATTGGATAAGGATTACTGATGCATATAAAAATGACAGTATGAACCCGTTTGCAGGATTTGCAGCAGGGTTAGGGGTGTGTATAATAAGATCCCTTCAGACATGAATCATGGCAAAGCTATCTACTGCAATTATACTATATTTTGATGCTGTGCTCAAGAATCAGTGCATGGGAACATATTTGCTGCGGTTACAATGGGAAGTTTGTGAGACAGGAAAGGCCTTTGACCAGCGACATACTTGATGGTGGTGGTTTGTGACTGTCCGGCAAGGACTTTGGTGGCTTGTTGCTATCAGACCCCTGAGACTCCCTCATCCTGCGGAGCACATCTTCTGAGAGCTGGATGGGATTAATAAACACATGCAATGCAGTGTAAATGTATACCAGATTAAATCTTAAGAGGTTTAAAGTCCATCGCCTAGCCTATTCAAGTGTCCTATAACACAGAAAATACTTCTGTACACCTCACCAATCCAATGACAAGGTATTGAAACAAATGCTAGCTAGCTATTTGCCTGCATGGATAGAAAAGATTACATATTCTCATGCTGCAAAACTGCAAATATGTTGATGACAATCCCCATGTTTCATGACATGTACTTCTGATTACAGAAGTCAATAACAGCAAAGGACTTAACGTGTTTGCTGTTGTTGACATAGCGTCTTAGCTATCAGCGGTTTGCTGTGGAAATAACACCAGCATCTCATGTGACCTAGTGCTGTGAAATTGTCCGCTGTGCTAGCATTTTATCAGTCATTATTATACTAATAAAATAATAACCTACTAATCTAAGAAAAAGGGCAACAGTAGCTGGACATGACAGGAAAAAGAAGTTCTGACCCGGGTTCATTTAAGGACACTGGACCTGTCAGGCTCGCAGCAGACAGACGGATACCACCACAAAATCCCACTACTGCCTCTGCCATTAGCCGATATACCGTAACAATAATAATAATAATAATAATAATAATAATAATTAAAACTGTGGTACAACAACGTTGTACTCTATACCTTCACTCCTTCAATTACTGTGACCTTCTCGTCTTCGTCCAGTCCGAATGACACTTTCCTCGCCGTGCTCCCGTTTCCTCCCATTTTGACCAGTTTTCCGTTCCCACTCAATTAAATCACGCAATACAAGCCAAGTCGACTGTTATGTGAAGAAGACATAAATTGGAGAGCAGCTCGAGTCGCCGCCACAGCGACTGCTGGTCAAAATACTCCAATAAAGGTCATTTTAACGCTTCAGTATCCTGAAAGCTCATTGGCTAGATTTTACATTACAGATCCAATGGCTAACAGCAGCTTATCGTAAACGGACGAAGGGTTGATGGGAATTGTAGTTAAACACAAGACTGACGAATCTAAAATGCGACCTGTGCGGTATATTTAAGATCATACAGAGCGCATTTGCTCACACACACACACACACACACTATAGATAGTAGAAAAAAACAATTGAAACAAAGAGTTCACTGTTTATTCTTTAGTTCATGGAATGCTTAACACCTTGATTTGACATGGCTGGAATATTGTACAATAAATGCACTTCAATAAAAACGCAATTTTAAACATCATTTCCAAAGGATTTCACCATCAAATGTTTTCAAGAGTGGAATTTTGCTGTGATGCAACTTGTGAACTCTTGTCCAACAAAAGGAAAAGAATATTTTAATCCATTACCCCACATAAAACAACAAATTTACATTTGAGGATAAAATATTTCAAATCAGGAAAAATGCAAATGAATCATATGATGAAAAACATCATTGCAACCCCCTATTTTTCTTTCTTTTTTTTTGCATATTGGTTACAACACTATGCTGATGAATACTGCTAGCTTAAATACAGCAATCACCTCATACCAAATATTGTATTTTCCTTGGCAACAGTATGCAATATACTTATCCTTGTCAATGTATTACAATGATCCAATGCCAGTGCCTGACCTTGTTTGTCAAAAGACAAAAGTTTAAACTATGTAATGAAACTGTATCAATACCCCCATTTGATACTATGAAAACAGTTGTTTTTGGTGTACGTTCACCACTTGTGGTAACATTTGTAACTCTGAATATAGGGGAAAAAAATCAAATCTGCAACAGCAACCTTTGGCAGCAAGCAAAACTGGAAAACCACTGGTATCAATCACAAGATTGACGTGGAATACACAAATAAGTTTGTGCAAATTTTGTCTTTTATCTCAAACACATAACTTGCCAACAAATGTCATTTCACTGGCAGCATTGATTAATCTGGAATTAAAGTAAAAAGCACACAAAAAAAACCAAACAAAAATGAAAAGATGTCATCCACAAGATCTGGCTTCAATTGTTAGGAATTGTCCTTTGTGTCTGTGACATTCTGCCCTTTAACACCAATGCGTTGCCTGTATTCAGCAGCTCCCTATTATAATGAAGTGACATACAACACAACAACACTGTTTTACTTGTCAACACATACCAAATGAATTAGCACAAGTCTTTGAAGTGCTTCCAATAAGCAATGTGACCAGTGCAAACTGATTAGCCTGATTGGTCACAAATCTTAAGTCAGATGAGATGCTGTTACTGAAAGTCTTCAGTGGGAATGTACAGATGTAAGGTTTCCATCACAAGAATGTTTGATCAGTTTTATAAACCTTTGTAATTAAAATAGGTTTAAAACATCATCGGTGAGAACTGAGATATTCATTGTTGCATTAGTGCTGGAATGACAGAAAATGTGGTGAGACGAGTCAATAAACTCCCAGAAATAAGAGCTTGCAGAGCAGAATCATTATCAAGCCTGTTGGGGCCACAATGAGGGGCAGCGCTCCCAGTTTGGAGCTGGAGCAGGAGCAGGAGCAGCAGCAGCAGCAGCAATGCACTCTGGACAATGTTACAAAAGCAGTTGCTAAATTCACAGTCCTTCAGAAATAAGTTTTTTTTTCTTTGTTTGTTTGTTTGTTTTAAGCGCCCACTCTTTCAGGCCTCCAAAAAAAGACCACTATCACCCTCCTTGGTGTCCAACTGTTTTGTTCTGCACCAACTTCACTGATCCCCATATTGCTGACAACACTACACATGCACAACAATTTTAGTCCAGCTGTACAACTCTTGACCCCTTCACACAATTACAGGTCTCCAGCGGTCAGCTTCAATGCTGTTAACGCTGCTGGACCCATAGGGTCCGGAGGCAACATCATCCAGGTATGCTCCAACCATGCGAGTACTGCTCGGACCAGAGCCATCAATCTGGGTGGAGGAATAGTACAGGCCCTGGTCATTCATCTCCTTACGACCAAGGTTTGCAGCGATGGTTGGAGGAAGGTGGACATCACTTTCATCTGGCTCATCTACCTGCGACTTGTAGGAGAATAGGATCTTGGGCTCTGAACTGCAGAGATGAGGGAAAAGGTAAGCTTTTATTTGTACAGACTGAAAACTGTCAACTCCTGCAGTGCTCATCAAATAAATCAAGCATCTAAACTGATGTAAGAGAAAACCACTTCGTGGTCACATCTATAGGCTACATTTCCTGAATCCTGTCTGACATAAGTCCTCAATACAAACATAATTACAAAGACTAAAACTAACACTGAAACAAACAAAATAAATAAAACAAACTAAAATATTACATTTTCAAACAAAAAAAGCTAAACTGAAATTAGCAAATTCACCTGGAAACTAAACCAAAAGCAAAGCTGAATTTAAAAAACAAGGAAGTAGAAAAAATCAAAACTAATAAGAAAAAAAACCCAAATGTATAATAAGTGCTGATTACACTCTTATTCTCTACATCTCATGTGACTACATACCCAAAGAAGCCTTTGAGGAATGTGACATAAATGAGCGGAGCGAAGGCAGAGAAGTACAGGAACGTTGTGACATCCACACAGCTGGTTCACAAGAGAAAGAGCAAACCATCTCAGTAAGCTTATTCAGCTCTCAGCTTCACAAAAAGCATAACCAACAGATTGCTGCCTGACTATTATGTTCAGATTCGCCCGTATAAACTCCACTGAACTTTGGTGGACCCAGCAAAACAGTGAGTCATCCCAGTGGGTGCAACTCAGCCAACAAAATTAAAATACTAAGAGGTTTTAAAACAGGCAGCCAGCTCCATATCAAGGGCATTTTCTAATAGGCTTACAAAGCATTAGAGCCACAGCTGCTCTGAATGCAGCTATTGTTTCTTCTTAGAAGCATAAAATTAAATATGAGGCTTATTTTACTTATTTTAATCACCAAAAAAAATCTAAATTGGCTTTATAGCTATATAATGTATTTTTGATGTAATATAAGCAAATATGCTTCAGAATACTGACCATAGTCCCTCTATGACTTCAGCACACAACAGAGCACTGCCGAGGCCCTGAACGAGGTTCAGCAATGACAGGATGGCAGCATAGACGTAGAAACTCCTCTTAGCTGGAGAAAGGAAGCCAAACAGAGATCAATCAGGGCTTTGCAGGTAAATTTAATATGTTAAATACCAAGTTTGGCTTTAACGATATTTGAGTAAGAAAAGTGTCCCCCCCACCCCTCTCTTTCAGTCTTTATAGTCTGTTAATTTTCACTTGATGAAAAAACAAAAAACAAAACCAGTGGGACATGCGAAAGTTTGACTATAATTAAGATACTTTTACTGCCCTTTATGTCAGGAAACTTGAGCCATCAAAATGATCTATGCTCTCTCGTTGCCGCCCCCTACTGGCCTCTACTGTGGATAATGACTCACTATAAATAAGACCCTTTATGGAACTTCGCTGATAAATCCCCCAACTATTCTAACTATATAGCAAAGGTCAACAACAATGGCTCTTCTGATCAACTGTGTGAGGATGTGAAAATGAAGACAATGACACAAACGCAGCAGGGGAAATACAACTGCGTGAGGTAAGTATAGATGTGGTTTTAAAAAGTTAACTCTAAAAGACAAGACACGACTTTATGTGGCCAATTAGGTCAAAAATACTTCTGCTATTGAAAAACTAACATTTTTTTTTTTATCATATCAAAAGTTAGGAGCAATTCTACTTCTCCAATCTTAACTTTGTTGTTTAATGCAATTTAACTTTTAACTCACATGGCAGAGATATCCTTTCTCTTATTGGAGTTTTTGGTAAGATCACAATCAAAGAGTACACCTATTTAAAAAAAGACAAATATGAGATAACAGGCTGATCATTTATGGTAAAGGATCTTTTTGCTCATGCTGCCATTATAATGGAGTTACTGACCAGAAAGAAAAAGCAGGAGCTTGCCAGCCAGAAGTGCCGGCCCCCGTGACCATAGATGTTGAAGTCCTCCGCTGACAGATGACTGTCAGGATACAGTATCTCTAGCGTGCCCTGAGACAATGTATTATTCAGTTCATCTGCATGCAGAATTTCCTGCCACAATATGTCATGATGGTAATCATTTGAAACTATATTTAACCTCCCATCTGCCATTACCTGTGTGACTGAGTACGCCAGAGCCAACACAGCAGTAATAGCCAGCACACGCTTTATGCTGGATTTGCTCTCCAGGTGGCCTAATGAACAGAGGAAGAATCATGCTTAACAGGAAAACAGCTGCATTAAATTAATTGCACTTAGCACTGAAAAGAAAATTTAAAAAAAAACAAAAAAACATATTAAACATATTTGTCATGTAAAAAGCTAGAAACATTACACATCTAAAAATAAAATGTATGGTAAATGAGAACTGAAACCAACATGACAAACTCACCAAAAGCCAGTCCCAAGATGATGACGCTGAGCTCAATAGCCAGCAAGAAAAAACGAGTGATTTCCCAGAGCACCTAAAGAGAAAAGAAATCTTTAGGAGGAATTCCTGTTGTTAAGGAGATCAGCTGTGTATTAACACGTGTTAAGTCGAAGTGCATAACTTTAAAGGTCAGCAGACACACCATTATGTTATATATTCATTCATTCTTTTTTGGTAAATTTAATACTTTAGCCCTGATAATGTGCAATGGAAATAACAGGTCCATCTCTCTAAGCTCCATAGTGATCTGCCTGGTATGTGTGGAATGAAGCTACGCCTTTTCTTTTAAACATGAAAGGTCAAAAACTTTTTTGGACACTTAATAAAAAGATATCTCTTGCAGGATATTGTCCCTGTCATTTTAGTACAAGTCAAATATTTATACTGACAGAAACCCAAACTGTTTTGTACACAAGAGACTTCGAAAAGGCATACATTTCAGTCTCTTATAAGCCTATAATTAAAAGACGTTTTAACAAATTCCAGGTATGCTCCCATTTGTACATTGCAGTACCATTAGGAATGGGAAGACACATATTAAATTGAAACAGTAGATAATAACTTGAAATTCAGCTCTGTTTTACACCTTTTTCTGAAAACAAACTGACACCGTAACAGACTCGATCGTTTTGGGCGTGGCGTGGCTACGACCAAACGGGTGTCATTTCTATCACAGATTATAATTTTACTTTAAATTACAACTTGTAGCCATAAACCTGTAAAGTTTTACTTGTGGATCATGCACTTGCTTACTTTGTCTACAATGGTGGCAGCACTGGATGCACTGACAGTCATGGACACTATAGCCCGGGTAATTCCAACTGCTGCAACAACAAAAACCTAAGAACCACAGCACACAACACGTTAGACTACATGATATAGTCTGTCAACATAACATGGTCATAATAAAAATCATATACTGGTGGAAAATTAGGCCAAAGTACAGCTGATAACAATCCTGTACTCAACCACACTATTGACAACAGTTCCTTTATTGCTTTGCCAGGCTGAGGTAAGGTGTATTAATATACGGTTTGACAAATAGATCAATCTTTTACATCTTAAATGCTTTGGTATACCAGTTCAAAGAGGAAAAAGCACATCCACTGATTGTACAGTTTGTGTCCTACCAGCAAGTAAAAAGTGACGAAGATGGGGCTAGAGGTGAGGCGGATCTTTGCCCTGGCTGAGGGCAGCTTCCACATCAGGAATACAAAGAAGGCCACATTAGGCACGAGCAATAAAATGTCCCAGAACCGCACCCTGAAGCAGACAGGTGAATGTGAAGGGTAAATGAAGGGATTAAGTCCTTCAGCAAAGAGTGCGTATCTATAAACATTTTTGATAATCTGGTAAATTTCTACTTTGAACAGTCTCTGTTTTGCACTTATAGTAACAGTAGTTTCAACAGTAATTTTGCACAATCAACTGATTACCTGGATTCTCCAATGTCCTCATACAGAACTTGTAGGCATTTGTGAGGCTTGGTGATGTTGTTTTGGGTATCAGGTTGCCAGGTCGAGAATGCTGTTGTGTTTCCCAGTGGCGTAGGTGAAACACTGCCATTGTCCTGAGAAAAACTAACCACAGTAGTCACTGTGGCTAGCATGGTGTCAGAGCCTGAGGGAAGACATATCTGATTAAGTCAAATAATATTTTAAACACGGTTAGTCATTTTGAAATATGTAAGAACTTTACTGTAGGGGTGCTGCAGGTACTGAAGGGGTCTGCTTTAGCTACATACAAGATTGCTGTATCCTCCTTTAAAGAATTTATAGTTGGTCTTCTAGATAAAGCTATATACACGGGAACACTTATTTAAAAAGTAGTGCAGTCGATGCATCAAGAAATCACAGCTCATGTACTTGAACGTTACATGATGAGAAACTCGACATGCAGTGTTCAGTGCCAAGCAGTAACACTAATCTCGTTAACATTTACTTGACGCCTACTCAACAACTGGACAAGAGACAAGTTACAGTAGCCTTCCAAACTTGTCCACAGCTTACAAAAATACCAGGGGCTAAGACTAACATACGTACATTTTTGCTAGAGTCAGCTAAAGTTGAAAATGGGCAGGAATCATGTCGCAGCAGGACTTCTGCGTATTATTTATCGGAATACTTTCAGTTAGGGAAGGGGAATTTCAGACGTTAGCTAAGCCGCTAAGCTCGTTAGCTCCCGTCGGAATTTGTGTTGTTTATTAAACGAAACTACTCGCTCATTCCTCAGAAACAAATTCGTCAATGACGATAGTACTCATGGTACATGCGGCTTGTTTATGTAACATAAAGTACCAGAGATTAAAAGCCGATGGACTAGCGTTAGCAACAAAACAAACTGGTGGCAGTGTACTGACGCCGACACAGCGTGGAGCATGAAATAGTAAATATTAGCATCTTACCTTTTCAGAAGACTCGGAATTAAGGATATAACTGCTGTAAAATATATTATTCAATAATGTAATTCAAGCACATGTGTTGTCATACACATAGTAATCGACCGACACACTGGTCTCCAACAGGGGACATAGCTATGCCAGATACTTTCGTTAACAAATTTCCCGTCGGGTCAGCTGACACTCTCACCCACCAAACAGAATGAGCAAGTCTCGCGAGATGTCATACTTATTAATGAAATGGATGTGGTAGTAGGGAGGTTTTGTTTACTTAATACTTAAGCAAGTAAAACACAAAGCACAAAAGACTGATCTCTCACAAATATGTAAAATAGCGTGTATGGTTGTGAAGACTAATTGTATAATGATAATATATTATGAAACAGAGGCCCTGGGGATTTTGTAAGGAGTTTATTTATCAGTTAAAGTAGAAAAACATCTTTAAAATTACATCTTTATTTTAAAGTGTTCTTCCTTGTTTACATTATATTAGGAGTGCATTATGCTGGAGTAATAAAAAAAATATTTATCCACATTCCCCTCTGAACTCTGCATGTCTGCGCTAGTCTTTCAGTCATTCAGCAAGTATTTCACTCATATTAACAACTTTATGTTGATGCCAAATTGAGAAGCATCCCTCCGTCATTATGTAAAGCCTCTAGTACAAGGCAAAACTGTTTTATTGTACAAGTCTTAACTTAAATTATTTACTATTTTTTTCTATGCACAGTTTGTTAAATTGTGGTTACAATTATGAATAAATTGTGACACGGCCTTTTGGGTGACCTGACATCATCCTGTAGGCCAGGTGCACTGGTTCAGTTAAGTTAGCTTTAAATGTATAAATGTGAGTCTTTCCACTGGTAGGGCTAACATTGTAGAAGCTCAGCCTGTGGGTCTTGAAGCTCAGCTTGATCTCAAGTCTGCGTGACACTGTGGTCCTCTTCAAAGGCACACTGTGACTTTGCTCGAAGGCAGTCAGAAGGTTGTTGAACCACATCAGACACCAAGAGCTTCGACTGCTTTCCAGAGCAGATGGCACCCCGCTGCGTTCTAGTTTCCCACTGTAGCACACGCCAATGATCCAAGGTGACCCCTCCAGCTCCACCTCCCAGCAATGATCACCTTCAGAGAAGCTTTGGTTGCTGAGGACCTGGAAGAAGCTGGCGAACCTCTTAGGAGAGGACGGGTAGTTTTGTTTGGCAGCACTAAATGTGGCCGTTTTCAAGTCCTCTGAGAGAACAAGGTTAGGGTGGACTGTTTCTGGATCAAAGGTGATCTCAGAAGGGTTGAGGGTGTTTCGAAGAGAGCGCTGAATCTCTCCGAGTCTTTCCCTCAGCTCAGCATTCATGTCTTCCACCTTGGGACAAGCCTGTGCAAGGTTGACTTTTACCTTAACAAGCTCTTCCTCTTCTCCCACTTGTTTTGAAATCAAATCTGCAATTTGTGGTTGCAAACGTTGGAGCTCTTCACTAAATGTTGCCCCATCGTCTTCTTTCAAAAGGGATTCAGCTGTTTGCAAAGCCTGCCTCAGCTGCTCGGTCAGCTCAGAGGCCTGACTGACCCGAGAGCATATGATGGCCTCAGGTAGACCTAACTGTTCTTCAATCATCTGTGTCACTCCCTCGATGTAGTTCTGCGACAGCTCCTTTATCTTCTCTAACAGGCCGGATGCTTTCTCTCTCAGCCGACCACTAGCAGTGGTCACCTCTAACTCCAACTCCTTTTCTTTCTTAAGGATACCCTCTGCCATCTCTAACTTGACGTTCAGCTCAGTCACTTGCGACGCCAGTTTAAACTTTGGTTCATCCAGTTCCATTTTGCCTCTGCCACCACCTTTTTCCTGATCCATTGAAAAGGGATGCTCTGTGGATCCAGACCCAATTCGAAACCCATCCTTTGCTTTGCATTCTTCGCTCTCCTCTTGGAGCTCTCCAGCTTTTTCTTGCACTTGGTGATATTTGGCTTCAGATTCCTCTGTCATAGAGCTATGATCGCTCTCGACTGTTACATAGCTGCCATCAGCAGGGTTTCCAGGGGGGAGGACTTTCCCAGCAGTGGCTTTGTAGGTTTCTACAATACTACGCATTTTGAAGTTCTTCACGAGGGCATCGGATCCCTGGTACTCAGAATGACACTCGGGGCAGTTGTGATGGTCAAGGCCTTCTGCCATGGTCTCAAGACAGGCAAAGCAGTAGAAATGACCGCAAGGAAGAGAAACTGGGTCAGAGAATAGTTGCAGGCAAATGGGACATGTAAGCTCCAAAGCCAAAGCCTCTTCATTCTCACTCTCAGACATGATGACAGGTGCTGAAAAAAAAGACAACCTGGGGTAAACATTTGCAATGGTAAGTAATTCACAATACACAATTAATGTAATTAAAAAGGGCTTCCATTCTACACTAATTATTATGAATGAATGCATATATGACTACATGTATGAATCACAGATCAATTTTCAATACTTTTTACTATGTAAAAGTATTGATTTTACATATGCAAGTTAAAACAACAATGGGAAAGAAAAATACATTATTATAAGAGATTCTGGAGTAGCACTGCATATCTCTGAAGGCACCATTAATGATGATTGGCATTACAGATGATTCGGAACAATATATGCTGCCAGAAAGAAGGCGTGCTGATGTCAGCAAGGCATTGCCATGACACTTTGTGCGTGTATTACAGCAGTATGTTACTAAACTGGTTTGGCAGCGGTCCAGACCTAATGCAAACACAGTAGAAAGAAAGAAAAAAATGCTGACAGCGATTAAATACCAAGCTCTTTAGCTTCTGTCTTCTTAATGACCAAACTGCAAACCAACCAAGTTTTACATTTGTTTGTTTTGTTTGAGCATTGAAATGAAGTGTATTTCACCTGGCAGAGGAGAAAAACAACTATTACAACAAAACACAGGGGAAAGGACACCAGTGAGGACTTGCTGATGTGGGTAGACGTAATTTGGCCATGACCTCGACAGTATTGATAGATTTACAGTTAGAATCACTATCAGTAAAATATATGTGCAACCGTAACATTGATTTGCAGCTCTGTTACTTCTATCCCGGCTACGTTTTTGTCATTATCTAATAACAAATATTTATTTTCTCGGCTTCCAAAAGGTTTAATCTGGTTTAATTTTCATGGTCTGGGGGTTGGATGCATAATGTATTTGAGCGATATCGACTTCTTTTCTAGATAGGGTTGATAAGCTGAAAACAGCAAACACATTATGGAAACAGACGGACAAACCACGGTTTTTTGTTTGTTTTTTTTAGTTTTCTGAAATGCAATAAATACAATAAAAATGATAATTAGATATTTTCCCATAACTGGTAACGTCTACATTGTTCCCCGTGTCTCACATATTTTCTTGCAGTAGTAAAATCCGGAAGTTACACCAGTGACTAAGCACAACAACTGAAGAGTTGTAGTGCATTGAAAACAAAATAAGACCATATGTCAGCATCGTCACAGGATGCCTTTCACATGATACCTGCTGTAAATGAAAACTTGCAGTCATGGCCATAAAAGGGGAAACGGAAAGATCTACGAGTAACTGGTAAGAAGACTGTTAACCTGTTGGTTAAGTTTCGCTTTCCTGAGAACAGGACGCACACAAGCGGAATCCAAAGGTCACTTTCCTTCACATGTACGATGAACGTTTTCCTGCTAGGGTGGGAACAAAAGATGAGCTCACTTAATTCGGCTTTGTTTTCTTATTAAATCGCACATTGCACGATTGCTCTTCAAAAGCCTCTCAAGCCCCAAATTTCTGGGGCATCGTGTAAAGCGTAAACACTTATTTAGAAACATTTAATTATTATTATTATTATTTTAAAACATACCATCCAGCTTTAAAGACTTACCTGAAGGAACCGTAATTTTTTGTGTTGCTTCTTCCGTGTCAGGTGCGTCAACAAAACGCCCTGCGCAGAGGTCCGCTGTAACCCTGGTAGCCTTCAGCAAACACTGACGCCGTCACCTACCCACGTGGAGCTAATAAAACTGCAGCTACCAATGGAATTTGTTAGCTCTTTATTCGATTACTTTGTATTGCATTTTATTGTATTACAGATGTTAATGCACATTTTAAAAAAAATCCCACCTGGCAATTTAACCTCACTCTTGCAATAATTAATCTTTTAAACTGAAGTCAAGCATATCATTAAAAACAAATGACGACATGCGTATTTCTGCATACTTGGTCTAAACAGTAACAGCCGTATCCTCAGCTTCAATGCATTGCCACACAGTTTGAGGACAAAAGATGTGCAAGAAAATACAAAAAAATAAACACAACAGTGTCATCACAAAGTGGAACAGCTGCCTGCTCAACTGAAATGTAATTCGCTGTAGGTCTGAGGCACTCTCACTCATGTAGTGTACAAACTGTAATCTGCTTGCTTACTTTATATTTAGACTTGACAAAGTGGTAGTATTCTATTACAGCTTTCCATTCAAGGGGGTTTGCATTCACCCGTGTCAACTTTAACTTAAAAACACTCCATTAACAGTCACTGCAGATCAGGCAATACCTCACGAGCTACATCCAAATGAATGGAAACCACCTCTAAAGTAAAGCATTTTAAACATGTGTTGAATATATATTTGGTTTCTGAGCACATGTAGCTGCAATCTACACCCAAACACTCAAATCCATAAGACATTTTCAGCAGCACACAGTCATAAATTCTCTACAATCTTCTTAGAATAAAGGACAACACATTTAATTTAATGTTTTGGAGGGTTTAGGCATCACACATCTAATAAAGTTCAGTTTTATATCTGTACAGGTTCATAGCTGATGTCTGAGTTGTTGGGCCAATAGCTAAATATTATATTTTTGTGCTGCTGTAACACTGGTACACAGTAACAACAAGTTCAAAACAGTTCAAGGCATATGTTTTCCTGTTGTGGCATATTGATTGTAGTATAATACACAAACAGCAAAATATAACAGACACAGTCAGCAGTGCATTGATTGGGCTCCGCCTTTGAGTGCAGCAGAAGAAGAGAGAGCGGTCTCTTTATGTTTCAGTTTATTCAGTGGCTCATACACAGGCACTCCAGTTAACAAAGGCAACAGTCACTCAAGCCGGGAAAAACCTGGGAATATATGTGCTTGCCTTAGCTTGTGTATGTTTTGTGTGCGGGTTTGGCACTGCGTGTCTACAGTAGTGCATCCAGGTCCAGCTCTGGTAGAGGCTCCTTCCAATAGGAAAAACTACTGTAGTCAGGACAGTCAAGAACAGAGGATGTTCTGCCCTCAGCAGAAAGCAAAGGGAAGAAATGCTCCACCAACTCACTGAGGTGGCTGTACCTGCAAAACATGAAGGATTATAAAAACACAAATGAGAACACCATTAATATTTATATATGGAAGGTGAGGGGTCTAAAAAAAAATGTCCACATTAAAGATTACAGGCATGTTCTGAAAGCTGTGCTCCTGCGTGGAGAATTATCGTGTTAGTCATTTAAACTTCAATTATAGGTTTAAAAAAATATATAACATCTTAAATTGTTGATATTTCTTTTTTTTTTAAACAAGAGTGCTTAAAATCAGCTGTAATGTAAAATCAGATGTGTACTCCTTGTCATAAGCCAGAGAAATATCATCAGATGCATCATAACTCTAGTTCTTAAGCAGTCCATGGAAGAAGAGAGTATGTACTGAGAAAACTATCACACCGAAAGAGCAAAAAAATTGAAAAATAATTTAAGAAATGCCAAAGGATTTTTAACCACTGGACATCAATCCACAGATGGGTTATAACAACAAACCCAGATCACTGCTATACACAGATGTTTGGTTTTATTTACTTTTTAGCCTGTATTTTTTAGCCTTGTTCTTTTTAGTTTAAGCTCCTCATCCCCTAAAGAGCATAAACTATGCTTTTTAACTATTGCTTGATTTGTATGGTCTAATAAAACATGTGTAAAGTGTCCTATATCTACACATTTTGTTTCCCTTTTAAAAAGAAAACAGTATTGCTTTTCAGCAATGTAATTTCCCATCACTTGTCTCCTGCATACTTACGAAGACTTGTTGCCTTTAGTCTTCTCCTGGATGAGCTCTCCTTTTGGGTTGACGGTAAATATCCTGGTTTCAGGCACTCCAACCTGCTTATAGGCATATGCATCCTGTAAAAGTCCAGGCAGCAACAGACAGGAGTTTCAGGTTAATCTTCTCTTAACCTCTGCAGCATTTATGTTCCCCAAACTGTGCCATTGGAGCACAAATCAATAATTATAAATCATTATCCAATGTTTTATTCATTTCCACAAGCAACACTTTATTACTATATTTCTCATAATTTAACTCTACATGTGTTGCAATGATATATAAACACAGTCTTGTGCCAGGGGTTAAAATAACTGCCAGACAAACAGCTTAATACCTGGGAAACTTCAAATAAATGGAAAACTTCAAATACACTTGATGGTTCGATGCACAGCTGTGGTAAAAGCAGCCCCGTAGCATTGCTTACATTAGTCCTGTTGCCGAAAGCTGCGTAGAAAGGCTGTCTGTGTGGGCTGAACAAGTCCCTGATGTCACCGAGGCAGGCGACTTTAAAGACCTCCGGCTTCTTCTCAATCACCTCTCTGCACACATGGTTTACAGTTAACTCATTCACTGCCAGCCATTGGCAGTGAATGAGTTAAACCCATTGACTCATTCACTGCCATTGACGGCTATAGACGTCAATGGCAGTGAATGAGTTAAAATACACATCTGTTCAACTGATTGTCCCTTTCGTACATTTTTTGTCTTTGGCAATAGCTGAGCATTGGCAATTTGGCCACTAGGGGTCAGCAGTACATTAAAATACAATTTTATTTTCATTTTTAAACAGCTTCATGCTACATCTCTTTTCTGTTTAACAGTTCAGTACGAATATGTGGTACCTGTGCAGTGCTGAAAAAAGGCTGCTGGGAGCCAGCAGTACGGGGCCCTTGGGCAGGACGGTACCTTTGTCATTGACCCACTGCAGATAGTCTTTGGTAATAGCAGCCATACCTATAGCTCGTGCTGAACAATACAGGAACTTGTAGCCATTTCTGCAAAGAAAGCGACAGTGATATTAATTTTTCACTTGAATGTGGGAACAATTTATCTACAGTGGTTAAAAATGTATTAGACTACAAGGCAATGTAAGGTTCATGTCACAGCTGCCCTATATTAACCTTATTGGTAATCTCCAAAATTATTTTTGTACGTTTCTGTAATGTTTAAACTACAGGTACGATATTAAATATCATAATATTCAATTTAACATACTCGTGTATTTTGTGATAGAGTTTGGCGATGCCTTTGTGCGTCCAGTCTTTTCCAAACTGAGGTAGGATATGACCGAGAGCGTCAGACCTGCAGGAGACCAAAAGAGAAGACTCAAAATGCAAAAGAATGAGGCTGATTAAAAAAAGAAAAACAGACAGATGGAGTCTGCTGTAAATCTTTCTGGGGAATAGTGTATATTAATTTGTGCCCATAGCTGTTTGTTAATCTAAGACACTATAATTTTGCATGAAATCGTGTTTGTTCTTACTTGGTGATGGTGCCGTCTATGTCAGATATGATCACACGATCGTCCCAGTTCCACAGGTAGATAGCAGCCTCACAGCGACAGGTGCCCTGGTATTGTGTGGTCACACTGAACACCACCTTGTTAGCTCCTTCATGCAAGTTTAAATGCTCCTGGGTATGGGGAGGACAGTTAAATACATCCTAACATAAACTGATTGTGATACATAAGAATTTATCGAGGTGCATGAACATTTGTGCAAATTTATCTCCTACTATTTGTTTAGACGTCAGACGTAATGATTTGCGGTACATCTGGCTGATAGACTGAGCCGTGTTGAGGGTTTCTGTTGAAAGACTGGAAGAAATGACAGCTGTTCGCCCAAGGCCCGCTGCCTCATCACTGTCCACATCATCCAATGTCGCTCTGAAGAAACAATATTAAAATGTCGTGTCTAATTTGTTTGGCAATGGACTGTTTGCGAAGAGTTGGAGGCTGTTTTACAGACAACGACCCTTTGACTGCTTTGAGTCTATAAAAATGTTAAAAACTAGAGAACATGTACTGAAGCTTTGGATAGCTGTCAGCCACATTTAACATTTAACAACACAAAGAAAAAGCACTCGTCTTGTTGCTACAGTTTATAGATGGTTCTTTTAAAATTTGTGACTTGAGAATAAAATCTGATACTAGAAAGAGAAGGCCACAGAAGACAAAAACATTTTTTATGCCAAGCACAACAAAGACAACTCTGGAAGATATTTTTGCAACAATGATAGTTACTGTAATTAAAGGTGTCTTACTTTACTGTGGAAGAAACACTTGCCAGTGGCTCCTCTCGCTCCTCCTTTGAGTTTTTCTGCTGGGAAAAACAAAACAAACAAACCAACCAACATTGGCATCATTTTATCCGAGCTGATGTTGGCTGAAAAGGCTGCGTCCTCACAAGATATTATGTTTAATTTCTGCAGGTCCAGTGTGTTTTCTTCTGGGTACACTGTCAAAACCTAATAAATAACGACTGTGCTGAGTTCCTGAGCATCTACCTGGCTGCTGTCCATGTCTCTCCTTCTCCAGGAAAACCACCAGCGTCCAGATTTTTTGGGCATCTTGTCTTTCACCAGTCGCTCTATTGTACTCTATGGGGAAAAAAAGACAACAAATATATTCCCCCTGTTGTGATTATCTTTTTATAAATAAAATATAAAAATTGTACCAGAATATAAAGGAAGCTTCTTTAGGTAACATTTTTGTGGTTTAGTTTTAATAGAATAAAATACCTTTGGTAGGTTTTTCTGAAAGGACATCATTGACAAAACCATTGGAGCAGCCACTGCCCAGTTGTAATAGCTGTGAGAAAAGAAAGAAAAACAGCTAATGAAGAGTCATGGATATAAACCTGTTGGAGTAATAACATAGTGGTGACTTTAGAAATACATTATTATATACTTTTTAGAATCATACTTGGAGTTTATGCAGATGACAAGACTTGGATCCTCAATGATTCCTGGATTCTTGGCAAAATCCTGATATGTCACAAGGTGCTCCATAAACTTTTCTGAAGTAAGAAGGAATGCAGGAAATACTTTAACTTCAGCGGCAGACACTCTGCAGGCATCAGCAGCAGTTTAACCACACTCACCTTTCGTGATCTTGCTGGTGTTGCCTTCTCGTCCGCAAAGGGACATGCTGACGTCCATGTTGTAGGAGGTGTTATCTGACAGATACTCGGTGCCACTGTCCATTGCCCCACTACCCACTGACTGAGGCGACTGGCTTCCTGAACGGGAGCCCTGCTCTGCCCCGTTCTGAAACGCTCCCTCTCCCTCACTTCAGGAAACACAGGGATTTTAGGTAATTTAACTACACCTAATCAATACTCGAGCACAACTGCTGGATGATTGTATGTTCTTTCAATTTCAAACATTAGTTTATCATTTTCAATGATGAAGATTGGAACAGCGAGCTCAGTTAAAATAACTAAGTAACCTTAATGTGACATCTCACCTTTTGGGGAAATAACGTGCGGCCACCTCCGGGTCCAGCGTGGTCAGATCATCCAGGTAAATATCTGTTGGTCCTAGGTGGTGATTACGTTTACCTGTGACCAGTTGATACATTAACACTGATACACTGTAGACTGAGTACAAAATGAGGATGGAGTAATACCTAAAACAGCAGGAATGCTTAAAGAAAGGCTTCACCTTTTATCTTATCCTGTTGCTCTGCTTTAGAAGATGCTGCCGATGCCTCTGCAGCGGGCAGGCTGACCCCAGTATCTGTCGCTCCTGCTGACCCCTCACTCCCTCTGGGTTCACCGTTCTCTTCCCCTCCCTCAGAGAAAGGATCGATTCCACTGTCACCCTCATTCACAGGAGGGCTACTGCTGTAACTCTGCTCACTTTGGTCAGGTAACGCTCCCTGATGTTGTGCATTAGAGGATTTTGGATTACTTGGACTTGTTTCTAGGTCCGTGTGGTCTTTAATGAGTTGTTTTTGTGCATTGCTTGGTGTGGCCGCTTTGACCACACTACTTTCATTTTCAGGGCTAACTGGGCTAACAACAGTCAGTGTGCTACCTTTGTTAGTAAGGGAATCGGTGCATTTACTGACTGAATTAGAAGACAAGTCTCTGTTGGGCTCCTGTTCCATTGCAGCCTCAGAAGCATGAGGCATATCCATCGATAAGGCACAAGACTTGAAGACGTCACTGGAGGCAGACATGGAAATGTGAGTGTTTTCTTTGGATAAAGCAATGGTTTGCTTGTTGCGTCCGTCTAAATCGAGCGCGTGAGTCAGAGGTTGCGGTTTCACCACAGTGACCCTGCCCACAGTCCCACAGCTAATCACAGGATCGTAGCTCATGTCAAAGGAGTCTTGTCTTTTAATGGCGCGGAAATGAAAATTGTCGGAAGAAGAACCACCCTGTGAATCCACAGCCGTCTTCTCTGGTTGACACAGCTACGAGAGGGAGAGCAGGATAAGAAATATGACACAGGCAGTCAGTAATGACAACACAGGTACGCAGAAGATAGTACACTTTTGCATGTGTAAGCATATGTTGCCCTACCGTGGGAAAGCCTCCCCAGTTCCACTGCATCTGAGGACCAGCTGACTCTTGAGTTTTAACCATGAGTTCAGAGTCGCTCTTAGGAGAAGACGAGCGACTGAAGAACACACTGCAGCAAAGTACAAAGACAGAGGAGAAGGATCATAATTGCAGAGACAGAAAAAAGTGATGATATAACAAGCCACTGATGCAAACAAATGAATATGATTAGTAAGTTAATAGACTTGTCTCACTTTTCTGAAGGTGACTGCTCTCCATCTGAATGTGGATGAGTCTCTCTGGTCTGGGTGGCCCCAGGATCCTCATTTGCCTCCTCAGACAATGAATAGTACACCGATTTACTTGAAAACACACACACACACACACACACACACACACACACACACACACACACACACACACACACACACACACACACACACACACACACACACTTAACATAAAATACTGTTTCATCTTAAACCATCATTACAGCTCCACTGTTGTTTTAGACAAATATTGGGCTACATTACTCCCTCGGGCCGCTTGCATTGACAGTTCTACTGAAATTCATCATCGCAGCTCTATGGAGTTTCCAGCTGCTTTGTGCTCATTATTTTGTTCTGGCAGGTTTGGTCCTGCACACAATGTTTAAAGATGGATGACACGTTTAAATTCCATATCAGGTTTAACAAAACATGCTAATGTCAAGCAACAATAAAACCTCCTTCAAGCATGCCGTCTTAAACCCACGATTAGAAACTTGCTACACAATGAATAATTGCATTTTTTTAACCTGTTTCGAGAGACAAAATAGAAACTACCAGATGCAGAATGAATCCATAGAGAAGAGAAGTGTTCAACAGTGATTTTGCCTCAAACAGTAAATTAACATTTAAGCTAATATGAGTCATCTTTCAGCTGAAGTTGGAGAAGTCTCTTTACCAAAAGAATCTCAAGGATTAACCTTTATAAGCCATAACCATAAGTTCTAACAGACTCAAATTTATATTTACAAAAAAAGGCATCTTAAAGAGTGAATTCTTCTGAAAGATATACCACATTTTATTTTATTTTTTTCTGATGACTTACCTGAGTTGCAATTTTGTGGCAAGCTCCTCTGAAGGAGTACAGTTTTGTTGAGCATGATCACTTTCTCTCTCATCCGATGAGGAGCTGACCTCTTCTTTGAGGTGAGATTCGGAGCGCATGCGTTTCCGCCGCCGTTTCTTCTTGCGGGAACAGGACCCGGTTAAGGAGGAGCCCTCAGTGGTCTCCTCCATTTCATCTAGGACCTCAAGAGGTATTGGCGAGGTGCACAGATGGGCTGGCACCTGAGACAGAAATAAATAAACAATCGAATAAACTTAAAATGAATATAAAAGACAGCAAACATAAAAAAAAAAAAACATAATTTGGCGGTCACCTCCATATTTTCATTTTCCTCCACAAAAAAAGCTTCTCCATTGTCACCCAGCTTCATGTGCAGATCCACAGATTCTCCATTTATCTCAATGTCCACCTATAGTCACAGTAAACAACGGGCTCATCACAGGGACAACAGGAAGTCAATCATGCTGAAATTGAAATGACACAAATATTCCAAAACACTAACAATTTTCTCCTTGGAGCGCAGCACGCCGAGCTTGCCGAAGCGGACGTGAAATGGGGAACACTGGAAAGACCCATCGGGCTGTCGCACTACGACGACATCAATCCCTCCTGTGAGGGTGGCGGGGTTGAGGCCGCGGTACAGCTCCTTTACCGTCACAAACACCGTCTCTGCTAGCTGGTTCACAATATTCATGGTTTGGGACTAACAAAAAGGAAAAAACAAAAAGGAAGAAGTGAGAACCAGGGAGACCATGTGTCACATCACACCAAAAAAATAAATAAAAAAGTGTCGACTCTGCAATTTGAATTGTCTGTGGTCTGCACTTTGACCCTTAATTCTTGTTTTGTTTAACATTTTCAGCAGCAAGTATAGCAGGCAAAAGCCAGTACAGTCATACGTCCTATAGGCATTAAAATAATTAAATGACAAAGATAAAATTCATATTCAACCTGTAATATATCATCCATATGCACATATGTTACATTGCTAGCTGATAAAAAACACGTAGTTAAATGTAAGTTAACTGTCGTAATTAACTGGGTAAAGTTTGCCAAGAAATGCCAAGGAGCGAAGACTGATTTTAGAGAAGCGACCGTCTGAGATGGGTTAAAAGGACACTTCCAAACAATTCCTATTCCATCATTCTTCAGTGTGAAAGATTATTCACAAGTGGAAAACAAAGAGAGTTGCCAGTCTTGCCAGAAGTGGGCATCCAAGGAAATCCCCCCAAAGGTCAGATCATGCAATGATCAGAGAAACTAAAAAAAACCCAATAGCTTCATTTTCATTTTCGCCACTTTCATTTCGGACTCTGCAGGGCTCTGTTAGCATGTTAAATATTAAGATTCATGACAGTACAGTTAGAAAAAGACTAAACAAGTATGAGTTGTTTGGAAGGGTTGCAAGAAGAAAGCCTCTTCTAGGCAAAAACAAACATGGCAGCACAAATTATGTTTGCAAAGTTGTATTTGAACAAGTGACAAAGCTTCTGGAACAATGTCCTTTGGACAGATTAGACCAAAGTGGAGATGTTTGCCTATAATGCACAGCACCATGTTTGGTGAAAACCAAACATAGCATATCAGCACAGACACCCTGACACCAACTGTCAACTGATTTTGGGCTTTCCTTGCAAACAGGATTTGGACACTTGGATTTGGATGACCATGAACTCCTCTGTGTACCAATATATTCCCATGTCAAATGAGCCCGAGCTCACCAAGAAATCTACAACAAAATGAAAAGAATCAATGGTGCAGTCAAAGCACAGAACTCAACCTGATGCTTAGGAGAGCGAAATTATTGCTGTAAAGAGGAGAGGGCCAAAACCTTTTCACAATGATGCGAGAAACTGATAAAGAACAGAAAATGATTACTTCAAGTCACTGGTACTAAACAGGGTTCAGTAAGCTACTGGATCATGGTGCATACGTAGCTTTACACACACTGCTTCTGCACTGCTGAATAAATAATGACACTGTGTTATATTTTATGTTTTGTTGTTGTTTATCTGAGGATGTATTTACCTCATTTTAAGCCCCAATAAAGACTTATATATTTCCCAAACCTTAGAACTGAAAGAGGGTTTACTTTCTTTTTATCATGACTGTAAGCAAATATCACGGTAACATTTCTATGTGTAGTCATGATGGTCACAAGTAAAAACCCATTATACGTGATTTAACAGGTTCTAACATATTTGAAAACAACAGGAAAGGAATCCAAACTTTGTCAAGATCTACTTAAACAGCTCTGACTTCGTTTCTGCCTCCATCAACATCGCTGTTTTGGGAAATTGGCTTCTGTGGGATCTGTAAACAGGACTTCTACCTGAATTGGTCTTACAAGCCCTAGTGATGTTAATACAGTACATCTTCAAAGAAAGACATCAAAGCCTGTTGACGTCTTTTTCCCCCTCGTTTTAATAGGTAATCCCTGAAGTGCCGTATTTGATCCTGTAGCAAAGTAATAACGTAATAAAACAAAGGGCAAAAGTCGCACTTGGGGAAAAAAAACTAAAGAAAATGCCTAGAGTTATCTAAGTTAATACAGCTTGTGATGCTTTAAATGTTAACTTAAAGTAAGAGAAATGGTCGAGATGTGTGAGGATCCATCCATAATATTATCAAAAATCCCCCCAAACAGACTTTTTCTATGATTTTAACACTAAGAAGCGAAAAAATAACAGACAAAAAAATCAACAGAACACCTATTTATCATGTAGCAAACCGCTACACCTGTCTATTACCCATCTAAATTTCACATTATGCTAATCTCATGTCTTACCCACAGAGAAGGATGCAGACGGCCCCTCAACACCAGGCTGTGTTTCCCGGATCTCCTGTCTGCCATACGGCACCGCAAGAATCACTTTTCCAACAGCAGAAACTAAGAAACTTTGTTAAGACACTTTACCTCCATGTCCACCTGAGCAACCTGTCAGCTATGATCCCCCAGAGTGCTCGCCTTTCTCTTGAGGTCGCTAACCGCCCCACATTTGTCAGGCTACATTATTTTAACTGTGCAGCTACAAAAGTGTGAACAGTCGATTAGAACTAGCTAAGTGGAATCAGAACCTCCGCTTCTACCACTAATCATCAGCGATGACAGCAATCAAGTCCTCTCAGTTCTGAAGTTGAAAGCAAAAATATGGCAATCTGTGAGAGAGTCCCAGTATATTCACTCACACTATTGCTTCCGCTATCTTATACAATTTTCACAAGCGCACACTAAAACACACACACTGAATTCATACTTCCCCACTAGCTGTGCACATGACAGCCAGACCAGCACTTTCTAAAAGGGTCGGACAGGCTATTCACAGACGCGTGGCATAAAACCGCTCACGCGCGTGAACTGCTCGGCCACACAGTTTCTGGGAATGACCACAGCTCTCTGGCCCATCAGAGATGAGGGCACTCTCCAGCAGCCATGCTCTGACAGCACTGGAAAGCCCTTCACAATCCTAGCTCACTTTGGAAGAACTCAAGCAAACGACTTGCAAATCTGAATGGAAAACCCTGCCTGTTCTCCCTATGGAGGGAAAGAGGTAGGCCTAAGGGAAAAAAAGATGACTCTCCACCGTATGAGAATGTGTTCTAATATGTGCTACGCCCATCTTTGCACATTTTGTTTTCTGGAGGGTAGGTTTTGTACAAGTTAATATCTCAAAACTGAAACTGCCATCACATAGAGAGGAAAAAGGTTAAAGGTGCTATACATGGGTCAAATACCTGATCTGCAATTCACAGTGCTTCTTATTCATTCATAAGCTTCCTATACTCATCCCTTAAGTGAAAGACTGTATATTTCAAAGAATCACTGTCGTTAATGCCTAATTACTGAGGAATAACTTACCTTTAAGTAAATGTCATCTATCATCACGACCACTGATTCCATTCACAGAAACTGTCATCAGTTCATAAAACCCCATGGTTAGTTTAATGTCTTAGTTTGTTTGTCCATCAGTCCAAAAATGCAGATTACTTACTTTAAAGTCAACAAATTCTCACACTTGCAAAACCACAGCCGTTCACAAATGATTTCATCAGTTTTCCATCAGTTTGTTCTTTCTTTTGCTTTTACTGACCTTTGCTACCTCTAAGGCGCAGACATCGAAGTTGCCTCACCCTATCGCACATTAGCCTAACACACGTGTCATCTTTTCTATTCAGCGTTGCATAAAAAAATGCTGTGAAAGATCCATTACGTCAGATTTTATGATTGCATAATATTAGCACCATCCGAGATTCGCTCAAATCAGTCACCCACGGGGAACATTAACATATTACGCAAATAGTTGAATGCTTTCGACCGCGAGTTACTTTTGTAAACCAACAAACGATTTTAAGGTTTGTATTACTGACTTGTGTATATATTTAGTTAGATGGAGGTACACCCCTAAGTCAAACAACTTCCGCAAAGGTGTCTGGTACAGTCCAGCCAATAGCCACTCAAACTATTGAGAAAACACGTTTCCTCACACTTCAAACGCGCTAAAAATAAAAGGACCTTACACGTACTCTTAGCCTTACTGTGAAGTACTTCACCCACCTTCACTTAACTTGACCGGGAATTTAGCGCTGAACCATCTTCAGGACTTATCTTGTGAAGCGATGTGTCTCAGTTTCACAGCACAAAACAGTTTTACAAACTCACTAAATAACTCTGCTCCACTGGCTGTTTGACATCTTCTTTGACAGCTACGTGTATTACAGAGGCTTCATTCCTTCTCACTTCTTTAGAAGTAAGGTTTTAAAGGCAGTAGCTTACCCTTCGTGTTGCCTTTTAGATTGACAAGCCATCCATCCATCCTTCTTCCTGCACAAGTGCGCCTGCGCATGCACGACCCCAAGCCAACAAACGGCCAATGAGAAAGCTGGAAAAGAAAACATGACCCGCCTCCAATTTTGAATAGTAAACAAAGGCATCAGCGTTGGATGTATTCGCTGGGGATTTCAGTTGTCAGTGTAATAATAAATGAACATTTATTGTATGTACAGTAATTTATCAAAGCGATGGAATCTGTAAATAGTCTTTTGTTATCTTGCTGCTTAATGGCAAACGTTGATTTTAGATATTGATTGACAAAAACTCGAAAATCAGTCTCACAAAGTGTCAAAGCCTTGGAAACTGCACAAATTTTGACCCGAATCCATTATGAAATGTTACGTTTATATAGTTAGTGATAATAAATCATCTGAGCAGTTGCAGGAAAAGGTCTAAAGCTATGTAGCCTAAATACTTCTCTTAAGGTTCACATAACTGCTACTTTCCTGAAGTTAAGGACCTGAAAAGTACAGGATTGAAAAGATTATGCCGGTAATATGTTTATATATATATATATATATAGATAGATAGATATACATATTTTTAAGCATATGCTGGGGATAATTTCCAACCCTCTACCGATAAGCAGCTAAGAAAAAGGACAGATGACTGTTTCAAAAGTTATATTTTAAGATAAACTACAATTAATTAATTAACTTTAATGTTTGTTATTGACATCTTCATAAATGTACAATGTGAATCAACACAATTCATACGTGGCTTTTTAACATTTCAGAGATCATGACTAGACTGGTCCAGCAGAGGACATCGATGGACCTGCACTGAGATTCATTAACCTGCCTCACTTTGCCTGAAATCATTCATATCTTCAAGCTTTACAATGATCAGTCTGTAATTTTTATCCTAAATACAGAAGTTAATACCTTATATACACAGATTAAAACTTAAAAGATTACAAAAACAAATGAAAGTAGATTATGTTATGTTGATAAATTCCCCAAAGTAGATAATACATGTAAATGCAGAATATTGTTATTTTAGTAACACTTGGTAGCACTACCCTACTAAGCCCCTTTTTGTATTATATTCCACTTTTTAAATAGCATTCTATTGTATTATATTTTGATTATTACTTTAATTTACTTTGGTTTTCTGAGCCCTTTAATTTTGTGTAATTTATAGATTATTGAACTATTTTGTTTGAGTTGTTTTGTAATTTATGGAGCTATTCTACTTCATTTTAAGTTTGGTTGTGCTTAATATTTTGTCTGCTGTTACTTTTATATTAGCCAATCTGATTGTATCACAGAACTTCATTTTCACTGCAACAACACTGAAAGGACAAACAATCCTTTAAAACTTTGAAATGTTAAACCCACATTAATCGAAAAAGCATAAAAATATAATGCATTATGCAACACCAAACAAGAAACAATAAGATGTTACACACAGACAAAATATATTTCTCTGACAACAACCTGATAGAAACTGACAAAAAGTGAGGAAAAGGGGTTGTCAGACTAGTCTTCATAGCAAGCATTGTTCATGGACAGGATGGGTAGGCGACCACAAAACAGACGTTGCCTTAATGACATCATTCAAGGTGTTTCTTTTGCAGTCAGGCCTCTGTGGTGACCAGCCACACTGCCTATTTAAGGAAACCCACGGTCTTGCGAAAGAAACACTCCTTTCCCAAACGGCTCTGCAACTGCTCACAACTCTCTTTCCTTGTGCTTCCACCGCTCCACCATGCAGAGCCTCTAAATGTTTAGGCCCTTTTCTCTAAATAAGGCAGCCTTATCGTAGTTCCTGTCATTTCTCCCTTTTCCCCCAAACATCCCGAGCAGCGTCTGTGGCAGTAGCAAGCTGTAGCCTGTGCATTCTTTTGCCTTGTATGGAGAAATGGCCTGGCCTGGGATGTCTTTGTGCAGGACAGGCCAGTCTCTCCATTGGCTCGGATAGAAAGGGGAGGGACCCACTGGGAGTCTGACTCTTTGAGCAAACTTTTCAGTGCCTGCTTCTCTTCCCACTGCTGTTTCGGGGCCAGACAAAAGGAGTTTGAAGTACTCCCAAACATTTCTACTTGAAGGAAAGGTGAGAATAAAAGCTGTTTTTAAGCCTGGATTGAACAAATAGACAATACATAGCTTTAGAGCTGTTGTTTGGTGGGCCACAAGTGAATTTGATGTGTAGATTTTTGGGTACAATGCTCATCTGTCAGTGGCGAGGGTGAAAGTGAGGATACAGTTACAGGGAGCTGCTGAAATGGGAAACAAGGAAGGAGCAGTAGGAAATTTTCATCCCTTGATAAAGACAGGGAGAAACTTGAAGATGTTATTTATCTCAGAGTCTGAATTTGTGCATAAACTGTATGGATGTGTGCTTACTTCCATGTCATCACCAAGGCACATTAAACAGGGGAATTTCTGAATGCAGCTGACCCGTTTAGAGCCGTGTCATTCACACTGTCTTACACACACACACACACTCCTCTGATGATGTCTTTTTATAGGCGATGAGATTTCTCTTCACTCTGTTTGCTTTTGGAATTCCTGACCGTTGGCCTCTTGGTCTGCGCTTCAGTAATATTGACCTGCACGACCTGATGTAAGGCTGTGGGATGACAGCCTGAATGTTTGATGATAGCAGAGTGTGAGCGTGGGTGTCTGTCCTCGTTGGCCAGAGGGACAGAGAAGCTTTGTCACTCCTCGGTGGATAAAAGGGTCCATGGAGGAGCCGAGGCAGCCGGAGAACAAATACAATTGTTAACACAAGCTGAGCTGAGGCACGTCAGCCAAACGCTTACGTTGCTGTCAAAAATACTTGTTTTTTCAGCTTCTTTATGAATCATTGTTGATTCACTCTGTGGAGAATGCGGGAGTTTTTAGCTGTTGCTACAGCACCAGATACAGAGGGACTTGAAACCAGGTTCTGTCTTATTGCAGCTTAAAAATGTGAGCTATGACATAATCTCACTCTCACAGAGTCTGTCAGAAGTTTACATGGATCTCATTTCAAAGCGATATCGATGTAGAGATACATACCAGTGAGCCTCTCTCATTACACTGCAAGAATTCTATCAGTGAGGCCAAACAAGACTCCACAATACAGATAACGAATTTCCACTACATACCTCACATTGGACTGTTTACGCTTGAGCCACTTCATTTGAGACTTAAGCAAAGTGTCTGCATAATCCAAGCGTTTTGTGTTGTGTGAGGACTTTACCATCTAGGCAGGAGGGAGACGCTGTAATCAGGCGGAGGAATTCCTCTGTTCCTGAAACCATCAAGTAGAGCTATACACTGTTTTGTTTCCAGCTTCCTCAACGACTGAGAGATGGAGAATGGGAAGGCTTTGGGCCAATTGCACACCTTCCAGATTGCTTCATTTTTCTGGCACACAATGGGACTGAACCAGCCAAACAGTAGCCAAATGAAAGGAAGGATTAATCCAACACGTGTCTGTGATGAAAGAGGGAATGAGAGTGTGTGTGTCTCTGCTTCACTTGGCACACAGTTGTATAAACACCCTTCCTGTACCATTTTTAGCGGGAACCCAAGCATGCAGATCCATATCTGGATTTTTATGTCTTTATGTAAATGTTAGCCATTTGGAAACTTGGGGCAGAGCCTAGGTCGGACATCCTGATTTGCATTGGCAATAAAAATTCAAATTCTATCACAGTGCATTCATCTGTATAGAAATCAACACAAGAAGAACCTTTTTATATTTAGTTTTAAAAAGATAAAGGACCAGTTAGATAGGCAAACCTGTCTTCACATGCTTTTCGGTGAAGCCTTTTATGAATCATGCTGGCAAAATGCACAGGAGACGCAGAAATTTAAGACTAGCCCAGCCCTTTAAATACGATGACACTGTTACAGAGGCATTACCTTTTGTGAAAATGGAGCAGTGAAGAATGCACGTAGCCATTAAAGCATGCAATTAAATAAAGGGATTATAGTTCATTTTGTCTCAAAAACAAAAAACCAAACAAACACTGAATTGTGTTCACCTTTTCTGCACAGAGTTGTTAAGTACACACATTTAAACCAATGCTAAAGCAGTTTGGCCAACTTATCGACAGATTCATGTGAGGAGAAACTAAAAAAAGCTTTTCATATTATCTGAGCAGTTAAACAAAACTTGCTGTCTGCTGTGGAAATATGCACAGCCTACTGTATTTTTTTATTTATTTATTTATTTATTTTTGATGACTGAGAGCCGATATAGAGAACCAGCACATGCTGAAAGAACAAACAGTGTGTCTGTGCGTTGCTGATTGACCGTTACTGTACTGCTTTTCTATTTTCGTAATCATTGTTAGGTAGCATTTCTTGACACAAGATGTATTAGTCAGTGTTTGGGAAGTTTATTCTAGTATGATGTCTAGAACAGAAGAGTTGAAAATAAACAGAAATGCTCCCTTGCTATTGTTCTAATCACTCTAATAGAATCACATGACGCTGATGAAGAAAAGACGCGATGCTACATTCTGTCTGTTTTCTCAGGCTGCACAAGTTGCAATGAGCTGTCACTGACTCACTCTTGTATTTCACATCCTGTGATGAAACGTGTCTAATCTTATGGGAGCAGTCTCTTCCAGGGTGGCAATGGTCTGATCTATAAGGCACAAGTCACCAAAAGGTTTGATGGATATAAAAATTATGTAAATTATAGGCACATTATGTGGAGTTTGACACCATTATCCACATCATCATTAAACCATAAGAGAATTGGCATTATGTACATTAGGTGGTGTGTGTGGGGGTTGGTTTGTCATTTCTTTTCCTTTCTTTTTTTTCAGCTTGCCCCCATGCTGGTAAATTTCTTTCTCTCACTTCCCCTAGAGAGGGAATCGCAGTCTCGCTAAATGTCAGGTGCTGAGATGAGTGTGAAAATGACATGTCTTCACAGTACAAGCAGCAGCTAACTCAATCTCCTTCCAGAATTAAACCTGCCACTCGTGTCAGGGTCTGCAGGGATTTTCCATTTGTCTGCGCATGTGAGTGTGTTCAATTGTTTGATTGTGTTGGAGCCAACGTGCAATAGGATGCGGAGAATAGAGGGACAGGCAGGTTTGTGCAGGAAAAGAGTAGATAAATGTGGTCGAGTCCCAAAGAAGTACGACATCTTGAGCTGGGTAACTAAGGTGATGTTACTACCGCGTGTCATTAATTCACAATTCATTCGCTGTAAAAAAAAAAAAAAAAGAAAAAAAAAGACTGCTCTCTCTTTGTATAATGTCTTTGGGGGTTACAACGCTTTTATCTAATTTACGAATATGTGCACAGGTCCAGATCCAGACGCCACCATGTCGAGCAAACGTGCCAAGGGAAAGACCACCAAGAAGCGCCCGCAGAGAGCCACCTCCAATGTCTTTGCTATGTTTGATCAGTCTCAGATTCAGGAGTTTAAAGAGGCGTTCAACATGATCGACCAGAACAGAGATGGTTTCATCGACAAGGAAGATCTGCATGACATGTTGGCCTCTCTGGGTAAACAGTGTTACATTTATAGACGTGACAAAATATATACTACTAAACAGGTCACATTTTACTTGTAAGAGGAACTTCCCTTAGGAATTGAGGGCATTGTTTTTTCCACATTATAAAACTGGAGGATTAGCAAAACTGCAGTTCTGGTGATTGCCAGAGATGATGGTGATGATGTTGTCAGGGTTATTTCTGTTTTCCAAGTTTAGGCAGGGAGATCAGAAAGAGAGTGAAAAATTAGGGAATCAGAAAAATGTTTTCCAAGTGTGTGGAAGTTCAGCGCCAAAGTACTGGAACAGCCCTTTTAATACATATATATTAAGATATAAGACTGAGGCTTTAGCTAGTCAAATGTGCCTTTTTAATTAAAAAATAAATATGTTAAATAATCCCAAAATGAAGTGTAACATAGTAACTGTAACAGAGATCAAATACTTAAAACTGGGTCTAAATGCATTAGTTCTGACACAGTTTTGGTTACTGCAGTGTGATCGAGTCCAGTGCTTCGTCAAAAGAAATCAAATAGTAGCTGCACACTTTGCACTGCAGTACAGAACCAGTGCAAATGAGATGCATGGTAATCTGGGATCAGTCCATACTCTGTTAAGTTTAATAAGAAGTGCAAGTATGACAAGGTTGCCAACTGTACTATATTCAGAGATGGGCAGTAACGCGTTACTGTAATCCGATTACTTTTTTCAAGTAACGAGTAAAGTAAGGGATTACTATTGCAAAAACGGTAATTAGATTACCGTTACTTTCCCGTAGGAACGCTGCGTTACTGCGTTACTAAAACCGTGAATCTTTTTGCGAGAATGTCTCATGACAGTGACGTAAGCGAGTGCGACGTTCGTGGCAACAGCTGTGTGCAGATCAACAATGGATCAAATATCAAGTGCAGGAGAGAGTATGAGCGTGCAGCGTTTAAAGCGTGGAAGTACTGACCTTACTTTGAGTTTGATTCCATAAAAAGTGACAAAAACATTAGTGTCCATCGTGCGTGGGAAGAAAACTTCTTTTTACAGCAAAAACAACCCCTAAACTTCCAAGCAAGCACCGAGTGCGCTATGACGTAATGGGAAACTCACAGAGAAACTCGCGGATTCTTCCACTGACCGCTGCGGCACACCTGCACCAGGGCAAACCTCCGCCTACCCTACTCCTGCTTTACAGGTGAAAATAGAGCAAAAGGACCGCTAGTCTTTGATTTTATTTATTTACTGCTGTGTTTTACTTGCATCTATTTGAAAGACTGAGTGTAAACACAAAAAATATTTTATTTTATGTGCCGGAATGTGCAGAAAATAGATTTAAATGTTAAACTAATTTATTCAAGTCAGAGAATGTTGCATATAATTAAATGTTTTCTTGATGCATGAAGTTAAATACGGAGCCCCGCAGGGGACATGGGAGAAAAAAAATTAAGACGGACTTTTGCGAGATCCCGAGTTAGTTTTGCGAGATCTCGCAAAACTTTTAGCCGCATTCTTCGGATGGCGGCTTGAAGCCGACCGGGAGGTTGAGGCACGATGTGCCGGGAAAGCGGTGTTCCTCCCGGCTGTAGTAGGTCTCGACCTCCCGTTAAATTTTAAAAAGAGACTTTTCCATTTGATTACATTTTATATGATGGATTATGTAGAAAAATTAGAATTGGGCTGAAAGATCTATCGCTTTATCACCTATTCAGGTTGTAAATTGTGTTTTTAAAAAGTAACCAAGTAATTAATTACTTTTGAAAATAAGTAATCAGTAAAGTAACGGGATTACTTGTTTGGGGAAGTAATCAGTAATTAGTTACTGATTACTTTTTTCAAGTAACTTGACCAACACTGACTATATTAAAGACACTTTTGCGATTTTAGTCAATATACTTGTTAAATAGGATTTGCAACAGAAAGGAGATTCACATGGCTGAAAGTTGAATCAAATAATATACAGAAAACGTTGATTTTTAGAGGGGTGTTGAGGTGGAAGTCATTACCACTTCAAATTGTACATAAGAGTACGAAAGAATACTTGAAATGTTTATTAAAACAGGATTACCAAAAGCAGGAAAATGTGCAATTAAAATGGATCTTGGGTTGAGTATGTAAGGACCACAACAAGAATAGCAAAGACCTGTGATTCCAGGTAAACTAACTATAAGTGACACTTAAATGTTCATCCACACTTGCTGGTTTGGGCCGATTATTTCTTATTATCAGACAACAAGATGTTAATTCCTAGATGAGCGATGGATGCATGTGACGATATTCTTCCTCAGGTAAGAACCCTTCTGATGAATATCTGGAGGGGATGATGAGCGAAGCACCAGGGCCCATTAACTTCACCATGTTCCTTACCATGTTTGGAGAGAGGCTCAATGGAACAGACCCCGAGGATGTCATCCGCAATGCCTTTGCCTGCTTTGATGAGGAGGGATCTGGTGGGTCAATACGCATCTTGTACACACACGCACAAATCCCGTTTCACTCTGCCAGGGCTCGGATCATTAACTCCCCTCTCAATTCTCCACGTCCAAGGTGTGATCCACGAGGACCATTTGAGAGAGCTGCTGACCACCATGGGTGACCGCTTCACAGATGAAGAAGTGGACGAGCTATTTCGGGAGGCTCCCATCGACAAGAAGGGCAACTTCAACTATGCAGAGTTCACCCGCATCCTCAAACATGGCGCCAAAGACAAGGATGACGAGTAGAGGGAGAAAATGACTGCCTCTGGCCTCCCCCCTGCACACATGCTGCACCACAAATCCATCTGTAGCTCCTGTCTTTGTCAATCTTGCAGATTTGAAAGGAATTCATGTAGGACTGAAGTATATCTTTTATAAAATGGCAGAAATAAATTATTGTACATTTAAATACCTACATGTTTAACAAGGGTGGCATGTCTGAAGTAATTTGAGATCCACTTTTTTGTTTTTTACATTTAAACATCATTCCAGATGTTGCACCTGTCTTCATCCATATTGACTGCAGTTTTTCTGGCCTTTGTAGACAACATGATTGGATTTTGGAGATGCATTAAGCAGATCTGTGTATTTGTGCAGAGGCCATTTGACGTACTTCATACAATACCAGCCATGTTTACCTCTTCCTGCCAGTTAGCTACCACACCTGCGCAACTTGTCTCCTTTTCTGTCTAATATATATCCTTGTATGATGAAAACAGATTAAAGAAAAAAAAAACCTGACCTTTCATCATTTTTATTCGGTTTAGACAATCAAATGTGGTGCAAATATTTCCTGTAGTTGAAATGGTCACTAGGAATGGCAGTCAAAAGTGAGATCATCCTCCCGTCAGCTGGTTGTGTGTATTTGTTAAAGGATCGGGTATGTCTGTGTTGTTGAAGGAATTCAGTTTCGAAATTTCTCAGGCAAATAAAGTGAGTGGAGAGTGTGTTCGGCGTATTTTTAAAATATTGCACCATGCCTGCATTCAAACATTTCTAGCATTTCATGACAGCGCTTTTTTTCCTACAAAGCTGCAGTACAGTATTGTGCTTTACATAACTGCCAGATACTTAAATTGAGCTGGAATGCAACCAATAAATATTTACTTACAGCTACTTCATGTTGCAGCGTTAACTAAATAAGTACATATTCACTAACACATTTACTGACATGAATGGTTTTTGGTTGTTTTGTGTCTTTATCAGGGGTTTAAAGAGAATGTACCAGTTTTTAATAAATTTGATTAAAATGTAACACTTTTTTTCTCTGCTTGTTAGGCTGAGCCTTTGAGGTAGGACAGAAAGAAACATTGGATTCATTTTGAGAAATATGACATCCCAGCTATGTTTACATGACTTGCATATGAACAGAAACAAATATGCATGAGCTGTTGTATGTTGCAACCCCCCCCACCCCTTTCTAGTTGCTTAAATTTTTAAATCTCATATCATAGACCAGAAGAAATCTAGGTGTCGGGTTGCTATTATAACATCTGGACAGTAAAATAAAGATTTTCCTCAACAGCAAATCAATTTGTCCCATTAAATTGGTCCAATTGTAATAAAACTTCTTGCCTCTGTATATAAAGACAAGTGCCACCATAAACCCTACAGAATCATATTTTTACTCGTTTAGATTAAAAACATATCTGGGAGTACATGTGCGCACACACACACACACACACACACAGTAGTAGATGGGCTAAAATAAACATTTTAATTTGCTAAAAGTAAAAAAAAGAATGCTTCCTGTTTTTTGTTTGTTTTTTTTAAACGAAACATCTCACAATGATAGACAGATTGCAAGTTAGAAACTTCGATATTTAAACCTTTAAAAGCAGCTTCAAAGGTTTTTAAATTTCTGAATTTTAGCCAAGATGTTTGAAGAAATCGAGGTCAACCCCACTACTGCACAGAAGGAACTCACAAGTGATCAATTTGCTTTCAGAAGCAAAACAAAGACAAATGAAACATTTATAAACAGTTTTGAAATTTTATTTCCTTGAAAGGCTCATACAAAAAAAGAAGAAAAAAAAAAAAAAAAGACAAGACATTTTAAATTTAAGGCATATATTGCACAGACTGTTTAAGTCTTTAATATAAAATGAGACATCTTAATCAGTTGTAGGTTTAAGGCACAACAGTCAGCCATACTACCAGCAGTCAGTTGCGAGTCACATGAAATTGAATGATCACGTTTTGAATGCATGTAGCTCTACAGAGGCCACACAGTTATAAAGCTTAAGTCAAAACATCAAAAAAAAAAAAAAAAAAAAAAAAAAAAAAAAGCACATCATAGGAAACTTAATATAAAGCACTGCCATTAAACAAAAACGCCTTAGTCATCCATCCAGTATTACAAACATTAAGGTGTACTCACAGTGACATGATTTAGCATCAATGGAAAAAAAGAAAGAAAAAAAAAAAAAAAGAAAAGAAAGAAAGATTGCGTTTAATACTTAATATCCTTGACATGACCCAAGTCTGACATGACTTTTGTAAATTGAGGTATAAATGCACATCAGACAGAATACCTGAACAAAATAAAGCCTTAAAAAGAAAAATCTAAATCCTGAAATACAAGTGGCAGTGAGGAAACAAAAAAAACAAACAAAACAACAACAGTAAAAAATGTATGACCATTTTCCCATGTTCATATCTGACAAGAGCAAGACAGGAAAGAAAAAAAAAGAAATTTTTTTTTTTTTTTCTAGGAATGATTGTGATGGTCGATGCTTGGCAGTATGACAACATTTACAACCCACACATTTATTTAAACAAAAACGCAGAATAAACCTAACCGTTTGAGCTAAACACAGCTCGGTAACACTGGTAAACATGATAGTATTGTAGATTAACTTTTGCTACAGCATTATTCTCATACAAATGTAACTTTCCCACAAACACTGCTACTGTTAAAAGTTGAGATGGCATTTAGCCACAAATTGTGGTTCATCCTATTACAGTTTCATGGAAACTAAAACTTTATGATTAGAAAGTCTATAGAAACCATTTGTAAATAAAAGTGGAAATCACAGATGAGGAAATACTAGAACATTAAATATACAAAAAGTCAGCTACTGAGTGTGGTACATTTGCTTTGCAGAGAACCTATGTGCACAGAGAAATATCTGCTGAATAAAATGGGAACATAGAAACCATAAATATTATAAACCATAAAAGCACCATTTCTCTCACTAAACTGAATGCGTCGTGGAGTTGTGAGGGCTTCATGTTAACAGATGATTGCCTAGAAGAAAAACATGTTTTTGGCTAAATCACTATAATACTGATTTTAATTAAAACTACAGATATAACTGTAGAAAAAAAAAAAAAAAAAAAAAAAAGCATTTACTTCGCAGAAAGTTGACACAACAAGTCACTCCCCTTTTAACTAAAACAACAGGAATACATTATGAAAGGGTCCGAGCTTGCTGCTGTAAAAATCAGTTTCTCTCATCCCAAAAAAAATGAATAATAATAATAATAATAATAAAAAATAAACACATTGCACTAAACTAAGAAGATGGTGATGTGAATATTAAAACAAAACCATGCCCTCATTTTTATCCTAGAGGGGAGTGGATGTTTCGCAGTCAGTGTCTTTTGTACATTCAATAAAATCCAGTACTGCTACTAAAGAGGCCAACTTTGCTGGTGGTGCCAATTACACCAAAAAGTGGGCGATCAATACATCCTGGTAAAAATGGTAAGAGGTTAAAAAACAAAACAAACATAAAAAATTTTTTTTGCATTTACGCTACAGGAATGTTCATTATGAAAGTGATTTAAGAAAACCCCCTTCTGTTGTCAAACAGCATAATAAACACAGTCTCTTTCCCATCTCTTTTTCTATTTTATAAGTACCATTATGTTGGTTACTTTACTTCATCCCAGTTTGCACATCTGATTAACTAATTCCCCGCTGCACATTCTACAGGCTCAGGTTTAAAAATCATATCAAAACGTACTGGTGATGAATAAAAAAAAATAAAAATAATAATAATACATTCTCCAATATAGTGTTGTCCATACTAAAATTAGTGTTTGGTCTACACAACTATATATATATATATTTTTAAAAGAGCTCCTAGTTGACAGTTTCACTCACCGGGTGCAGTGGGCCCCACACGGCACTAATGGGGGTTTTCCCCAGGGAGCGGCTTTGCCTGGTGACCATGCTCCAAACACGGGGCACAGAAGCTGAATTCCTCTGTGAACTACTGCTACTTGTGCTGGTACTGCTCGGGGACGTGGGCTGCTGGGAGGCGGTGTGCTGGGAACTGAGGCCAAGAGGAGGTGTGATGGATGCGGACTGGGGCGAAACTGAGGCAGCGGCTGAAACCTGGGCAGAGGCTGATGCTGGGCTTGTAACTGGGGCTTCAGAAGACATGACAGCTGAAGATGGCAGTGGGCATGCTACTGCAACTGGAGTTGAGGGGGACCTGGGACATGGCAGCTGAAGTGGTATTCCTCTGGTGGGTGGAACAACAGCTACATTTGTGGATAACTCCTGATTTGCAGAGACGGAAGATACATTTGTGACTGGCAGAAGGACTGGGGATGGCACTGAGCCCGGCACACTTGCAGGACATGTAGTGGACAACGGAGTTGCAACTGAGCTGAAGGCTAAAGCTGGTGAGGCTGGAGCAGCTACTGGTTTGTGAGGATCTTGCTGTTTTAAGACTAAGGCAGGTACTGGCATCATGGTTGGCAGATGGGCTGTAAGAAGTTGAGGCTGATCCTGCTCTATGTGGCAAACGATGACTTTATTCATATGAAGAGGTGATATCCCTGGAGCTGAGAAAAAGACTGGAGCTGGGACTGGAAGAGATGCTTCTGTACTCGCAGGCACCGAATCCTTTCCCGAAGGCACATCTGATGCTGGAACGGTCATAGCTGTCTCCATTAGATGCTGCACCCTGGAAGGATCCAAGACTTGTTGGTTGTCTTCTGGAGGAGGTGTGAGGCCTATCTCTCGGTTACAAGTGCTGCTCTGTGACTCTGCTTGTTCAGTCTCTGTGGGTTTATTCTGGCTCTTCAGCTTCATTTCGTTTTCCAGCTCTATAGCTTTCTGCGCAGCTACATCTGCGAGGAGGCGCAAAGCACTAAAGTCCGGGGGAGCGCATTGATCTGGAGGAGTTGGTGGAGGTGTGTTGAAGAGGCCATTGGTGGTGCTAGCTGCTGTATTTCTGCTGGCAAGACTTGCCAAATAAGGCCCCTGTTCTTTCACTTTCATCAGCAGACTTTGTGCATCCAGCTTCATCAGTGCCTGGACTGACACTTCCTTACCAGGGTAACCTGCTCCTGTCAGAATAGCTGTTGCTGTGCTTCCGAGAACACCGAGGTCGAAAACAGGGGCAGAATGAATGACAGATGGGCGCTCCGGCAATGGGTTGGGAGAGGAGTGGCCCTCATTTCTACCTACAACCTTGCGAGAGATGGTGAACTTGGTGGGATCTTTGCCATCCTTGCGAAGCAGGTCAGGGAGCAGGCGGCGACGTGCGTTGATGAACCAGTTACAGATCTGGGAAAATAAATACAAAAACTGTAGATTTCAGGTATGAGAAGAACCAATATTTTCTGCTTACCAGCCTAAAAGAAGTGTCAGACAACTGACGCAAACAGCAACGTTTCTTCACCTAAACCTGTACCCAAGCACCACTCCCTCTAGTGGTACAGCCTCTCACATGACAAGACAAGGCGTGAGTGCCCCCATACAGCTGGCAGCAATGAAGGTTTGAGCTCAAATATGCTGAGCCACAGAGAAGCCAGTCAAAGGCATTCCAGTGAACTGACTACATAACAAGAAACTCTGCTGCAGCCTCATACTGATCTGCAAATGCCTTATCTAATGCAGCCTGTCTGTGCATGCCTACGTGTTGGGAGGGAAAGAGGAAACGTCTACCACTGATGCAACAAAGTAAAAAAAGGAAGGCTGGGAAAAATGCTATTCTCTTTAGTACAATGCATACATTCCACTAACATTCAACTATTGTTTTGCTTTCACTTGTTCACAATCAGAAAGAGCAGTTAAAGCAGCAAGTGCTTTTAGATTTACATGCACAATCCATCAGACATCATCAGCCACATACGCGTCACACTTGTTTGTACTAACAGACGTAGCGTCGTGCCTCTGATGCAAGTTTCTCTCGCGAGTGAAAAGAATAAATCAATAAATGAAAACCTGCTCCTTACCTGCAGCACCGTGAGGCTGGTTTGGCTCGACAGACTTTGTTTCTCCTGCTCTGAAGGGTAGGCGTTGAAGCGGTGCTCGTACAGCCAGCTCTTGAGAATCTGCACCGCCTCCTTGGGCAGGTTACCACGGCGACGGCGCTTCCCAGAGAGTCCCCTTCCTGACAGGTCGAGCGGGGAGCCATCATCGCTGTCCGCTGAGGTGTGCTCCTCACGCTCCGGGCAAGTATCCTCTGTGAGAGCTGAGAGAAAATAGGCAAGACGTCAGTCACTTTGACTTTTACACCCCTGGCTGACTTGGTTTGTAGGAGGTAGTCCTTATAAAGTATTCTGATTCTGATGTTACCCATCACTTATTCTGGCTCATGCATGGTGTGGTTTAGGCACAGTTCTTCAGACACCAGGTAAACAAACATTAAAGGAAGGTAACCGTTTGATCAAGGACATAAAAGTAACAGTACTTGTTTACTGCTATTTTTTTAACTATTACATAGTAACAAACAGATTTACAAGAGCTTTGTGATATTGTGCTACACATGCCTTGCAAAAAAAGACTTATGGTTGGCACTGGAGGGAATCTCCCCTCAAAATGGAGCATGCCTGATCCCAGGGGTGGGCAAGTGAATGCAGTAAATGTCCTTCTGTGGGGCTGGGTGAAACCTGACCCCCGGGGGTAGCGCCTGTCCTCACAAAGACATTGTGGCCATATCAACATCACAGTAGCTAGTGGCCCAGGAATCTATTGACAATGCAAAGCACCTCGAGCCGATTCAACAAAAAGGGCAGGAGGGAAATAAAACAGCTATTACTATTAATAAAAACATTTCAGACAGCCCGACTCTATGAATAGGATAGATATTTCAAAAAACAGCCTTAATGTGGTCAAACTGGGTCTGACAAAAAAACAGGACTTCTCGCTTGACAGAGATTTGAGGCATTCCCTGCAGTGCCCCGAAGAGGCGTGACGTACGTGATACTACAACTCCACTGGCTCACGGCACGGACCCTTTAAGATCTACAACAAAAAAAACTCTCCAAACTATCTTACTGACAGCAAGCAAATACAATTCAGTGCAGGGCTGGCTTAGTAAGGTTTCATTCCGATAGGCCAGCTTGTCACATCAGCATCACGCTGATCAACTTGTGTTTACAAAATGTCCTCTCTACCTTTGTAGGCATCTGGAGCTCGGGGTCGCCTTGGAAAGCCTTGAAAAAGTAAAAAAGTTTAATACATGGTCACGGCCTCAGGCTGCTGAGACCGTAAAAAGAAAAAAATGATCGCCCAGCTATGCACAACAGACCGCTTTGTTAGAGAAATTAGGATGCATTTCAAAATACAAAACAAAAACCCCCACTACTTGCATAAAATAAAACATGACCAACCTGGAGGGAAAACGGGTAAATTAGCCATGTGGAAGGCACAAAAGGAGGCGAGCAGGGACGCACAGCCTCCCCGCATGTCGCTCCGCCAGATGGACACCATGCCTGCCTCCAGAGATAACTAGCTGGCTAGCTGTCCCTCCAAATTTCAACACAAACACACGCTGCATTTGCTCGCAACAAAAACCCCCGCATACCAGCCAGAGTCAACAGCGAAAAGCCACGCAGGGGCTCGTAGGCAGACACTCCGCTGGCGAGAAACGGACACGGCAAAAGACGAGTAGAGCTCACCTCTTTTGACTGCTTTCATTCTTTGTCGATAGCTGTATGGAAAACACGCAGCTGTCCAAGTTGCTCGTTGTTACAAAGCGTGCCCGGGAGCCAAACGATGGTTGACACAGCGACACTTTCTTCCAAGGCGCCGAAGGTGTTGGTGCTCTCGTCCCGACTCCAAAAAAACTAAAAGCCGTCGCCGCTAGAGTTGTGCCGCACGGAGGTGAGGAGAAAACAAAAGTCACATTTCCACCACACTCTTCGCTTTCTTGCAAAGATAAATGTTGGCTGTCTTCTGTCGCTCCTTCCTTTTACCTGCAGCGGTTTGCTAATCTTGACAGTCCGTCCCACCCCTTTCACAGCTGTCGGCCAATCGCGTCGCGGCGTTTATTCCTAGGCGAACATGCGCCAATCGCGGCGCGTTTTCAGGCAGAAGACTGGCTCGGTGTCACAGTGAGTGACGGGAGAACCATTTCATTCAAAATACAGCGCAGTCATTGAAACATTCTTATTATCTCGACGCGGTTAAAACCGGAGGGGAGCAACTAGCAACCCAGTGGTTACATAGACACAAGCGGGATGTATATATAACAACGGTGTAATCCCTTCAGACCACTGTGGTCATTTTATTATCGTCTCCAGGGGATAGCTTATCTCTCTGTTTGAGATATGTAAAACGTAACACAAAAACATAAGCGTCTTAAGAGTTGACTGGTGATTTCTTATTCATTTTGCTCGGTTTCTGTTCAAGCCCGAGAGGCTCGTTTGACAAAAATGGGACTGTTTTGATTTCTCGACATCTGTGGAAGACTCAAACTCCTCCAGAAAATAAGCGGGAGTTTTGGTTTCTGTGAGATTGATAGCACAAACAAATCAACGTAAGATGACTGTAAATGAAGACTATAGATCATAGTATGTTTTCGGTGTTAAAAACGATTTTTACACTTATTTAAAACAAAAAAGCAAAGGAAATCACCTTTTTAAAAGAGCAAAACACTAAAATAAAGGCAGCCATGATGACGTTTTTGAGAAAGTACTGTGTGCATTTATTGAATTTTAGGTCTCTGCATTATACATTTGAACAACCTTGAAATAGTATAAATAGCTCTACAGCATTGTAAAAGATGGGGATTTTAGTCCGACTTTGTTCTTATTTACAGAAGACATTTTTAGAAGCACGGGGAGAAATGCAAGATTATTAGTTTTGTCTTAATATCAAACAACCCTTTTACTCAGTATTGCGCATATACTTTAAATATTACCAGAGTATAGTGACAAGAATCTAAGTAAACCTCACTTTATGAGCACATCCACTCACTCACAACTTTGTCTCAGACAGCACAACCAGTTTTACTAAACCCACAGACCTTGAATTACACACAGCCTATAAGAGTAGTTTAAAGAACAGATTTAAAGTATGTGCTTGCTTCATAAAGTATTTCTTCTAGGATTTGTACAGACACTTTTTGCTACATCATATCTCTCATGTTTAAAAGAGTATTGCCCCTGCCCTTCACCCCCTTTTCCCAGTTATATTCCAAAGTCAGAGAAACAATGAAGGGATACGAAAGAGCTTTTTGTCCTCCCCCTCTCTTCAGAGTACTGCGTGGGGTTAGTTTCACTAGATTCACACTGTCTGATGGAAACACATTTAAATGTGCAAACATGTATCAAACTTGGATTCCCAAAATGAAACTTTTACCCTTTCACAGAAAAAAATATAGACTGCTCATCAAAGCTATGCTCTGTTATGAAACTCATCATGCATTTAGTGTGATGCTAAATAAAAGCCCATTCATTATCACCCATAAAAATCAATAGTTTAGAGCAGCAATCCCCCCCACCCCCCCACCCCCCACAGTGCCACTGAGTGAGTCACTGATAAACCTACCCAGGAAATCCAGCTAGGTGTGCCCCAGTGATTATTTGTGTGCTAAAGAACAGCTTTGTTTAAATGTATGAGATGAGCTTTCTTTTGTCTCTTTAAGTACCCCACTTACATCCCCTGGTTTCCCATACATGCACACACACAGACACACACAGACACAGTCATCAGCAGGCTGGAAAAAGTCTCGACTCTCAGTTTGAAACAGATCACAGAACAACTTTCTCTGTGTTCCTGGCCTCCTCCCCTTAGTGCGCCGGAGATGCCACATTTGTGTTTTACCTGCATTCAAGTCCTACGGTTTTGTGCAAGCAAGCAATATGTGGGGGAAAAATATGAAGAAAAGAAAATGATACATGAAATTATGTAACATATTACATAATTATTAGGTATTGTAAAACATGGCAGTGAGTGCATAGAGTGAAGACACTGTCATCTTGTCGTTGATACATATATATCCACTAGAAGCCGCCCTGCTTACATATAGAAGAGACATCTATGCTTATTTTAGGAGAAGATTTCATCAGACGAGTTCTTCCAGACAGTCAGAAATTAAATCAAGCCAACCACCAAGTTTGAGTCACACTGTAGGCCTCAGATGTTAACGGCCCTATTCACCCCCAGTCAAACGGAAGGGGGTATACTGACAGCCATCACGGAGCCAACTATTGACACCTTTGTGCCATTTTTCTGGCTGAGAGACATCCCCAGCAGGCAAACACAACAGCGAAAGAATGGTGAGCAATCAAGAGTAAGAAGTGGTGCTTACTTGGTATTTCCAATTCAAATTATGTACTTCTGGTTCACAGCAGGTGAGAAACAGACACTGCAACAGCTAAGGCCAGTGGCAAGTAATTAGGAGAGGACAGTTGGAGTTTGTTTGCTTACCAACTGAAAGTGGAAGACAGGCAAATGACAGTGGTTGATCTAAGGCATGTCAGGGGTGACTCGCTGGTTCGGTATGCTACTCGCAGTGTAAAAATCTAAAGTGAGGGGATATGTGCAATCAAAGCGATGTGTCCCCTTCATGCAAATTATGCAATGCCAGCTATGTAATTTCACTGTAAACACATGGCAGAGACATCATATGTTTTCTTGAGTGAAAAAAAAGAAAAAGAAAAATCAGCCCCTGTTGCTGCAGACTTCAGAAACGATGCTTTTCAAAATGCAAACTCCTAAGTTCATGAACCAAACGAAGAGGTTTGATCCACAAGTGATGGCCAGTTCTGCTGTCAAACATGGACTTATCAAAATCTTTAAATCTATATGTTGCTATGGCTACAGTGTACTTAATCTATTTTCACAGTCGACATTTGAGTTCCTTGAAGCTGACATTTAAATACACAAGATGAATTTAAAACAGTGAATTCATCTTTGGCTTACGCAGTCTTCAGTGGAAAGAAAAAAAAGCAACTGAATAAATGATTAAAACACAATCACTAATGTATGTAATGCTTTAATAAGAAAGTCTTCTTTGAATAAAAATAAGTGCAGATATTTTGGGTGCTCCTCTGATGGGGGGGGAGATAATGTAACAATGAACTTTGATTTCGTTATTTTGTTGAGTGATGGGAAGCAAAATAAAATCAAAAAACACTTCTGGAAACACGAAACCTGCTCACTGTGCCTGCTGCATGAAGCCTAGATGAAAGCACTTAAAGAAGTCAAATATTTAAGTATCTGCAGTTACAGCACAAACAGAAAATGCTAAGGTAGTGGAAAAGAGAAGACAAAAGACACCAGGAGGAGTGAAAGATTTCGTCCCAACAACAGGAATAAATATTCGGTATATAGTTCCCCGTGTCATTCTGTCGGGTAAACATTACCCCTCAAAAGTTTGAGGTAATTTTGCAAAACTCCCACTTCACATCTGTGAAAACATGTATAAAACTAAAAATGACCAATCAAAATATACCCAAACTTGAGCTGGTACACTGGACTTCTCAGACAAGTCTGAAATTAATCAGACTTATAACATTCAAACACAAAAACTAATTCATGAATGCAAGCAAATAACAGTAATTGGGATCTTCATTAAAAAGAAAAAAAAACCTCTTTTGCAAAACAACAACTTTGATAATTCATGGTTACCAACAATAATTATATTTAGAATTAAACACATCATTTTTATTAAAGAGCGTGCGCATGCCGGTGGACTGACCATTAGACGAACATTAAAAAAAGATTTTTGTAATTGCCAATACTGTTAATTTAGGGCAGCTGCAGGATAAACCTTACGCTGCGTATAAAGTAAAGGTTTACAAAAATGTTGCAGATCAAAATGTATTAATCAATCATTACTGGAATCTATATCAAGGGATCAATCCTGTGCTCCAGTGGCAGATTACATCAGCAAGTGCAAGATAGCTACCTAACTTCTATCTATGCATGACAGCTATCTCGATAAAGTGTTGTGGCTCACACACAGTACAGAAAGAAAGAGTGCACCAGGAAAGATGTTCCCTGTCAAAGATTCTGGTAACTTATTGATAATAAAATAATTATAACCCTCGTTGTGTTTCTGGTAATTATCTCCTATATTATATCGGATTAATGACATTTTATTTAGCTTGCATTTTTCCACATTTGTGAAAAACGTTTCTCAGATATATTCCACATCTTTAAATTATACCAAAAATATCAGTTATAGTGCTGCTAGCCTGACAACATGACTATAAATAGATTATTTTTTTCACTGATTTTGCTGAGAGCTGCATGTTTCACTTGGGGAGAAAAAAACTGACACTCTGGGTCTTTAGATGCAGAGTGCTGACTCGTGCTTCTCAGGCAGACTGCTCTAACTTAACACGAGAAGCGAACATGGTACTGGTAATGCAAGCAGTGCGCTCCTGACCTATTTGATAATGTTATGAAAACTGTATCGCTGATTAAAAATATTGGATAGTTAAGAGCCTGATAGATCAGCCTTTATGGGTTTTAGAGTAGTCTCAAAACGCTCTTAAAAAAAAGGGAACTACCTATTACATGCCTGAAAAGTTAAACAGTGTGTACTGTTCTTTTCACAAACCAACATGATTTGGCTCTTATGGGAACCATTTCATAAAGCTGCCAATAGAAGACTAGAAACTCTGATTTATGAGTGATTTACATCTCCTAGCGCAATGATCTACAGGGTTTTATCTCATTCTTTCTGTTCTCTTTAGAGCTGGTTTGCACTTCTCAGAGTAGTAAAAAAACAAAACAAAAAAAAAAAAAACATTGTATGAATCAATAAATGTTTTTATTAAGTGACAATATCTGGACCTGCTTCAGCCATTTCCAATTACCTTTTATTTTGACTGTTTGTTTTTCAGTTATTTTCCCAGGGGTGATTCTCTTATTTCAATTTACCGGTAATTTCTATTCTTTGAAAATGTTTAGGTTTAGTGTCCATTTAAATTAATATTATATGGACTGTATAAATAAAAGACAAGATTTAGGAAAATCAGTCCAGGTATTACAATAAAATCACATAACTTTTTGAAAGCAGCTGGTTCACAGTGTCCAGAGATCCTGAGTTTCAAACACATCAAAGCCTCTTCTTGACATAACTAACAGATAGTAATTAAAGATCTCTCCTCTATATATTTATTTCTATATATTTATTAGTGTTCCAAGTTCACAAAATTGTTTCAGTTATAGTCTTAAATTCCCCCCAGTTTGTTTTAATTTTAGTTATCTAAAATGTCTTTTTAAAACATCTAATCCACAGTGAAAGAAACAACATTAAATGTAATGGCATGTAATGTAATGGCTTCTGTTAATGGCACAAGTTTTGTCAGCTATGTTAACATAACTGAAAGAGGTTTCCTAATAATTATTCTTTTAATATGACAAACTGGTATTAGGGATCATGCCATTAGAACACAGGAGTGAAGGTATGTATGCCTGAAATGTTGGTAATTGTAATTAATTGCTGCCAATTATAACATTTCTGCTGGTCAGTGCTACATTAGCTTAAAACAAGTGAGCTTCTCTTCACAAAACAAAGAAAACAAAAACATTTCTAAAAAACCCCAAACTTTCGAGCGGTAGTGCGTATCCTAAAATGTCCTCAAGCTTTGCCTGATTATTGGGATGCGTTCTCATTCAAAATCTATTCAGACACTAAACCTAAAGTTTGTTAAAAAACATCTTTGACACAATCGACTCTGTAGGACAAGAGGTAACTGCTACCTATACAAATACCCCTTTAAACCTGACTTTCAGTTTCATCACACCAAAACTATTCGTAATAACCTGATCTAAACTGATTTTTATATAACTCAAATGATGAAGAAAGTTAACAAACAAACAAATAAATAGGAGGAAGACACACAGGTGAGTTTGTGGTATGTGTGCAGTGTCTGTGATGGCCACAAGGCGGTGTTGTGCAAAAGCTACAAGATGGCCAATGGTCTGGGAAGAGAGCAGGACGATGGAAGACAGAAAAGCATAAACGCTTGCCTTCTGTCTGCTTAAAATATCTTATAGCCGAGATACAGGAACATTTAAAACAGTCTTCATATAGATTCTTTAGGATATAATTGTCATTATAACAATACCTTCATTAACAATTTTTTATGATGATATCAAGAACCGTAACAAGAAAAGATAAAGTTCATCAGCTGAGGTTTTCAATGGCAAGACTCAAATGAGGAGTCTCCTGCTTCAAAGTCCGTTGGGTCCGAGAAATATTCAATGACTTGTTTGCTCATTTGAAGTCACCAGGACCAGCCTATTATTGTATGAATGTGTCAAAACCCTCCAAACTCAGGAATTTCCCACTCTTTTCCCTCCACCCGTACCCATCTTCACTGAGATGACTCATTTACATTGCAAAAGCTTCCTCTCCTTTCTCCAGGTGTTTAACTGACACTTAACTGTCCTTTGTTCCAACCCAACGGCCCTCTCTCACAGTTTCTTTCAGAGACGAGTCTGGGCCTCAGGGACGTAAATTTCGATGCTGTCTGCGCTCTCTGTGGCCGAGTTCTGGCGAAACGAGGCAGCCTTCTTAGCAGCCAGCAGACGCTTGCGAGCCTCTTGTCGCTGTTTCTCTGCCGAGCTCAAGGAAGAGTTGGATGAAGAGTCGGCACTCTTCTCGCGGCCCAGCGGTGGTCGTACCTTACCAGGCTTCTTTGACGCCGCCTTCTCCTCGTCCTGTCGTGTTGGGAGTGACAGAAAGTGACAGAGAGGGAAGAGTAATGTGTGAAAAGAGGAGATAAGGGGGGAAAAAGACAGATATCATCCAGTGAGAAAATATAATCAAGAAACATCAAGGTCTTTCATCAGTTTAGACAAGATCTGCAGACAGGACTTTGACAAGACAGTACAACAGGGCTAATTCTCTTCAATTAAGATTGAAATAACAGTGATTTTACATGATAAACAGAGACACTGACAGTACAGACACCTGAAAAACAGACACTGAGAAAAAAAAGACTAAACAGTCATTTGAATATAAATTTTCAAAGACATGAAATGGTAACATGAACTGATGGGGAGTTTACATTAAGTTTAAATTATAAGGCTCACAAGACACACCCGATGCACGTATACTGACAAGCAACAGAAGCAAAAGCACCTCAGAGACAGGTAAAACAGCCACTGACATAAAGATGCAGGCACAGAGACACATATACACACAGTTACTTATTAACAATCAACAAAGGACACACAAGCACACAGACTTTTAAATAACAAAAGCCAGAATTCTTTCACATGAACCAGCGCATCTCAGCCATGCTTCGCTGCAACACACAGATCAGAAAAATGACACATGCATGCTCAAAGTAGGGCTTCATACATAAAAACACACAAGCGTCAGCCCTCTTTGAGATGTTTTAATTTTTCCATGCATGCCTACAGGGATCACTCTGGCCCCTTTGGACAGGGAGGCCTTGTAAGAGTTCATCCCACGAAGGGGATGCGGGGTAAAAGAAGAGTGGGAGCAATGGTAGTGGTGGTGGGAGGAGAGAGGCCGGTTTCGGCGGCTTTCCTACCCCAGCCAGGGCACTGGGCAGCAGGGGTGGGAAGTACCTTCCGCTCAGAATTTGACTGGGCAGCTGCAGATGTCACGGGCTGCCAGTCATTGGACTTGAGATGGTACAGCTCATCAAATTTGAGGCTGATGTCTTCAATGGATAGCTGAAGGAGGTCCCAAAAACCAGCCAGGTCCTGGGCTGTAGGGCGTGGGTTGGCATTTGTATTCTAACCAGAAGAGAGATGAAAATGATTGAGGAGTAAGAATACAATACATGTAATCTATATAACACTGTAATGAATATTACAATGAGAAAAGAATCATGAGATATAAAAGCTGACTGCAGTCAAGCGTAAGTGTACAAAGTGTTACACAGCTGATGAAACCTTGTTAAAAATAAAACAGTTTTTTCTTTTTTCTTTTTTTATTACTACCCTTAAGCCCAAACAACTTAACTTCTTTTTGGAGTTTGGAGTTTTTGTCCAGAATGTGAATCAAACTCATTCTGGTTATGGGTTAGTTTGTTTTCCTGCTATCACGGTGTAGCCTCTAAAGCTCCAAAAAAGAAGGATTCTGACAAATTTGCCTGTTTTCAACCTTTTCAGTGTACCAGAGAAGTCTTGTCCAGGAATATGATGCATGTGTGAAAATGGAAAACAAATTTTATATGAAAAATAAATAAATACAAATAAAATTAACCACTGAAAATGTAAAAGTTGGCTAAATCTATTTGAGATGATCTTGGCAAGTAAAAGGGCGGTATCTATGTCCATGATGTGCCATCATCTTGGTGGGATGGTTTCTTTACATCACACTCCGTCTGTCACTGGAACCTCAGGACCTCAGTGTATTGTAGTTTCACCACAGCTGGAACCACCACTGTCCATGGAAGCCTTCAGCTGTTTGACTAGAAAGTAGATAGCACTGACTGTAGGTTTGGTTTTAAAATGAGCACTGTTTCTTACCCGGAAAGCTTATTTGGTTGCTCCTTTTTCTTTTCTTTTAACTATAACAGACCCTTCCCCTTCTTTTGGCTTTAAACCAACCTCCTTTGAGGCTTGAAAGAACTGCTGCTAATATGTGTTTAGCTGAATTACAACAATGCTATTTACAGTTTAGATTGAGAGTCATATGTAGACAATGCAGATTCCAAGATCATCAGCTCAAACAACCATATGCAAGTTATTCAAACATGTCACCAATTTGACAAGGTCTGGAAGAAGACCCAAACCGGCACCCTCAGATAACAGGAAATGGGTTAGGATGTTGAGGAACAAACCAGGAGCCTCCATTATTTTATAATGCAAATGTGTGCCTGTTGTGTGTGTAATGTTCTGCTGATTAAGCCGCTGCCTCTCTTGGCCAACACACGATCACAAAAGGTATTTTAATTCTCAAGAGTTTTATCTTCTTATTAAATTTTAAAAAAGTATCAATGGAGGAGGACAAAAGCTGCATAATAGCACTGCCTGCTTTGACCAGCAAGAGTTATGGCACAGAAAAGCTGTTGTTTTCATATTTAGCACTAGAGGGAGCTACATCACAGCTTAACTCTTTTTGTTGAGCTGGAGGGACTACTATCGCAGCACGGTTTAGTCATTTCAATAACATCATACATTTCCAACTCCCACGTTGATAAATTCAGTACTTTGATCTAGAAGGCAACCACTCAGCATCTAGTGTCAAATCAAACTGTTCCCTCTATGTTTATTCTGCTGATTAAACCTGCAGATACTGCCCGATATGAAGTAAAGGCTGCTCTGAGATCTTTTACTCTCACACAGCCACTGCTTGTAATGCTTGGGGAAGGCTGGCTTTTAGATTGTGCCTTCTTTTTCTGTGCACTACATTTATGCAGCTTTATATCACTGCCGTGATCTATATTCATATATTCTAGATAAACCGCGTAGTCGCTCTATATTTCTTACTTTGCAGCATTTGTTGTAAAGTCTGCGGTATATAGCCATTTTCACTAAAACAAGGGCTTATTTCTTTATTTTAAGCTCCTTTTCTTTTGTGTGGGTTGATCCCAATGACTTGTTTTGTGTAGGCCTAATATGCTGTATATCAGATTAGTTGTCATATGTGCGATAGCTTTTGTAATCATCAAAGCAAGCAGCTCTTGCTGTGGACACACAAAAAACCCCAACAAATTCCCAAATTGGTAACGGGTACAAGAAACTAGCTGGGACTTTCAGTCTCGTGAGCGAGCCTGCAAAGTGGAATCATCACAGAAAGGCCATGTACACACCAAGTTTTGTTCACACAGTCCCTGGAACTGCTGAAACTTCTGAGACATTAGGAGTTGGGCACTTCCTACTGCAATGCGAATCTTCCCCAGCACTACAGTGAGAGAAAGAAAAAAAAAATGTAACAATCATTGAAGATTTTCTCTTTTCTTTCTTTCTACCTCCTAAAGTAGAGACAGAATTCATAGTGGCACTTTACACACTGACCTGCATACAGTTGGTCTCACTGGGTAAACACTTGCTGGTTTTTTTCTTTGGTGCAGAACATTATCATACAAAGCAAAACTTTAGGGTCTAGACGTAGGTGTAGGAAACAGTGAATCTAACAGACTCCACAGGATGTCATGAAGGGGATTACAGTGTATTGGACATTGTGATTCTATTTAAAGTAATGTAAGCCTATATAGATACCCCAGCCTTCTGTCTGTCACTTGTTACTATGCTAGTCTTTTGCTTTGTCAAAATCAGGACAAACATCTGTCCTGACAAAATTGCGGCTACTATTCAATCACTGCATTTCAAATGTATTATACTATTTATGATTATAGTGTTATGCCACCTGGGTCTGGAAAACAGCTCGACATCAGATTTAATCCTGAATATTTTACTGTCACACACACACACACACACACACACACACACACACACACACACACACACACACACACACACACACACACACACACACACACACACACACACACACACACACACACACACACACACACCTGAGTATATGTCAAATATATAGTCAAATATAGGAAAGGGCCTTGTCTGAATATTGACCACCTACAGCCCTGCTTGTGTGTATTTGCTCTATGCCACAGGCTGATGTGGAGGCATTAATCTAATCTGGGGGTTTAATCAGGTCCAGACTAGATTTGTGTAATTCTGGAGATTAGAGGCCCGTTTGTGTGCGGTAACCCCAGGTATTACCGCCTCATCCCTGCCATGCTGTGCAACTCTGATAAGAGTGAGAAGAGGCCTTGAGGCAAGACCCTATAAACGGAGCTCCACACCAAGTGCCGGAGCGAGACAACAACAGACGTTTGGAAGAGCTGAAGCGCTTCGGTAGTGATTTGACATTTAGCCTTGGCGTGCTCTTTCTGGAACTTTCTGGCTTAAATTATGGCTATGTCAACCATAGATAGAAAGTTTCAAATTTTAAATGGAAAAAAAACGTGTTTTAATTGTGTGTTTGTATCTCTAGCTTATAATGAAAAAGATCCCTATGCAGTAACACATATGCAACCACTTTATCTGCAAGAAAAACTATAAAGAACAAACATGTTTTACTTAAAAACATTTTTATGTATGAAAAAGCTACTCCTGATCACAGTTAGCAACTTAGCCTGCTATGAAAGCCCTAATCACCTCTGCACCACGGTCTGCTGAGCTGTAAAGTGGACTCAACTACATGTGCTGCAGACTCTGCTTACTCCTGCTGACTCTTGTAAATACTAGAGTAAGAGCGCATCCTACTGGACAAACTATGTCATAACATAGTTTTTGAGATAAGAGGTGAAATGTCTTTAATAAACTCAAAAAAGTTGAGTTTTTTCATTTCAAGCTCTTTCTAATCTACTTAAATAACGATGACCAGGACGAGAACCTACACAGACATATGCCATGACACAATTACCCTAAATATCTTTGGAATATGCCATCCATTCATTCAACTTAGGGCAGTGGAGAGGACAGGTCACCAGCCCATCACAGAGCTAACCTGGAGAAACTGACTGTTTAGTTAAGGTTTATGTGACCGATAAAACTATGGCCACCATAGCTCAGTCTATTATTCTGGGAGTGTGGGAGGAAACCAGAGCAATCGCAGGGTTATGATGTTTTTCAGGAGTGTGTCCCGATTGATTTACGTATGAATTTTTAAACAATTTCCTTTATGTTACTGCACACAAAACTATCACTGGTAGTGCAATGAACTTGTGAATTTGGTTTATGGTCACGAGGTTTAATTAGTTCATGTTTATTTCTGAGAAATTTTGCTTTTCTTCCTGTAATTTTGCCATTGTGGTATACAACAATACCCAGGAGTCATAGGCTCTGCTGTGAATTTAACACTCTCTGTTCCAGACAATAACAAAATGTGTCAACACAACCAAAACCATATCTGAGACAACAAAGTAAACTGATTTATGCTTTTTCTATTCTGCAACCTTCTCCAGCTGGCAGAGGTACTTAAACAATGAGAAAACTGTGTTACAGTGAGCACCCTGCCATCCTTACCCTCTTCTGAGAGCTGGTTATCTTTGGTTTCCTGTTCCATCTGCTGGCACCAGCCTTCCATGCGTCCCGTCTCGGCCTGCAGTAGCTTCAAGAACCACTGGCCGTCCCTCCGACACAGCGTTCCCCCTCCTCCGCTCTGAGGGACACTGCTGTTATTCCCGCTGTCCAGCCAGGGGTCTGGCGGTGGAAGAGAAGAGGGGTCCAACGCTGGGTCCAGACTTTCCGAAAAAGAGGAAGAGCTGCTTCTTGTGGTGGAGCGGTTGAGAATCTGCCTGGGAGGTGGAGGTGAAGAGGTGGGGTCGGCGCTGTCTAAAGAGTCTCGTCCAGGAGGGGAGCTCATGGACTGACTGGCACAATTGACCATGACTTTCTTCTCAGTGGGTTTGGCATTAATTACATGGGAGATGATAGAGATGTCCTGCGTGTCTGAGTCTGTTTCGTGCTTTGAGGCCATGCTGCTGGAGTGACTGAGCCTGAAAAAAAGTATTTGACACTGTGATAAATTTGCCTTTTTTCAGAATTAGAAGAACATTGTGACATTTTATGTGCACAGCATTAACAAAGAAAACCTGTTTACTCCTTACTGGAACAAACAGGTCTTTCTTAGTTTAAACAGTGAGCCAATTCCACTGGTTAATGTAGACATTATAAATACAGAGGATATAATGGAGTCTGGGCCTTGCATACATTATGATGCACTCAGACCAGCATCAAATGATTTGTGAGGATTGGAACTCTAGCTTCTTGTTTTTCTAAGGCTGATTAGATATGATGGATGCAATGACTGAGCATTACTGTTATCAGTCAGAAAATGAACATAAGGAGGTTTGCGTTCAGTCAAATAATGAAACATAAAGAAGAGGGAGAAAAAAAAAAACCCTGAAGAATGACAGAATCATTGCACCAAAACTGACATAACAGAGTCACATAGCACAATACCAGCAAAATACAAACAGGTCACAGAATGCAGTGCACCAAACAAATGAATCTTAACCACACATTAAACAGAGACATATTTAAAGTTTCCCGCGGTGCGTAGCCAAAACTAGCTGCCAGAGACAGACGTGCATTTGCCCTGTTCTCTGTTATCTTGATTATATTCAAGCACTTTGCAAAAGACTGTAAGGAGACAAGAAAGCAGACAGTCACTTACTATACAAGATACCTGATTGTATACACGTCTAATAAATGCGTAAAACACTCAATCTGCACTTTCCAGACTGTCTGCAGCATTTGAATATAATCTGTAGAAAAAGTGTGAGTCATCACCCTGTGGCAAGTTTAAATTGTGTGCACATTTCACATTTAACTGCATTATGCATGTTCACAGTCCAACACTTCAAGACTATTTTCACATTTACTTGCTACAAGTTGAGTTCAAAAGACAGACTTTAGCAAACTAAGATAATTTGGGTCTGCTGCACAATTATCACTCACAGAAAGTAATGAATGAGGAGCCTTACAACCAGCAATTAAACTTTTCAATTACGACAAAAAATAGCTTCATATTTGACAATTTGAATTCAATGTAGGAGGCTTTTAAGAATTTCTAGGTGAGTAATTAATCCCCCCCATTACATTACACATGATTAATATTTTTGTTTATTTGAACATGCCCGGGGGGGATCTTTGAGTAGTTAATATTCATTATAGGAATATGGTTCAATGTTGAAAACACAACACACAAAGACAATGAGGGTGTTTTAACATCTACAAAGCTCCTGGAAAGGGAAAGAACAGTCAGAGGAGTATGTGTGGCTATAATATAAATTCCTCACGTTGTTAAAAGGACAGGAAGAGGACTTACTGCCACCCGTCCTCCACCTGTACTCCAATTGATTGAAATCTGGTCAGGGGAGGAGTCTCTTCTCGTGCAACTTCCTGAATACAGTCCACCTGAAAAGTAAGGAACAATGACACAAACAAAAATATAGTCAAATGTTTTGTCAAAACTACGATCACGAATCAATTAATATGGCACCGAGCAATGGCTACTAGCTGGCATTCCAGAGTGACAAAACAAAACACTAGTGGAAAAACTGAAAAGAAAAAAAAACCTGTATAATTTATGCTTGGTTTCAATACAATGTCGAAACCAAAGGTTGTTCTAAATGAGTCACTGAGAGCCGGATCTGGAAAATGGATAAAATATTTCCGCTTCAGAACAGAAAGTGAGAAGAAGGTGAAGCAAAAATATGTGGTTTGGCTTCAATACCACAGAAAAAAAATAAAATAAATAAAAAGATTGCTCTCGCCAGGTGTAATGAGAGGGCGAGAGTCACAGTAATGACACCTTTAACTTCCAGGCATACTTTTAGGTTTGATGGGAAACACTTAGACAGAGATCATGAACAAAATTAGCTTTTTCCTGGATTCAAGCTCAGCAGGCAAAACGAGTTACACTTCAGTCAAGGATGTGACTATTGGCACCGCTCTGTGTTAGATGTGTAGTTAACGTCTGATTTCTACACAACTGTGCAACAGTGGTACAGCCACCCCTGTCGTACCTGTATGCCAATGGAGGAAAGTTTCCGCCTGGGCACCGGGACTACTAGGGGCTCCTCTGCTGCAAGATTTCCTTTATTAAATCCCGATTTTAGGGGTTCGTGCTGGACTACAGAGTCACTTGTCTCAGTGGAAGCATTTGCAGTAGCGGGGGCAATTGGTTCTCTCGGGGTAGCAATAGGAGTGGGGATGATGTGCGGAGGGCGGGGAATGCCCCGGGCCAGGCTGTTGGCACGGGTGCTGTCAAGGCTGTCAGAAGAATTGCTTTGAGCGTGGCTAGATTGGCTGTTGACCTCTGACCTCCTGTCCTGCTGGTCCAAGTAGTTGTCCTGGGCCGATTCTGTGCTGCTCTGCACGGTCACTGAGATGTAGGGCTTGGAGGTTGTACGGGGTGGCACTGGTGGAGGAGCTGCTTTCTTACAGGTGGTTATGCACGAGGAGACTGAAGGAGAAAAGAGCAGAGAGGGAGAAATTAGAAGAGAAGGATTATAAATAAGAGTTTCAGTGAACTGGCCAGTGACTTCTAGGGATTGTGAACACAAAACAAGGAGGAATCAATGATAATAAAATGCACAAGTAGAACTGCAAACAGCTTACTGCATTACCCATTTGTTTATCAGGGTAGTTCTAAGAACTCGCTAATCACTTTTCTCAACATGTCCAAAGCAAAACTCTTCAGCTGCATATAAACACACAGAGACACTGTTGCATGAAAGCTGGAGCTACAGCTGAACTGGGGAAGCATCCCATTAAGTGGAAAATCTAATCAGGCAGAAAATTGAACAAACTTATCATCCCATAAAGGTTGCTAAATTAAATCACACACACCCCGTGTGCTTCAAAGACTCAATCACAAGACAGGTGATGAAATCAGTAAACCAATTGCTGGCCACTTGACACTCAAAGCCAAATATGGTAGAACAGCTGAGGGAGATAGATTTATCTGCAGTGCTCACTAATGACAGTCCAAAAATGCCCTCCAGTCATAAAAGATAACGCAGAGAGAATGTATGCACAAAAGAGGGAGAAAACCACTCAAATAAAATCTGTGTAGTAAGAGATAACATGCAATTAACATTTTTACAACACCTTTACAAGTAAAATATTCTCTCTTTCCACCAGCTTTAATAGTGCATTTATGCTTGTTGTTACAGCATGTTGAGTAATAAATGTCAATTTGGCAAGACACAAAAAAAGCAAGCAGCTGGGCTTTTCAAACATGGGATACATAAGCTTTTTGCAGTGACCCTGACACAGGTCACTTTTAATGTTCTGTCAGATACATCAGTGACAGTGGTGGAGAGCACCATTGCACTCGTGAGAAAATACTTTTTGCACCTATATTAATGAAAACTGTAAGCATTAACTCATTAAGTGTAACTATACATGTTAATATCGATCTCAGTAACTAAATCAATGTAAGCGTGTGTGTGCTGCATGTGACACAGTAGCTCCCTCCGCACCTCACACTCTGACTGAGCGAGTTAGATTGCCGTGGCGAAAAGTAACCAGAGTGCCCAGTCAGACGCTCATCTAGGCCGACGCGTTCAGATGCCATCAGATCAATGGAAAGAAGCGCTCATCTGAAAGGGGCTCGCGTCTGTACGCTTTGACATGTTCAATGCTGCACCAACAAAACAAATATGCTAGCTGTGTGTTAATACTCCACCGCGTCGCAATGCTCCAGTTTCATGGTCACATGGCAGCGTACCATATACAGGGGTTAAAATTCTCAAGCCAAGCTCCTTATACTGGTAACAGTTTGTGTTAGTTTACATGAAATCCACACAACATGAGACCATCACGCAATATAAAAAGCAGATTTTCCAGCTCATACCAACGTCTGCCCTCTGCCTATTAGACCACAATGATTCAATGCTAGCATGGCCATTCATTCAGTTTTCTTTATAGCTTTCATTTCCCTCTGATCTATATTAGTAAAATCAGAAGAAGAATTTGTGATATAAATCTTTTTAAGAATAGAACATTTGGCCATTCTGGAGCTGCGTATAATCCAGTCATCAATCACAAGCTATATAGATGTTCAGTCAGGCTACAGATTCCCATTAAGATCATGTAAACACACTCACAGGCTTCTATAGTTAGTTTAAACACAAGGACTCTGTAGAAGAGACCACTATTCCCCTCATGCTACACACACAGTAATGGCAGAGTGCGATGGAGTACCACTAAAAATGTCTAATCTAAACAGGGAATGTTACTGTAGCACTGTAAACCCTTTGGTTGCTGTGTAATCCCTCAAATAGATGATTTATTTGACATCACATGAGGAAAAACAGAGGAATGAGGAAAAAACCACGGAAGAGAGTTGGCACTGAGAAGAGCCTTTGAAGTTGAGAGAAGAAACTTACCTTTTAAAGCCTGAACCATGAAATAATTGCCAGAAAATTCAATTTTTTTTTAAATGAGACTGTTTACTTTATTTTACGTTCTGATAAAATAAAATAAAATCAAGTAAATATTTGCATATATGAGTTTTAATTGTATCAGATTTGTTAAAAGCACACTGATGATGTGAAAGTCTCAAAAAGTCACAAAAACTCATGCATTAGATATAATATATAACGCCTTAATATAAATTTAAACTTGGCCTATTTAACATCATAGTCAGGCTTAGCTTCACTACCACTTAATCAAAGTGTAAAACGTGGCACAACAGCAGGACATGATCACAGATTCATATAGTCACGTGCTAAATTTTACATTTTAGATTAGAAGAAACAACACAACAGCATCTGGTGAACTCCATTCAACATTTTTTATGCTTCATCAGGTTTCACTGAAAGCTGCGGTCAAAATTCCAAGAAGGGTTTTTAAAAAGCCCTGCAGCAAACATGTGAGCTGCTCTGAATCACTAACAAAAGGGTCATTTGTTCACTCTGCTCCTTATCTTTACCTCCAAACACTCACATACACACACTCACAGCTCATCTGACCTTGTACATATTATTGAGTCAGTTTAATCTGATAAAGTGCGAGTCAATTTTGTCAATTTGCTGTCAGTTACCAGCCTGAAGTACTGGACTGTCACTAGATCTAAGGTCCTTCTGGCAGTCCAAGATGTATGAATACAGAGAGTTCTTTTTCCAATCTAAAAACAGTGCTGTTACTTTATTTAATAGCACAAAAAAGTCTGTATGGAGTAATTCAGGACTGTGAAGGTAAACGTCTGGAAAAATCGAAAATACAATACTTCCTACTGACAGACTAATACCTGTCAACAGCCAAGAAGTCTCGCTTGTGACTGCTGCCCTTTGTCCCCGCTGTGACACTAAACAGCGATGCACTCAAGATGACATTCCAGAGAAGCCTGAACAATGACAGCATTAATAAACAGCGGAGATGATACCCAGTCCACACCTAAACTGGCCCACCTCCAGACATAGAGCGTGTCTTCTTCCTTTCACAGACAGGAGTGCAAACATGCACACCCTTTTACACACCCTTTCCTAATAGGAAACATAAACTGACAATAAAGGATCCACTGGTGTTGCCAATATGGCGAAAGCCTGAATAGTCATAACGGTCAATATCGAGAACACGATTATTCAGCACAATTATTCGCTGACTTTTGCATAATCAGCCATTTGTAGAGCTTAACAAATATCAGATTTGAGTTTCCTCATCAGCCTTAAAAACTTGTAACGGTTCTTCTTGTTGAGCTGATGCATCGATAGTTGATGCATTGAAACACACATTTCAAAGATGGAAGGCACCAACTCTGAGCTAGCCTGAAAGCTGACAAAACAAAAACTGTAAAGTGTCTGGCATCTTTGCACACAAACACTGTCAAACAAATGTCATTCAAGAAACGTTCACTTTAACATTCATCATAGCTATGCACGTCACTATCCACCAAGAATGACCAACATCCTCGCTGATACAGCTGAAAAGTCCACGTTTCCTCTCCTTTTTCTAACGCGAGTTAGACACTAGGCAGAGCACAGCGTGTGATGTGGTGCGCTGGCACTACTAATGCATCCCAGCGTGCGGGGTAACTGTCACCGTGACGAGGTGTTAGAGGGCATAGATAGTGTGCATGTCTGTCTTTGGACACCTGCCCCGCAGATCTCCAAGTGTCACATCACGCTTTCGTCATCTGACCAGAATTCACCCTCTTAACTCTTAATGCCGCCGAATCTGCTTTACTCACGTAACTGTCATAACTGACATCTGCCTCTGAGATTAGTCAGGAGATAAATCAGCAGAGCTGCGCACAACAAACGGGACACTCAAATACAATCAGTATGTTGTCGAATAAATAACATTAATTCCAAAGACTGTATATTTTAGATGGGCAGTGGGTAGGAAGGCCTTGTGTCGAACCTTGTGTCTACTTGACAAACTGTCAAACATTTTTTCCCGTGTCTTTTTGAGCACCGTCGCTGCCACAGTGTTCCCACGAGACTGCAGATTCCTCCACATACAGATTAGCAATGGCATCCATAACCACACGAGTGACACAACCGGTTTTTAACAAGTCTAGAGTTTACCCACACAATCCACTGTTGTTCATACAGCTTAATGAGCAAAGTGTAAAAAGTCAACTGTATGATAGCACAGAAAACAGATGTAGAAAGCCTGTTGCTAGGGCTGCTCGATTATGGCAAAAATGATAATCACGATTATTTTCACTGAAATTGAGATCACGATTATTTGACGATATTTATTTAACCCTTTAAGACCTACTATAGAACCAAGTCCACCAGAGCTTATATTATTTTTATTTATTTTTTTTACATGCTGTAGTGCCATTTGTGGGAGCATTTCAAGTTGCTATACATCAATACAACTGTTATAGCCCATATTTTAATATATGTATGCATTAAGTGCATAGTAATTACATAAATTGCAAAAAAGTGCAATAAACTACAAAAAAAATTGAAAATCGCTTTTGTTTTGTTTACATATATTTCTACTTGGAGAAGTTTAAGAGGTTTATCCCTCAAAACTTTAAATACAATAAAGTTGCAAAAAATAGTTTCCCACCACAGGAAATTTATTTTGAGTGTCTTCATAGTTTTATTTTGGAGATACAGCAATTTTTATATACTGCAGGAAAAACAAAAAACAATCCTATGATGCAAATTTGCAAAGAAAACAGCATGTGCATCATTTCACTGTGGGAAGTGTTACGAACAGCTGATAGGAACGGCAAAGCGTGTTTCTGGAATATTATGTTTTTGTTCCTGCAAGCGCTTTTTATGCAATTTTTGCAAAGCTATATGTGGAACGAAACCGTGACCGAGGACAAGCTGATGGCATCAGATGTAAGTACAACTCCTCCGGTTTCATATGCAAAACAAATTATTGCGCTAGCTTACACGGTTCAGGTTCTACAGGGATTTAAAAATAGTTACGCAAAACGGAGCGTGCTGCTCTGACCGGCTTTAAAGGGTTAACAATGACTTTAAAAAAATAATATAAAATAGTGTGCAACACCACTGAAGTTTTTTTTTTTTAAACTCTTTTCAACCAACGGCAGTCACTCTCCTCTCCAAATAACTATAGCTTTCCGAGCTTCCCTCGGGTCCTCTTAATCAGCGGTCTCCACCCTTTTTTGCGCCACGGACCGGTTTATGCCCGACAATATTTTCACGGACCGGCCTTTAAGGTGTCGCGGATAAATGAGGGAGGGGCTAATAATCGGCTCAGTCATTTTTAATGATCGTTGAAAGCCCAGATCGTAATCGTGATTAAAATTCGATTAATTGAGCAGCCCTACCTGTTGCTATCAGAAAGAGTGCAGTGCAGAAACGCATTAACAACAGAGGAACAGCAAGTAGCACATTCTCTCATCAGACTGTCTCCTGTACTTGCTTAGGTTAAAGATTTCAGCCACACAGGCATACACAGCTGTGGAAACAGAAACATCTTATTTTAAAATCGTATAACAAAAGTGCAGCCAGCTCTTTCTAACCCTAAGCTTTTGTTCAGAACTGCAGAAAAGAGCTACAAAACAGACATGAAGCCAAAAAACTGCTGCCTTTTAGTTACACAAAATAACCCTCAACAGGGATGCACTGAATTAAAAACATATAGCTGGTCTTTGGAGTAAAAAAATTAACAAAGGAGAGAGAGAAAAAAAGTAGATTGCTGAAAAAATGTTTTGATATCTAGATTTTTTTAGATAATTTCAGCATTATGGTTGAAAGCAACATGCTGCATCAATTGTTGTTGTTGTTCAAAAAAAATTAGATTAATCTTCAATTGAGACACAATAGCGGTGTGGGAAATAATTATTTCATCTGCTGCTCAATTTGTAGGTTTGCTCACTTACAATGAGGTTAACAGTCTCTATTAGTTATGGCAGTTTTCTCAACCACCAGTGCGGTGAAGTTATCCTGTACCCTTAAGAGAAAAATAGCTCTAAACGATGTTTCCATCTCCCTGCTTGACTGCGGGGATGGTGTTCGTTGGATCGCACTCAGCATTTCTTTTCCTTCAAACACGACGGGTCAAGTTGGTGCCAAAGAGCTCGATTTTAGTTTCATCTGACCACAGCACTTTCTGCCAAATTTTCACTGAATTATTTAGATGTTCACTGTCAAACTTCTTGAGCAGGAGAAACTTATAGTACTACATTCCTATGTAGTATAGTGCGTTAGCGATGGTGTTCTTGGTGACTGAGGTCCTAACTATCTTCAGATCACTAACAAGCTCCTCTCATGTGTTTTTTGGCTGATCCACCATCTTTCTCATAATCATCTTCACCCTACGAGGAAAAATTTTGCATGATTGTGACCGATTTTATATTTCTTCCAGTTCTGAATAATCGCACGAGCAGTTGTCACGTTCTCATCATTGTTGATGGTCTTGCGTTCCCATGACATACTCTGACACCTCTTTAGTCTTTCCCACTTTGGCGGAAAGGTTGGAATGGAAGAAATTGATTCTGTTGACAGAAGTGCTTTGTACACAAAACAAGTTGAGATTAGTAGTATCTGTAATATACTGTAAATTGTTTGTCACGTGAGCATATAGAGAAATTTTGGGAGCCAGAATTGTGGCTGCGTTGTAGGCAAACAAATACTTGTTTCATTCAACGACATGTTTGTAACTTTTATTTGATGTGTTTTTTTTCTGGATTTTTGGTTGATATTCTGTCTCTCTCCTTTAAAAATAAAACTACCATAAAAATTAGAGACTGCTCCTTTCTTTGGAAGCGAGCTAACTTACAAATTCAGTACTGGATCAAATAATTATTTCCCCCACTGTATGGATAAGAATTTCTGTAAAAAGTAGGGCTCTGCCGCACAAGACACTGGCCTGTGAAGGAAATTTCTATTGCATCAGCAGAATGAGGCAGCCTTGTTACATTACCTTTCAGAAGGCTTTATTCTTTCCGTCCTTATCTGAGGCATGAAGATCAAGTATTACTCTGGAGTGAGTAAGCTTGAAGAATCTGTCTCGATCTATAACTAGGAGCCAGTAAATTTAGAGCATAGGTTATCTGAGTCATGCTGTGAACACAGATATGCTGAAGAATGATTTAAGCTGGTGTTTTTAATGTTTGGTTTTTATGCTACCTTCAGAGATAAACCTTTGCAGGTGGTTTGTGTGCTTTGACATTTATTTATTTATTTATTTAAAAGCACCTGGTTGCCCATTTTCAGCTTGATGTAGCTTGAGGACCACCTCTTTGGTGGTCTCAGTCAGTATTGTCCTGTTTTCATGTTTCATCCAAAAAAATTATTTCAACCAGTTTTCAGTATGATTGAAATTTAATTGACAGAGAACAAATTGGGATCAATAGAAAGACCAGGATGTCATCTTGACAGTAAAGTAGGACTCGTATAGATTGCATTCATGGTGCTTGATGTAGAGGTCTTAGACTCATATCCCTAACAGAGGACAAAAAAAAGAATTGCTGAGGTTTTAGGAGGATATAAATCAGTTTTAAAAACCATCCCAATTTATTAAACCTTAACTAAAGAATAAAGAATAAATCCCAAACTGAGAGAAAAGAAAAATGGGACATGTGCTACAGGACAAACAGCAATCTCCTTTCTCTAAATAGCTTTTTACTATTTGGTAGTTCCCACAAAGCTACCACTGTTTGAAGGGCATTTACCAACATCGGGTTTGGAACATTTGATCAATTCGTTTTAGAAGCTTGAGTGAGTTAAAGTTCCCCCTCAGGGAGAATATTGCAATAGTAATTAAATAATTAAGCACACAACAAGGTAAAAACCAAAGCCTTAAGATACCAGCACACCAGCTATAATCCAGCATATAATCCATCATGTTAAAGGGTACACAACTTTACTAAAGAACACACTAATCTTCATCCCAAAATGCTTATTTAATAAACCAGGACACAACCACATTCTCAATAAAGACTGGAAAGACTGAACATAGTGGATGACAGCTCCAGCTCAGCCGAAACCAATATAAACACTGGATCAGTAACAACAACTGGTTCAAGTGACACTGATGGTTCAGAAACAGCATGAGGTGAACTGTGATGCTGGGTTTATCAGCAAAGTGTGGATTATGTACAGTTTAATCCATTAACATCACAAGAAACACACAACACTGCCTGTAACCATGACCACCACTCCCTTGTCATCGAAACCATCATCAGGACACAGACAGATTTTTCACAGTTACAAAACTGCAGAACCTTAAATGTAACCTGAAAAGGGCTCTAAACCAACATTTGGGCGAATATTGGGGCAGCCCTTAAATAATCCCCCTGTGCAGGCCAATTTTAATGAAGACAAGTGAATACATTTAGCCGTCCACTTAGACTTATGCTCAGAAACACCAGCACAAACTATCAACGGGAATGCTCAATTATCGTCCTAACACCACAAAGCATACGTCCGTTTCCGTGGGCAACAGCTAAACGTCATCCTGTCACCGAACAAGCCGGGACACCAAACTTGAGCTTAATTGATGATAACGTGTAAACAGTAAGCTGAGAACGGTTAGTTTACTTACCCTGTTCTCACAGCGCAGTCAAAAACACACACGAAGTGTCTTGAGTAAAGACTGTTTCAATGACAGCTGTCGACACGCACTACCTGTCACGCCTGTGGAAACGAAAAGCCGGGTTTTGTTGCCTTTTGTTTGGAGCGTCTCTCTGAGCTCCAGGGAGGCGTGGTGGCAGCTCTACTTGATGCCTTCAGGAGCACCTCGGACATTCTATCACCACCGTCAGAAGACCAAAAGCTTTTTTCTTTTCCTTTCTCTCCCCCCATTTTTAAATGCTAATAATAGCATCGGCAAGGTCCTACAACTTTTAAAAATTATTTTATTTTTTAAAATTCAGACATAAAAAAATACAGTAAGGATAACAACAACTGAAATAAAATTAGATCTAAAATGAAATTTTCTTTTTCTAACTGTAAAGTTTTGCAAGATCACAGGCTTGCTGCCAATGAAAGTGTTAGTTTTAATTCTGTTCCACTGCTCTAAAATGCAATTCTAGACACTTTTGGACATTAAATATACTTTACACAACCATATTCATAATGCCTTAAATTTTGCACAAGTAAATTAAGTATTAGTATAACTGCAACAAAGACCCTTTTAAGAAAAATATCTGATTGCTTCTTATACAACAAAAAAAGCAACTCTATCTGATGTCTACACTCTAAACTCTGATAATCAGAAATTAAATTGGATTTAATTTCTCAAATGTAATTTTAATTTTTGTAAGTTTTAATGCAATATTTTTTGAAAAACAAAACAATAGACAAGCTAATTTTTCCTATTGTGTTTATGCACAAGTAAACACGTTTAATTAAAAAAACAAAAAACTAATCCTTGGTTAAAATATGTAGACTGAAGCTACAGAATAATCCCCAAGTAGCACTGAAAAGTTTCATTACCATGAAGGCAGCATGTGGTCTGTGACTTACACACTGTGTGAAGAGCGCCACAAAGTGGATGTTTTTTTTGTTTGTTCGTTTGTTTGTTTTTTAATAGTAACCCATAGCCTAGGAATATGCATCAGGGGCCACTGAGATGTCAACAACCAGTAAAACATTCCGGTGAAATTAAAAGTTAGGTTAGCAAACAAACTGCTCACTGTCTTCTTGTGCTACCATGTCCTGTAATCACAAGTTACACAGTAATGTATACTTAGAGTATGATTTTAATCTAGTCTCTGTCCAGCAGTTTGACAACTTTATATTTGTACTGATAAACATTTTATTTATTTATTTTTCTTTGTAGTTCATGAAGTGGTAAATGGATAGAATGATTTTAGGGGGGAAAGGGGTTGGTTTCACGTTGTTACCTGTGCGTGGGGGTAGGATGTGTGGTCTGTCTGTCCCAAAACGCTGAAGAAAAATTGCAAGTTGTTTCTCCTTTGGTTCTTTGTCCAAGCCTGTGGCTCTCAGGTAAGAGCCAAACTGTTCTTTCCATGTCTTCCATTGTCCAGAAAGTTCGTCTAGCATGGGCAAAAAAGGCTGCATTTGAGCTGCATGTAACGCTGCGTGCATGCTGGAGGATCAGTTGCCCGCCAAAGACCAAGGTTATAATGAACATTCAAACTACTACCATGGAAAACACAAAGCAAAGCAAAGAATTTGGGCTCATGTGATTGTGTCACACTTGAAAAGGAGTGAAAGAAAATGGTTTTATCAGTTTGGGAACACATTACTGTGCTTTGTGGCAATGACTCTTCCTATATTGTTTTATAAAAAATCTGCAATTTACCATCAGTTTTTCAGTCTGGGACTTACCAGTGCTGGTGCTGTAGGTGCGAACCGTGGTGTCAATGGGAGGCGGAGAGCAGCCCGAGTCAATGGATGCAACTTCGTCGTCTTGGGAACAGCCAGCCTGGATGGCTCTCAGGTAGCTGTGGCTGCGGGATCGGAAGCACGTTGGCATGGGTAGGTCTGGAGGCTCTGAGTTGTCCTGAGAATGGGAACGGGAATCTCTAAATGTAGAATCTGAGCTGCGGTCTTCATAATGATGGCTCCTTTCTAGGTCTCGTAGCTAGAGTGAAGGAAAAACAAAACAAAACAAGATGTAGCAGTAGTTATTTTGTTCACTGAAGCTGCTCCTCGCACTCAAGGCGGCTGCCTTGAGAGTAGCTGCTAGGAGTAGCCTCTGGATGTGCAGTAAAACCACCAAATGTGTGCACTTGTGCAAATGTGTGTATGGTTAAGGGTATGTCGAATTTGCTATAAATGCATTTTTATGATGTCCAATAATGATATAGTAGACTGATTTACTTTATAGGCTACATTTGTATGCATTAAAGTTATTTTTTCTTCTAGTGATCTGCACCGTTATTTTAATTTTTTTCCTCACATAAAACTGTACAACAATAATGCTAAAAACAAAGAAACAAACAAAAACAAACAAACAATAAGGCAACAGATGTGACTTTTTTCATGTAGTGACTCAATGCTCATATAAATTCATCTTTTGCGCTGACTTTTCTAAAGGTGAGTGTCAGCACACATTGGCACAATCATGTAAATGTTTCAGGTAATTTGAATTTTTCTGCTCTGGAAAAAGTACATCACTAAGTTAAAAATATAATGCATAATGAATTTGCATGGCTCGCTACTGTGCATGTAAGTTCAATCCCTAAATTGATATACTGGGCGAATGTGTTGTAATGCAGTGAGTGAGCTGTCGGAGATTGGCTGTAAATCCTGTACTAATAGCCTGCACTGCCTCATTTACTGAGGAAGATCAGAGCCACGCTGCACAGTTGTTCATCATCTCACCGACCTTGACATTGGGAGGCTAATAGTTCTTATGTAAGTGGACAAACTGGAAATTTAAACTATCAGTGAGATGCAGTCAGAAAATAGGGAATCTTTGTTCGCTGGGAGCTCGTTTTATTACAGCCGTTCGGGCTGTATCTGTGAAAATGTAAATTATACTAAGTAAACGAGTGTAGCTCGAGGCAGACAAAAGGGTCTTTGACTGGTGATGTGAGAGTAGAAAGTTTGCCAGGAGCCAAATGATGTAAATTATGATCGAGAACAAATGCACTCGGAACTCATTAGGAAGATAATGGAAGCAAATGAGACACAGGCAGAAATGGAAAACATTTTTTTAACCTCTGAAAGATAAGAGACGCCACATTTTCCCTGTCAGTCTTCCAGGAAAACACTGACCTGTCCCATGCGCCTGCCCAAGGTACTGCAAGCCTGGCTGAAGTCATCGTCGTCCCATGGTGGCAAAGATGAGCCTATACTCCCGATACAGTCTAGGTTGTCTAGGCTGCGATTATTGGAGAACTCTCTGAGAGCTGGAAGACAGCTGGGAAGGGAAGTAACCAAAAGATATCCTTTAGGGATATGAAGTCTAAGTAGAAAAACTGATGGAAAATGATTGTAAACAGGATATGCTGTTGCTAATGCACGATGACAGAGAGGCAGAAGGGAAAACTTTGATCAAGGGAGAAAATGAGTGACCAGCAAAACCAGAAATTGAAAGAGAGATAAAAGGAGGACAAGTTTATTATTGAAGTCATCCCTTTAATTCCCACTTTGATGCTCCAAATCTCATCTCTGTTTCATCTAATTTTAGCATTAGTCATTTTAGCATCCCAGCATGCAAAGCCAATGATGTCAGGCGAGGCATGTACAGTGCACAGCGTTCTATGCCATCATGGTGCCAAGACAAAACATGTTTAGGTTTTTATTAAGCTAAAAATAGTATGTTATACATGTTCTTTGTTGGCACACAGTGATAGTGACATGGCAGTAAAATGCCATGGCAAAGTGTATGGACACAGATGTCCCCCTCATTCCCTAATTTGAATAGTGTTGAAGCTACTTTCCACCTAAAAGCACTGGACAGATGGTATTTACAAGCTTACGGGAGGTTAGCAGTTGTTGGCAGCAGGACATGAATTTTTGCATTTGGAGTTTCCACTTTCAGACATCTGAGGGGGGCAGTGCAAAGTCACTGATCATAGACCAATCCGATCTGAAGTGTTCTGCACCGCGCCCCTGAGAAGTGACTTGCAGACCTATCACTAACCTGCTCATTGACCTGCCCAGCTGGTGCAGAGAGGACACACTGTGGAGTGGAGACCACAGGGCATCTAGCTCCCCTTGCAAAAAGGTGTATTCCAGGGTTCTGCTGCTCACGCCAATCAGGTAGGCGCAGAACGGAAGAAAGTAGGGTTGGACGATCAGGAATTAGCAGGGGGGTATTAGGATAAGTCATTCAAGCGTAATTCTAGATTTTTAAATTGCTCGGTGTGTTTGGTAGGTAAGCTGTGCCCATGATTATCAACACCCCCCCCAACCTGCCTCTGATCCAACCAGAATCATAAGATACCTCAAAAGGAAACTATACAACACATTATTGCATCAAGGTTTGTGTCATGTATGTATCTGAATGTAATAGACACTGACAAAAACAAGCCCAAAATACACTAAAGTTTGTCAAAGCATGATAATCTGGGGGAAAAGATGTTATCGCGGGGTATTAAAATTTCATACATTTCTCTAACAAGTCAATATTTGAAAAGTTGATTATACATTAGAAAGCATGACAGCTGTGGCTTAAATTAGTGTAACATCGCTGTGGATAAAAATGAAACAATATGACTATATTTTCTGGCCTTGCATGAAAAGGCACAGTCAATTAGCAATGTCCCACTGTGCTTGCATCACACATTGTGCAATGCTTTGCTCCAGAAACCATGTCACTCAGAGGCAAGTGAGCCACAATCCCACTTAGTCAAAGCGATTGGGCTGATTTGTGCTGATTTACTGGCTGAACGCAAGCAAAACTCAGTGTCGTATTGTGTAAACTGCACTATTGTATAGCGTATTATCTTAGTGACGCTTTCTATGGCCAATAATATGTAGGTAAATCACAGCTGAGGTATGATAGTAAGAGTGACATGTGGACAGCAGCAGGGAGTCTGACACCACTTCTATGCGTGAGTAAGCGCAGCGTGGACTGTGTGTACACGTGTGCACTTGTGTGTGTGTGTCTGTTCTGAGGCTGGGCTTCAGTATGTATCCATAGATTTTTTTTTTTTACTGTTGTTTGATTGTTAAGAGCTTTTGGCAATCAGTATTTATAACAGTGTGTTCTAATAAGTGTTTTGGGCGTTCTCTGTAAATCAGCAGATTTTTTTTGGGGGGGGGGGGGGGGGGGGGGCTACATACATTTTAAAGGGCCAATCAGTAACTTTTCTTCTGACTATAGTCATGCATTAAAAACAACATGTTGTATTTTTCTCAGCTTATCATGACTGTAGAAACAGACATGGTTTCTAGTTGTTCTCATGAATGGTAACCATACGCTTTCTTCTTCTTTGATCCTTGTTTGTATGTAAAGGGTTTCTCCCTTATTGTTTATGCTAATGTGTAATAAACCATAGTTCAGTTTGTGCCCTTACTTGCGTGGGGGAAACTGGTCACTCAGAGACTGCTGGGTAGCCCTGAGGTAGCTCTGACGCCGAGCAGCAGTTTTTGGTGAGGGTTTGGGACTTCCCTCAGAGTCATCGCTGTCTTCCATGTCTCCCATTGCCTTCACATAGCTACCACTCCGCATCCGCCGGCATGGGATTTCATTGGCACCCCCGCTGTGACCTAATGAGCTGCTCCAGTCACCCTATAGCCACCATTAAGTGAACAAAATGAGTCTTCAGTCAGTTTTTAACGATCTATGTTGTTATCTAAGCACTGAAGTGTTTCCCTTGATGGTAATAGCTTATATAAACATACAGTAAACACTCAACAAATAGACAGAATATAATTTTTTATCCACTCTACTTTGTGGGCTACTCACCCTTCTTCCAACCTGTAGGTAGTTGCAGGTTAGTTCTTGTTGACAGGACTTGGATTTGAGCATGGACCTGTCCAGTGTAGCTGAGCCCTTCTGAATAACCTGTCTTGGTTGACCCATGGTTAATGTGGACCATGACCCTCCTTTCATATAGTCACTATCATTCATCATCAAACCTCCTGGTCCACTTAATCCACCTAGTCCACTTAATCCACCACCTCCTCCACCCCCTGGCCCAGGAAGTGCCTGATACTTTAAGTCACTGCTGCTTTTAGATGAGCTGATAGTGTTGTAGCCACTGTGGATGTATCTGTTCTGCCCCCCGTGGCTGTCGGGGCCAGATGGACGCCCGAGAGTCATCATGGCCATGGTGTTGTGGTAGCTGCTCAAATCGCTGCTGTCCAGATCGTCCGAGCTCCAGTAACCCGACATGTTGGAGCGTGGCCGTCGCTTGGCAGTTGCTTCTGATTTTGTACCCCGATCTTTACTTTTGGCTCTGCGATTGTGCTTCCCTCCATCCTCCGTACTAGATGAACCTCCTCCACTGCCGGTCGACCGTCCGTTAACATTTCCTTTCATGTTGTGGCTCTCCAGGGACTGCGACTTCGCAAAGAGCTTCTGCACTGAGTGCAGCATGTAACGAATACGACCAGGACTGTCCGTACGCTGCTTGGCAGCAGCAGCAGCAGATGTTCGGTGAAACTGCAATGTGCTGAATCCATCACGGCCGCCAGGTAACTGTTTATCAAACTCAAGCAGACTTGGTGGGGTCTGGTTCTTGGTCATATGATGTGATATTGTTGCTGAGCCACTTGTAATCATAGGTGTTCGTGCGCTCAGCCCTGCCATGCCCATGCCCATTCCCGTCCCCATGCCCATGCCCATGGACATGGAGGTCCCCATGGTCCCTGTGCTTATTCCTCCGATACTGTCCCCAGGAGGAGAAAAATCAGACTGGTCATAGGAGTTGTAGTGAATCCCAGGAAAGGTGCTGCTGTTGGACAGCTGGTTGTTGAGGGGCAGCATGCATTCTGGTGGAAGGGAGCTTGGGTTGGCTGAAGAGTAAAGGTGGGGGTCCATGGTGCCATAGTGGTCCATTGTGGGACTCAGCAAGTAAGGGCTGCGAGGAAGTGTGGTGGTCTTATGAGAAAAGAGGGCCTCTGAATGGTCTGCAGAAGTGTCGCAGGAATCAGACAGGTGTCTGCTGCGGTTGGTCCCTAAGCCTTTCATGATGGCGAGGAGGTCCAACCCTCTAGAAGACCTCCAGGCCAGAAGAGAGATTCTTTTGAAGATATTTCCTAAAAAAGAGAGACAAACAACCCAACAAAAAAGACAGAAGGAAAAAGGTTTAAGAGCTGATTAATACAGCACTATACAAAACACATAACACAAACACTCAAACTCAACCATCCATATCAGCTTGGCCACACAAATACGCCCACTTCTGTGCTAAACCAGACTAAAACAGAGTAGCTGGAAGGCATTTTTTTGTCTGTACAGTGAATGAGCCAGCTTCCCACTGTCTCCCACAGTGAACATCTGTGTTAAAATGCTAGAAATGGATAGAAAAACAACACGTTAAACAAAGGCGCGCAGTAGCTTGTGGGTCAGGGCATAGATTATCAGTAGGAGAAAAACTGCTGACAGCGCTGAGTTCCTCGAGACGCCTCTGCATTTATGTGGGTCTTTGCAGCTGCCAGCGAACAAATATCTCCTTTTTCTGCCTAATCACATTCAGAAAAAAAAGGTCAATCATCATTGCACAAACATTTCCTTTCATGAGCACCCACAAACAAATGCACACATGAGAAGATTTGATTTTGTGGCCTTTCCTTTAATAATAATAATAAAAAAATCCAAAACATAATATTACACACTTAAGGCAGTTTAAAAAATTATAGTTAACAACACTACCTGCTGTCTCTGGCTGACTCACTGTATCTCCTCCAGGTAAGTTGTGATACACAATGGCCAAATCTCTGTAAAAGCCCTTTCTTTCAGCTTGTATCATTCTCTCTTATTCCATCTATTTCTCTTTCCCTCTCCTCCTCCACTGTCACTTCTCTCTCCACTTCCCACCTCCAGTGGGTATCCCTGGCATGAGTGATGAAGCTCCTGTCCTAGCTTTGCATGGTGAGCCAAGGATGGCGGGCAGAGTGTCATAGTGAAACCAGTAAAAGAGGATTTGACCAGTGGGCGGCGTGCGGCAGGAGTTGGCAGCTACAACTTCTTGTCCTCCTAGTCAAGCTGTGCCAATGCCCTGCCCGGCAGGGCAGCAAGAATGGCGCTTCTCGTCATGGACCATGAACGATTATAATGGAGGGATATCATGCAAAGGTGATAGTGACAGGTATTAGGCTTGTTATCCTGTGTGGATATGTAGTTATTAATAGCTGAATAGTGTAATTATTATTACTCAATTTCTGCTAACTTTTTAAGCCAAAAGAATAGTAAACAAGCCCACCGAGCATCTGTAAATACATTACATTTCAGCTTTTTAAAGCATGCTGCTTCCTTATCTCTGCTGGTGCAGTCGAGTGAATTAATAACTGGAATAATTCTTTGTACATTTTGGCAGACAGCTAATAAACACGTACATTTCTACTGAATTAATTGCCATTTTCAATAAATACTGTTAGTATATTATGATATCACGCTGTAAACTGGAGGTAAACTGGGATAAAATATGGATGTCTTAATGTTAGAGACTACCTCCGAAGGAGATGCAAGGAAAACTAATAATACTGTTAAAACTTAATCTTATATTCAGCACAGTACATTTAATCTTAATTACTTTCAGACAAAGTCAGCTCTGCAGGACAACAACAGTTCCCTGAAAATGTATTAACTTACAGTCGCTCTGCACAAACGCAGACTGCTGTTTGCTACGGAGGTTTTGGGTTCGGGCCAGATAAAAACCATCACTCCCTCATTTGAATTTTAGTCAGGTACTCACATTCCATAAAAAACAATCGTCAAAATAACATTGCTCTTTAATTTTCATCATTCACAGTTTCCATATTGAGAAAGCTAATGTGAATTGTCAGCCTAGCAGTTAATGGCTTTTTATACCACTTCCCTATTCATAAAATTTGAAAGTCAAATTGGAAATCAACCACCAGACCAGAAACAGACATTTCTTCTTCTCTGTCATAGTTTCTATCAATCAGACAGTTTCTTTGGAGAAATGGCGAGGAGATATTTGCTATAAATCTCTATTATCACCTTAGGAGAGCTACAAACATGCATAAAAATCAGATAATGGCACAGTGCAGTGTGAGACAGGCAATAAGTGATGACAAAGCAGCTCACCTAAAAATTACACCTCATTTGAAGGGCAATTTGAGTTGATTACAATTCATTGTTTCAGAGAAGGCACCGAAACATTTGGTGTTACTTCACCTTTAAAAGTATGCACCACGTTGACACACTTTTTGCAATTAACTATTTGCCAAAAAGAAATTGCAACAAAAAAAATCTCCATATAAATTATGAACTGGTTTTATTTCCACCATTATTAGCATGCTCCAGGCACAGACTCATTTAGTGTCATTAACAGAGCCTTTCTGAGTGCCATCTCCGCTGATAGGGTCAAATCCTCTAAATCCTTTTACACCACATTAGCTAACTCATATCCTGCCGTGACATGCCACTCAGCTAAGCTTAGCATACCCTCCTCAGTGTGTCAACCAATATGGCTCAAACTGACACTGATAGCCGCATTATTATTATGTATTGGAGGCAACGTGACAAATCTGTGTGCCTAAATGCCCAGGATCTCAAGCACTCTAATCGAGGATATGCGGTGAAATACACACAGCAAATTTGTCTGCTAATTGACATTTCCTGTATGTTTTGAGCAGACGATCATTGCAGTGCATCCGTATTTAACAAAAGTGCTAATGAAGTGTTTATTATTAGAAGGCTTGGTTTAAATAGGGATGCTTACCAGTGCATGTCACAGAGGCTTATACTTTATAATGACATTAATCATTCAAGTTCAAGCTATAGTTCATTCTGTGCTACAGTGGAAAAGTAGATATTATAGTTAGATTTACATGGAAACGTTGGGTAACGTGGTGCCTTGAGTTCACCATCATGACTCAATGGGACTGGTAGACACTGCATGTTACTATGACTGTCATTAAACAAAATAAAGCTTGGCAGATAATGTATATATGTGACATATAACCAGTGATGTGAGTGCTTATGATGCAAACCTGCCACAACTTTACTTCACTGCGTGACAGAAAGGCGAAGAGACAATTCAACCCTCAGACATTGGAAATTAAGGAATTTAGGTCAAGCCTCTGTTAGCTGGGTCCTAGACATGAGTCCGCGTGTGTGCGTTCTTGGTATTTGTGTGCTCCGAGTGTATACTACTGGTGCGCACACAAATGCATGAATACCAAGAATGTTAATGCGCTTGTGCTCGTGTGTGCTTCTACACCCTTGAGCGTCTGGTGGTGGCATCTCCCTGCCTTGTGCACTGGGGAGCTGCCATCTGCTCTTCCAATGGGAGAAGGAGTGTTTGGCATTGTGTCCAATTCATGACCTTACTCAGTTTCTCAGCCATCACAATGTCAGGGCTACAGGCAATTCACAGTGTCAACCAGAAGAGGGCGACACACTCAACACAAGCTGTACTGGTGTTTCTGCCGAGTTCCATTATTTTTTGATGTTTTTATACAGCATGTGGAAGTATTTATCCTGACAATTCACTTGTTCAAGTCAGAGCTAACAGAATAATTTATCTGTTGCAGATTTTTAATGTGTCAGTGTGATTCCGGACAATGTGTGTGGATTTCAAATAAAGATAAATTCACAATTAAACACTATGGCAGACCTGCTTAGGGTGTACCCCAGCTCTCACCCTGTGGTAGTTAGGATAGGCTCCAGTCCCCCAATAACCCTGAATCGGATAAGTGTAAGAGAATGGATGGATAGACAGATGAAGGACTGGTTGGATAATTTCAGGAACCTACTGTACTTCAGCTTGGATTCTTCTGATTCAGGAAGTGTTAACTTCTTTTTCTGCTTCTTCTTTAGGTGTCGCCACAGCGGATCATCTGCCTCCAACCTGCCCTATTCCTAGCATCCTCTCTGACACCAACCCTCTGCATGTCCTCCTGTTCCATCTTCAACATGCTTTCTTTGATATATCCACTATCCGTCCTTTTCCCAGGTTGGAACTATCTCAACCTTGCCTGTCTGTCTCCAAATTGCTCCAACTGAACTGTCCCTCTGATACACTCATTTCTAATCTTGTCCATCTTGGTCACTCCCAATGAAAATCTTAATATCTTCAGCTCTTCCACCTCCAGCTTGGCCACCAGTCTTTTTGTCAGCAGCAGTGTCTCTGTACCAAACATCACAGCAGGTCTCACTAAACCGTCCCTTTCACTCTTGCGGCTATCCTTAATACACTGTAAACCTACTTATGTGTTTATGTTTTTATCTTCTGTATTAAGAGGTGGGTTTAAGTATAAGTAGTTTAAGTATAACAAAATCTGATATATAAATAAAGTCGTCACTGCCATTGCCATCCTTCTGTCAACAAATAACCACTCACACTGATTTTTAACCCCTGTACCCTGGCTGTCTTCTTCACCTCTCTTCTGCACTGTGGTTGACCCCTGCCATTTAAAGTCATGCACCTTCACTGCCTCTGCTTCACTACTTGGAGGACAAACTAAACAACATCAACACTCATAATGGGGTCAGAGTGTGCTTCTCCTGTCTCTCCTTTACTTTCTTAATTTTTTATTCGTCATCTCTTAATGATCCTGATACAGATTCATTGGCAAATAGCTAAAAATTGGCCAATATGCCGGTCGAGTTATATTTTGTGCTTTTCATTCATGGAATCGTGGGTTTTAAATTCAAATTGTTTAGACTTCAAATGATGATTTAAATGAAGATGAAAACAACCACCAAGACATCTGAAACAATGACAATAGTTTTTATGCTTGAGTTCAAGATTTTATCTTTAAGACAATTATTGTCACGGTCCGGGGCAGCGGCCGTGTGGAGAATGGAAAGGAGGACTCAAAACGCAGCACTTATTCAGGTGTGAGGGTGATTTATTGATAATATCCTATATAAAGTGGGGATGGTAAAACAGAACTAAGGATGAACTAACTGGGAGAAACTACACAAAGAAATAGCAAACCTGAGCATGAAGGGAGAACAGCAGGGAGAGCACGCAGGGGATTACACCAGGTATGAACACAGACGACGCGACGAGGAGCAGAGGAAATCACACACTATAAGTACACGAAGAGACACTGGGAAATCACACACAGGTGGGGGAAACAGCTGGACCTGATTAACCTGACGAGACAGGGGAACACTAACACCAGGGACCAACAGAGGGAGCACAAACCCAGAACCCAGTGTCTAAAATCCCAAACACAAACCATCCCAAAACAGCCATGAATAATAATGCAAGTAATAACAATAAAGAACATAAACATAAAGTCACTGAGTCATGGTCGCAGGACCATGACAGTACCCCCCCCTCAAGGGCTGGCCCCCGACAGCCACAGAAACACACCACCAGATCCGGGCGGGCGGCAGGGGGCCCAGGACGGAGGGACCGGGCCAAGACCAAAGACGGAGGCCCCAGAGTCCCAAACAAATGTTCACAAAAAAAACCTCACAGGGGAGCAGAGTCCAAAACACAGTTCAGGTGGCCGGCCAGGGGCCCGATAACACAGGAGGCCAGGATGGGACAGTTCAGGAGGCCGGCCACGAAGAAGGCCGTGGAGGCGCACAAAAGGTTCAGGAGGCCGGCCGTGCGGAAGGCAACGGCGGCCACTCAGGCGAAGAGGGTCCGGGGGCCGGCCGTGCGGAAGGCAACGGCGGCCGCTCAGGCAATGGCGGTCTGGGGGCCGGCCGTGCGGAAGGCAATGGCGGCCGCTCAGGTGACGGCGCCCGGCCAGTAGCCTAGCCAGCGGTCCAGAAAACGGCCGTTTAGCTCCAGACCCAAACGAGGCTGGGCCAGGCGAGGCTGAGGGCACGGAAGCCGGGACCGCAGCAGGCGGAGATGATGATGCAGACACGAAGGCTGGACCAGACGAGGATGCAGACACGGAGGCTGGACCAGACGAGGCTGAAGCCGGACCGGGCGAGGATGAAGCTGTAGCTGAAGCTGGGCCGGGCGAAGCTGTAGCTGAAGCTGGGCCAGGTGAGGATGAAGCTGGACCAGAATCAGGCGAGGATGAAGCTGAGGATGAAGCCGGACCAGGCGAGGATGAAGCCGGGCCAGGCGAAGCTGACGCTGTAGCCGAAGCCAGGCCAGGTGAGGATGAAGCTGGACCAGAATCAGGCGAGGATGAAGCCGGGCCAGGCGATGATGAAGCTGAAGCTGAAGCTGGGCCAGGCGAGGATGAAGCTGAAGCTGGACCAGGCGAGGATGAAGCTGAAGCTGGACCAGGCGAGGATGAAGCCGGGCCAGGCGAGGATGAAGCCGGGCCAGGCGAGAATGAAGTGTGGCCAGGCGTGGATGAAGCCGGGCCAGGCGTGGCTGCGTCCTCAGGCTGAGGCGTGGTAGTAGCAGGTGGTATCGCTGCAGGTGGTGGTACTGCAGGAGGCGGCGCTGCAGCCACGGGTGGAGAAGCAGCCACAGGTGGAGAAGCAGCCACAGGAGGCCGGACGGGCTCCTCGGGCCCCCCAGCCGACGTGGCAGCCGGTGTGGCATGAGGCCGGACGGGCTCCCCGGGCCCCCCAGCGAAAACAGCCACAGAACCAGCGGGCACACACAAAACAAAACTAGGAGGCACGTGGGCCTCTGGCACACATGAAACAAAACTAGGAGGCACGTGGGCCTCTGGCGCACGTACGGAGGGCTGCAGCTGCGCAGAGCACTGACCCTGCTCAGGCAGTGACAGCCCGGTGCAGTTCACAGCTGGCATCTTGGCCTCCAGGGGTCCAGAGTAAGCTGAGGGCAGTAACCCAGCCTCTGGGGAAGCCCCGGAGTGAGCAACAGTCTCTAATGTTGCCAGCTTTTGAGGAACAGGTCCGTAGCGAAACAGTTTGTCTCCCTGCCCAGAAACAGCGGTGGAAAAACAGTGCGAAAATTGTGGCTCAGCCATTACCGGAACTGTGGGCTGTAGCGATGCTAGCGGTGGTGGTGGCTGAGTGGCTAACTGGAGCGGCGGCAGAACGGGTAATTGAGCCCTTAGGGAGGCTAACGGTTGAGCCACAGACCTGGGAGCTTGTGGCTGGACACAGAACTGAGCCGGAGAATGGTGATAAAGTCCTGGCTCAGAAGGAGCGGCAGAGAAACAGTCTCTCGGTTTTACAGAGGGTTTGTAGACGCCCACTTGCGAAGGATCCGTTACCACGAAGGTAGGTAAGCTATCTACACTGTCTCTCATCCCGCTCTGAATAGCCCCAGAAAACAGAGTCCCAGAATCTGGGGAAGCCAGAACATGTCGCTCGCTCACCGCCTCGGGCTGCTCGAAAGTAAAAGCAGACGGGGGGGTGAAGTCCGAGGTCCAAAAGGAGGAACTCCCGCTCCCACGAACAAAGCGAGCCCAGAAGCCATGGGAGACCGGTCACCAGACGCTGTAGCCGCCTCTCTATAGCGCGCTGGGACGTGCCACTCGGGTTTTCCAGCCACCGGTCGATGAGCTCCTGTGTGGCATCGATGAGATTTTCCCGTAGCTCCTTGGACGGGTTAAGCGCTGCTGGGTCCATGTTGTGGTCGCGTCGTACTGTCACGGTCCGGGGCAGCGGCCGTGTGGAGAATGGAAAGGAGGACTCAAAACGCAGCACTTATTCAGGTGTGAGGGTGATTTATTGATAATATCCTATATAAAGTGGGGATGGTAAAACAGAACTAAGGATGAACTAACTGGGAGAAACTACACAAAGGAGTGGCAAACCTGAACATGAAGGGAGAACAGCAGGGAGAGCACGCAGGGGATTTCACAGGGTATGAACACAGACGACGCGACGAGGAGCAGAGGAAATCACACACTATAAGTACACAAAGAGACACTGGGAAATCACACACAGGTGGGGGAAACAGCTGGACCTGATTAACCTGACGAGACAGGGGAACACTAACACCAGGGACCAACAGAGGGAGCACAAACCCAGAACCCAGTGTCTAAAATCCCAAACACAAACCATCCCAAAACAGCCATGAATAATAATGAAAGTAATAACAATAAAGAACATAAACATAAAGTCACTGAGTCATGGTCGCAGGACCATGACAATTATACTTTCTCAGTATGTAGAAAATAAGACATAAACTAGTAAACTAAGAAATATAATACGGATTACACGTGGAATGTGTGGGTAAGAGTAAAATAGCACTACAAAACAGAAAAATGCAAGTAAATGTATAATGTCTAGGACATTAATGTATTTTTCATATACAAATATAAAAATATATAAAAGCACAAGCCTGTGCACTGACAGTGAAAAAACCCTAAATACAAATTTCAGTAATTCCTATTATAATTAATATTACTCAATTTGCATAGTTCTTGGCACAAAACTAGTTCCAAATTTAAATGTGGGCCCTGATTTAATACATAGCGAGAATTCCTATTCCCAGTATATTAATTAGCAAACCCAAGAATCGAGGAAATATTAAGACCGTTGCTAAACTCTGTATTAAAAAAGTTTTAGCTGTAGCACAAGTATTCAAATTTTTAGACTAGTTGCCAGTTTTTAGATTGGCAAGTCTGTGGGTGGACAATTTTCGATGAGCCACTGTGGAAAGGAAATCATCCCCTCATCTGAGCAACAATATCCAGAGAGGCAGTTTGTCAGAGCACAGCTCAGTCAGTCAGCCCTGAGCCCATCTGCTCCATAGGCTTACAGCACTGCCCTGAAAGACAGGGGGCAGCTTTGTGTGTGTGTGCGTGTGTGTGCGTGTGTGTGTGTGTGTGTGTGTGTGTGTGTGTGTGTGTGTGTGTGTGTGAGACATGTAACAAGACTGATGAATGCTTACAGACTGCTGGTGAGGAGGAAGGGACAGAAGGAAGTGAGGGAAAATCTGTAGGGAGAAAGGTGTGGGATTTGACAGCAGTGAAAATGAAAGCAATCTAAAAGAAAGGAGAAGGTGTGAAAATCAGTCAATGTGTTGTAAACTGCGCACTGGGGAGAAGGTAAAAATCCAGTAAAACAAAAGAACAGAAATCAGTAAGAGGGAGGAAAAGAAAGAAAGAGAGAAATAAAAAAGGAGAAAAATGGCTGCCAAGGGAGCAAAAGAGTTCAATGAGGTCAGTTTTTCAATGAGTTCAGTGAGTGCCTAGATAAAGCAAAGAAGATACTTCTTTTTTTCTTTGAGGAACGGTAATCAGATGGTACTGGAGGAGGAGATGTGTGGCAGCGTAACGTCTGATGCATGTGTTTATTCCAGAAAGGTGTGAAGGTGTAAATAAGTGTGAATATGTGAGACATATGCGTGTGAGAGATAATAATTGCCTACGGCTGGCTGAGATCTTAGAATTTCCATACCTTTGTTTTATGTTGTAAGGGTTTTGCAAGTTCAGGTGAAAAGTAATTGAATATTTCGTGTATGTGTGTGTGAGCGAACACACACACACACGTATGCATACCTGGATGCATGTGTGAGTTATATTATTAATAATAAATAGTGTACATGGATGTGCATTGGTGTGTGTGTGTGAGCAAAGCAGGCTAACCTTGTCCTAATTACAGTCTATCTATTCCATCAGTGCTGTGCTCTGGCCTATTTTCACAGCTATAAATTTACCACTCTCCCCTCTGTTGTGATAGATGACCCACTCATTTTAGCCCTTCTCTAAAGACTGTGAGCCAGAAAGGAAGTCAGTGGAAGACAGTGGCACCACTTCACTACTTCTGATGGCAGTGATGGAACTTTCCATGTCCTCAAAACTATTGAGTTCTGTTCTGGGCCATGCCTCTTAATCTTTGAATTCAGGTGTTTTCAGCCCCATCGACATGCAATATGCCTTTACAAACATTCGTGAGAGAATGAGTTGTTCTAAAGACCTCAGTGAATCTAAGTGTGGTCCTGTGAAAGGTGTCACGGTTACAAGAAATCAGTTCATGAAATTTCTCCCCTCCTGGATGTTCCACAATCAGCTGTGAGTGGTATTAGTGCAACATGGAAGTGCTTAGTCATAGCCACAAAGTGTCAGGCTACATAAAGTTACAGAGCGGGGTTGCCGGCTGTTGAGGCGCTTAGTGCATGAAAGTCACCAGCGCTCTGCTGACTCTATAACTGTAGCCTTCCAAACCACCTCTGTCATCAACATCAGCAGAAAACCTGTGCACTACAGCTTCGTGGCAGGTGCAGATGTTGCAACGACGGTTATCCGGTCGTTAAGTCTGACGTCACTAGCCGTGTCTGGGCCTAAACTCCGCTGCAGGTCCATATATGAAACGATCACTATGGCATTACTGAGAGTCGAAAAACTGTCTAAAGTCTTTCATCTTTAATAAAATGATCAGCGTTCTGCTCTACCAGGTGTAACAATTGAGTTTAACATCCAGGCATCCATGAAAACGAAATTTATGACATTTAACGGAGTTAGAAGTTAGTAGGAAGTTAGCTCGCTAGCTTCTATCTAAATACAATATAGCATGTCCTGACTGCGGGGTTTTGGAAACAAATTAAAACGTACAGCTCTGTTATCACTTCCAACATAAACGAAGACAGAAAACTAAACAGCAGTGACGTTTGTAGGGTTACTGAAGTTTGGCTAGCTGGTATATAATGATGTGCTACGTGACCGCTAGCGACACAGCTATGTTAGCATAATATAAACAAACAAACTTTTTTTCCACTCAATAAAAGTTAACGTGAGTGTTCTCGGTGGTCAGGAACAAATGTAATTGCATGGCAGGATGCTGTAAAAGGACCAAACTTCAGCCAGGAGAACAACTGAGATAATCCATCCACAATACGAGGTTAGTCATTCATATACTGCTGCATGGGCTGGGCTGTAGTTACATCCTAAGGTTTTAAAAACTGAGCTTAAATAAATGATTAGCGGTAATAAAACCCGAGGGAGGTCAACAAGGCAAGGCAAGGCAAGGCAAGTTTATTTGTATAGCACAATTCAACAACAAGGTGGTTCAAAGTGCTTTACAGAGACATTAGAAACAAAAACAAATAAAAAGCATGATTTAAAATTGATTAAAACAAGCAAGCAAGCAAGCAAACAAACAAACAAACAAACAAACAAACAAACAAACAAACAAACAAACAAACATAACAGTATGTAAAATCAAAACAGATAAAATCAGAACAATAGATAAAATCAGTAGTTAAAATGTAAGTTTTGAAGTTTAAGCTTAAAAGTGTGGATTTGGTGCTTTATTCAAATGCAGCTGAGAACAGGTGAGTCTTCAACCTGGATTTAAATAAACTATGTGTTTCAGCTGATCTGAGGCTTTCTGGGAGTTTGTTCCAGATATAAGGAGCATAAAAGCTGAATGCAGCTTCTCCGTGTCTGGTTCTGACTCTGGGAACTGATAAAAGACCGGATCCAGATGACCTGAGGGATCTGGAAGGTTCATACTGGGTCAGGAGGTCACTCATGTATTTTGGTCCTAAACCATTCAGAGCGTTATAGACCAGCATCAGAACTTTAAAGTCTATTCTCTGACGGACAGGCAGCCAGTGTAAAGACCTCAGAGCTGGACTGATGTGGTCCACTTTTTTGGTCTTAGTGAGGACTCGAGCAGCAGAGTTCTGAATGAGCTGTAGTTGTCTGACTGATTTTTTAGGTAGACCTGTAAAGATGCTGTTACAGTAATCAAGCCTACTAAAGATGAATGCGTGGACTAGTTTTTCCAGGTCCTGTTGAGACATCAGATCTTTTATCCTCGAAATATTTTTGAGGTGATAGTAAGCTGATTTTGTTATTGTCTTAATGTGTTTTTCTAAGTTTAGGTCTGCATCCATCACTACACCCAAATTTCTCGCCTGGTCTGTGGTTTTTAGGTGTATAGATTGAAGTTCTCTGGTGACCTGTAATCGTTTTTCTTTGGCACCAAAGACTATTACCTCAGTTTTGTTTTTGTTTAGCTGGAGAAATTTTTGGCACAACCAGTCATTAATTTCCTCAATGCATTTACCAAGAGCCTGTACAGGGCCTCGGTCTCCTGGTGACATTGTGATATATATTTGTGTGTCATCTGCATAGCTATGATAGTTTATTTTGTTGTTCTTTATAATCTGTGCCAGTGGGAGCATGTAAATGTTAAACAGAGGGGGTCCCAAGATGGAACCTTGGGGAACTCCACATGTGATACTTGTCTGCTCAGATGTGAAGTTACCTATTGATACAAAGTATTTCCTGTTTTCTAAGTATGTTTTGAACCAGTTTAGTACAGTTCCTGAAAGACCTGCCCAGTTCTCCAGTCGTTTGAGTAATATGTTGTGGTCAACTGTATCAAATGCTGCACTGAGATCCAGTAAAACTAAGACTGACATTTTTCCACTGTCTGTATTTAGACATATGTCATTGAACACTTTGGTCAGAGCGGATTCAGTGCTGTGGTTCTGTCTAAAACCTGACTGGAAGGCATCATAGCAGTTATTCTGTTTTAAGAAGTAACTGAGCTGTTGAGAAACTGCTTTTTCAATGATCTTACTTAAAAATGGGAGATTTGAGATCGGCCTGTAGTTGTTCATTTGTGTCTTGTCAAGATTGTCCTTTTTCAGTATAGGTTTTATTACAGCAGTTTTTAGTGGTTCTGGAAACACACCTGACATTAAAGAAAAGTTGATGATCTGTAACAGGTCTGACTCCAAAGTCTTTGAGACCTTTTTGAAAAAACTTGTTGGCAGGACATCTAAACAGCAGGAGGAGGAGTTCAGTTGACCTAAGATGTCCTCCAGGTCTTTGCTGTTAATAGGTTGAAACTGTTTCATGGTGTTTAAACAGTTTTTTGGTGGACACAGTACATATCCTGGATCTGCTGTTGATGTACCGATTGCTTGTCTAATTTTTTGGATTTTTTCAGTGAAGAATTTGGCAAAGTCATTGCAGGCCATGGTTGAATGAAGTTCAGCTGCCACTGGCACAGGAGGGTTTGTTAGCCTGTCAACTGTGGAAAATAAGACCCGAGCATTATGACTGTTTTTAGTGATGATGTCAGAGAAGTAGGACCTCCTTGCACTCCTCAGTTGTAAATTATAATTGTGAAGTTTCTCTTTATAGATGTCATAGTGAACCTGGAGGTTTGTTTTTCTCCATCTGCGCTCAGCTTTCCTACACTCTCTTTTTTTCATTTTTCACTAGTGTGAAGTTTCTCCATGGAGACTTTTTCCTTCCAGAGATAACCTTCACCTTAATGGGAGCAATTATATCCATTACATTTAACATTTTTAAATTGAAGCTATTGACGAGCTCATTGACTGAACCTCTGGACAGGTCAGGTGTTAATGGGAAGACCTGGTTAAATATCTCACTACTGTCTTCAGTTATACACCGTTTTGTGATCACTGCTGTTGATATATTTGTGTGGGCTGAGATTTTACTTTCAAAGAAAACACAGTAATGATCAGACAGGCCCACATCAGACACAGTAATGTTTGAAATGCTCAGGCCCTTGGAGATCAGTAGGTCAAGAGTGTGTCCTCTATTATGTGTGGCCTCTGTTACATGCTGAGTCAGCCCAAAGTTGCCCAGAGTGTTACTCAGATCAGTGATCACTGACTGTTTTAGGAGCTTCTTGAGATTAAATAGAAGAAAATACAAATCATTAAACATGTTAACAACACAAAAGCCACACAGCAAATTCAAAAGTGTTAAATGTTTTGGTGTTAATAGTCTTCTTGCAAAAGTAGAGTTAATTTTACTCTAAGCAGAGTCACATTCTTTTAATGTAATTCTGAGGTGTAAAATGATAGTAGTTAAAATCGAGTGTTAAAAATGAGTGTTTCTATGTCAAATCTGGAGGTGTTACAATGGAAACATTAACTCTTGACCTCTTAACTCTGAACTCCTACAGGGGCTATGACACCAACAGAGTAAATTCACCGACTCCACCCCCAGCACGGCTCCAATCGAAGCTGAAGTGAAGCCGTTTCAGAACATTTTGCTCTACATATTTGAGTTGTTTGCCATGCTTGGTAAGTCATTTTTTCAAAGATTGTTTCAATTATTATTATGAGCTTTTACTTCTGTGGCTCTTTGGAGTTGAGACAAAGCTGTGTGAAAGGCATTAGCCATGTTGCTCGCTGATAGCATAATATTCTGTTTTAGCTAGCTGAAAGGTATTGTTTGCGGGCAAATACCACAGCTTTGAAAAAAAGCTTGCATGTGAATTTTCAGTCAAACCTTTGGTCAAATACACCTAAAACAATGTCTAGAATGTGAAATGTTGGTATAATGGTGCTACTTGAAGCCTGAAAACGATCGGCTATAAAAAAACAAAACAAAAAAAAAACAAAAACACGAGCTAACAGTAGTAGCTGACGTCCTGACTGGATTCTACGTTAGCATAGATCCCTCCAGAGTTTTGTGCACACGGTTTAGGTAAAAATTAAAAAGGTTGAGGTTTTACATTTAGTTCAGTATTACCTGTTGCCTGTGTCTTTGTCTTTTGGGAAAATACTTTACACAAGTAATGGCTCAAAGAGGATTCCTTTTTTTTTTACTGTGCTGCAATTGTTTACTGGATTATTTGTGCCGTTAATTAGTGTCAACTAATTTTTATTCAATCTCTGCACAGGATATGCTTGTGAAGATGGAATATGAGGGAGAGCAGAAGTGCGTTGAAGTTCCACAAAGGGATGAATGAAGGACATGCATATTGTATTGAAGAAATAAGTGATGAGAATGCTGTTATTTGCATTTACCAGCTCACCTATGTCAGACCTTTTGATAAACAAAATTCTAATGAAAGTGAGAACATGTATACTGTTACATCTTTCAGAAAATGTTTTGAAATTGTGGTGCACAGTTCAGAATAAATGTTTTTCAAAAACCATTGCATCTTTTTAGTAAATGTTTATTTCCAAAAGAAATTTCTAGAAGTTCAGAACAGTAAAATTCCCGCTTTTTAGAATGAATTAGAAGATAACTCTTACGTAGTTAAAGTAAAATACTCTTTGAGAGTTAATATATAAACTCTTAACACCAAGTGTTAAATTATCAACCCCAGACAGATTTGGTGTTTAACACTAAATCAGAGTTAACGTACCAACTCTCCAAAAAGAGTTAAATTAACACTCTCTGGTGTGGACCCATATAGACACTTTAATAGTGTTGAAATCAAATCCGACAGTGTTAATTTGGACATGCTGGATTTGCTGTGCATATTAAACGCAGACTACTTTAGGCCCGGAAGTAGGATTCGTCACGTCATCACTTAACGACCGGATAAGGATCAATGGTTATCATGTGTTGGACTTGTGGATGATTCCCTGACGATCTTTTGGGACAACATCCAGCATGTCCAAATTAACACTGTCGGATTTGATTTCAACACTATTAAAGTGTCTATATGGGTCCACACCAGAAAGTGTTAATTTAACTCTTTTTGGAGAGTTGGTACGTTAACTCTGATTTAGTGTTAAACACCAAATCTGTCTGGAGTTGATAATTTAACACTTGGTGTTAAGAGTTTATATATTAACTCTCAAAGAGTATTTTAGTTTAACTACGTAAGAGTTATCTTCTAATTCATTCTAAAAAGCGGGAATTTTACTGTTCTGAACTTCTAGACATTTCTTTTGGAAATAAACATTTACTAAAAAGATGCAATGGTTTTTGAAAAACATTTATTCTGAACTGTGCACCACAATTTCAAAACATTTTCTGAAAGATGTAACAGTATACATGTTCTCACTTTCATTAGAATTTTGTTTATCAAAAGGTCTGACATGGTAAATGCAAATAACAGCATTCTCATCACTTATTTCTTCAATACAATATGCATGTCCTTCATTCATCCCTTTGTGGAACTTCAACGCACTTCTGCTCTCCCCCATATTCCATCTTCACAAGCATATCCTGTGCGGAGATTGAATAAAAATTAGTTGACACTAATTAATGGCACAAATAATCCAGTAAACAATTGCAGCACAGTAAAAAAAAAAAAAGGAATCCTCTTTGAGCCATTACTTGTGTAAAGTATTTTCCCAAAAGACAAGGACACAGGCAACAGGTAATACTGAACTAAATGTAAAACCTCAACCTTTTTCATTTTTACCTAAACCGTGTGCACAAAACTCTGGAGGGATCTATGCTAACGTAGAATCCAGTCAGGACGTCTGCTACTGCTGTTTGCTCGTTTTTTATTTTATTTTTATTGGCGATCGTTTTCAGGCTTCAAGTAGCACCATTATACCAACATTTCACATTCTAGACATTGTTTTAGGTGTATTTGACCAAAGGTTTGACTGAAAATTCACATGCAAGCTTTTTTTCAAGGCTGTGGTATTTGCCCGCAAACAATACCTTTCAGCTAGCTAAAACAGAATATTATGCTATCAGCGAGCAACATGGCTAATGCCTTTCACACAGCTTTGTCTCAACTCCAAAGAGCCACAGAAGTAAAAGCTCATAATAATAATTGAAACAATCTTTGAAAAAATGACTTACCAAGCATGGCAAACAACTCAAATATGTAGAGCAAAATGTTCTGAAATGGCTTCACTTCAGCTTCGATTGGAGCCGTGCTGGGGGCGGAGTCTGTGAATTTACTCTATTGGTGTCATAGCCCCTCTAGGAGTTCAGAGTTAAGAGGTCAAGAGTTAATGTTTCCATTGTAACACCTCCAGATTTGACATAGAAACACTCATTTTTAACACTCGATTTTAACTACTATCATTTTACACCTCAGAATTACATTAAAAGAATGTGACTCTGCTTAGAGTAAAATTAACTCTACTTTTGCAAGAAGACTATTAACACCAAAACATTTAACACTTTTGAATTTGCTGTGTACCTGTAACTGTAAAAAAAAAAGGACAAATGGATGCAAACTCCATTGTTGTAGGATTAAAATGTAATATTAATAAAGTTCATGATCAACTTCAGCCAGTCATTAAACTATTTTTAAGAAACTTTGATAGAACATTTAGAGATAAGCTAAAATACAAAAGTCAAAACACACAAAAACAACTGTGAACTTATATTCTCTTTGAACCTTGTGATATTTGTAATCTGAAACCAAGTCTTTGCAGAAGAAATGGACATTGCTTACTAAAACTTTGTATATTTTCATATTTGTAACTAACATAGAGATAAATATGCTGTGCACAGTGAAGCACAAAGAGGGTTGTGGGCTGCAGCTGTGGCCTCTATCTCTGGATTTAGGGCAAATCTGAAGGACTAATGCACACAGACAGTGAGATGTGCATTCAAACACAGAGAGACTAGCATGTTTTTATGAATGTATATTAAATGCTTGAATGCAAAGACACCATTCAAGTACATGTTCTCACACAAAGAGAACCATTTTGTACACCAGGATGTACTACAAAGGCAAAAACACCCTGGTATCCTTACTGGTGTCCTCAGTATTTAGCCACTCGGTTTAATCAGGCTGTATGTAGATAGTAAACAGGATGTAAAGGGCAAAAAATAGATGGTTTGCAAAAATATATGAGACAGCCATCTTTTTCTTTTGACAGTGACTTACCCCTTTACTAACTTGTTATAAATATATGAACAATTGGGAGAAAAGGAGATGCTGGTCCACTGGTTACACTGGAAGCCCCATTGTTGCCTATTTGATGGATTTCCAGAGTGATCAAGAGTAAACTTTGTCAAATGTGAAAGATTAAAAAACAGCTTAAAGCCCTCAGTGCGTAGCTTCATCTTAGTGACATCCTGTGCTCTCTGTGAGCTGCTGCATTGCATGTGTATGAGCTCGGAGCTGTCAACCACAGACTGTTATGAACATCCACAGTGCAGCTATAAATTCCACCGGGATATGCTTCGAACTTCACCTACTCAAAACGTCCTTGGTGTTAAACACAACGGCCATGCTTCAGTCTGACATACGCATACAGCCTTGACCCCACACACAGGAAGCATCAGTGCAGGGTTTTTTTGCTTTAAAAGTGAATGCCACTTCCTGTTAGGAGGTGTGGGATCATCAGGAAGTGGGTCAACCCTGTGTTCATGACTCACAATCCCCATGCGACATCACAGTAATACCCTAATGGCAGTCTGTCAAGTTATCAACCCGTCGGTAGCACTGGGACGAGCCACTGTCATGTCAAAAAGTCAGCAGGAAAGGCAGAGATGCTACATGTTGTATCTCAACAGAGCCTTGACATTTAGAAAACATGAGATGCAGCCTTTACATAGCTGCTGCTGCCAAAGTCACATGGATGAAGGTTAAAAAAACATGCTTTCACAAAAGGCAAGCTGACTGTATGCCAGAGTAAAGAGGTATATAAATATACACAGATTTATTAAGAGCTATGTCTAATAATAATGACTATAGTATTTTAGCAACATTTGGTATGGTTGGGTCCAAAAACCATTTTAAGCAAAATACTCTTGTTGACTCACTGACATTTCAGGCACTCATCATCATCATTTTGCATCATCACTGACAGCTGCATAAAGGGTCATTCTAAAAGTTGGAAAATGTGGTGCATTACATTGGGGAATAAGTAAATAAATGGTACTATATAATGCATACTGAGTGAATTCAGCCACAGGCTAAAATATGCATAAAGCAGAGAGCATAAAAATAAATGCACGGCTTGTGTCATGAAAGTAACTTAAAAGATTAGCATGAATATTTTCTCAGTATTGCTGGCAGTTATTTGCTAGTAGTTTAGACTTGACAAATTCATAACATAGCAGCCCCAAGTTTCTGCAAGTGTCCCTGAACAAAGGGTTCAGGAATATTTTTACTTCCAGGAAATGAAGGTGACTTAGTTGCTTTAAGCCACAACAGCTATTAGACACAGTGAATCAATGTGCCAAACGTCTAGATCCAAACATTGGGTTTGAATTACATTTGAACTGCCACTGCAAACCAGTTAAATTAAACTTACTTGTCTAAATATGTATAAATACATTGATTTTGAGTTAAAAGTAATATATGAAGTTATATATTGTGTCAGATGCACACAAATAATTGTAAATAACTAAGGTATTTAAATAAGATGTAATAAGATATAACTCAGCGGAAACAGCCTGAGGGACACTGACACAGGATCAGATTGTTTTAAGGCTGTGCCAATCCCAGATTAGACTCTGGTGGGTCTCCATAATTGAGGTTTTGCTGACACGTGACTACTGAACACATGGCAATAACTTGTTTGTCATTTTGGATGTATGTAAATCATGGTCATTATATCATTACAGCTATCAGTATCAGATGACAAACATCTACCTTACACCAGTAACATTATTTTTTATTTCAGAAGATTATTATTTTTTGTATTCGTTAAACCTACTGACTCACTGATACTCAAGCTCAAAACACATGTGCTCGTACTAAAATCCTTAAAACTTAACAAGGAGCTCTGTCACTACTGGCAGGGTATACTCTGGATGAGTTACCCGAGCATCACAGAGCTGACACAGAGAGACAGGCAAACATTCATACTCAGCTTTACATGTAAGGCTAGTTTGGAATCACCTGTTAGCCTTTAAATCATGTTTTTGAAATGTGGGAGGAAGCCAGAGTACATCAGCAGGAACATGGAGAACATTCAGACTCCACACAGAAAGGTCCCAGTCAGGCCACGAGATTCAATGTGATAGAAATGCATCGGTGACAATGCTAACATCCCAATTGTGCTCATGAGGAATCAAGCCACAGTCCACTGAGCAACGAGCAATCTGGAAGCATGGTTCCCTCAATGGACAGTCAGTAAATTTACTGTGTAGCAGCACAAGCTTTTCTATATTTTTGAAACTCGCAAAAGCAAAGGAGGCATAATTCGATGAGCTCTCATTTAATGGAGGCAATGAAGCTGCTGCCGGGAATTCTAGGGGAGAAGGAAAGGGGGGACTCATCTGTCCTGATGCAGGAACTGATCGGTGGCCTGACTGAACTGAATCACATTACAGTCATTTTTGCAGGGAACAACAGGAAGCTTGTTACTCATACATGATCCTCAGCTTAGTAATCAGCAGTGTGGGCAACACTGGCAGTCAGCATCTGCAGAATGTCTTCCTGCAGTCTCCTTTCAGTATTATAATATAACAGTGTTTCTGATAATATACATTTTGCACTATATGTCAGATGTAGGGTAGCACAAGTAGCAGCAAATATCCCCCCACGCCCCCCCTATGCACACATCCAATTGTTGACACACTAGGCCAGGGGTCAGCAACCTTTAGCACCGACGCGATTTCAACGCAAAAGAAAACACTGGGAGCCGCAAATACTTTTTGACATCTAAAATGAAGATAACACTGTATATATATATATTTACCTTTATGCTTTGTGTGAACAACTAAGGTGTGTTGCTTAAATCCATGAAGTGCTACAGAGAAAATTACATTTTATTTATGTAATTAACACATTTTGAACTCTTAAAGAAACATAACAAAAGGAAAGACTCGGAACTAAAATGATCCATGTAGCAAACAAAAACTGTTGTGAGCCGCCACCCTTATATTGCCTTTGGACTTTTGGAGCCTGGACCTGACTTTTAAAAAACAATTGGAAAAAAAGCACTATGCTGCTGAAAAATGAAAAATAGATATTTACAAAATTCTGCCTAAATATGTATTTTACCTGGTTAATGTATGTGGCGGGGCGTGGTTTGCAGCGCCGCTGCAGGGGAGGCGGACGCACCTGAGCGGCACCAGCAATCACGCCTCGCCGCCTTAATGTCTGTGCCATCTATGCTGTTGTGTTGGTATGTGTCGGGCTGTGAGCTTTAACACCGACTGTATACGTACAGCAACCGTGTGTGAAAAGTGGTCAATAAAGAGATGCTGAAAAGCGTGTTCATGGAAACATCGTCGAGTCTGCTGTGATATCTTTACAATGGGACTTCTGCTCCTGAACCTCTGCGCACAGCATCTGCAAATCGGGGCTGTGCGAAGTCAGTTTCATCTTTACACAGGACTGTAAGTTGTCATCTGTGAGGCGTGAGCGGTGTTTGTTTTTAACATAGTTCACGGCGGAGAACAGCTGCTGACATAACATGGATCCGAAGATCCATTATTGGCTTACCTGGGGTTGAAAGTCTCGATAAATGCACGGCGTTTCGGCGGGTACACCGGCTTCCGCAAGTGTGACGCTTATTTTGAGCGATGAAAAACTAATAGAATATAATTTTATATTTATATTTCAATATCACAAATATCTTCCAATTTAGAACTACAAGTTAAAAAAGAACTAACATAAATAAAATACACTTCAGCTAATTACTTAAAAAAAAAAATTTTTCCCCAAACCACGCGGAGCCGCACTAAAAGGACTAAAGAGCCGCATGCGGCTCCGGAGCCACAGGTTGCCGACCCCTGCCCTAGGCTGTCATCTAGTTGACCTATACCAAACCATAGCTTGATACAGTGACCTATGATCAAAATGCCTCTTTCTACCCCTGAGTTATACTGTTTAATAATGCAAGCAAGACAAGTTTGTTTTTTTCCAGAAAATTCTAAAATTGACCTTAAAAGCTTGACACATTAAAATGTCAAACCTTCATCATTTTCTCCCGTCTTATGACATTTCATGATCTTTTGCATTAATTACTATTCAGTTTATTCTTGTTTTTTGCTGTTTGACAGTTTCTGTTCAGTTTGAGTCCAAGTCAGTGTTTGTAAACCCTCCAAGTTCTGGTCGGAAAAAAAATCTTATCACACTGGTGCTAAGCATAATCATTACAGTCGCATTCGCCCTTTTGATCTGATGTATTGGGATGCCAACAACAGTTATTGGTCGTGTCCAAATTCATGGGCTGCATCCTCCTGAGGCCCCATTTGTAGACCGATTACGTCACAGCGACGTGCCGAAGGCTGTCCAAATTCGTAGACTCCTCCGAATGCAGCCGAAAAATGCGTACTCCTTTTCCCCGAATTTGAAGGATGGGTCGGGTGTGTCCTTCGTGGCCTACCATATCCCAGAATTCATAGCGCGGCCCAGCCAAACTCCAGTTTCCAACAATGGCGGCCGCTACTAAGTTTTAAAATTACTCATACTAATCTTTCTGGGTCACAAAATAAACTTTTAACATATTTTCAGTAGTAGCTGTGTAAACATCAAATATCTGCTCGGTTTATCAAGTTATCGCATATTTGCAAAAGTGCTTCAACGTTTTCGGAGACGTCTGCTACCCACCAGCTCGATAGCTAGCCGGGAGCTCGAGTGTTACTGATGCGGCCGAGAACGGCACAACTCCCGGCACATCATTTTCAGATCACCGCGGACTTTCGCTGCTCTGGTTAAACGTAATATATAAGTCACTTAGACAACCTAAAAATGTTATTGTTGGGCTTTTTTCAGTGTTTTGTTTGTTCGTGAGTAAATCGGTTTGGCTGAGATTAAAGTTATAAGATTAGATTAGATAAAATAAAACTTTATTAATCCCCTGGGTGGGTTCCTCCTTGGTTTTTACACAGCTGACTAAACATCAAACAGAAACTGATTAAACAGAAGTATGAGACAGTCGAGAATTTACGCCAGTGTCCTGTCATATTTTAGATAGCAAGGAGCAGACGGCCGAGTTTATTAAACTCCACCGAGATAGCGGTGACGCTAATCTGAAGGCTAGACCGTCCAATTTCACAGCCGTTTACTTCCGGCCTACCCGACCTTCTGAGGACCCGGACCACGTAGACCGCGAAGGGAGAGATTTCTGAAAAAATTCAAATGTACAGCTCTGCTGTCACTTCCAACATAAATGAAGACAGAAAACTAAACGGTACTGATGTTTATAGAGTTACTGAAGTTGGGCTAGCTGTTATTTAATGATGTGCTATGTGATCGCTAGCGACACAGCTATATTAACATAACATAAACACAGTGAAGCTGGAGGATGAACGCTAACGTTTTTCCACTCGATAAAAGTTAATGTGAAGGTTCCCGATGGTTAGAGAAAAAAATGTAATCGCATGGCAGGATGCTGTAAACGGACCAAACTTCAGTCAGGAGAACAACTGAGTTCCTTCCAGAATACGAGGTTAGTCATTAATATACTGCAATAGCAATTCAACATTAACCCTTTAAGACCTACCATAGAACCAAGTCCTCCAGAGCTTATATTATATTTTTTCATGTTGTAGTGCCATTTTTGGGAGCATTTCAAGTTGATATACATCAATACAACTATTATAGCCCAAATTTTAATAATATGTCTGCATTAAGTGCATAGTAATTACATAAATTGCAAAAAAGTGCAATAAACTACAAAAGAATTAAAAATCGTTTTTGTTTTTTTAACATATATTTCTAGTTAGAGAAATTTAAGAGGCTTATCCCTCAAAACTGTAAATACAAAAAAGTTGCACAAAATAGTTTCCCACCACAGGAAATTTATTTTAAGTGTCTTCATAGGGCGATCGTGGCTCAAGAGTTGGGAGTTCGCCTTGTAATCAGAAGGTTGCCAGTTCGAGCCCCGGCTTGGACAGTCTCGGTCGTTGTGTCCTTGGGCAAGACACTTCACCCGTTGCCTACTGGTGGTGGTCAGAGGGCCCGGTGGCGCCAGTGTCCGGCAGCCTCGCCTCTGTCAGTGCGCCCCAGGGCGGCTGTGGCTACAATGTAGCTTACCATCACCAATGTGTGTGTGAATGGGTGGATGACTGGATATGTAAAGCGCTTTGGGGTCCTTAGGGACTAGTAAAGCGCTATATAAATACAGGCCATTTACCATTTATAGTTTTATTTTTGAAATACACCAATTTTTATATACTGCAAGAAAAACGAAAATAAATATTATAATGCAAATTTGCAAAAAAACAGCATATGCATCAAAACAAACTATTTCCAGCAGTGCAATATGAGTCCTAAGCATCCCAGAAACGACACAGAAAGTCATAAAGTCAAACATAACTTTTAAAAACACCAGTATAGGCTCATAAGGCCCTGATGGTAAAAAAAAAAAATACATTTCCGCAAAATGAGGTTTCGGGCAGGACATGGCGGACATGCGATAGTTCGCGCTTATGGACGTAGGAAGTGCTACAAACAGCTGATCGGATCGGCAAAGCGTGTTTCTGGAATATTGTGTTTTTGTTGCTGCAAGTGCTTTTTATGCAGTTTTTGCAAAGCTATATGTGGAAGGAAACCGTGACCTAGGACAAGCTGATGGCATAAGATGTAAGTACAACTCCTCCGGTTTCATATGCAAAAAAATTATTGCACTAGCTTACGTGGTTGCAGTGCTACCGGGATTTAGCAATAGTTGCGCAAAACGAAGCGTGCCCGCTCCGACCGGCTTTAAAGGGTTAATGAATGCATGGTACGGAAGTGGAGGAAGCAAGAAAAATGAGTTGAATAAAGTTTGGCTTATCTGACTGTTTTATTTCACGTAATGTGCCTTATAATTCGGTGCGCCTTATAGTCTGAAAAATACGGCAAGTATTTCCATAATTTTGAAACTCACAAAAACAAAGTAATCCAAGTTCAGTGCTGCGTCTTTGTATCTACAATCCACAAAGGCTGAAAAAGTTCTATTACTCTTTTGAGTCGTTTTTAGGGTGTGATTTACAAATTAAGGCATTTTAGTACTTTATAAGTCTTCTTAATCAACAATTTCCCGTGAGGTTTCCTTCCCTCTGTGTTTGAATATCACCACTGAGACTCATTACCCTATTAAACTGCACTAAAGCAGGTAATGTGGATCTCCGCTAATAGGATTTCTGAGTCAGAGAAGATATTGACCTTGACAAGAAGGGATGCGCATTTCTGAGCATATTCATCCTGATATATTAGACCATATACATTTAGCAAATGTTTTGTCTCAAGTGACTCTTCTGAAAATAAACAGATTTCAGAGGCAGAAGTACAGTGGGGCAAAAAAGTATTTAGTCAGCCACCGATTGTGCAAGTTCCCCCACCTAAAATGATGACAGAGGTCAGTAATTTGCACCAGAGGTACACTTCAACTGTGAGAGACAGAATGTGAAAAAAAAATCCATGAATCCACATGGTAGGATTTGTAAAGAATTTATTCGTAAATCAGGGTGGAAAATAAGTATTTGGTCAATAACAAAAATACAACTCAATACTTTGTAACATAACCTTTGTTGGCAATAACAGAGGTCAAACATTTACTATAGGTCTTTACCAGGTTTGCACACACAGTAGCTGGTATTTTGGCCCATTCCTCCATGCAGATCTTCTCGAGAGCAGTGATGTTTTGGGGCTGTCGCCGAGCAACACGGACTTTCAACTCCCGCCACAGATTTTCTATGGGGTTGAGGTCTGGAGACTGGCTAGGCCACTCCAGTACTTTCAAATGCTTCTTACGGAGCCACTCCTTTGTTGCCCGGGCGGTGTGTTTTGGATCATTGTCATGTTGGAAGACCCAGCCTCGTTTCATCTTCAAAGTTCTCACTGATGGAAGGAGGTTTTGGCTCAAAATCTCACGATACATGGCCCCATTCATTCTGTCCTTAACACGGATCAGTCGTCCTGTCCCCTTGGCAGAAAAACAGCCCCATAGCATGATGTTTCCACCCCCATGCTTCACAGTAGGTATGGTGTTCTTGGGATGCAACTCAGTATTCTTCTTCCTCCAAACACGACGAGTTGAGTTTATACCAAAAAGTTCTACTTTGGTTTCATCTGACCACATGACATTCTCCCAATCCTCTGCTGTATCATCCATGTGCTCTCTGGCAAACTTCAGACGGGCCTGGACATGCACTGGCTTCAGCAGCGGAACACGTCTGGCACTGCGGGATTTGATTCCCTGCCGTTGTAGTGTGTTACTGATGGTGACCTTTGTTACTTTGGTCCCAGCTCTCTGCAGGTCATTCACCAGGTCCCCCCGTGTGGTTCTGGGATCTTTGCTCACCGTTCTCATGATCATTTTGACCCCACGGGATGAGATCTTGCGTGGAGCCCCAGATCGAGGGAGATTATCAGTGGTCTTGTATGTCTTCCATTTTCTGATGATTGCTCCCACAGTTGATTTTTTCACACCAAGCTGCTTGCCTATTGTAGATTCACTCTTCCCAGTCTGGTGCAGGTCTACAATACTTTTCCTGGTGTCCTTCGAAAGCTCTTTGGTCTTGGCCATGGCGGAGTTTGGAGTCTGACTGTTTGAGGCTGTGGACAGGTGTCTTTTATACAGATGATGAGTTCAAACAGGTGCCATTCATACAGGTAACGAGTGGGGGACAGAAAAGCTTCTTACAGAAGACGTTACAGGTCTGTGAGAGCCAGAGATTTTCCTTGTTTGAGGTGACCAAATACTTATTTTCCACCCTGATTTACGAATAAATTCTTTACAAATCCTACCATGTGGATTCATGGATTTTTTTTTCACATTCTGTCTCTCACAGTTGAAGTGTACCTCTGGTGCAAATTACTGACCTCTGTCATCATTTTAAGTGGGGGAACTTGCACAATCGGTGGCTGACTAAATACTTTTTTGCCCCACTGTACATCTCATCTCTGGGGATGAAACAGCATTTCATTTTTGCTTTTTAGGTATCTAGCAACAAAGGATAGAAAAACGGAATGGTGCATGTCACAGTTACGATGTGATTGTGTGCAGCATATTAAAAGGCAGCAGGAAATGGGATGAAATAATCTGCATTCTCTGGAAGAGATAGTTTATATCCTATGTGTAGGACAGTAAGAGCCCTTTAATGCTAAAAATGATTTCCACGCTTGCTTCTTACTGTCTGCACACATAAGAGGCTTTTTAATAGCAAAGGATGAGCTCTTCATATTGCAAGTGCATAGAGAGACAAAACAGGAGTGGGAAAGTGAAGAGACAAAAGAAGTTTTACACTGGGATTGGGTAAAATTGCCACAGTCTTCCTGTTCTTGTGTGCAGACAACTAGGGCAGAGTAATGCATCAATCATGACTGTGCACTGCAGCCCCGCTCTCAACCCTACCTTCTCAGAGCGTGCTCAGTTTTGATCACAATGTTTCAGTACTGCAGTTGCACCCCTTTTCCTCCTTTCTTCACAAAGCCGTCATTGTTCATATTATTTCTTGTCAAATGCTGCTTGAATTGAAAAAAAGATTTGTGTGGTTAATTTTTTATCAGTGCACTTTTGGTACACATGTACGATACAAAAGCCTGTGTCGAATGCAAACTTTGGATCCAATTTCAACACCTCTAGCATGGCCTATTGTTAGTGTGATGTCTGCTATACCCTCTCATCCTCAACCCCAGGGAGACTCCCATCAGGGGTGTTATGGAATGGATTGAGAGAAGACCTGTGATTGGAGTTTCCTGTTATCTCCTTACCACAGCAACACAGCTGGCAGGACCACTGTTTCTGCAGGAAAGTGGCTGTATGTGTGAACATGTGTGCCGATGTGTTGGCCTGAAGAAGTGTCTGTTCATTTGCCTGTGAGTATAAATGTCAAGGGCCATATCTGCATACTAATGCATTTCTCTGTGTGTATGTGTGACGTGATATAAGAAAACATAAAGACTGCATCGTCTTTGTGTATGTTTTTAGGGGTATATACACTGAGTATATAAGAGCTAGTCAGCTTTTGGATATATGCTGTGTCCTAATCCTTCATTTAAATATGGACACAGTGTAAAACTTCCATTAAAATGTGACATTGCAGACACAATGCTAAATATTACAACTGCGGTTTCTCTATTTTCACGGTTTAACATTATTACATTACACAGTTATGCCAGATTTGTACTAAAAGTTGATATCTGTGGTCATTTTTGTCTCTATACTTACCCACTACATATATATATATATATATATATATATATATATATATATATATAAGGAAATAAACTGGTAGAAAAATAGGGCAAGCTGTTTCCCAGAGAATCAACAAGCTTAAATAGGCAGATAATTTAATTTATTTAACCAAAAATAAGAATGGGAAAAACCCTTCAAATTATAGACATTTCTAGAATAATGAGAAATGTTCCTTAGGATGAATTTCTTAGTTGATTAAATGTGGCAAAAACCCAAATAAACTGACTTATGTAAGAAGAGGAAAGCACGCAAGAAACAATCAGGATGTAATGGACAAGGTCAAAAATACAGTTTGAATCTAATTAAAATCATCTAATTTTAAACGCCATCAATATTTCAAACACTGTGCAACACACATAATATTGAATTTACACAATGTTTGGTGAGTGTGGCTAACCTTCTCTGCAGTTTTACATCAACTAACATGTTTGCAATGAATGTGACCCTAATAAATGAATGAATGAATGCCCAACTGTGCTGTTTTTATGAGACGTCTAAAATGTAACTCACTTTTCCACCTTGCTGGTTTACAACATCCTGGCACGGACACATGAGAGGCTGCTGACTTGCAATCCTAGTGAGAAAATATTATTATCCACCTTTGAGGGCTTCAGTTCTACAGAGTGTTTTATGGGTTCAACATAGTTCTCTGTTGGCACTGTTGGCACTTGATCAATAAAGTATTCTGATTCTGATTCTGATTCTGATCGGCAGACAGCAGGGAACGCCTGTTGCCAGAAAGAGGAAGTATCGAAAGGATGTGGTGCTGATCCTCCAGCCAACTCCACAGAGGAGCAAAGTTACAAAATACAAAGAGCTGAAGTGAAACCAAGTGTTAAAAACAATGAAAAATGTCCACTGTAGCTACTGTCTGTGCTTTTTTTATTTTTATAATCACTGATTTTTGTTATTGTTTGTTCTTCTATTACTGTCACTCTCTTTCCTGTTTCAGCCCACTTGTCAATCAATCGACATCTGACCCACACAGAGTTGAGCTAGGCGGTGTTGGCTTTCTGAAGCTCTGCATGGGAATGTTTGCATGGGTTGAAAGCCATCTCTGTAGGGTCCATAAGCAGTTACCTATTAAAACAGACACAACTGTCTGTTTTAATGATTGATGCTAATGCTAGCCACCCTGGCTTGGTAGGGAAAGATTTGTGTTCCCAGATTAGCTGTGAGTGGCTGCTGGCAGGTACATGGCTAAAGCCCCAACCACATAGGGCTAGAGATCAGTTAGAGACATACTGGTAAATACCGGTTGCTAGGAAAAATGTGTATTCCCTGATAGACTTTGATGGGTAACTGGAGGTTGCTGGAAATCGCTAGGTGAAATTGGTCAAAAATTGGTCATCTTTGAGATGGTGCTCCACTGAAAACTTCCTTGTGATTTCTTTGGTTGTTGCAGATTGCTGATGTTGCCCATAGAAGATGCTGATTTGTCTGCAAAACACTTGCCAGCTACTCACTAAATTGTAGTGAAACTGTGATGGGTATAGGACAAATAAGTAAAAAGTGGATCTTTTTGAAATTTGTTGGTTTCAGTGTAAGGCACAGCTTTTATTTTGAAGGAGAGTGCTCTCTGTTTCATTATAGCTTGGTGTTTAATTAGCAAATGTTTGCACATAAGCCAACATCTTTCATGTAAACAAAGGGAGACCTTGGCAATCCGCTAGCCCCTAAAGTAATCACAAAGAAGTTTTTGGTGTAGAATTCTCTCTGCTACCCATTTCACTCAGCGACAGCCAGCAGCCTCCAACAACTCCTCGCCAACCATTCAGGAAATACACAGGAGGTCGTCGAACAGTCTCTAGGGCCTAAGCTTATTACTCACGGTCTTCAGTAGTTGAATTTCTAGCCGCGGTTACAGTAAATGTGCCCCCAAAAAGCTGAATATTTACCACCATTAACACAAAGTCATTGACTAGCATATAAAGCATTTAGCTACTAATGACTTAGCTTTTCCCTCCAGAGTTAGCGAAGAAACAAAGCGTAAATGCTGAAAGCTGATTTTATAATTGCCTAGTAAACAAAATGCAAATGATGTGTCTGCTAATTCTCATAGTTTATAAGTGGGAAACATACTATATGATCGCCATTAAATAATACCAGATAGTCAACAGATTTTTGAACTGCCCCAAGCTGTCCACACAAAATAAATCATTACAATGTTTACAGGACAATATGACACAAACGCAATGCTTTTGCAGTGTCTTTGTTATCTAGTCTTGAGTCAAACCTTGAAACAAAAGACCACACTGGGTGCCACTCCTGTCAGCTAAGAACAGAAAACAGGCTGCATTTCACACCGGGTCATAATATGATACAAATGGGACGTTTTTGCAGTGCTTTTGTTGTGTGGGCCTCAGCTTGCTACAGCATGCTTTTAGAAGTGAATGCACTATGAAAGACCGCAGCATAGACTTCACCCTAAAATCCCATGTGTACAGCTGCGGTGCTTCTCTGAAAGTTACAGCTTCTTATCTTTTTCTGTAAGCAGCACTGAGCGACTATACTGCCTCAAGAACTGCTTCAAAGCGACAACAGCAGTTTCCAGGTATACAGAGTGCCAGTCTTGCAGGGCTTTAAATGGAAGCACCGAATCTCCTGGAAAACCCACTGTAAAGTCTCAAATCCTCATCCATTATTGATAGAGCCTTAAGCCTTCCATGCACTTGGGATGACAAACTAAAACCAAAGGCGGCGAGTCCGTAGCACCATACAGAGGGAAAGGGTATTGTTTGAAATTTGAATTTCAATCGTTTCTCCTGAGGAGTGTCATCCTTTGATGTCCCACCAGAATGTCTGCAAGGGATAGCAATTAGCTGCTAATAAATTAGTGTATGTCAGCGGCAAACTCTGTCCCTGATGGGTAGTGAGGTGAAGTGAGGGATAGGTTTGGGGTACAAGGTTATCACTCTGTGCATGCACGAGTGTTTGTGTACTCAATTATAACTTTCAGTCAGTTTAATTAATTTAAAAGCAACATTACCAGCGAAGCGCTGAGGTCAGCCAAGGGACTTACATTGGCAGCTCATTTCTCAGAAGCCTCGATCTGAGTTGGTGGAGCTCTTCTGGAAGATATACAAAGAAAAAGTGTTTCAACATTTCTGTCTGTTATGAACTCATATAATCATGTCATGCTTTCCTTGTTAAGTGACAAGAAAACCTAAGCTGTTTTGCGAAAGACACCTACACACACACACACACACACACACATATTATACCCACGGGGAGCACACAGAGCTGAGGATAAGGCTTTGCCATGCAGCATTGCAAATCAGGACAAAATATACTGATTGTGAACCAGTGCCTGAGGGCAACTTGTATGCAGGCTCAGGCCAGCAAAGTAGCAAGCAGCTCCACCTTTTTGTCTCTGCTTTACGCCCGAGTGTCCTACTTTCGCTCTCTTTTGCCTCTCCCACACCTTGGAGGATATTACAAAGGCACAGAGTTGCTTTAGGACATTTCAATCATGGCAATCTCCCACTCATTCATATTCCTGTTGGTTTTATAACACCTGCAGTGTTACAGAAACTATGACAGCGTGGGATCACAAATTTTTTGACCCCAGGCCTTTCAAAGCAGTCCGTCCACTCACTGTTTTGTCCTATGTGGACTCTGTGATATAATAGACTCCACACAGAGGAGTATGATCAGTGCTTGGACAAAAAAAGTCTCTCTGTCGACAGCTTTCTTTTTAATTTCATGTTGCCTTAGTTAGGAAAAGAAGAGAAGGAGTTCAGGCTTCTCACCGGAAAGTACAAAAGGTCCACACTTTGACAAGTGCCATCAAAAATCCTGGGAGAACCACCCTCGAAGGTCAGGCATCAAACGGCATCCCAGAACTCTTATTTTGCATTATGGATTGAGCTTCTCCTCAGGACTTCAGTGAAAAGAAGGCTTTGTTCATCAATGCCACAAGGACTAAAATATACAGTTGGTAGAAGGGCACAACCTTGGTGTTAGTATTCAGTGTGCAGAATGTGTCATGCCAAGGCTTCATCCTGAAGTATGACAACTTTCGAAAATATTCTCTTTGATGTTTTTACGCATTCATGTGGGAAGCAAACAAAGAGTGTGGATGCCACACAAACAACACAAACATACAATGCAAACGAAGATACAGAACCCGCCCATAAGATCTTTCGTGCAGGTTTAAAGACAACAGCAAAGTTTAGACATAAATATATATAAATGAGCTGTCAGTCAGAACTGTCATGGTCCTGCGACCATGACTCAGTGACTTTATGTTTATGTTCTTTATTGTTATTACTTTCATTATTATTCATGGCTGTTTTGGGATGGTTTGTGTTTGGGATTTTAGACACTGGGTTCTGGGTTTGTGCTCCCTCTGTTGGTCCCTGGTGTTAGTGTTCCCCTGTCTCGTCAGGTTAATCAGGTCCAGCTGTTTCCCCCACCTGTGTGTGATTTCCCAGTGTCTCTTTGTGTACTTATAGTGTGTGATTTCCTCTGCTCCTCGTCGCGTCGTCTGTGTTCATACCCTGTGAAATCCCCTGCGTGCTCTCCCTGCTGTTCTCCCTTCATGTTCAGGTTTGCCACTCCTTTGTGTAGTTTCACCCAGTTTAGTTCATCCTTAGTTCTGTTTTGCCATCTCCACTTTATGTTTGATATTGTCAATAAATCGCCTTCACATCTGAGTAAGTGCTGCATTTGAGTCCTCCTTTCCACTCTTCACACGGCCGCTGCCCCGGACCGTGACAGTACGACGCGACCACAACATGGACCCAGCAGCGCTTAACCCGTCCAAGGAGCTACGGGAGAATCTAATCGATGCCACACAGGTGCTTATTGACCTGTGGCTGGAAAACCCGGGCGGGGAGTCCCAGCGCGCTATAGAGGCTGGGACTCCCCAGGCTGTTGTTTTTTAAACACTCCCAGGTCCTCTGGCAAAGGCGGAGGCCTCGCCTGTGTTTTTAAATCTGTTTATGACTGCCATCAGATTTCTTTTTCCTCTTTTTCCAGCTTTGAACTACAGCTTTTTAAACTAAACTCATCCACTCCGTTACTGATTGCAGTGGTATATCGTCCTCCCAAATTTAACAAGGACTTTATCAGTGAGTTTGGGGAATTCCTTTCAGGGCTTTCAGTAGATTTCGATCATTTTCTTATTGTTGGTGACCTGAATATTCATGTGTGCTGTCCATCTAAACCCCTGGTTAGAGACTTTGTTTCACTGTTGGATTCCTTCAACCTTACTCAGTGTGTGTCTGGCTCCACACATGAGAAGGGTCACACTTTGGACCTTGTCATGTCTCACGGCTTGGGTATCCACATCTCTGAAATTTGTGAGAGTGCGTGTATCTCCGATCATTTTCCTGTTCTATTTTCTGCCACTGCACATTGTTCTGATGCTGCAGTTAAACCTCCTTCACGCCGTCACCGGATCATCAATACCCATGTACCATCTCAGTTTTCTGCTGCTTTTAGCAACTCTGAGCTCTCCACGGTGGACTGGATTGATTCCTTGTGTGCAGAAGATTTAACTGCTCTTTTCAACTCAACATGTACTTCTATTTTGGACCTCATCGCTCCCCTAAAAACACTCCGTCCCAAAGCTCACGCTGAACCCTGGATTACAGACTCTGTTCGTGCTCTCAGGCGCACCTGTAGGTGTGCTGAGAGAAAATGGAAAAAGGACAAGCTGCACATTTCTTTTAATATCCTCAGAGACTCTCTTTCAACCTATCAGAAAGCCGTTAAAGAGGCCAAGTCCTCCTACATATCAAACCTGGTTAGCAGTAGTGTCCATAAACCTCAGACTCTGTTTCGTGTTTTAAATTCCATTGTAAATCCTTACACATCCACCAGCCTCACACCTTCTGCCACCCTCTGTAATGACTTTCTAAAGTTCTTTGTAAACAAGATTTCCTCCCTGCAGTCTGTCATTCCATCTTCACCTTCCAATCCCTGTGTTTTGTCTTTGTGCCATTCTGCCTTTAATCAGTTCGAACCAATCTCTCTCTCTCTCAGCTGCATGAAATAGTCTGCAAGGTTAAGACTACCAACTGTTCCACCGATGCTATCCCCTCTCGGCTTCTGAAGCAGGTTCTGGACTCAGTCGGACCTTTCCTTCTGGTCCTGATCAATGCCTGCCTCAGTGCTGGTTGTTTTCCAACACCCTTCAAGCACGCTGTTGTTCAACCTCTCCTTAAAAAGCCTAATCTAGATCCATCCCTACTCTCTAACTATAGGCCCATTTCCAACCTCCCTTTTCTGTCTAAAGTACTGGAACGAGCCGCCCTCACGCAGCTCCAGCTATTTCTTGACAATAACAATCTCTATGAGAAGTTCCAGTCTGGTTTTAGAGCTCGGCATAGCACAGAAACCGCCCTTCTGAGAGTTTTTAATGATTTGCTTTTAACTGTTGACTCTGGTTGTGCTGCTGTCTTAGTAACCCTGGACCTGACAGCAGCCTTCGACACTGTTGATCACAACATACTGCTATCCCGCCTTCAACATTGTGTCGGTTTAAAGGGCACTGTCTTAAAGTTTTTCCAGTCCTATTTGAATAATAGGAGTTTTTCTGTTCACCTTGGTGAACTGTCATCTCCCAGAGCTCCTTTAACCTGTGGCGTACCTCAGGGGTCCATACTAGGCCCCCTGTTGTTTATTCTGTACTTGCTCCCTCTGGGCGATGTGCTCCGTAAACATAATGTGTCCTTCCACATCTTTGCCGATGATATTCAGATCTACCTCCCTCTGAGGTTGAACTGCAATGTTTCTTTGCAGCCGCTACTCTCCTGCTTGTCTGACATTAAGACTTGGATGACTCTTAACTTCTTACACCTTAATGAAAGCAAAACTGAAGTCATTGTGTTTGGGCTTCCTAAAGATCCCAACTTCTCTCTTGACTTTTTGGGACCCCTAACCTCCGATTGCACTTCTTCCATTAAGAGTCTTGGTGTTATTTTTGACAATGCTTTTAAACTTGATAAACAAATTAGCTCTGTAGTTAAGGGATCTTTTTATCATTTGCGGATTTTAGCCAAAGTCAAGTCTTACCTTTGCAGGAACGATCTAGAAAGAGTGGTCCATGCTTTTATTACTTCACGGCTAGACTACTGCAATTCCCTCTATGCTGGCCTAGATCGTTCCTGTCTACATCGCCTTCAACTGGTGCAGAACGCTGCCGCTCGCCTGTTGACCGGTTCAAAAAAAGAGACCACATCACTCCGGTTCTCTGCTCTCTCCACTGGCTCCCAGTTGCCTTTAGGATTGATTTTAAAATCTTATTGCTGGCTTTTAAGGTTTTAAATGGCACTGCACCTTCTTACCTGTCAGAACTCCTTAGTACTTATCGCCCCAGGAGATCTTTGAGGTCAGCCGACCTGATGCTTTTAGATGTTCCCAGGTATAAATTAAAGACAAAGGGAGAGAGGGCGTTTGCTGTGGCTGCACCCAGACTGTGGAACAGTTTACCTCCTCACGTCAGACTCTCCAAAAGCCTAGAAACTTTTAAAACCGCTCTTAAAACTCACCTCTTTTCATTGGCTTTTAGAAAGGTTTAATTTATTTGTTTTATATATTTTTATTTTATTTTTATCAGCGAGGTGTTATTACGAAATTGTGTTCTATTGTATTTTTATCTGTATTTACTGTACAGCACTTTGGTCAGCCTTGGTTGTTTTTAAATGTGCTCTATAAATAAACTTGACTTGACTTGACTTGACTATAGAGAGGCGGCTACAGCGTCTGGTGACCGGTCTCCCATGGCTTCTAGACTCGTTATGTCCGTGGGAGCGGAAGTTTCTCCTTTTGGACCTCGGACTACACCCCCCGTCTGCATTCACTTTCGAGCAGCCCGATGCGGTGAGTCAGCGGGATGCATTGCTTTCCCCAGTTTCCGGGACTTTGTTTTCTGGGGCTATTCAGAGCGGGATGGGAGACTGTATGGATCGCTTACCTACCTTCGTGGTAACGGATCCTTCCCAAGTGGGCGTGTACAAACCCGCTGCAAAACTGACAGACTGTGTCTCTGCCGCTCCTTCTGAGCCAGGACTTTATTGTCATTCTCCGGCTCAGTTCTGTGTCCAGCCACAAGCTTCCCAGTCTGTAGCTCAACCATTAGCCTCCCTTAAGCCACAATTTTCACACTGTTTTTCCACCGCTGTTTCTGAGCAGGGAGACAAACTGTTTCACTACGGATCTGTTCCTCAAAAGCTGGCTACATTAGAGACTATTGCTCACTCCGGGGCTTCCCCAGAGGCTGGGTTTCTGCCCTCAGCTTACTCTGGACCCCTGGAGGCCACGATGCCAGCTGTGAACTGCACCGGGCTGTCACTGCCTGAGCAGGGTCAGTGCTCTGCGCAGCTGCAGCCCTCCTTATGTGTGCCGGAGGCCCGCGTGCCTACTGGTTTTGTTTCATGTGTGCCGGAGGCCCACGTGCCTACTGGTTTTGTTTCATATGTGCCAGAGGCCCACGTGCCTACTGGTTTTGTTTCATGTGTGCCGGGGGCCCCGGTGCCCACTGGTTCTGCGGCTGTTTTCGCTGGGGGGCCCGAGGAGCCTGTCCAGCCTCCTGTTTCGCCTGCTGGGGGGCCCGAGGAGCCCGTCCAGCCGTCCAGCCTCCTGTTTTGCCTGCTGGGGGGCCCGAGGAGCCCGTCCAGCCTCCTGTTTCGCCTGCTGGGGGGCCCGAGGAGCCTGTCCAGCCTCCTGCTTCTCCACCTGTGGCTGCTTCTCCACCTGTGGCTGCTTCTCCACCTGTGACTGCAGCGCCGCCTCCTGCAGTACCACCACCGGCAGTGCTACCGCCTGCTACGGCCACACCTCAGCCTGAGGACGCATCCTCACCTGGCCCGGCTTCATCCTCGCCTGGTCCAGCTGCAGCTTCATCCTCGCCTGGTCCAGCTTCAGTTTCATCCTCGCCTGGCCCGGCTTCATCCTCGCCTGGCCCGGCTTCATCCTCGCCTGGCCCGGCCTCATCCTCGCCTGGCCCGGCCTCATCCACGCCTGGCCCGGCCTCATCCACGCCTGGCCCGGCTTCATCCACGCCTGGTCCGGCTTCATCCTCAGCTTCATCCTCGCCTGATTCTGGTCCAGCTTCATCCTCACCTGGCCCAGCTTCAGCTACAGCTTCGCCCGGCCCAGCTTCAGCTACAGCTTCATCCTCGCCCGGTCCGGCTTCAGCCTCGTCTGGTCCAGCCTTCGTGTCTGCATCTTCGTCTGGTCCAGCTTCAGTCTCGCCCGGTCCTGGTCCGGCTTCGTCCCTGCCTGGTCCGGCTTCATCCTCGTCTGGTCCAGCCTTTGTGCCCGCATCCTCGTCTGGTCCAGCCTTTGTGCCCGCATCCTCGTCTGGTCCAGCCTTCGTGCCCGCATCCTCGGCCACAGCATCCTCATCTTCACCCGCAGAGCCTGGTCCAGCCTCCGCTTCAGCGTCCTCTTCAGCTTCGCCTGGTCCAGCCTCAGCTTCAGCGTCCTCATCAGCCCCGCCTGGTCCAGCCTCCGTGTCTGCATCCTCGTCTGGTCCAGCCTCCGTGTCTGCATCATCATCTCCGCCTGCTGCGGTCCCGGCTTCCGTGCCCTCAGCCTCGCCTGGCCCAGCCTCGTTTGGGTCTGGAGCTAAACGGCCGTTTTCTGGACCGCTGGCTAGGCTACTGGCCGGGCGCCGTCACCTGAGCGGCCGCCGTTGCCTTCCGCACGGCCGGCCCCCGGACCCTCTTCGCCTGAGCGGCCGCCGTTGCCTTCCGGCCGGCCCCCGGACCCTCTTCGCCTGAGCGGCCGCCGTTGCCTTCCGCACGGCCGGCCTCCTGAACCTTTTGTGCGCCTCCACGGCCTTCTTCGTGGCCGGCCTCCTGAACTGTCCCATCCTGGCCTCCTGTGTTATCGGGCCCCTGGCCGGCCACCTGAACTGTGTTTTGGACTCTGCTCCCCTGTGAGTTTTTTTTTGTGAACATTTGTTTGGGACTCTGGGGCCTCCGTCTTTGGTCTTGGCCCGGTCCCTCCGTCCTGGGCCCCCTGCCGCCCGCCCGGATCTGGTGGTGTGTTTCTGTGGCTGTCGGGGGCCAGCCCTTGAGGGGGGGGGGGGGGGGGTACTGTCATGGTCCTGCGACCATGACTCAGTGACTTTATGTTTATGTTCTTTATTGTTATTACTTTCATTATTATTCATGGCTGTTTTGGGATGGTTTGTGTTTGGGATTTTAGACACTGGGTTCTGGGTTTGTGCTCCTTCTGTTGGTCCCTGGTGTTAGTGTTCCCCTGTCTCGTCAGGTTAATCAGGTCCAGCTGTTTCCCCCACCTGTGTGTGATTTCCCAGTGTCTCTTCGTGTACTTATAGTGTGTGATTTCCTCTGCTCCTCGTCGCGTCGTCTGTGTTCATACCCTGTGAAATCCCCTGCGTGCTCTCCCTGCTGTTCTCCCTTCATGTTCAGGTTTGCCACTCCTTTGTGTAGTTTCACCCAGTTTAGTTCATCCTTAGTTCTGTTTTGCCATCTCCACTTTATGTTTGATATTGTCAATAAATCGCCTTCACATCTGAGTAAGTGCTGCATTTGAGTCCTCCTTTCCACTCTTCACACGGCCGCTGCCCCGGACCGTGACAAGAACTGATGAGAGTAGGTTATGTTTAAAATAGATGAGGGTAATTAAAATTCAAAATATCCTGTTTGAGCAATTTTAAATCTGGTCACCCGGATCCAGGGTTAATCTCATGAAAACGCCATAACCGCATTAACGCCGCAAATCTCCGTTAGCGAGTTGACAAGCCGTGCGTGGGGCTGCACGACGTCAATGCATTAGTGCGGTTAGCCCGTTAACGCGTTAGCGCCGTCCAGTCCCATGCACGGGGCGATCCGCGTCAACTCGATAACGGAGATTTGCGGCGTTAATGCGGTTATGGCGTTAACGTCATTTTAACGAAATTAAAGCTGACAGCAGTAGTAATAAATTTCTGGCAACTTATACTATGTGGGTAAGTTTTAGAGAGAAATGCATGCCACATCTGCATTTCTATCAGTGCGACAACAGTCCTGTGAGGGAACAGTAGTTATTTTAAATTAAAACATTGACCAGTGACTTTAATATTCAGAATTGAGGCGGTCTAATATTATAACTCTGTTGATCAAAAGAGTTATGTTTTCTCAGCCACGATGCCTTTTTGCACACGTAAACTGTAATTCTTTCAGACATTTGAATGCACGGAACCGTGAACTAACTGAGCTGGTAACCTCAAAGTGTTACATATTTCTATGGGCAAAACAATGTTAGTGGTGACCCCTGACAACCTCAACATCTTGTCATACCCCTAAGTATCAGAAAAATAGTAGAACCTATTAAAGCACTGTCAAAATGGCAAAGTTATTTCTGAGCAGATTATCAAACTAATGGATGAGTTTAAAGTTGCTTGACAGCATGGGAGTGTCCCTGTTGTTGGCATCAGTGACATGATACAGCAGGCTTCAGCCACATTCAGAGGTGGACCCTTATAGAAAATGCCATGTTCCTAAACCACAACTCAGAAACGGCTATAGACACAGCATTGGGCCTTGAACATCCACAATCATTGTGAAATATGTAGGAGAAAAACAAACACACACACACACACACACACACACACACACACACACACACACACACACACACACACAGGTTAGCTTTGATTTTCGGGACAGAATCAACAAACACAAAACTCAAAAGTGCTGTGACCTTTTCTGATAAAATGTCAAGAAAAATTGCAAAGATGCAAACACACATACACACACACACACCTCTTAACAGTGTTAAAGGTCATCTCGTATTGGCTGTAAAGTGTTATTCAAAAGAATCTAAATGGCAAGAACAAGAACATAACCAAACCCGGCCCCTAACAAGAACAATCACCAGTATGGATCGCAGTTATTTTGACACAGAGTAAAAAATGTACCTACAGCTAATGTTTATGGTAAAGCTGATTCTTCTTCATGTTTCCCATGTGCAGTCACATGCACCTTAAGGATTTCTTCAACTCACTGAGAGAACAGACACATCTACACAACTTTAAAACCATTCACAGAGCACAGATGACCTTGAATGGAAGACAAATGAACTTTATGGAGTTTTATGCATTGAATTGTGAATGGGATTCATGCCAAACCACTCTTGCCTTGCTTCACTGCCCACTGCAAATTTGAAGGATTAATGTCAAAATGCACTTCACAGCACCAGGTTTGTTGCGGGCCAGAGTGAGATAAATTAGAAATGAGATTAGAAAACCGATTGAGGCGTCAGACTGGAGGGATCTGCTGATTAGGCTCTTCATTTATGGAATGCATTATAAATATCTGCTTTGGGAAATCTCTCCAGTGGGTGGAATGCATTGAACTGAACGTATGCAGAGGAATTTGTGATTATTAACCCTTTAAGACCTACCATAGAACCAAGTCCGCCAGGGCTTATATCATATTTATACATGCTGTAGTGCCATTTATTGGAGCATTTCAAGTTGATATACATCAATACAACTATTATAGCCCACATTTGAATAATATGTATGCATTAAGTGCATAGTAATTACATAAATTGCAAAAAAGTGCAATAAACTACAAAAAATTGAAAATCATTTTTGTTTTTTTTAGCATATATTTGTAGTTAGAGAAATTTAAGAGGCTTATCCCTCAAAACTGTAAATACCAAAAAGTTGCACAAAATAGTTTCCCACCACAGGATATTTATTTCAAGTGTCTTCATAGTTTTATTTTTGAAATACACCAATTTTTATATACTGCAGAAAAAACAAAAATAAATATTATAGTGCAAATTTGCAAAAAAACAGCATATGCATCAAAATAAACTATTTCCAGCAGTGCAATATGAGTCTTAAGCATCCCAGAAACGACACAGAAAGTCATAAAGTCAAACATAACCTTTAAAAACGCCAGTACAGGTTCGCAAGACCCTGATGGTAAAAAACTACATTTCCGCAAAATGGTGTCACTTCCGGTTTTGGGCAGGTCATGGTGGACATGCGATAGTTCGCGCTGATGGACGTAGGAAGTGTTACGAACAGCTGATCAGATCGGCAAAGCGTGTTTCTGGAATATTATGTTTTTGTTGCTGCAAGTGCTTTTTATGCAGTTTTTGCAAAGCTATATGTGGAAGGAAACCGTGACCTAGGACAAGCTGATGGCATAAGATGTAAGTACAACTCCTCCAGTTTCATATGCAAAAAAAATTATTGCGCTAGCTTATGTGGTTGCAGAGCTACCGGGATTTAGCAATAGTTACGCAAAACAGAGCGTGCCCGCTCTGACCGGCTTTAAAGGTTTAAGCTGGGCTAAATTAAGATCAATGTTTCTGATTTTGCAGGTAAATACACAAACTCACCACTTTTTAGGTACAGTTGTTCAACTATTCCTTCAAGCAAACATCTAATCAAACAAACATCTCAGTCAGTCGCTTGCCAACAACTTAATATATTTAGGTGTGAAGACATCTTCAAGATGACCTGCCGATGTTGAAATGGGGGAGTGTTCAGAGAAAAAGGTGATTTGAGTGACTTGAATGTGGCATGGTTGTTGTTGTAAGACGGGCTGGTCTGAGTATTTCAGGAACTATGCAGGAAAATCCCAGTAGATCAGCAAGTGTCTCTGAGGTTTGCAGAGAATGGTGTGAAAAACAGAAAATACCCTGGTTGCCTTTTGATGCCAGAGGTCAGAGGAGGCCAGGAGGGCGATAGTAACTCAAATGCCCCCTTGTTATAACCAAGGTATGCAAAAGAGGATTTCTGAACACATCAACACATCAAACCTTTAAACAGATGGGCTACAACAGCAGAAGACCAAACCGAGTGCAAACTGGTTTCTTGCACATGAGAGTTTATTGTAATCAAATGGCTGCCACAATCACCCGATCTCAATCCAACAGAGCACCTTTGGGATGTGGTGGAACCGGATATTTGCATCATGGATGTGAAGTCGACAAAACTGCAGCAACTGTGAGAGGCTATCACATCAATATAAGCCTCCGAGGAATGTCACCACGTCTCATGACAGCTAAAACATGGATTATACTTAAAACAGTTTGTTATCAGGTATTTCTGCTGTGTGTTTCAGTGAAGCTTTGGTATACATGTTTTAGTACATTCAGGGGCACATAAACACACTACGCTATACTATTGAACTACATATAAACGCTGGCCTGTAAAGACCTCTTTAAGTGCTCTTGACTCTCATTGTAGTCTGAAGTGGAAGTTCTACAAAGTTTCCTTTGCAACCCAGAGAGACCGCTAAAGAACAAGAAAGGTTATTGCTGTGTTACCACTCTTTTTGAAATATAACTTCTTGTTGATCTGTTGCAATACAGCTGAAATTTCCAGTTACCCAGCACATTCTGAATCCACTTTTTTCCCCATCTTCATAAAACCAAAAGCAGAAGCAGCAGCTCATAGAGGTAGGACACACCACATTCTAACTTTGAATCCAGATGCAACTCACTTCAAATGCTTCAGTTCGTCCCATATTTGTCTTAATACAGTTGCAGTTAATATCCACATCTGTCCACATATGCACTAATGCTAATACTTTCTATTAAATTTTATGAGGTCAGTGTAAATTTGGAACTTTCACTGACAGTCAGTTTACTCAAGCAAACGTTTGAGCCAAATTTAAAAAAGAATCTGTGATGATGTTTAAATCGTGAGGACATGAAATCGCACTAAACGACAGTTACTGGTATTTAACACCAGACATATGCTAGTGTTAAATAAACCATCATATGTTTGGTGTACTTTGAGTGGCTCAATGAATATAATTTGATTCATTTGTACACTGGCAATTTCCAGCCGGTATTTAATTACGATTCGGGTCAAGGCCTGTATAACAACCCTGGTTGTTAGAAATTATATTTCTATATACCTGAACTAAAACAGCAAATATCTGTTGAGGGAAATGTAATCACAGCTGTTTTACATTAATACAATCATAGCTCTCTTTAGGCACTCATCTGATGAAGTTTAATCCTTTTATTACAGAAAAAGTGCACAGACACATGAGTTACAACATGCTTATTTATATTTAATCAAAACCTGAACGAGTTTATAAATTATGCCTAAAAATAACTGCGAAAAGACAAAACCTTGAGGACACTGATATATTAAAGTGTCGGGCCTTGAAATGACTCAGAGATCGAGGCTATAGAGTTGAGCTGATACAGGTAACATTGATGTGGTTGGATGCTAAAATTGCAAAACAGAAACAATAACATTAATACTAACACTACTGCTAATAATAAGAATAAGAATAACTAAAAGCGTTCACACCACTTATCAATGTTAGAACCTGACTGGTACAGATGCCGTATTGGTGGAACATTAGTTAAGTTGCGGTTTTGGATCTTTTTGAATATTTTATTGTGAATATGTTTGCATGCATGTGTGCCTAAAGAAAGAAAATCTGCAATAATGTATCGTCTGAGCAAGTTTAAATGCAAACCAAATGCAATTTCGAGCCTGGATGCACATTTGATCAGTGCCAGGAAAATACCTAACAAATGCATACTTAAGAAAATTTGCCAAGGCAGGTTAAGCATAATATTATGCGCAATTACGCATGAAATGTAATATTCTTCAATCTCTTGTCACCATGATGACCACCTTGTTTTTTATATCTACTTTATTGCAACTTTATACATACATGATAATTAATGTGAAAAATTTTGTCAATATGTCTTTGAAAAGTGCAAAAAACTATTCTTAGTCATCAGTTCTACACTATGAAATTCCAGTTCTAAGTGTCATTATCAACCACACTGATTATTCAAAGGCTCTGACTCCTTCATGGTTGTCCACCCAGTAACATAAATGTTTCAAAAAGACGCTAAAGAGGAAAAGACTGATGAAAAGGCCAAGACGTGTGAGTGTGTTTAAGAAATCTGTTGAGGCATTTCATTAAAGATGACGAGGAGGAGGATCAGGATTAGGACACTTATACAATTTGTAGTATTCAATGAGCAGATGGGAGGCAACTTAAGTGTGACTGAAGATAAATCCAAAAAAGTGAGGCGGTGTGACAACACTTTTGGAAAGAGTCACACGCTCATTCGCAAAATCTCTGTGTGATATAATTATTCTAATGACTCAGTAGCTGGCAGCAGATCCGGCAACTGGATTAAATGTGATCTCTGCAATAATTAAAGGAGTGTGCACTCACAGCGAGGTATGTGAGTGCATATAAAACATGTGCCGACATTATCTGCACATCATTATTCATTGCTGAATTTAAAAAAAATGACCTTTCTGAATATCTCATCCAGGTGAAATAAAGACATTTTTGTAATCCTGCCTTGCAACTGTATGCAAAGACAGCTTTGAAAACAATTACCCTCTGACATCCTCTGATTCATGAAAAGCTATGATTAACAGATTGTCAATAAAGCTAATCAAAATTTGGAGACTAAAAAGCTGGTATATTCTTGATAGTTATTCCTAAAATGATGTCCTTGTATTTAGCATTTCAAGTCTCTGAGTTAAGAGATGCTGTCCTGCTGACAGTTTTTTAGCTGGTACACAAGGGACACATCGTGGGCAACAATCTGGGAATTGTTTAGGAAAAAAACATTACTGTAGGTATAAAAGATAACACGATCTGATATCCACGTGTTGGTGTTGTTCATATATCATCATCATAATGTTGGTCCAGGATTAATATTTTGCAACTGACCAGTCACTTTGCCACTCAGTTAGCATTAGCCAAGAAGACGGCTAATGCTATTAAAAACTATGACTAGTGTCCCGAATTCGACAATGTGGCACAAAAACAAACCAATGGAGGCCCAGTAGAATGCAATCAGATGAAGAGTTTATTAAGAACACACGCATGGGAAGAAGCACACAGCATCACATCTGCAGACTTCTTCTCCCAAAAATACACAGAGAGTTGTTTTTATAACGTCAGGGTTTGACACCCCTTCTTGTGTTTTAAGAACATAATTTACATCTTAGGAATGTCATTTGCATCTTGTACAGAAAATGAGCAATTTTAAGAGCTAAAGTCAGACACAGAAGTTCCTCTTTCTAGCATTTTTTTCCAAATATGGCGATGATTTCAGGCCCTGGAGCTCCCCATGGACTTGTCCTCCTTTTGACCCATCTTCTGTCACCTGTTACTGAGCAAACTCAAATGCAACTGGTTGCAACAAGAAGCTGAATACTTTGCAATAATCTAGAGATCTCAGACCTACCATTTATCAGCTCAAACATCCAACAACATGAATGCTTTAAAAGCATCAACATCAGCTCTTCTCTGACAGCATGGTGGGAGTTTCTAAAATTGACGGCGTCTTCATTAATCCCATGCAAACGTACACCTATCTGGAACAACCCTGACATATTACAAAACAATAATATGATAAACTTTTCAGATTGGAGTGGTAAAGGAATCAAATATTTAGAACATATACTAGAAGGAACAGAATTTATTTCATTTGACGGACTAGTTACACAATATGGGATCAACAAGAAAAGATTTTTAGAATATCAACAAATTAAATCCATAGTAAAAAAGAAATTTAAACCGGGTCAAGTTGAACTACAAACACCACCAAGTGTGGTTCAATTTCTTACTCTTAAAACCCCCAAATTACTATCCAAAATATACAGAATGCTTTCTAAAACAGATGAATCAATATCACTTCCTATTGCAAAATGGGAAGCAGATTTATCAGTTAACTTAGACCTAAACTTCTGGTCTCAGATTTGCTTAAAAACCTTTCATCTAATTAGAAATCCCAGTCTTCAATTAATTCAATACAAAATATTACATAGAGTGCACTATACAGGTCATCGGATGTTCAAGATGGGCTTTACGTCTACCAACAACTGCTCACACTGCCAAACCAATTCACCGGACAATTATATCCACGCTCTTTGGTTCTGTCCACCAGTTCAGAAGTTTTGGCGCGAGATATGTGAAGACTTATCGAAGTGTCTGAAATGTAACATTCCAACTTCCCCCTTAGTGTGTTTGTTGGGCAGCTTAGATAATGTCACTTCAGAAAAGAATATCGCCCTATGCATAGCCAAGAAAACAGTCCTCATGAACTGGAAAAATAAAAATAATCTTAATTCTAACCAATATAGAAATTACCTATTAGATTACATTAGTCTTGATACAGCCTCTGCCACCACATCAGATCAATTGCTCTGGGCTCCTTTGATCAGCTCCATCACCTAGTGGGGGTGGGGGGTCATAGTTTGGTCCCGCCTTCACTATTGTGATTGGTGTGGGGGTAGGGACAGGCTTAGGGCGTCGGGGGGTTCCCCGGAGGCATCTTCCTTGGGGGGCTCAACCCGGGGTAGCGGTCATGTCCGGTTAGGGGCTCTGTTGGCTCTCAGGTGACTGGTTCCTCGCGGCTGCGTGCAGCGGGGCTAGGGGAGGGTCTGTGCTGACGGACGTGGGTTACTGACCTGGTAGCCTGGCTGCCCCTGGGTGGGTCCGGGATGGGCGTGAGGTTCTGGGGGCGCTCCGTCTCTGGGCTGGGACCCGGACCGGGCCTCGGGGGCTTGGGTCCTGGTTGGTGTGTTGCCGGGGTTGTGGGCGGGTGGGTGCATGGGGGCCCAGCCCTGGAGCAGGGTGCCGCCGGTGCATCGAGCCACTTGGGGGGCTCTTCAACTGGTGGGGGAGATCCCCCTCCAGGGGCGGGGGCACCTAGACCCGGTTTGTAGCGTACGCTTGGGGAGTGTGATCGTGTGTACAACGTCTCTTTATGTCTGTCTCCACGTTGGTTGAGTGTGGAGTAAGTGCATATGAGAGCATGAGGGTGGGAATGGATGTTTGTATCTGTGTGTGCCTGTATGTCTGTGTCTATATGTCAGGTTGGGTGTCAGGCGCCACCTCTCTGGGGACATCTCAGGCCCTCCAAGGTTTGGAGGCCTATCTCCCCCTACCACCACTTCCCCTGCCAGTGGCGGACCCCCTCAGACATCGGTGCGTTGGTGGTTCTTTGTGTCCGGGGATGGGCGTCCAGGTACACACCGGCTCACTCCTTGGCGGCCGCTTATCGGGGCCTGGAGCTCGCTCGGGCCACTTCGGAGGTGGGGTGCCCCCGGCCTCTCGGCCTGGGGCTCGGTCACTCAGGCGCAGCTGGCTGCCGGCGGAGCTCACGGGCGCGTCACTGCAACTCCCCCTGGCTTCTGCTCCGCGGCTGCTGAGTGAGCCCTCATCTGGGACTCTCCTCAGCTCTTTCTGGGACAGTGGCGCGGCTGCCCCTCTGTTGGTCTTCCTTGGTCTCTTGTGTTCTGGGGGCCTCTGGATGTCTGGAGTTTTGATCTCCTCCACACCTGCTTCACGCCCTGGAGGACGGGGCTGTGGCCCCCCCACACCCTCTAGCAGATTATTACATGAAGGAACCTTTTAAAAAAACAAAAAACAAGCGCGTCCATGCTCACAGGTGTACACACGGGTGATCACACCCACAAACTACACCCTTTTTGGCTCCTACCTCAAAGCACACTGTGTTCTGTTGATCTTATGTGCTGCACAATAATGTTTAACATTTAGTATTTACTGTCATATTCCCATATATCATTGTGATGTTGTTTATTCTATTACTCTTGTTTTCTTCTGCTTGCTTTCTTTTTTCTTTCTCAGCAGGTGATCTAGGTGATCGATATATGCATTTTTTTTTCTCTGCCCGTTCTGTTGGTTTTTGTCTTTTGCCCTTCTCCCCTGTCCCTCTTCTCAGCTGTTTCTCTTTCCCTCTTTCTTTCTCCCCTTCTTTCCCCCAGTCAAGTCTGTCCCGTATTCAGTAAGTGAAAATAAAATAAACAATAAAAGGTGAATCAAATGGACCATTACGGCAAGGCTGGGATGGTCAATTTGGTAAAGTAAATCCGTTGGGCATCTTTCTTTGCCTTTAGACAACAATTCTGATGGCAAAAGAGCCAAACGGGACTGGCCAAAAAAAAAAAAAAAAAAAAAAAAGAACTGGTGGGGGAGATTGTCACATCTTGCAGGAGCTTTCCTCTCCTCGGGAGCTCTCTCTGCAGGAGGGGGAGATACAGGAGAGGTGGAGGAAGATCTCAGCCTGGGTGTTTATTGTCTTATGTAGTCTGGAAGATGAGTGGATGGTGGGGTGGGTGCAGTTTTCTCTGTGGTGGGGTTGGGTGGACTGTCCCGGGCTCTGTGGGGCCGGGAGGCGCTGCTGCACTGGGCCCCGGTCTGGATGGGCCTGGGCCCCCTTTCCCTGGCGGGTCGCGGAGTATGGGGGTGCCTACTGGGGTCAGCGGGGGAGCTGGCCCCAGGGAGGGGTCACTTGCCCCTCCCTTCCTTCCCTCCCCATCTCCAGCTGCCTCCCTCTTCCCGCTCCACCACAACCACCCACACATACAGGGCCTTGGAGTAGGGGTATGTCACCAGGGTGCAGAGGAGGCTACCCCCCCCCCCCCCCCTCTGTCCCCTTCTGGCTGCCTCTGCCTCAATTTTATCCCACAACTTAGACATTCACATTATTCACACTCTCATTACACATACATATAGGATCTTGGGGGTGGGCACAATACACGGAATCCAAAGTACCATCAGGGTGTACACCCCACCCCTGGCGTCGTTGCCCACCTCTCAATGTTAAATACACTTAGACATTGAGGGCTAGCAGGAGGGACCATGCGCTTACCTGCTGCTCCTTGGCAGGTAGCTCCATGCCCTCCTGGGTTTTAATTGCACCTTAGAACACACATGCATCAACACTACAATGAGCGGGTGGAGGGAGGTTTGGAGTCTTCTCTCACCCCCATTCTCTGCGACCTGCTGGAGCGGGGGGGCTAGGACTAGGAGGAGGAGTTGGCCGTCTGACTGCGGTCTGGAGTGTGGGGCCTTCCTGCTGCTGCGGAGTCGGGGCGGTCTGCCTCCCCCCACCGCAGGGAAAAGGGTAACACCACCTGGGTCTGGGTGCAGTTCCCCCCTCCAGGGGCAAGGGTACCTAGACCCGGTTTGTAGAGTACGCTTGGGGAGTGTGATCATGTGTATAGCGTCTCTTTATGTCTGTCTCCACGTTGGTTGAGTGTGGAGTAAGTGTATATGAGAGCATGAGGGTGGGAATGGATGTTTGTATCTGTATGTGCCTGTATGTCTGTGTCTATATGTCAGGTTGGGTGTCAGGCGCCACCTCTCTGGGGACATCTCAGGCCCTCCAAGGTTTGGAGGCCTATCTCCCCCTACCACCACTTCCCCTGCCAGTGGCGGACTCCCTCAGACATCGGTGCGTTGGTGGTTCTTTGTGTCCGGGGATGGGCGTCCAGGTACACACCGGCTCACTCCTTGGCGGCCGCTTATCGGGGCCTGGAGCCTGGGGCTCGCCCGGGCCACTTCGGAGGTGGGGTGCCCCCGGCCTCTCGGCCTGGGGCTCGGTCACTCAGGCACGGCTGGCTGCCGGTGGAGCTCACGGGCGCGTCACTGCAACTCCCCCTGGCTTCTGCTCCGCGGCTGCTGAGTGAGCCCTCATCTGGGACTCTCCTCAGCTCTTTCTGGGACAGTGGCGCGGCTGCCCCTCTGTTGGTCTTCCTTGGTCTCTTGTGTTCTGGGGGCCTCTGGATGTCTGGAGTTTTGATCTCCTCCATACCTGCTTCATGCCCTGGAGGACAGGGCTGTGGCCCCCCCACACCCTCTAGCAGATCATTACATGAAGGAACCTTTTAAAAAAAACAAACAAGCGCGTCCATGCTCACAGGTGTACACACGGGTGATCACACCCACAAACTACACCCTTTTTGGCTCCTACCTCAAAGCACACTGTGTTCTGTTGATCTTATGTGCTGCACAATAATGTTTAATATTTAGTATTTACTGTCATATTCCCATATATCATTGTGATGCTGTTTATTCTATTACTCTTGTTCTCTTCTGCTTGTTTTCTTTTTTCTTTCTCAACAGGTGATCCAGGTGATCGATATATGCATTTTTTTTTCTCTGCCCGTTCTGTTGGTTTTTGTCTTTTGCCCTTCTCCCCCGTCCCTCTTCTCAGCTGTTTCTCTTTCCCTCTTTCTTTCTCCCCTTCTTTCCCCCAGTCAAGTCTGTCCCGTATTCAGTAAGTGAAAATAAAATAAACAATAAAAGGTGAATCAAATGGACCATTACGGCAAGGCTGGGATGGTCAATTTGGTAAAGTAAATCCGTTGGGCATCTTTCTTTGCCTTTAGACAACAATTCTGATGGCAAAAGAGCCAAACGGGACAGGCAAAAAAAAACAAAACAAAAAAACCCCAAACAAAAACAAACAAGAAGCTGAATACATTCAGGCCTTTGCTCAGGCCTGTCTCTAGATTATATGTACTATATGTGTTTTGTAAGTGTGCAGGCAGTTTATCCTTCAATGCTCCAAGTCACTTACTGTTAGGTGTGGCTGTGTGCAGGCAGGAATAGGACCCAAGGTGCAGACTCCGGAGACAGACGTGAACTCAAAAAGGGCTTTAATTCTGAACGCAACATGACATAACTCGAAAAACTCAAAATAAACTTACACCGGTGGACAGACAAAACACACAGCAAAATAAACGGTAGATCACGACATGGACACAGAGAAACACAGGGCTTAAATACACAGAGGGAGCAATCAGGGAATGGGTAACAGGAGGGAAACACAGCTGGGGCAAATCAGGCCTAACGAGACAAGGGGAAGCAAAACCAGACACATTAACATCAGACATGGACTTTCAAAGTAAAACAGGAAACACCTAACACAGACTGAACAAAGACACGGACTCGCACGCACTGCAACAGAGGGAACAGAGACGTGGGACCAGGGCAGACACAAACACTGACTGGACACGGGGATATAGCCACTAAGGACACACAGAGACGCGAACTAGACAAGGGGATACAGCTGACAGGGGAGACAGCAGCTAGAGAAGACAGAGACATAAACTATAAAACAGAACTCAAAGAAACCAAAGACTAGAAAGTATAAATAATATAATAAACTCAAAACCCCTGGGTCAACGACCCAGGCATCCTAACACTTACACAATAGATCGCCCGGACATCGCGCCGAACGAGGCTTATGACCTTTCCTTAATTGACTGAGCTTTAACTCTTTAATAAGCACAAAATGCAATGTGTGTATACAATTATTATGGCTGCCCCTGTAATAAAAGGTTAATGTAAAGCCAGCAGGTTTTAATAAACATCTTAATGCAGTATCAATACTATAGATTATATTATTAATGATACAGGATATATTGTAGCCATAAAATAATTTCTTTAATTCCACACTAGCAAACCAACATGTAACCTATCATATGTTCTATTATATAAATTAATAAAGAAAACACTTTAAATGCTTACCACTTGTTCCAGAAGAGAGTTTTATATAAGCAAAAAAACTAATTATTGTAATGATGCAGGAACAGCACCAACACGGGGATATCAGAGACACCATATAAGGTATTACTTTTATTATTATGGGGTTCAGTAAGACCCACTGAGCAGCATAACTGGGAAACATGTTAACTATTTTTTACCACTAGAGTTTTCAGATTTAAAGTTACACAGAGGGAAAACGTACACAACACCGAAAAAACAAGACAGATTCTTTGTAAAAGGGTGATTTCACATTCTCTCTTTACTGGGCAAAGTCAAAACATTCTTCAACTTGAACATGGATCCATTTAGAATATTTGGTGCTCATACAAGCTATTTGATTTCAGTGAAAGTACAGAACTCCGGTGCTCTGCAGTGTATGAAAAAATGTTTGCGCACTAGCATATTTTTTTCATATTCATTCTTTGAACTTCGCTGCTTCCATGCTTCGAGCGAGGGGGTGAAATACAGAAAAAACGAGGGAGAGAAAGTGCTGGAAAAACAGCCGCTCAGGCTATCCTATGAGCTAAAAAGTTGCACACATGAATAAGTTGAAAATCAAATTGCTGCAGCGGATGCCAAGTTTCTACTCTTGAAGTTTAATGAGTTTTCAGTTGGGTTCCAATAGCTTCCATATAAAACATTAGGTCTACAGGGAATGTAGTATGGGCACTAGACAAAGATCAATTGGTCTTCCCCTTTAGTTTTTTTTATTTGATTTTGGGTTACCAGATAAGTACTTGATTACAGCAGGACCAATTTACTTAAAAAAATTACTCTCAATTTTTTCAAACGTGCCATTGACAAAATATGTATCCAGAGCAGGATGACTAAACTCAAACTCTTCTGAAAATAAATAAAAAACAACTAAAAGCAAAATTATAGTTCTACACCGATCAGCCATGACCTTATGACCACTGACAGATTAAGTTAATAACACTGATTATTTCTTCATTAAGCTAACTGTTAGTGGCTGCGATATATTAGGGAGCATTTTGTCCACAAGGTGTGTATGAAGCAGGAAGTAAATTTTTGAGGAAGTCTGACAACAGCCCAACTGTGAAAGTTAGAGACTCAGAACATCTCCGTCAGTATTTTTCGAAGGTGGTCCAAGGAAGCAACAGTGATGAACATGGTCAAGGCTCACTGAGACACACACGTGGCAAGTGAAGGCTGGCCCGTATGGTCCGATCGACAGAAGAGCTACTGAAACTGAAATCACCAAAAAAGTTAATGCTGGTTCTGATAGAAAGATGTCAGAATGCACAGTCCATCAGAGTTTGCTGTGTATGGGGCTGCATAACCACAGACCAGTCAGGGTGTCCTTGTTGACCACAGTCCACCGCTAAAAGAGCCAATAAAGGATGCATGAGCATCAGAACTGAACCATGGAGGAAGACGGTGGCCTGGTCTGATGAATCACGTTTTCTTCTACGTCAAGTGGATGGCTGGATGTGTGCGCATCGCTTATCTGGGGAAGTGCTGATATCAGAATGCACTATGGGAAGAGGCAAACCGTCCGAAGCAGTGTGGCCGTTCTGGAATTCTTCAACTGGAAACCTCGGGTCCTTTGACGCACGCTAGTCACCTAAGCCTTGTTATAGACCGTGTAACCTTTTTATAGAAATGGTATTCCCTGATGTCTGTGGCTGTGGCTAATGCGCCCTGCCCCAAAGCAAAAATGGTTCAGGAAATATTTGAGAAGCACAACAATGAGTTTGAGGCGCTTACTTGGCCTCCCCAGATCTCAATCCAATTCCGATCTATGGGATTTGCTGTACAAACAAATCCAATCCTTGGGGGCATCTTGGAGCCAGATACCACAGCGGACCTTCAGGGAATGGAATCCGTGCCCGACAGATCAGAGCTGCTTTGGCAAAAAAGAGGGACTAACACGATATCAGAAAGGTGGTCATAATGTTTAAATTCCACCTACAATCTGAAAATGAAAAGCCAGATATTAGTAGAAGAATCAAGTATAAAAGTTATGCTGAGGTGGCAGAACCAATCTCAGCTCAGCCATGGTCTCATTAATGAGCTGCCCTCCCCCAGACAAAGAAGTTGTTTTTAAAAGCCTCTCGATGTCCAAATTTCAATACTATTATGGGCTCTACTCGAAGCTCTGTGGTTTGAAGTTTATTTTTCACTCCTGCCTCCCCCATCCACACATGCATAATTCTTATTTTGACATCTTATTTGTACCAAACCTGTGTTAAGTTAGTGCTAATGCACACTAAAAGCTTTCCTCTGGCAAAATGACTGCATATTTTTTGTGAAGAAGACATTGCATATTTTTTGTGAAGAAGACATTGCAAATTCAGTGTTTTTATCAGACATTTAGATGAACTTCATTAGAGCGCTGAGTAAACAACTTTGCCTCGCTGTGCAGTGCAGTGGAAAGGCACTACTTATTTGATATATTGATTTCATTCTTCGAGAAAGTTAAAAAAAATCTTTACTGAACTTGCACAGCTTATTTATTTATTGTGACTAAACCAAAGCCTCAAGACTGAAAGTGAAGGTTTACACGATGGTGAGACCTACTATGGTGTATGGCAACACTGACAGAAGACAGGAGATGGAGCTTGAGGTAGCAGAGCAGAAAATGCACAGATTTTATTGGGAGTAACCAGAATGGACAAGATTAGAAATCAGAGGTTCAGCTCAGGTTTGATCAGTTTGGAGACAAAGTTAGAGAGGCTAGGATGAGATGGTTTGGACATGTGCTGAGAAGGGATAGTGCATATATCCAGGATGCTGCAGACGGAAAAGAGGAAGATCACAGAGAAGACCCATGGATATAATGGAGAAGAAAAACATTTACTTTGCCTGGATCATTATAATGAGCTTATGACATTAATCTAATGGAACCTCCAGAGGAAAGTGGTTGTTGACAAGAAAGTTGATTCCTTTTTATTTCCATGAATTAAATGTTACCTGACCATCAATTAGCAATCCAAATCAATTAGAGAAACCCCTAATTAAAAATAGATGAGCTTGGAAACACCAATCCCTGGTCTCATATACTCTGTTTAAGATTGGAAAGCTCTCTCTGCCAGTAAATATATGCTTTTGCATTGGTTTTTAGGTTTCATGTTGCAATATAAAAATACATTGCATTACGTATTCCATTGACATGCAAGCTACATATGGGTCTGTTTAATCAGTACACACCACAAACACCCAAGAACCTGCTGGTAAATACCCTTATTAACTTTGGAAGTAACTCTGTGTGTTTTGAAAATGAAAGACCCTGGTGTTTGTTTTCTAATACGACTGAACATTAAATATAGTCCACACTAAGCTGCCCTCAGTGGCACATATTGGAAGCAAGAGAATCCATCTACTATGTTTCAGCTGTGGACTGTCGAGTGGCAGACGGTATAAATGGAGACTGCTGATAAAATGCAGGCTGACTGTGAAAGCAGCAGGCTAACTCCGCAGGACCTGGCTCAAGAGAGAGCGAGGCACTGCCTTCAGCTAATAGACACACACAGATACACAGATGCACACACACACACACACACACTCAATGGATGCATACACCATGGAACCAAAATGCACAAGAAGCATACACAGCGACACACGTACGCAATTACACAGAAACACAGAAACATGAACCCCAGGACACACACTGGCACATTAACACAGACTCAGACGCAGGACAAAAAAAGGCAGGAACTCAGAAAGCACCCGTCTCCCTTCCTGAATGTCTGTCTCTCTCAGACTGCAGCAATAAGGCAATGTTAAGAAGCTGAAAACAGACGACGGGAAATGCAGCCTCATGCATGTGGTTTACCAACCACGTAATACATGAAAACGAGCACATGCAGATCAACACAGATGACAAGCGTATAGGGCTCCACTGACAGATGGAGAGTGAGAGCAGCATAGCAGAGGGGGTAAGTATGGAGCTAGCTTGGAACATTTCTTCAGAGTGCTTTAAGAGCTCATTTACATCAGTGTATAAGTGTTAAGTAGTAACAAGACTGTACAAGTGCGTACTTGAAATTGTGTGATCGAGGGTGCTAAGATGGTAATAAAAACCCTTAAAATTTAGACTTCCACTTATTTTCATCTCTGAGATTCACAAGTTTGTGCTTGTGTTTTCCAAATGAATGTGTGTACGTGTGATTTTGCAGGATTATTTGTTTCAGAAGTGTTCAATGAAAGATTCACTTAAATGAATGCCAGTGTTTAAAGAGGATATCTTCCAATGTATTTTTAATTTTTATAATAGCGTGCAAAGTCTACTTTCTGATTGCCCTGGATAAACCTCTCACATTGGAGAGAATAGCAGGTTCTGCATCTGTGTAAAAATCTTTGTATGTTTGCACTGTTAATGCTACAAACAGCTATTGGCTCTATGAGGCTACAGAAAAATAACTGAAGTCACAATCAATCATGTTTTCATTGCTTCTTGCAATACATAATTCCCCGTGCATGTAATAACATTATGACTGAGTTATGCCATATCAGCTACATAAATGTTGTTTTATATGTTTCCATATATAAAATTCAGAATGGCCCCTCAATATTCTCTCGTTTTTTACGAGTAATGACACAACTCTGTGTGTGAGATCTCACCTGTGTGTGATTTTCTGTTTGATCTTTATGGAGCTTATCTGCACCAGTCAACAGTTCATTTCAATGGTACTATAGTTAGATCAATTACCAACATTATTGTTGCTCTGCCCACTGCATGAAGCTGCAAGTGTTTAATAAACTAAATTACAGTCTTTGTAAACATTTTGCCAACAAAGCCGACATTCATCACTGACCCTCGTTAATAACCTTAAAGGCAGCCCAGACACTTCAATGCACTGCACACTGTCTAAGGTTTATAGTCCAGCTTTGGTGCTGAAAATGGAAACAGTGGAAGACAAAAAATGGCTCTTTAACTTAACTTTTCTCATAACTGGTAATTTTTTAAAATAAATGTGAGAATTTTAAATGAACTTAAAAGATGTCACAGTTTACAAATCTGCTTAAACCTGAAAACAATTGATTTCTAGCAGTCACACCTTCTCATCTCATCTGTATTTATTCCACAAATGGCTGCAAAAGTTAGTTAGTTAAAACTGAAAGCTATCACTCATAGGATTCCAGTTTTCACATCTAGAGTGAAGCCATATGAACCCTTCCTGTCAGTTTTAAAGATCTGAGACGTTTGGGAAACAACCTGACACAGTGAGGAGTCTTTTTACTTTGCTAGCTGCGTTTTGCAACTCCCCCACCTCTTTCCACAGCTACAGTGGCAGATCCTGAGTTTATTACTTCAAGCAGAGAAGTGAACCTGATCACAAACTCCAACAGACTCTATCAGATAGAGCCAAAGTAAATATTGAACCAATTTGTCACAAGTCATGCAAACATCCTTTCATTAAAAATACATTTTTCTTCCAGACAACTCTGTAGAAAATGGAATACCCTTACTGCTGACCTGTGTCTATTTAAGTACAACACCTCATGAGATATAGCACCACATACCTCTTCCAAAATGCATTATACAAATATAACCTAGAAACATGCAATCTGACATTTGCTCACGAGCCTGCACACCTTTACCGATAGCACCACATGATTCATAACCAAATGGAAAAACATGGCTCATAAACACTAACAAGAGCATAGCAGATGTTTGCATGCACTCAGTGTTTTTCTAATTAATTCCCCCTTTTCCTTCCTGTCTCTAGAAAAAAAATGTTTCTACTGAAACTAACACAAGTGTGAACTGTGACCCATTAGCAGATGTTTTAGACTAGGAAATGGAAAACCAACCATCTCACACTATTATTTAAAAGAATGAGTGCAATCAATTGTACAGATGTTCATTGTAACAACAAAGGGAAAGTATAATACTGATTTTTGGACCTTCTCTGTTTGGCAAACATGATCCTGCACTTTTTGTATTATTTCATTCTGCTTCTTACATACTTCAGGTCACTATCCTCACATCTTAGATGTAATCCACGCAGTAAAAATGAAAAACAACAGAAAACCGCGCAGATTTCTGTCAAATGTGGTTAGACGGACACACTGTAGCTGACTGATCATGCTCAAGGTCCTATTCTTAGCCAGAAATCCACCATCCAGTGGAAATGTCATTAGTGTCATTTTAATTTGATGGTTGCACTGAATGAAAATGAAAACGTTAAATGTTAACATAACAACACAGCATACAAAATGTTGATGATTGTGATGGCAATCCATTCAGTACTTGGTTAAAAATCAAACACCTTTTGACATACACTGCCAGAGGAAACGCAAGGCTCCTGCTCAGAATAAATGGATCCCAATGTTTAAGCTGAACCACAGAGGTGGACTGATGGACCGACAGAGCAATAGCGCTATTCCTGGAGGTACGTTAGTACGAGCAACACAAAGGTGGAGGCTGACAGACACAGTGACAGCTACTGTATGTCATGCTTAAGACATTAAGTAACCTTGTTGTCAAGTACAGCAGTGCAACAACAGGTAACAGCTTACAGCCAAACTCTGTAAACAACCAAGGCAAATTCTTGTCAGAGAAGCTACAAGAGAACAATGTGCCCGCTCTGCCTCTCAGCAAGGTTGCAGAATGGCAATGTGGATAATGGTGCGTGCGCCTCAGGTTAACAAGTATTCACATCAGACCGACCGCTGTGTGTGAGTGTGCGGTGCTACTGATAACAAGATTGTTTCTGATGCAGTTTGAGGAGTATGCAATAAAAACAGCAGAGAGACATGCAGTGATTCAGTATATAAAACAATGTGTGGATGCTATTATATCACTGAAAATAACGATGCAACGTGACACCAGATATTTTCCATTATTCTTGCAGTTACCCACCATTAAATTGCTGTAGCTTTTATTAAACTCTCTGCTGTCTTTATTGTGGGGTAAACCACAGGAGGCGCCTTCCAAGCCAGGGTGGGAGACATAGATTCATATGTGTAACTTAATAAGCCACATTCAATTACAGCCCGTTGATACCTATAGCATTACCAATGATGCTATTACTGCTTCTTGGATTATGGCCAAAGGTGCTGCCAACAACCTGGCTATGGCCTTGATTCTCCATTTAACATCCTGTTTATTGGTTTAGAGCAGCTGCTGACGGCAAAAGCTCAAATCTCATTCTTTTCCTGCCAGTGTGATGTTGTTACAATGGACATAGCGTCACCGGGCCCTTTGTGAGCTACAGGCCAGTGGCTTGGCTATTTAAAGAGAGAGAATGGAGTACAGAAAAAAGTAGGGAGGGGGGAGGGATAAAGCCCTAACTGAAACAAATGACGTGCTCGCACCTCCTGGCAAGACGGCACAGATTTATGGGAAGCAAAAGATGGATGAGTGTCTGTGGAGATGCGTGCACAAGAGGAGAGAATTGAATTTCACAGAGGCAAACAAGATGGATGGACGCATACCTAGCCACCCTATATCGCTACATCTACCGGCGCTTATGTTTGATACCTCAGAGAGGTCAGCGAAAGGAGAGCAAGCACGTCATATTCAGCAGACAACAAGGAGGGAGGACGGGAACGCTGGAAAGTAGGACAAGAACAGGCTGGCCTACTGTAAAAGCCCATGGGAAGCTCACAGATAAAGAAAGACCACTCAGACTGACAGCAGAGTGCTGCATTTACTGAGCTGGAACAACAGCATGTTAAGACAGCAAGATAGCAGGAGTGCAGCATGTGTGTTCATCAGCTTTTATTAATGCTGTTTCTAACGTTTATATTAGCTTGCAGCAATAGAGTAGCTCACCTGTATTAAAGGTTTTTATTTTAAACTGAGCATTAACACTCTTTTCATTTTCCTAGTGGTGGTGATTTGAAGGGGTTTGCTAGCCACATGCCGTAACGGCTACCGATGCCAAAGAAATCACTGCAGGCAGGATGGAATTTTAACATTTCTAAGATTAGCTTCTGAATATATGCATGGCCATTTCAGAAGACTGCCATGTGTCACTACCAGGCAACAGCTCAGAGGTCACTTCACTTAGATGCCTGGAACAGAAAGCATGCATAGTTGCAAATAAATCTGGCAGTTTAAAAAGTCGTTTTTCTTCAATATTTCATAAACAATCCAATTACATTTATCCTCCCATTTTCACAGTGATTATGCCAAAGAATAAGTAGCTTCAGTAAACCACTTTAAGTGAAGAAAGTGGGACAGAAGGGCACGGAGAGGAATCTAGGCTAAACACAGAATGGCTTCAATAAGATTTCCCTCTGAGTAATAGTGTCTAAATGGTCCATGTGTGCCCTGAAGTCTGCTTTGTGTTTTTCCTCCAAATAAAGATGAGCATGAAGTAGACATCTGGTCAGTCTTTGAGAACTAGCACAAACATCTGCTTCGTGTCAGCAGCAACAGGATGGTGCGCAAACTATGCTGCAGGTGTTCCTCCACGAATATTTAGATTTCTTCATACAGGAAATAACCACAATCAGTTTATTTGGATTATTTTACGGCTTGGAAATGATTAGTAGCTGCTATTACTCAACAGTCATCTGTTAACATCTGTAGAAAAGGTTATTTTTAAATTAATTAATTTTAAAAAAAGGGAAAGAAGAAAATGCTGTGATTAGAAATGAAATGCCAGTCACAGGGGAAAATTACAGTAAACTTTTGGAACGTAATCAGTAACCTAAAATTGGATCTGTGGAATTATGTGATTGGTTTATTGAATGCAGTGACTGTACAGAGTTGGTAGCACTTTTCCAGCAATCACTGCAAGCGGAGTTATAAAAAAGAGATATGTGCTGCATACAGATGTACAGATGGCTCTGTTCTTTGTGTGTGACTAATGTAACATTTTTCCCTCCAACTTTCTCACTTTGCTGCCTGCAAATGTAAGCCAGTATCACTACCATGTGTGCAGACGAGAGTGGGTGGTTGATTTATTAAACTATCCATGGAAGAAGTTACAGAAAACTTCTTCCATGAAGAAAGATCAATAAATATAACAGAAATAAATATACAGAAAAATAAATATAGGAACATAATAGGAAATAAATAAATAAAGATATTAAAACTCCGACATTTCTTACACTTCTGTTATATATTATATACGAACCCCACTGAATGCGAGAAGGAAAAAAAATAGGACAGAAGACATTACTAGAAACGATGGAAAACTAGCAAAAAAAGCACAAGGAATAGACTCTACTCTGCTGTACAATCCAGGATACTGATAAGACTGCCTTTCAGAAGGAAAACAGGATCAGGAAAAAACAAGCTGCCTGTATTTTATATATAATAGGAAGACTAATTAGATAATTAGTTATGTTAGTGCACAAAACAGACCAGAAGTAAAACTAATGCATGAAAGTGGGTGATTTCAACTAAACAGAAACAAAAGCAACTGACACAAGATGTACTGCAAAGTGATCCTATTTATGCGATTACACACAATTGCACCTTCTTGTTCTAATTTACCAGAGTCTGAGAGAGTTTAGTACCTGGCACAATAACTGACACGCTCAAAGGCTGCTGTATGGTCGTGAACTATCTCGAAAGAAAAACGTAAATGACAACAGTCAACCTTCAGGTCTCAAGCAATATTGTAATCAGCCATCAACGTGGTGCCGGTGTGTGTTTAATCATAGTTTCTCTAAGTGAATAAGTCTAAGCTGAATCAAACAGTGCCCCAGATCTCTATTTCCACATCTGTGACACAGTCCCAGGGGTCTCCTGAAAACAGCAGTGACGCGCTGATATACTTCCTCAGCTTTCTACAACAGTGTAGAGGGGGGTTCCAAATAAAAACAAAAAACAGATTATAGTAATATCACAAGAAACACCATTATGATGGTTGACTGTTGTTATTCACAGTACATATAAAAGGTCAGATTCTTATTCTTGACACAGAGGTGTGAGAAAATGAATATCAAGCCCTCACAGTATACATATATATATATACACATATATATATATATATATATATATATATATATACATATACATATATATATATATATATATATATATATACACACACATATAAAAAACACCCAGCATGCCCCTGCGGGCGGTTTATCCTTCAAGCTCGGGTCCTCTACCAGAGGCCTGGGAGCTTGAGGGTCCTGCGCAGTATCTTAGCTGTTCCCAGGACTGCACTCTTCTGGACAGAGATCTCCGATGTTTTTCCCGGGATCTGCTGGAGCCACTCGCCTAGCTTGGGAGTCACCGCACCTAGTGCTCCAATTACCACGGGGACCACCGTTACCTTCACCCTCCACATCCTCTCGAGCTCTTCTCTGAGCCCTTGGTATTTCTATATATATATATATATACACACATATATATATATATATGTATATATTAGGGGTGCAACGATATTCGTATCGATATTGAACCGTTTGATACAGTGCTTTCGGTTCGGTACGCATATGTATCGAACAATACAACATTTGTAATTTATTTTATCAATTTTCCTTCTGACGATGCTGTCTGTGTTGAGCGCTCAGTGAATCTGCGTTCGACTACTCCGCCTAGGCTGCACTGTCCAGCGCAGATCCACTGAGCGCTCAACACAGACAGCATCGTCAGAAGGAAGAGGGCAGGGCAAGCTAGCGAGACAGAAGTTAAGCTCTCCTTACAACATGGACCTCCCCCACCCTCATTCAGATCTGGCGTTTGGAATTATTTTGGTTTTCATGTGACGTATGACCCTGAAGGTAAGCGAGTCATGGACTAAAGTAAAACAGTATGTTGGATGTGCCACGCAATGCTCAATTACATTGGTGTGAACTAGTGTGTTAGCGCAGTTAGCTCGTTAACGTGTTGGCCGTCTAGCCCCATGCACGGAGCGATCGGCGGTAGCTCGTTAACGGAGATTTGCCGTGTTGTGGCGTTAAGGTCATTTCAACGAGATTAACCTGAAAGCACTAGTGGGAACACAACGAATATGACTGCACATTTACGCCGACATCATCCTAGTGCAAAGACAAGTGGAAGCAGACAAAAAAAAGCAAGCATGCTACTAACTTTAGCCGAGTCATTTAGACAGCTGTTAGCACATGATTCTCCTTATATGTTTAATATGCTGCTGAGAATATAGCCCAGAAGAAGCGGATAGTATAGCTTTTATTTTGGAAAGAGCCATTTCTCTGTAATAAACTCTCTTTTCCAAAGATGAGTGATTCCTCAATCAGATACAGGGCTTGCAATATCGCTAGCCCGACGTCCCGGAGCTAGCGATTTTTTCAGTCGGGCTACCAAAATCTATCTCTTCCCTGCCTGTCGGGCTATTGTACGAAAAATATATGTCAATGCTTTTGCATTCTTTCAGAAATGTAGCTGGGTAATTATGTCATTGGCATCGGTGAGCCACTGTCAATATGTGACATATTGAAGTCGCGTTTGAATTTGCGCTTGTTTTTTGCTTTCACTTTGCAATCGTGCGAACTGTGTATAGAGAGCGACAGCACTGATCTGTGAGTGATGATAATTTGTGCACCAATTCCTCTGACATCGTCTTATTAATCGTTAGCTTACTATGCAAACATGACAAGTGAAATCTCCCACAGCTTAAACATGTGAGAGGTTGATCGCGCAGAGAATCGCTGAGCTTATGTGAGTGCATGTGTAAAAGCATTTCAGTTCTGCTGAGCCAAATAAGACAGGTCAGGGTGAAGAAGTGACAGCCAAAGAAAAGCTTACCACAAAACGGAGAAGTTATGACAAATCAGACTATGAGGCAAAAAGAAAGTGCAGCTTTATGGTTTCATGGACAAAAGAATTTCTGTGGCTGCAATATGACGAGCTAAATAACCAGGGCTGCACATAAGTGGTCCGCAGGTGCGCATTCGCTGTCAAAATAAAAAACACGCACAAGGGTTAGGGTTAAATTTAAAAACTGTACTTTTGAGTTAAAATATATATTTATAATTTTAATAAATGACAAATTAAAAAGGCATGAACATTTTTTGTATCGAAAAAATATCGAACCGTGACACCAAAGTAGTAGCATGCTTGTTGTTTTTGTCTTTGCACTAGGATGATGTCGGCGTAAATGTGCAGTCATATTCGTTGTGTTCCCACTAGTGCTTTCAGGTTAATCTCGTTGAAATGACCTTAACGCCACAACATGGCAAATCTCCGTTAACGAGCTACCGCCGATCGCTCCGTGCATGGGGCTAGACGGCCAACACGTTAACGAGCTAACTGCGCTAACACACTAGTTCACACCAATGTAATTGAGCATTGCATGGCACATCCAACATACTGTTTTACTTTAGTCCATGACTCGCTTACCTTCAGGGTCATACGTCACATGAAAACCAAAATAATTCCAAACGCCAGATCTGAATGAGGTTCAATTTTCTTGTTGCAAGCAGAGCTTAACTTCTGTCTCGCTAGCTTGCCCTGCGCTCTTCCTTCTGACGATGCTGTCTGTGTTGAGCGCTCAGTGGATCTGCGCTGGACAGTGCAGCCTAGGCGGAGTAGTCGAACACAGATTCACTGAGCGCTCAACACAGACAGCATCGTCAGAAGGAAAATTGATAAAATAAATTACAAATGTTGTATTGTTCGATACATATGCGTACCGAACCGAAAGCACTGTATCGAACGGTTCAATATCGATACGAATATCGTTGCACCCCTAATATATATATATATATATATATATATATATATATATATATATATATATATATATATATATATATATATATATATATAACACCCAGCACGCCCCTGCGGGCGGTTCATCCTTCAAGCTCGGGTCCTCTACCAGAGGCCTGGGAGCTTGAGGGTCCTGCGCAGTATCTTAGCTGTTCCCAGGACTGCGCTCTTCTGGACAGAGATCACCAATGTTGTTCCCGGGATCTGCTGGAGCCACTCGCCTAGCTTGGGAGTCACCGCACCTAGTGCTCCGATTACCACGGGGACCACCGTTACCTTCACCCTCCACATCCTCTCGAGCTCTTCTCTGAGCCCTTGGTATTTCTCCAGCTTCTCGTGTTCCTTCTTCCTGATATTGCTGTCATTCGGAACCGCTACATCAATCACTACGGCCGTCTTCTTCTGTTTGTCTACCACCACTATGTCCGGTTGGTTAGCCACCACCATTTTGTCTGTCTGTATCTGGAAGTCCCACAGGATCTAGATAGAGACGGATAGCATAATGGATAGCAGCTGGATAGTGTAGTGGTTAGACTACACGCCTTTGGAGCGGAGGATCGCAAGTTCAATTCTGTATCCAGTAAGGGTCCTAAGGCTAGACGCCCCATGCTAAGCGAGCCTACCGCAGACATGAGCGAGACAGATAAACAAGAAGGCATGTCGGCTCGGACATCGCCCGGATCAACAAGGTCCATATCAGGTGTTGAGGAACCAGGGCACCCTGACGAGAAGTGGGCTACTGGAACAAGAAGGCATCGGTGGGCAAGAGATGAATATGAATATGTGCGTGTGTGTCTTTCATACTCCCTGTCTCACCCAGTTACTCCACCTTCTCCAATGCCAGTGTCAAACACTACTTTCTCACTAACACATGTTCACTTTTTCCAAATACTACTACTGAAGTATTTGGAAATATTAAATACAAAGAGTATGATCAGTTTTAACTGGTTACATAACACTAAACAAATTAGGAATCATGAAAAGACACATGGAAGTATTACATCTCAAGATAAATAAGTTTTTATTTGCTGCACATTAAAATACATGTTATATAATTTTGAATTACTTATGCTTTGGCTTTTAAATCTAATCTACTACACTTTACACATCACTACACAGTCTGAGTTCAATATTTCTTTGGCTACTGTGCATGTGTTAATATGCATAGGAGGAGACTCTCTCTCTCTCTCACACACACACACACACACACACACACACACACACACACACACACGCGCGCGCGCACACACACACACACAACTGTAATACTTCATTTATGGAGCAATAAGCTCAACGAATGATGAGCATTCTGTAAATAACACTTAATATCTTGAGGGAACTTCAGACAGTTTTCTTATTCATACAGATTTCCTTCTCTCAGAAAAATAAACAAATAAATAAATAAAAAGAAAGAAAAAAAATCTGTTCCAGTGGTGGGAATAAATAGGTCTGATCCTGCTTGAGGCTGTCCTTTAATTTTCCACTTCATATCGTAAGTCGAGCTGTGGAACTATGACTAACAACCATGCTATCCTGTCACAATATAATCCAGTGGCACCTGGATTAAAAAAAAATAAAAAAAAGATTGACCAGGACAATTGGTGCTTTGCCTGAGTGCTGCCATTTATCAGCACAGGTCCTCACTTAATGTTTGTTTAATGACAGCAGAGCTGCACAGAATCCTTGTTTTTCTGAAGCAGTTTTGAGAGTCTGTAAGACGGGATGTCAATAGGTGACTCACTGTCACAATCAAATGTTTTCTCCTAATGAGGCTATTATTACACCGATTCAAGAGGAGTATGACTTTGTATACTGCTCTGATCCTGCTGGTTCATTAATAAACTACTATAGGTCATGGCCAGCCTGACAATTCACAGGTGAGAAGAACATCATTACCAGGGGTAGAAGAAGCATTCAGCAAGGTAGAAATAAGCAGAATGACCCCTGCTCTGAGAGAGCCGTGCAGTGTGGTCCAGCCTTTGGGGCAGACTGAAGCGTTTTGACGCGTCCTCCTCCACTACACAGGCAGCATGTCAGACCTGACAGGATTGGTTTCTTTATCGCCGCCCACCAAGACTTAACGCAACACATTAAAAATGCTAAGTAGAACTGAATATGTCACCTATTACTACACAGACTTTATTAGTGCTTTTTAATGTAAATCACAGAGGCATTGGGAGATTCCTTTGAAGAGTGGAAACATAAGTGTGTCACTGCCAGAGGCTTTAGAGGTGCTCAGCACGGACAAATCCACAGAAATAAAGCTTAGTCATCTCTGACTCCGAGCTCTCTGTTCGCTGGTGTGAGATTGCTGACTTCCTCCTCTTTCTCCTTTTAAAATCTGTCCGTCTGCTTCTTAATTGCTACAGTATTTCACTTTAACCTGATGATATCTTACTTTCAACTTTCCATCCCCTGGTTGTGCTTAAAAAAGGCCTCCTCCACTCTCTGTTGTTCTGAACTCCTTTCTATCCTTTCATCCCCAGCTGCCCTCTTTCCTGTCTTTCTCCCTGCGTGGCTGCTGAAAGCTCTTTAAAGATGCCCAGGGGCTTAACCACTTTGACATATTACATGAGCCTGTCTCACTCAAACCAATCCCAAGCTAATTGAGAAGCTTACGTCTTTGCTATAGCAGCTAAGAGGAGGAGGCGAGTGTAGACAGACACTCGGTTCATTCTTGCTCTGTTTTTAACTATTAAATGGATGGACTTGTAAATAAGACAGAGGTTTTTTTAATCACATATGTCCACTATTTAACTAAATCCTTCAATTAAATATTCAACTTGGCATGTAGATTAAATATCCTACTCAGTTTTTTAGAGCTTTTTAAGACAAATAGCCTGCAAGATTTGCTGCACACCTTTAACAATGTAATTATTTGCAGCAAACATTGTTAGTGCAAAGCCTGAATACTGTCTTCATTTGCATCGTAGGTAGTGCATATGTTGCTCTGCAGTAACACATTGCTCCAACAGCAGTTTGATCTTGACAACTGAAGTTTGAAGAAAACATCTTCTTGAATCAATCCTTGTGATTAGCTTAACGGTTTGAAACACATTCCTGTTTGTAATTACTGGTATATTCAAGCAGGGGGAGACAGGAAAAACATGGAGAAGGATAATGATTACAGTCTTTTTCAGGTACTCATAGTTACTTCATAGACTCAATATGTGTCACAGTTTCTTGCATAGAGCTGTCAGTTTAAACACGGTACCTGCTCACCGTCTTTAGTTGATGAAACTTTGACGTTGATGTTATTAGAAATCTTTAGTCAAGTTTGCAATAGTTGTTGTTTGTGTGATTGCATTACATTTTTTATCAATGTTATTTTTATGTTATTAACCCTTGCATGCATGAATTATGACAACCTCAATCAGGATTTTTATTCATCTTTAGGCATGAAAAGATAAATAAAAATAAAAAAGATGAATAAAGATGCTAAAAAAAATCCTGATTGAGGTTGTCATAATTCATGCATGACAGGGTTAAATAACAATAATTACAATGAAACACGTCATACATCTATAGTAACATTAAACGACCAGCCCTTGACTAGCAAACAGCCTTTGACTAGCTTTCCACTGTAGTGACTATGACCATATATATATATTAGTGCTGTCAGTGTTAATCTCGTTAAAATGGCGTTAATGCAAATCGTGGCAAATCTCCGTTAGTGAGTTTGCGCAGATCACCCCGTGCGTGGGGCTGCACGGCGCTAACGTGTTAACAAGCTAATTGCGCTAACTCGCTAACGGAGATTTGCCGTGTTAATGCAGTAATGGCGTTAACGTCCTTTTAACAAGATTAATGCTGACAGGACTAATATACATGCAGAGCACTTCCAGCTTAAAATATCACGTTGACGCGAAGCATACGTTAGTCTGGGATGTCTGTTACAAGCTTAAATATAAAGTAAAAAAAAATGTAATTGCAAGCAGGCTATTGATCAAGTAATTGCGATTAATCGCGATTAATTATAGAAAATTGTACGATTAATTAGTTTTTCTTTATCTATTGACAGCACTAACACACACACACACACATATATATATATATATATATATATATATATATATATATATATATATATATATATATATATATATGAGACTGATATATGAGACTGCCCTTCTACATACTGACTTGCTTAAATTATTTATTAGCGTAAGAGCTTCAATATCAACTTGTAGTGCGTGTCACCTAATTTGTGCCCCACTTCCTTGTCCCAAATGCACATTGCTCTATTTAGTACATCAGTGCGTCTACCCCTTTTTATGGATTTCGACATTAAATAAATCAACTCAACTATCACTCAAAGAGAGCACTGCAGCCCTCACTCACTATGAAAGTTTTGGTACAAGAAACTTTAGAAAAAAAAGAGAAGAAAGACAAAGAAAAGCGCTGCACTTTGGTAGTAGTGTCCATATTTGTCAAAGAACGTTGGGTTTCAGTTGACCTGTCAGCTCAGTTTGACTTAGACATTTGTTCAACAGCTTCATGCACTGGGAAAAATGCTTTCTGGAACCAAAGGCAAGGACATAGCAGGGACTGAATGGGAGAAGAACAAAACAAAAATAAAATCAGATATAAACATGCATACATAAGTACTTGAAGATGGTATGTAAGCTATGGTAAGCTCGCCTTTCTTCTTTCTTTCTTTCAACCTTGATGTGATGACTTCTGCAAAGCTTTTTTTTTTTACTTAAAAAAAGCACTTGACTCATATTTCCCAGACTGCTTGTCCTCCTCTCACATTTAATATGACTGTGTGGCTGTCACACAGAATGTGATAGCACCACTTCCTGTGCCAAGTACACAGTGTATCTCTGGTGGGGGTGGGTGGGGTGACTGTAGAATGCAGGGAAGTGTCTCATCCTGGCACCCACGCTGATCAGGTCCACGTTCACAATGGCTGTCGCCCAATGAAATCCAAAGATTAAGAGCGAATTACAACAAAGTCTTAGCGAGATCTCATCCCCAAATAAATTTGACGGTGGACTGAAAATAGCACTGAGCGTGTGCAAATGTGTCAGCTCTTTTCTTTGTTAACATTGTTATATTTGGACTTCAGTGAAGCTGAAAATCAGAGAATACAAATTCACACTAAATCCAAACCATTTAAAGCGTTTAGCTACATCTGTTATTTTTCCTCAGCATTCTGTCCAGCTAGACCCTGACCATGTGGTGCTCAATCTAAACAGCCCAATGACTCACATCCGTCAAACCACACTCCTTCTTCGCCAAAAGACTATCAAGCAGTTGGAGGGAATGTGGTTTCTTTCTTAATATTACATTTTTTAGATGGGTAAAAAGCACTGCTTTCCCATCCAGCTTCAAATCGCGTAAACACTGGAAGTGTTTTGCAGCAATGGTTAAACCGGAGACTATAAAAAGTAAATGATATTTGTTGATAACCACTGGTGATGGTGGGCAGGAACCACGATAAACTTTCAGGCGAGCAACGAATTGGTTGACATAAGACCTGCTAGTAAGAGCAGGGGTGTCAAACACAGAGCCAGGGAGCCAGAATCAGCCTTGCAAAGATTCAGCTGTACACTGGACAGTTTTAGAGAATGTGAAGCAATCTGTAGATTTTGGACTTTTAAATGTGTTTTCATATGTTTTACAGCTTTTCTTAAAGAAACATCTCACTCAGTATTGAACTAACAAATGAAGAATTAAATGACAGATTTTTTTTTTTTAAAGAATATCAACAATAACAATAAATAAATAAATAAAAATACATATGTAAATTACCTTTTTGCTTTATAATTACCAGACAATCTCAGCAATGTTTCCCAGAACCTTTTCTTTAACTCAGACATTTATTTCATGCTTTCCTTCATGCTTATCGTACAGAATAATACTGGGGGCCACCAGTGCTACCCCTGGGCCTCACATAGTAGATGCACCTATGGTTATCAAATTTACAAACTTGGGTGTTCTTGCTGCCCGCCTGGCCAGCAGGGTGACGACAATACCCCGTCAGCCTTTTAGAGCTGAGAGGTGAAAATGTACTTTTCTTTTTCTTATATTGAGATAGCTCAGGAATTTAATGGGTAGTTAAACATTTTTACACCAACAAAAAAGAGGAGTTTCATTGGTTCAGGCCAATCAGTGTGGTCTGTATGGGGCCCTTGATGTAAAACGAGCCCGACAACACTGCATCAGAGGGTCACCTAGGCAACCAGAGGCTGGAATGTGACCAGTGACCAGGAGGCAGCTTCAAATCGATGTACAACGAGTGAATCGCTTCCAGTGTGGATCCAGCTTTAAACTTGTAAACTAATTAATCTAATTTTCATATATATGAGCGAAAATTAGGTCAAATAGTGAAAAGTCAACAAAATCACTTTTTATTGTTAATACATTTGTGTCATGGAGTGGATCTCGGAGCTGCTGTTATGCACGCACTAAAAGTCATATCTATCACCCTTCCTGGCTCAGCCAATTTCCTAGACTGCTACCAGTCAGCCAGAGGACCTCAGGCTTGCTAGCCTCTGGCATGCCAGGCATACCATCAGAACATTTTGCTGCCACTTGGTTAATAAGTGATTGGACACTCACTGGTCTGTCCACTTGCGTTCAAATGAAATATAATAAACGTAGTCAAAAACGAAAGCTGTCGTGTTAACATGGACATTAAACTGAAGTATCTTCTAGGACCGTTAAATGCCATCACATTCCTGAGCGTGTAACTACACGCATACAAGTTCACAGGCTGCTGTGACAATGATGCATATTCATAGACTAAAACCTAAAGGCCAAAGCACTTGAAGCAACAAACACACTGGCTTTTGAAAATAAAATATAAGCTACAAGTATTTAATTATGACAAATTAATATTTTCAGCTATGGTCTGGAAGATAAGGAGACTAAGAAGAAAAAGAGGCTTACCTTTGTGAGAGTTTTGTGATATTTACAGCCTCAAAGACACAGAGTCAACCTAAGTGCAAGTTTGTGTGTGTTTCTGTGGCAATTCTATTTTTGCTATTCTTTTCTTCAGGGTTGGACACCCGCCTCAGGCCTATACGGTGCATTTGGCAGCATTAGATATGTCTTACACTATTACTGTAGCGTGAGTGGAAGCTAACCCACAATAAAAAGATTTACTAAAAAAAAAAAAAGGGCTTTATGGTGTGTGTAAAATCTGTTATCCAGCTATTTGCTGTTTTTTATTTACTTTCCTTGTTGTAAGGAAGATAAACAGATGTGGGCATCTTCGCAGACATGAGTGACAGCCCCCTCCTGCCGTCTGCTCCAGGCTTCAGTCCTGTTCTTTTTTTTCTTTTCGCCGGGCCAGATGGGATGCTCAACTTACACACAATCCACAAACACACACAGAAGCATACACAAACACAGACATCCAAGTACCAGATGTGCTCCTCCACTCCCTCGCATCAGACCTCCAGAGGTCATGGTCAATTGTGGCTCAGAAAAGAGGAAAACAAACAAACAAGTAAGAAATGCCACACTCAAGACACACGCTAAAAATAATATCTACTGCTCTGTTGATCATCCACCATGTTTTCACCGTTTTCAGCTAACCATCCCTGCCTGCAGTGGTAGTTTAAAACGTTAAGCCAGACACGGTCACGTGTCACATCTCAGGAAAGGCTCAAAGAATGCTATGCTAATGAGCCTGCTTACTGACAGGGTGGGACACGAGGCAAAAGACAGGTTGATCACAGATGGAGGAAGCAGTTACATAAGGTGGGAAGACACTAGCAGAAAAAGAGTGAGAAAAACAAAGTGTGAGAGAGAAGCACTGAGGATGATGACATAATTATAGTTAATTTCAAATGATAAAGGTGGAAAGAGAAACATGGGAGTGACTGAGATGGTGAGCATACAGTACAGCAACCCCCTCAGTTAAAGCTGGCTGCAGCTGGCAATATCATAATATGCAGTCTGTGTGTGTGTCTGTGTGACACAAAGAGGAAAAAAATGAGCTCTTAGTAGGATGATCTGGACAGGAGTGTTTTACTAAAGCTTCGCACATAGCTTGACATTCTGACATCCTGCAGCGACGTGTTGATGATGCCAAAGCTCTCGCTGCATCCGGTTGATGTGGCCTTAATCTCGTCTTCTCCCATCCCTCTAGTGTCTGTTTTCGATTTGCATGCATTAGTCTTTATTTGAAGACAACCTTAAAGCAGAAACCAAAGCACAGCCACACAGTCCTCTTGCTAAACGTGTTTGTTGATTATATTTGCCGAAGAGCATTAATGCAGTTCAATCTGGTGCAAAGTAAAATATTAGCTGGGCACTCGTGATAAGTTTATGGTGCAAGCCGGCTCTTCATTATTTAAATAAGCTTCCCAGAAGTGACATGTTGATAATGCTAAAGTTAGCACTGCGTGGCAGCTGTTGGAGCTTAATATAAATCCTTTTTTTCCCCCTTCTAGTGGATTAATAGTGCATGGCCTCTTAAAAAGGTTTATGCAGTTAGATTCTCAGACTAGAGGCTGCCTCTATGTTCATGTTTAGGAAGAATGAGACAGCATTTTTTTTCTTCCACAGAAGTGAACTGTTTCAGATCCAGACTTGGAAAATGCATCGCTGCTTCTGCTGTCTTGTTCAAGGGATCTGTCTATGGATTCAGAATCATTCCTATATAAAATGCCAGGCTTACATACCGCCATTTAATGTTCCAATAAAAGAAATGCCAAAAGTAAGTACAAGAGAACAACTTTCCATAGCTGAGACGTTACTACATTGCTATATATGGTAACTGGCAGCTTAGCCTACAAATGTGCATGAAATGTAGATTTAAAAAAAAGAAGCATGCAGAGCTGATTAGCATGACTTATTTTTTGAGAGATAAAGTCAGAAGTATAGGACGAACTAATATTCCACATAACTGGCCAAAAGATGACCTCAAGTCTGGACCATAAACCTGACAGACAGGTTCTGGCCAGAACTCAGGAAGGACTTTGCCTCAGAAAGCCATCGAACTATCAAAGCTGAAATGCAGCAATAAGAGAGTTGAAAAATGAGACTGTGTTTTAATTGTAAGACCTTGAAAAACCTCAGAAAAACATATTCTTGATGACTTTATCATCTACTGCAAGACCAAACAATTCAACAACAAAGAAGAAATCTTCTGTGTTATTTCCACAGCTCTATGTCTTTGTCTAGTTCACACACACACACACACACACACACACACACACACACACACACACACACACACACACACACACACACACACACACACACACACACACACACACAGGGTTACTTATTTAATGCACGGTCCAAAACCGCTAGCAGAAGAGCATCACAAAAGTACTGACCATGACTGGCTGGCTCTCTCTTCTCTATTAACCACTTACTCATAAATTATTTTGTCTTATCTTTTCAAGTTACCTACAACTAACCCACCTTATTAAGAGGCTATTTTACAAGTATTACTTCTATTTGTAGTTTTCACAAGAGCCCTCCAAGGTTCTGACACACCTCATTTAATGCTTTTACTACATATATTTTTTACTACTTTCTACATTGTAGATAATACTGAAGACATCAAATAGATGAAGCAAGATATATGGAAATATGTAGCAAAGAGAAAAAAGGTGTTTATATTTTAGATTCCTGAAACTAGACACTCTTTGCTTTGTTGACAGTGCTGCAAACCCTCAGCCTTCTATCAATGAGCTTCATGATGTAGTCACCCAAATGGTTGTCACTTCACAGGTGTGCCTTTTTGGGGCTCATTTTTGCAATTTCTTGCCTTCTTGATAGGGTTGGGACCATCAGTTGTGTTGTGCAGGTTGGTACACAGCTGACAGCCATATTTGACAACTGTTAGAATTCATATTATGGCAAGAACCAATCAGCTAAGTAATGACAGTCCATCATTACTTTAAGAACTGAAGAACTGAATTTCAAGACTGTTGGAAAACCATTTCAGGCAACTACCTCATGAAGCTCATTGAGAGAATGCCAAGAGTGTGCAAAACAGTAATGAAAGCAAAGGGTGGCGATTTGGAAGAATCTAAAATATAAAACATGTTTTGAGTTATTTCACACTTTTTTGTTCACTACATAATTCCATATGTGTTCATTTATAGTTTCGATCCCTTCAGTGAAAGAAAAAAGTCCATTGCGGCCACTTGTGCATTTAAACAACAACAACAAAAAAACAAAACAAAACTCAGATGTCATCTGCTGTTACTTCAAAAAAAGAAAGTTTTGCAATAGGCAAGTTGGCAAAAATGGGTAAAGTAACTTCTCATAAAAGCCTTTGATCAAGATGAGAAAATGGATAAACAAAGGCATGAATTTTGACATGAGTGGTTGGTAAAAGTCTTCTTGGGTGATATATAATAAAGACATCCAGATGAATAGTGTAAATTGTATTGGGTGTATGGTGGATGACGCTTGTAATACAAAATTTGAGATTAAAGTCGGACAATGACAGCTTGCAGGACTTCCTGAAAAGCAGCTCGTCTTCTCACAATATTTTGGCATCAACGAGTTGAGAGAAGGAATTGAAAAGCTAATCCAATGTGAAATATTACTAACACGTTACTTTTAATCAGTGCAGTCTTTCAATATTTCTCGTGACGAAAAATGGACTGCTTATCGTGCTGCAGGGTTATGATCCTGATCTTCTGCCTTTAGTCTGATCTATATGCTCCATTTTTAAGGTTAGCAGACCCATGTGAAATCTTAGTCCAAATATAAATTCGCTAAACGCATGGCAGATAGTTGTAGATGTTGAAACAAAGATCCACAAATAAGGCACAAATACCCTGTACTTACGCACATTTTGCTGCCAACAAGTCAGGTTTTTTCAGGAAACAATGAAACAAGTACATGTGGAATATGCAGGAAAAGTACAGGGTACTTACAGTGTACTTGTTTCATTCTTTCCTGCAATGCCCCTTATTCGCAGGCTGTTTTGTAAAGTTTTACCAGAGATATTTTTTAGCAAAATATTTCTAGCTAATATTTCTAGCTGGTGATTCTAAATTGCCCACAGGTATGAATGTGAGTGTGAATAGTTGTTTGTCTCTCTGTGTTAGCCCTGCAGCAGATTGGTGACTTGCCCAGGGTGTACCCCGCCTCTCGGCCTATGGTAGCAAGGAAAGGTAACCCTGATAAAGATAAAAGGAAGTGAATGGGTGGATGGATGGATATTTATAGCTACTACAATGGTGACTGTCACAGATTTATTAAAAAAAATAACTTTACTAACTGTTTGAAATAGATTTGACTCAAATAGGTTTCAGTGAAGACATCTACTAACTCAGTTTGATCAACGTACAAGGACCGCTGGCATGAATACGCTTCTTTGTGGAGAAAACAGTTCCTGTTTCGCCCCTAACTGTCAAAAATCACACAGTACAAGAAAGCTGTCAATCATCTACAAGGGGATGATAAATGACAAAAATAAAATGCAAGTTATAATTCAATAGTTGTGGTAGGGACATATCAAGCTTCATGTCTGGAGAGCACCACAGCAACAAGAGTCAAAGTAGTAAGAGCAGAAAGAGTCTGACACTTCAACCAAACTAATACAAGGAAGCTGCCCAGTGCTTTTTTCTGGAAGCTCCACAGGGGAATTTGGGACCACATGTATTTGCATATTCACACTCCTGCTGTTTAGGATACCAAAACACCTCCTCCATCTGACTTCTAACATCCTAATCTCACATTCTCAATGGCTTTCTAATGACCACTCCTTCTGCAAACATCTTAAGCTCACCACTTCCCACTGTTAATTGTTGCCTATATCCACGATGTCCCTATGTTCACTTCTCCAGGATGAGAGTGATACATGTACTGCACGGTCTCCATCTCTCCATTACTATACAGAACAAACTCCACTGCATGCATAGCCCATCTCTCACAGTTAATAAGAAGAAAAGCCTCTCTGAAAGGCTGTGGAGGTGAGAAGCCTACTGTTAAACGTTTTTGTAGTGAGCTGCTCTCCAGCAGAGCAGTAAAGCTTTGTCACTACAAAAACCACACAGTGAGTTTCCAGTGACATACAACACAGAACGAAAGAATGGGAAATGATGCACATCTGCTGCTGAAGATATATGTAAATGTAGAGATAAATATAGAGACAAATACTATGGCTACTGATTTGGATAATTAAATCAACATCCACAAAAAAGGATTTAAAAAGGTAACAGTGGAAGGAGTGATGGCTTTTGCCGGGGAAAGAAGTTCACAGATGTGACCTAGTAAATACTGTATCTACTTTATCCAGCAGCAGTGCATCATCATCATCATTATTCTAATTTCATTCAGTTTATTCGATTGGATTCAATTGTATTTATACAGCACCAAATCACCACATCCAACAACCCCCCGAGGCAGCATTTGGTGAGGGTGGGAAAGAAAAACTCCCTTTTATAGTAAGAAACCTCTGGCAGGACAAGGCTTATAAAAATGGATCAGGCTCAGGGAGAGGCAGCCATCTGAATGTAGGTGAATGAAGAAGAAACAGTGCATCATGGGAAGCCCCCAGCATCCTAGGTTCAGTTCACCGGATCCAGCCCAAACTATAAGCTTTATCAAAAAGAAAAGTTTTAAGCCTAATCTTAAAAGTAGAGATATCCGGCTCCCTAATCCAAACTGGGAGCTGGTTCCACAGAAGACAGGCCTGAAAGCTGAAGGCTCTGCCTCCCATTCTACTTTTAAATATCCTAAGAGCCACAAGTAAGTCAGCAGTCTCAGAGGGAAACGCTCTACTGGGATGAGACGGTACTGTGAGGTCTTTAAGATTAGATGGGGCCTGATGAGTCAAGAAATCTGGAATCTTCTCTCGTCTCTTTTAGTGCTGACCAAATATTTTAAAAACAGCAAGTTATATCAGTTTGGGAGTCATCCGGTTGTCTTAATTAAATTAGAATAACTTGTTTTGACATTAGCTGTGTTACTTATAAAAATGCATCCTCTGTCCAATTAAAGAGCCCAGCAAACAAATGTCACTCTAGCTCCTGTTTAAATCACAGCTAAAACAAGCTACACTCTATAAGAGATCTTCAGGGGAGGATAACAAAGAATCAGTGTGAGGTTTCGCACTTTGAATTTTCCATACGGTCCAATTACTGCTTTAATTGAGGCCAGTCTTGTTAATTAGCAACATAAACTGGATTGTTGAAAAAATGAAGCACGAGTGTGGAGGAGATGAAAAGAGGCTGAGAGACGTGCAGAGAAAAAGAAAGAACACAAGGTGTCTGAAAGGTTGAAACTATAATTGGACTTGTAAACACACAAAAACATTGTTACCGTTGACACTGTCATTAAATCATCACATTGCTGGTTTTTGCTTTTGCTTATTATTATTATAAAGTATATTTGATTAAATAAGTGGCTGTAGAGCAAACACACTATCAGCATACAGACTGTTTGTCTATAAGCTCTCACTGTGCAATTCTGGGTGCAAAATCTCTTGGAAAAATGAAGGCTTGATTTCTGCAACCAAAACAGGAAGAGGATAATGCTTTTCTTTAACCTGGTGACAGGTTACCAACTAGTACCTGTCACCAGGTTAAAGTCAGGGATAATAGAAAATTTAGAATAACAATGGAAAAAGAGCCCTGTTGTGAAAGCAGACAAGGAAGGTGAAGAGGGAGGAACCAAAAGTAAAACAGGAATGAACCGTTGATGGCACCCACTGAATGGAGTGCTTCAGGACTTCCAGAGGTTCAAAAGTGACATTCAGTTGGTGCTGGCACCTCAGAAAATGGATAAAAACACTTTCATTGAGGTTTCCCGAGGAAAGGATCTGCTGTGAATGTGATGCAATAAATCTTTTGGTTAGAATTTATGCATTTTACCACACTGGTGAGAATAAAAGAACCAAAGAGCAAAGAGAAAATGGTGTTCATCCTAAGCCCATGACTGGACGACTGAATAACGATGGACTAAAACAGCCTTTGGAAACCACAGGAATATTTTAAATCAGTTGTGTATGACACTCAAATATATTAGAAGCAGTCATAGTTGACTCTCAAAAGCAGTGTTTGTCTATTATCACCGCATATTTTAAAAAAGATAAAAGCCTAATTAATGCCAGCCAAGCAAGCATCAAGTCAAACACCTCATAAGTGGTGCTTATTCAGTAGTGTGTATAAACCTCTATAAAAGTTTCTGTGATTTGAGCTAAAAATTAAATTAAACATAAAAAACCAGGCCTGTACCGTGCTGTACAACTAAAGCTTCCACTTTTCATTGAGTGATGCACGCATGCAGTGTTATTGTCACTGATAGCAGGATTACTGATCACTACATTGTGAAAGAGTCTGTGTGTTATCTTTGTATTCAACTCAAGTCAGAAGGGGACTTGAGTCGAATGCTAATGCCTTGCTCCCACAAAGCACAGCACCAGAAACTGGAGGCATTTTATTTGGCAGTACACAGGCGCTATAGTATACAAAGGGCCTTTTAGATTGGATTTAGAAGTAAAATGCCACAGTCAGACTAGGGAAAACAGAGGTTGGAGACTGGGGCACAACCGGAATTACTTCACATCTTGTTGCTTTGAAGATGAGGACCAGGTCTGCGACCACTCGCAGTCAGTTGGAATCTTCAAAGCATCTTTGGTGCATCGAGACGGCGATTAAACAACAACAACAACAACAACAACAAGCAACCTTGCTTTTACATACAGCCAGAGTTGGGCATCTGGTTGCAACAAAATGTGCGACTCTTATAAAGAGTTATGTCAGGAAGGGCATCCATCACCAAATTAATCATGCGGGTCATAAGAAATCTGGTTTCCATACTAGATCCATGAGGACCTGGGTTAACAACAACTGCTTCCTGGATGTATTAAAAGAGGACATGCAGAGGGTTGGTGTGACAGAGGAGGATGCTAGAGAGAAGGTGAGATGAAGGTCAATGATCTGCTGTTGGGACGCCTAAAGAAGACTCTTTGCTGGAAGGGTGGAGAGTAGCATTCAGGAGACTGTTTTTTCCTCTCCCAGCTGGTTTCATTTTCATGTCTTAACTTCACTTTCACTCACCGGGTACGGTCTGCACACCATGCCACAACCCAATTTTTCCTAGATGATCAATGTCATTTATGTCAGTGGCTTAATACACAGTACAGAAATGCCATGTCATCGTGTAGTGATATCATATTAGTAGATTTAGACAATATTTGATCCTAATAATACTGTAATGCAAAGCAATGTAAGGTGAAATAAAATAATCAAGAATATTGACCCATATCCTGCTCTATCCAGATAATAAAATATAGCTGATGTCAAACCAGTCAGCTTATCAAGTGGGTTTCCACCTGGCAGCATTTTAATCAGAATATAGTTCAGGGCAGTGAAGCTGATGCTGCCAGCTGGGTGGTTTCAATGCGTCTGTGACCTAGCCTGACACAAAGGTGATAAACAGGGTCAAATTTTACGCATCATGTTGTCATCCTCAATTCACATCAGAGTGATTTGTTGTTGTTTTTTTCTCTCAGAACACTATTTGATATCAAATTGGGAAAAAAGGGGAAAAAACCCTCCTTGTCTGCTCATCTCCTCATCCAGCGATCCCTACCAAATGAGCAGCTCACTGAGGTTCAGTCTATTAATCTTGTCAAATGGATTCAGAGAGCAAGGATATTATAGACAGACATCAGCTCAGGACAGGGGACCAGATGGCTTTGCAAAATGGAGAGAACAATAAAAAGAGGAAAAAGGAGAGAAACTGAGTGCAAAAAGCACCCCATAAAAGTGCAGAATGGGAAGGGATAACATTTTTCAGGAGTGAGACATCATGGAGAGACATTCACATGGATGAAGGAGTCAGTGAAAATGACAGGCTATGGCTCCTGCTGTCACTGGCTCTCAGATGTTAAGTCATAGTGCTTTCCTTGACAACTTTCTGTCATTACATGCGGCAGAAATACAGGTCCCTGTTGAATTATGCATGGGTGGGGGTAAGATAAAGACTAAGTCAGGTATCAAGACAAAAGCGGCAACACATGTATGTGAAGAAGAAAAAACCCACACAGGGAATCACAGAAGGACAGATGACCTCAGCTCTGTTACTTTATTGATACATTGCTGCGGTCATCTTTCAGGCAAAAGAAGGCCCTTGATGTGACACACAGTCCAAGCTTAAACTTCAATGTAAAATATAACCTGTCTTCCATGACTGCACTCCTCGGTGGTGATAAAAATAACAGGCAGAGCAGCCATACGGTAGGATAATCTACAAAAGTCTCCAAGTGTGGCAGATAAGACAGAGCTTATAAATAAATTACTTGGGTGAAAAAATTACCTTGAGATGAGAACTTTATCTGGGACTTTGATATTAATTCCATATAGAATGAGGATGTAAGAATACAAAGGATCTGATGTAATTTACAGGATCAGGTGATGCACCTGAAATGAATGTTTCATTTCACGCCACAGGGATTAAAACCTATTAATTACTTGTATTATAAACCTATTATTTGCATTAAGTATTCTTTAATAATCTGTAGATGCACAGTTGCCCTACATTAGGTTCTCATAGTAATCATCTGGACATTTCAGAGACCTTTTCTCAGTTACATGCTAACAATAGTAAATGTTTCTTTAATACATTAAAATAATATTAATAGAGGCTCGGCATGTCTATTTAAACATACTTTTTTTCTTCAAATGTTAACTGAAATGAGATCACACATGAGAAACTGAAGCATCCATCACTGTCACAGTAATTAGGTTACATCATTCATATCATAGAGGTTTTTAAGGGAACCATTAATTGGAAGTGAGGTTATTAAAATAGAACTCATGGGTTAATAATAGGCACATTTACCCAGATATTAATTTCTCATCTCACAAAATAACCAAATGAGAATAATGAGTAAAAAGAATAGCAGAATAAAACCATTGCTATTAAACGTATTTCTATTTTTGGTGATTTCCATTTTTAGGCAGAGCTGTCTGTGAGATATAAAAGCTGGTGGTGGTTCATGATGGCAAACAGTGAAACAGACTAGGGCTGGGCTATATCATACCATTCACGGTAATACCGGTGTAATTTTGGGCAACGATAGGAAAATGACATATCGCGATAGAATATGGGTAAAACACGCATGCGCAGTGCCTTTGTTTACATACGCACATGGCGGCGACGCAGAATGAGAAGAGCGAAAGTGGATCGTTAAATGAAACAGATGAACCAGAATTGGTTTGTAAAAATGCTGGAACTTCAGTGGTGTGGAACTGGTTAGGCTTTCGTCCGTCAGATACACAACAAAGCACTATTTTTGGTAGCGCATGCTAGCAGGCCGTCGTTATTACCGTTATTATACAGCACACTTAAAATCAATCCTTTGATTTTTCTGAAAATCGACAGTGCCCTTTATAATCCCGTGTGCCTTATGTATGAATTCTGGTTGTGTTTACTGACCTCGAAACGATTTTATGTACATGGTGCTCGAAAATCTGTCAAATGTTTTAGTGCGACTTTGCTAAGCTACGAAGCCGCACCACATGATGGATTGTCGGAGCATTACGGCTATATTAGGCAGGCGCCTCGTGGAGTGATACGTACTGTGCTTCAACATAATATTACTGTATTGTGTCCCATATGGAAAAGATATATATAAATCTTATAAAGTTTGTACCTGTCTTGTGTGAAACTTGTATGAAAAGCATATAAGAGTGAAAACAGATATAAGATCCCTTGAAAAATTATATAATGAAACTTGTATGTTTTGGATACTTACTAAAACAATGTATGAAATTAATGAGAAAGTGGCGACTTTCATGAGTAATCACATATAAGTTTTTACTATTTCTTTTCCAACCTCTTTTTAAGTTTTGTGGATATTATACATGGTTATGCTCAGGGTATGTCTGCCAATTTCCACTGGAAATGCCTTTTGGTTAAACTGTCAGCAAGGAATTTGCACTGTTACATTTTTATATAACTTTAATGCACATAAAAAAGCAGCTGCTTGTTTAAGTGAAAATACATAGATGGGGTATTTTGCACTAATAAAGTTGTGGAGTTGTAAAGTATTTTGTCTAGTGTCAATTATATCGTCAGTTATATCGTTATCGCAAATTTTCAAATGTATATCGTGATAAATATTTTTGGTCATATCGCCCTGCTCTAAAACAGACACAACTATATCTAGCGAAAGGGTAATCAGGGATAGGCACAAACTAGTGATTCGTGCAGAAGTTGTCAAACAAGTAGTCCAGAGTAAGAGAGACTCTCTGTGCTGCCCAGACGTTTTTTTACAGAGACATTAGCAAAAGGGAAAGAGACAGACTGAAGTTTACAACGTGTATGTACTTTCATTAATTGTATCATGACCGCTTAGGTTTGACAATACTGCATGCAGGCAATGGCAGGTCAGCTAATCATCAGGAGTGGTTTATTAACATTGTGTCAAAAAAAAAAAATCTATTCAAACCCCCACATAGGTTGATTTTGGGAAAAAAGGTTAAAAATAAGAAAGAAGACACTGAGAGGGAGGGAGAGAGGCAGAGAGACAGAAATGAAAAGGCAGAAGCTTTAAAAGCTTTGGGAAGGATTTGTATCCAATAAGCCATGGTGAGGATTAAACCATGTTAATGCAACACAACACATGCCTACACAAACTGGACACAGTGCACACAGCACTCTCGCTCAACACACACATACACACACGCACAAAGACTAAATCTATTATATTAATGTAAATTTTATAATAAAAAAATGATGCAAACATCTAATGACTCACTGTACAGGGATAGTTCCCAGTGATTATTAAAACAAGCGAAGCTGTGCCTTTTATCGTGTCAGCAATACTTCTGTTCGTTTGGCCGAAGTAGACTCAGCATTCTAAAAACAAGTTGTATGAAATCACCTTGTGTGAGGCGATGTACTGCAACTCCATTAAAGCCAATCCATTGCCTCTATGCAAATTAATGGAACAAAGTGTTCTCATGAGACACAAAATCCCCTGCAGGACTGCAACCTTGGCTTAGGGCTCCTGTATACAGCTGAGAGGCACATAATTTTCTCCACCATTATCTACAATGCTGTGTAATTAGTTTAAGTTTAGAACAACAAAAGAAATATATTAGAAGATCTTAGAGTGGGCGGAAGATATTCCTGGCCACACATTAGAATACAGTGTCTGTTTTGTCTTGAATAAGAAAGTTGTAAAGGTTGTCAGCGTGTCAGTTGCTTCTGACAGATCAGTACAGCGCTTAATAAAAACAGAAACAGAAATAAAAACAGAAAATTGAAACCAAGTCTGATCAAAGTAATCGATTGCAGGCTGAAAGCAGGCTGTCTTTTATGCAGTGAGGCCCAGTTTCAAGATGTGAAGAAACCAACTAAACACGCCATAATCCCTATTTCAACATTGATGCTCTACAGTGTGTTTCCCTGAAAAAAGAACACAAGGAAAATCTGAGCATGTTTACTGTGCGCTCAGTTCAGTTTAACAGGGCAAATATTTGATGGAGTTACATACAGTTGCTTCTCCTGGATAATCGCAAACAGCTCTGCCCTTTTAGTTTTACATAAACAATCCTGAATAAATGCATTCACTTTATCTTTGCAGACAGCATCCACACGATTAACATATGCATTTATGACAATAACCATTTGAATTCCAAATGTGTGAGTGTTCGATTGTTCACTGTCACCAATTAAATTCACATAATGGACAAAATAAAATTTTGCATATAGTGATTTTATGTATCTAATTAGCACTAATATGAAATGCAGTATTATATATGATGGTGCTTCTTACAGCCGTTGATTAACACAATATTAACAGCAAACAAAAGTGCAGCATATAATGTTTGTGTGATTAATAAACAGCAATACTGGATCAAATCCTAAGAGGATACTAAATGGTGAGTAGAGAGGCACTTTACATGTCTTACTATGTTAATGAAAACAGGGGAATTATGTAAATTATTGAGACAAAGCACATCTGTTAACTAAGAAGAGGCTGATTTTTGTAAAGTCAAATATAACAGGCATATCTTGTTTTTCTCTCTGCTAACGCACATTGTTCATGTGCTTTAAATCCATTTAAGAATGTGAGGTGAGTCATTCTAGTTTGAAATGTGCGAGGGCATCATTAGAAAGCGTGTGTTGGAAAAATGCTGACATTTTAGTGGTCTGAGTTTTGTCTTATGTTCGCCAACACGACCAAACAGCGATCTCCAAAAACCTGCATTTTTGATGGTACAGAGCAGAATTACTGCCTTTGGAATTGACAGCATTAGTGTTGAAAGGTTTTAGAGCAATATGCTCCTAACCAGAGGATGTTTTTTCAGGTAAGATCTTGCACATTTCATCAAGACAATGCTAAGTGCATACTGCATCTATTACAGCAGCATAGCCTGCAAGCAGCACCTTTCGTCAACTAAAAACATTTGGACCATCACGAAATGAAAAATACAGCAAAGGCGGCCCCGGACTGTTAATCTGCTAGAATCCTATATCGGACTTGAATAGGACAACATTTCTCTCCTAAATGTCCAGCAACTAAACTCCTTAGTTCCCAGATGTTTGCAGACTTTTGTTAAATACAGAGAAGATGCTACACCGTGGTAAACATAGCCCTGTCCCAACTTTGCTCTTTGCATGTGTTGCTCTCATCAAATTCAAAATGAGCAAACATTTATCTTCAAATTAAACATTTTCTCAGTTTAAACATTTGATTTTCTATTGTGAATAAAATATGAACGTGTGAGATTTGAGACTCTCGCCCTATGGCAGCTGAGATAGGCTTCAGCCCCCCACGACACTGAATTAGACAAACAGAATGAATGGATTGATGGATGGATAGAGATATACAAATTATTGCAGTCTTGTTTACATTTTACACAGCTTCTCAACTCTTCTGGTATTGGAGTTGTATGATTCCTCCCTTCAGTGTACTTTTCTTAGGCAACATTGATTCAATGCAGTCAGTACTATACAGGGGGCAGTATGTGTTCAAACATTTATCAAAGATCTTTTTGTTCGTAAGACTGCAAAAGAGTTAGGCTTTTAAACTTGTCACCTGTGATGTTTCAGCATGCCCCAATGAATGGGCCACTGTTGTGTGTGTTTGTGTTGCAACTCAGTGAAGCAAAAGAAAAAAGAAATCACTAATGCAGGAACTGCAGGAAGGGTATTGATTTGTGTCTTTGAGTACAAAAACTAAGGAGCTACATTTAATGACGCTGCAAAGTTAGCAAAATACACATTCACAGGGCATTCAAGCACATTTTCTTATTCTCTGTTGGCACGTTCAAAAGAATAAAAAACATCATCTATCTGCTTTCTTTCACATTTGAACTGACTATGAAATCCAGCATCATTCTTAATCTCTCTATGTATCTAATCATACACGAATTCTTCCTTTGCTAGCAGAATAAAGACGTTCAGGTACCTCCCCATGGTTGTTTGGTGGAGTTTTCTCCTATAGATAGCACTGCAGAAGAGATTTGTGCTCAGACTGAAATTAATCCAGTGTGAAATCATCAGTCCAGTCAGTGCTGTACCTCAGGGAAGCCCTGCAAGAGCGAGGGTAGCCATGATGCTGTGCACCACAGCTACGTTCCATCAATGCTTGCTGCTCACGGGCAACACTGTACAAGCATCTAAATGACAAAACATGTCTGTTCATGTTCATCCAACACTAGCATACTTACTGTACTCGTGTTACATTCAAATGATTTAAAATCAAATACTCTGACATTTCTATTCTGATCGGGTTTTAGCCTCAGCAACCACACACCCTCTGAGATTTATTATTCTCGGCAAAGGACAACAAGTTCTGCCTCCCACAGCCTTCAGGATCTATGAGTCTAGGCAAGGTCAAGGCGTGCTGTCTTTATGGAGCTCTTTATGAGCCAGTTCTCCTGGTGGTTAAGCGGCTTTCATGTATTCAACAACAGCAACCAGACAGCGAACATCACATTAGTACTGCACTTATATTGTTCCTGGCAATAAGATGCTAAAATAGGCAATAGATGAAGACGGAACATCAAAGTGGTGATGGGGTGGAGGGAAAAAGAAGTAGATCTACTGTACCTCACTGGGGCGGCCAAAGAGCTTGTTTTTGAGGTCAGTGAAGAGCTGGCTCATAGAGGAAGAAATCCTGTAAAAATAAAGATGCCTTATCAACTTCAGGGATTATAACAGACTGTGTCATTTTAATTTATAGTATGATGAAAATGAAGTTACGAGCCAAGTCCTCTAAGACTCTGTCAGACTTTCGCTAGACAGCTTAAGTTTGACTTGCAGAAGTGAGCATTATTATTGCCCTTTCTTCATGTTTTTCATTCTCTTCAATATTGCTTATTGTGTTCCATTCATTTAGAAATTCAATAAGTCTTTGAAGATAAGAAAACATCACATCTTAAGAGATAAAATATTTTAATTAAAAACCCAAGATTAGATTAGGAAAATGCTTCTGGAGGCAATAAATCTGCAGGAACTAGAACAGGAGAAATATTTTTCTGCTTATGCAATATGCCTTCAACAAATTGCTCACTAAAATTATAAAGCAGTAATTTGACTATGTACATCAATTACAAGAAGCTCTTTTTCTTTTTTTGAATTCCTGCAACAGAAAACGCTTTAAACAATTCAGCTTTACTCTGTGCTGCGACAGTCATACAGAAATTTAAAAGCCAAATATTTTTTAAAAAGGCACTAAATATAGACTGCTGTGTCACTCTAGCTTTACTTTTCTTTTTTTCTTCTGAAAGATAGGTTGAAGTTGTCAAAAAATGTGAGACATCTTTCAAAACAGTTTGTTACGTGAGCACATCAGGAGAGAATAAAGAATTTCTCACTCTTTGTTAGTATTTGCGTACATTTAGGCAAATAACTAGGCATAATTGTAATAATGTGTATGCATCTGCTACCAAAGCAGAGTCAAAAATGTTTCTGACATTTTCACAGTCCATCTAATTGTCACGGCTGTGAGCCACGAGTCCAAGTATTGTCAAATGTATTTAGAGAGCTTGAGTGCAATAAAGAAACAACTGTGAACATGGAGGGACTTCCTCAGATAAACATTTTACAGAGGAAACAGCAGTGTCACGGAAGAGGAATAAGGATATGTGGTGGCCCAGCGAGGAAAAGATAACAAAATACAGGAAGAAGCAGTGGATGTAAGCTCTTTTCTGATTCCCGAGGGGGAATATTTGGTGTGAGTTCAGTGACAATTTGTGAAAATGGAGTGACGGAGTGTTCCCTGATCTGGTGGCCTGGCTTTTTCAGGGACATTCACACAGGAAGTGATTCACTCATGCTTTGTTGCTGTATTGCAGACCGCCTGATTTAGGAAATGCACCCTGAGAGCTGAGAACCGTAATTGCTGCAATAAATCTGCCAAATTATCTGAAGGAAAACTGTAAAAAATAAAGAAATAAATAAAAACTCACCGACTACATCTATATCAGCCCGGTGTTGTGCAAAACAGACGACTGTTTCAAGTGACAAAGTGGAATATATAACTGATACTTTTCTGAGGAGGACTGAAGTGTTTCAGCTGGGTCTGCTACACTGTAGAGCAGACCTCATTACATCCAGCCATTAAGTTACTGTTCTTGCTAAAACAGCTGCAAGGTCTTCAAAATCAGACACTGGATGTGACTGCTGGCACAATCACAGTTCTGTAAGTGACTATGACTTTGATGCAATACCGCCTAAATGCTAGAGAAAATGAATGAATATTGCACAAAAGACAGGAGAAGGAGAATTACAGCGATGCTATAGTTCATCACTACAGAAGACTGTTAGACAAGCGTTCTTGTAATTTCTTTAAATAGCATTCAGGAATAATTCTCCTGGTTTCTTAAAAGATATTAAAGAGCTCTTCTTTGGACCTAACACGATGCCACACTGCTTTAATGATGCTGAGGTCCGAGCTCAAGGGAGTCCAGTGCATGACTTATAATTTTCCATTCTGTGTTTTTCTATCTTGCAATACTTTTACTGCATTGGCAGTGTGTTTAGGATCATCGCCACGAAGGTGTTTCCAATTAGTTGCCTTCTAGTATTTTATGGTGGATCACAATCAAAATCTGAAGGCACTTTTCTGTGTTTATAATTCCATCAATTTTGACACGATCCCCAACACCACTGGCTGAAACCCAGCATCAAACATGACACAGCCTCCATCATGTTCTAGAGACGGCTGCAGATACTCAGTGGTATATCTCTCTCCTGACCTTCTCCTAACATACTCTTGATATTATGAACCACACTGTGAACTTAATTTTTTGTCCTACATGTTGTAACATAACTACTACACACCAAAAGCTGCTTAAAGACATAATTATGAAAATTTGCAGAATCGTCTGGGTCTCAACTAGCGTAAACCACCTTTCCGATGAAGATGATGAATTGGAGAGACGGCTTGTCATAAAACCATCTTGTGAGTTAGTGGATTAGTTTGCGACCACTCTCTCTCATTCATTCATCTTAGATCTGATGAGCCAGATCTGAGATGATGCAGCAGCCCTGGTTATAGTAATCCATTACCAGCGTTTGTTACACGTTGATTACCAGCCTGTGAAAGTCATTCTACGTGACTTTGTCGAGATCTCCAAAGAACTGCTGATGAACTTCTTGGTAATGTCTGGAGTGATCTATGCACTATCTATTACTACAACTATTACCAAGGGACTAATAAACACTGTATTCACCCAGAGTACAGTAGTCTGGAAGCTGGTAAACCGTTCCCTAATTTAGAGACTCAAGAGTCTGAAACACTGGATCAGAGCACAGTATCTTTGATTTTTGTTGTTGTTTTATACGTTTAATTTTTGTTTCATTTTTATTGCTGCAATAACTGGATTATAAGGAATTTCTGATAGTTCTTGTTTTGAATATGAATATAACCCAGCAGGTATTGGAAAAATAACAGAACCAAGACAGTGGTATATGCACATTTTACAATGTTAGAGTTTCAACAGTTCACGGTGGAATTAATCATCTGCTACTGAGACAATGAAAAGTACATATTGTGTCTTTAGTATTCGTTAAATGATTTGTTGTTTGCTGTTGGTGGAGGCCAAGTAATGTATTAAGCTGTTAAATTTAGCAGTTTCTCTATTACGTAAGCACAGCCACCGTTTAAGGTCCAAATGACTGAAAAATAGCAGTTCAAGGTAAACTTGACTTCAACTCATATTACTTGAATTTCTAATCAAGTATTTACTGCTGAAAGTTTAACTTCTTAGTATTTCAACAATAAACCCTCACACTGGCTTTGTGAGATGTAAAAAATGTGAAGATTATGTTGCTCACCTGCAAAGGTTTTTTCTTTTTTTCTTGTTCTTACATTTAAGTTCCATGAAAGAGAACGACACGGCTCCAGAGTTGCACATTGTTTATTTTATTTGCCCCCACATCATGTGGCCGTGATGAGCCACAGAGGTAGGGCTGATCAGTAACTTTAAGGCCAACACCTCAGGCCTAACCCTGAACTACTTCAAGCATAAATTAAGTCTGCTCCCTTGGGTTCATCTTTCATTAGCCACGGGTCATTTGTGCATTTCATGTGTGTTAATGTGCCACAGTAAGTTCCCTGTGACAAAATTTGCATGAGTGAATGAGTTCACCCCCCCCCCCCCCACACACACACACGCACACACATAGAAATGTCAAATACTTCCAACTCCCTCCAAATTTTTCCTGAAGCATAACTGACAGCCTTCAAGCCATAATCAACGTGTCTGTAGCATTCATGAAACTGTAATTAACCTTTTCACCAAAGTAATATTACAAACAACATAAACAAGACAGAGAAGCATATCTTCTAGGGCCAAAAACCCTTCACACTCAGTGGGGCTTGCATGAGGGAAGTGTTTTTGGCCACCAGATCTTTTTTTTTAAATCTTTTTCTACCAACATGCACATAAAGATGACCATGTTATGTTAACTTTGCCTGGAAAACAGCTAACAGCTGAAGCCAGATGCATAAAACCATGAGTAAACATGTATATATGACGTTCTATTACTATGTATATGATTTCACGAAGAAATATGTATGTCAAGAGCTCAGAGTGCTCATAATATGTCTAATATCTCATTCAGATTTGCATTTAGATTACACATCATTCCAGCCTCTAGTATATAATATAGTTAGTTGTATGCTGATATATTGCGTTGATTTTGGGAAACGACTGATCATTGCTCAAACGTATTATAAATGAGGTCAGTACCGCAGTGTTCATCCAAGTTGAAAAACAAAAGCTGCATGAATAAGAAACAATAATGTGATGGCTAATACATTGGCTTTACACTACTGCATATACACTACTGCATATATTGAGGTCATTAATTCTGCCAATATAACATTGATCTTGGAGAGTGCACAAGGCTTTGATTTTTGCATTTTGAATTATGGTGCACTGCCAGCCTCTGGAGCTCTTAGGGTCACATGAGGAGGAAAAAAAAAAAAAATTCAAGTGACTGAGCAGTGTTTAGTGACGAGTGCAGATCCTCCCAGCAGAGTTTTGCTGCAGGGCTGGCTCGCCCGTGTACAAGCTAAACTCCTCATTGTAGTTCACGGTGTTCTGGTTTCTCGCAGCTTGAACTGCACAAACAGTAACAGTAAGTGCTAACCAGGAGGCCTGAATGCAGCAGAAACTCACTGAAGCAACATTATCCTGCTGAATTAGCTCAGCTTTCCTGTGACACACTTTTGGCTTGGAGGCAGCGTCTCTGAGCAAGATCTAAACATTTCATTGCAGGTCGCATAGCATGTCTGCTGCTCATCAGCCCCTGGTCTTTGTGATCACTCATTCATCTCTTCTGCCTCTTATTGTTCACCCACAAAACTTTTTTTTTGCCACTCTGTCTAATTGCTTTCTCATAAACCCTGCGCACACATTGCTTTTCATATGTCAGATTTTCTTTCTCTTATCTTTTTTGCATGCTGGGAGTTGATCATTCACAATCCTGCTTTGATCTGACTGGAGGAGCTGCTTTGCAAATAAACAATCAACACGCTCCCCTCCTCTCCTTAATCCTGCTCTTTTCATTTTCACTATCACATAACAAAAGGCGTAATGCCAGCAGAGAATACCCCACTGAGACACTGATGCCAAAAATTCTGTTTTCAAATACATAAACATCACATCATATTCCTGTCTCATTTGTTTCTGTCTGCAGTATATAGTAAACTGTACATACGTATGATATCTATCTATCTATCTATCTATCTATCTATCTATCTATCTATCTATCTATCTATCTATCTATCTATCTATCTATCTATCTATCTATCTATCTATCTATCTATCTATCTATCTATCTATCTATCTATCTATCTATCTATTTGTTTGAAAAGGATTTGTAGATAGAAAACACATGTACATCACCGTCACCACCACTACTGGGCTCACTGTCACCCACACATGTTAAGATCACTATGATGCTAATTTTTCCACTAGGTGACTATGTGGTCATTACATCTGTTAGTCATGTAAGCAAAACATAGAGTATTTTTTTTTAATCAACCACACTCACTTTGCTCCATGGTTACATTAAATTACAGGGCAGAGTGCTCAGTTTGCTCTCATATTTTTCCTTTGTTCTGAACAGCAATGTTTGGCTATCCCTATTGTGATCAAATGTCACTTGCTGAAGCTCGCTCCTGAGAGAATACTGCAAAAGGCTGCTTTGCTATGTGAGTGCTACTTTCTTGCTCTACTTCCTGCTCTACTTCTTGTCCCCTATAAGTGACCTTGCTGTGGCATACTTTCTTTAGCTAGTCCATCAATGCTGACAAATGTTGATGCTATTGTAAGAGTTTTTCTTTATTATGTTTAAAACCTTTTAAATGGTAAGATAACAAAAGGCAAGACACAATAGAAGATACAGCACCAACTAACCACCACTATGAATTTGATTGTAATATCTTATACAGTGATTACTGTGAAAACTCTTAGAGGCATTTACGGTTCTGAGACGATGAATGTTAACAAGCCTGGTGAACAGGATTTGCTCTTTTGGGTCCCACTGAAGATGCAATTTCTGGTTTTGAGTGAAATACCCAGTCAACCACTGGCCTCACACACAGAGCAGCGAAACGTGGATCAAGCTTGCAGTTAGACAGCAATTAAACAAAATTCTGCAATGCGGCACCTTGCCTCAGGGTTTTGCAGAGGAGGGTGTGTTTCATTGTGCTTTATAATTTAACACATGAAACAATCAGAAAAATATGTCCCTCATTTTCACGGCCTTGTTCAAATTAACACCACTTACTTTTACCATTCACTCTGTGACCACTGGTACAATCGCTCTCTGTCTCACTACTCACTAAAACTTCAAAGCTTTGCTGTGCCCTTAAGAAGACTAGTAGAATTGGAGATGACTCTGATGTAGTTGTTTGAAGAAGTCGGGGTGAAATAGAAGTCGGGGATAGAGAGTTGGGATAGGGATGGCTAGGCTGGATAGTTAGAGCCATCTACTGATCAGAAACTTGGTGGTTTGATCCCCGGCTGCTCCAGTCTGCATACCAAATATCCTTGGGCAAGATACTAACCCCAAGTTTTTTTTTCTGATGCATCCATCGGAGTATGACTGGTAGATAGAAACCATTTAACCCTTGTATGGTGTTCGGGTCTGTGAGACCCGTGTTCAGTTTTTTTCAAAAGAAAAATTAAACAATTAATAATTTTTTCACGTGTAAATGTGTTGTGTCTTTCCACTCACTCCACTTGATTATAACTGATTTATTTATAACATTTTATATAAAAGAAAAACGAGAAGCACATTAATTCATAAATGTGATCTAACAAAGGTAAAGGGAAAAAATTAACCATGTTTGCTGTTCATATGTCTTGTAATTGGGATGAAGTAAACATCTGTTGAGTAATTTAACATAAAATTGTTTGATAGTGTTAATTTGGAAAGCCAAAACTCTAGCGGGTCCACCAGACCCATGAACACTGGCTGAGTAACAAAAATACGAACACCACACAAGGGTTAAGTATAATGGGTGAATATGGATGAATCAGCCATGTTGTATAAATGGTAAATGGCCTGTATTTGTATTAGAGATGGCACGATACCACTTTTTTATGTCCGATACCTGTCATGGTCTCCGTGCCTGCCCGGCCGGCCCCACAAGGCTACATTTGCTGTTTCGGTTCTCTCCCTCTCTGCCTGGGTGGAGCTCACTGTGGGCTCCCGCCCTTGGCCCACACACCTGACAACAACAATGTCATCACCGGGAGCACTATTTGAGGATGGAACACAGATCCTCTCGTCGCTGGATGATTGTACTACTGACGTTAGTGTTCTCACAGCTCCTGTGGACTTGTGCTTCGTGATTAGTTTGTGACTTCCCTTCTCTTCTGCTTCAGACCTTCCCCCCCGGACCTGCGACCTCCCTGCCATGTGAACGTGTGTGAGTGTGGGCAAGAAGACGTGAGCGAGTGTGAGAGAGCTACCCTGTGATTCCCTGGAGTTTTGGATTCCCTTCACTGTATATATATTGTGCACTGGAACTGTAAATAAACTGCATTTTGGAGACATCTAACCGCTCTGCGTTTGAGTCCCTATAACCAGATCATGACAATACCGATACCATAAATTTGGATATCGGCCGATACCGATATGAATCCGATAAAGTGGTTTTTAATAAATAAAACTGTTTTTTTAATATCTTGCTGCATTTTGTATAAGTTCAAACTCAAGTTTTAAAAAATAAAACACTAAAGCTATTCTGTTATACCTGTATGCAAAAAATACACTGCACCCAAAATATTTCATAGTTCAGCAATACTGTCTATCCTCCCTATTCTGGTATTTTAAAGAGTAAGCAACCTAACTAATAGGGTTCCAAACTCCCAGCAAAAAAAAAAAATAGGGAACCACCCTCCACCTTATGATGCTTAATCGATGTAATCAACTTTAATTTGATGCAGTGTGAAAAAAATGCACAGAATTAAATTATTTTTCAAATAATTAAATAGATTCAACATCTTTCTTCAACAGAACTGCAGACTGCACAGATGGTATCTTCCCAAAGGAAAAAGTAGTATAGCTTACTAGGGTATATTAGACTTAATAGTTACTATATACAGTAATGGACTTCTATTCATTTTACATCAGATTAAAACTTTGGGTATAAGATTCAGATAATTCATTATTAAAAGCTAGACATTTTAAATGAGAATAAGAAAGAAAAGTATGTCTTTGTGCACCCTTTCCCCTGTTAATGCCCTATCGGCCCCCCTGGCTAAACTTTGCTAGATCTGCCCCTGCACAGTTACCAGCGTCAGCTATGTAGAAAAAGATCCTGGTGTACAAAGTAATATTAAATAAATTCTAACGACAGATTATCAAGCTTAAACGTGCTGCTGTTGTTCAGCTGCTGGTTTCCTCTTTCTGGCGCGAAGTGGGTGATAAACAAACAAGAGAGACGGACTCGCGACAGAAAAGCCGATCAGCTTAATCAGTTTCACGATTGAAGTCGCCCCTTTGAGTACTCCAGAATCAGAAAAGTAGTATAATCAGTCCACTTACCAAGTTATAGGATGCATAGGAGCTATGCTGTCCTGTGAAAAACTAACTACATCATTACTGCTTGCATTGGAAGTAAGAGGATAAGCAGCACCCAGCTACTGCTAATGAGATGCATTTGATTAACTGATCATAAGCAAAGCAGCCTTGAGCTTTTCAGCTAATTTGCTCCCAGTTTTTCCAGAAATGGATCTACCACCAAATTCACTCTGAGGTCAGACCATGCAATGCCTCAAAAAAACTAGAAAAAACTCAGCCGTTAGATCTCAGACTCCACTCCGGTAAGATCAAAGGAGGGGGTTTATGCATCTACACCAATGACAGCTGGTGCAAAAACACAAAGACTGTAGACAGCCACTGTTCCCCGGATTTGGAATACTTGACTGTGAAGTGCAGACCCGTCTACATACCTCGCGAGTTTACTGTTGTCATGGTAACGGCCGTGTATGTACCACCCGATGCTAATGCTAACTCTGCCATGGAGGAGCTGCACAAGACAATAAGCAACCAGCAGAACTCCCACCCAAACGCAGTGCACATTATAGCTGGGGACTTCAACCATGCTGATTTAAGGTCAGTATTCCCCAGATTTGAACAGCATATTAAATGTGCAACGAGGGGGAAAAACACATTGGATAAAGCCTACAGCAACATCCAAAAAGGCTACAGAGCAACCCCTCTACCACATCTAGGTTTGTCAGACCACATGTCCATGCTGTTGATCCCTGCATACACTCCCATTAGGAGAAGAGCCCCCCCAGTCACAAAAACTGTGAAAACCTGGCCAGAAGGTGCATCACATCAGCTGCAGGACTGTTTTGAAAACACGGACTGGAGCGTGTTCGAACATCAGGACCTTGAAGAGCACACAACATCAGTGCTCTCATATATTAACTTCTGTGTCAACAGTGTCACTGTGGACAAACGTCTCCGGGTGTATTCCAACCAGAAACCCTGGATGACTAAAGAGGTCCAGGTCCTGCTGAAGCAACGTGACGCCGCTTTTAGATCCGGTGATGGTATGCAGTACAGTGCAGCCAGATCTCAGTTGAAAAGAGGCATCAGAGAGGCCAAGGCAGCGTACAAGAGAAGGATCGAAGACCACTTCACCACCAACAACTCACGACAGGTATGGCAGGGAGTTCAGCACTTAACCAACTACAAACCTGGCAATACCACATTGACTGAGGGTAACGCGGAGCTTGCAGAGGAGCTGAACCACTTCTTCACACGCTTTGAGGTGAAGGGACCAGAGGCAGCAGCAGCAAAAACATCGGACAGCAGCAGCCCAAGCCTCATAGTGCAGGAATATGAGGTGAGGCGCACACTGAGGGCAGTGAACCCCAGGAAGGCCACCGGACCAGATGGGGTAACCGCAAAGGTCCTAAAAGAGTGTGCAGACCAGCTGGCTGGGGTCTTCACTAAGATCTTCAACACTTCACTGTCCCAGTCCTGCATCCCGCCGTGCCTAAAGTCAGCCACAATTGTCCCACTGCCAAAGCGTACTAACATTAGCAGCCTCAACGACTACCGACCAGTTGCTCTAACACCTGTTATAATGAAGTGCTTTGAGAAACTGGTCCGACGTCACATCATGTCCTGCCTGCCACCCACACTCGACCCGCTCCAGTTTGCATACAGAGCTAACAGATCAACTGAAGATGCCATTGCTACAACGCTCCACACCACCATCTCTCACCTGGAAGTGCAGGGCCGTTACGCCAGGCTGCTCTTTGTTGACTTTAGCTCTGCTTTCAATACGATACTCCCGGACAGACTAATAGATAAACTGCTGGAAATTGGACTTCCTTCCACCACCTGCCGCTGGATCAGAGACTTCCTCTCAGACCGTGTACAGAGAGTTAGAGTGGGCCTCATCTTTCCTCAGCCCTCAGCCTCAACACCGGCTCTCCACAAGGCTGTGTACTGAGTCCCCTACTGTACACTCTGTACACACATGACTGTGTTAGTTCCCACCCAGACAACACAGTCATCAAGTTTGCAGATGATACCACTGTGGTGGGGCTCATCTCAGGGGGAGATGAGACTGCATACAGAGCTGAAGTTCAGAGGCTGTCAGATTGGTGTGCAGACAACAACCTGGACCTCAATACCACCAAAACAAAAGAACTGGTAGTTGACTTCAGAAGGAGGAAGTCCGAGCTGCAGCCTGTCAGCATCAACGGGGAGTGCGTGGAAAGGGTCTCCAGTTTCAAGTTTCTGGGTGTGCACATAGACACAGACCTCCAATGGAGCTCTAACACCTCTGCGGTTTTAAAGAAGGCCCAACAGCGTCTCCACTTTCTGAGAATCCTCAGAAAAATGGACCTGAAGAAGGAGCTGCTGACCGTCTTCTACCGCTGCTCCATTGAAAGTGTGCTGACATATTGCATCGGTGTGTGGTTCTCCAGCTGCACCACAGCACACAGAAAGGCACTCCAGAGGGTCATCAACATGGCCCAAAAAATCATTGGACATCCTCTTCCCTCCCTGAAGGACCTGTACAGCACTCGCTGTCTCAAGAGGGCACGCAGCATCCTACGGGACTGCACACACCCAGGACACCGGGTGTTTAAGCTGCTGCCGTCTGGCAGGAGGTTCAGGCTGCTGAGGTCCCGAACAAATAGACTCAAGGACAGCTTTTACAACAGGGCAATAGCCCTGATCAATGTAAATAGCTGACCTGACTGGATACCTCCCTGGACTTTTTAGGGGGAGGTAACAATGTTTAAAACGATAACAATAATATTTATATTTATAACAAGGTGCAATAATAATTAATGTGCAATAATAACAGTGTGCAATACACATACACTTATTCTTCTTTTTTATACTAAGTTAATATACTGTGTTGTGTTGTTTGTTACGTTGTGATGTGTCATATCGTGTCGTGTTGTGTTATATGTAGTGCCGACGTAGGACAGTTTTTCCAATTTCATTGTACTACTGTACTATGTATGACTGTGCAATGACAATAAAGAGTTATCTTATCTTATCTTATCTTATCTTATCTTATCTTACAGGCCTCAGCTAGTATGTAACATGTCAAAGTTCATGACAGTACAATTAGAAAATATCTGAACAAGTATAGCTTTCTTGTAAGGCTTGTCAGGAGAAAGAGTCTACTCTCTAAGAAGAACATGGCAGCCGGCTTAGGCTCGCAAAGTTGACTCTGAACAAACCACAAAACTTCAGCAACAATGTGCTTCTGACAGATGAGGCTAGAGTGGAGATGTTTAGCACAGAAACATGTCAGCACAAACACTTCAAACTGACTGTCAAGTATGGTGGTGGAGAGGTGAAGATTTGGTCTCGTTTTGCAGCCCCAGGAGATGGGCACCTTGCACTCTTCAAGTCGACCACAAACTTCTCTGTATACCTATGTACTCTAGAGGGAAATATGATCTGTACAACTGTTAATACTTGGCCCAAACTGGGTCATGCAACAGGACAATGATCCAAAGCACAGCAAATCTACAAAAGAACCTCTCAAAAAGAAAGGAATCAAGGTGCTGTCCAGGGTTATGAATAGGATCAAAGTCCAAATGTCAACCTGACTGAAACGCTGTGTCGGCACCTTAAGTGAGCATTATAAATGAATGCCAGCAAATGAAACGAGGCAAAAATCTAGAGTAGGGTAAAATTCCTCCGCAAGCATGTGAGAGATCGAGAAAGTCATACAGAATACAGGTTCTATAAGATATTGAACTGTGAAATGTGCCCAAACGTTACACAATCGCATACTGCCATGTGATGTACAATGGCTTATCCAGCCTAACCAGTGCAGACAAATCACTGGTCACTGGAAATATTCACTCAGTATTAGATCAATGAGAACATCATATTGCTTAGAGAACTATAAATCACCATGATGACTGCTTGGAAAAATACACCTAAAACCAACTTCAGTGTATCAGCCATCATTGAGCTAAGAGTGTCTCTCATCTGATTGCCCATGGGACTCCTTGCTATGGTAACAACCCCACTAATGACCACCATTGTGGCAACAGCTGCAGTCGTAGCAACAGTTGGCTATTGCAGCTTTTTCACACAGAGACAAAAGGACAAGAGGGTGAGGAGGAGGAGAGGGCAGGAGGCTTTCTGTCATCCGCAGTCAGATGGGGCATGCATTAGCATCTGGTGAAGCTCCTCTCGATTCATCCTGTTTTTTAATCTCTTCATCTGTCTTTTATCTGTAGGTTACCTCATTTTCAAGAGATAACTGACCGCTTAATTCTCAGACAAATGGATTTTCAGTTCATAAATGCAGAAATTGTTCCCATCATCCCCATTACAGTATTCCTCTCTTTTGTTCATTTCTTGCAGCAGCTTCTACCCAAAAAGAAAACAGAAACAATATGTGTTAAGCAGCTCCCTCGTCTATCAACCTAATGTCATTCACCCACCCTAGTGATTCTTCCATCCCCCTCTTTTTAGCATCCTTATTCATTTGTTCAAGTTGCACACTATAATTTTTGCATCATATCCTCTCACCTCTCTCATGGCTTCTGCCACCTCATCCCTCACACTGTAATTTACCTTTCTTTATGAGTCTCCAGCTCTAACCTTCTCCCTGCCTCTGTCTCTCCATCAACACCTCCCCTTGGGCTGCGAGTAGCCCGTGTGAGCGAGAGTGCTGAGAGAGCCTGAAATATTGATGTCCCTAGGCGATGGCAACCTCCAGCAGTCTCTGCAGGGGGTACAGGCTGTGGCCACAGCCAGGTCGAGTCAAAGTGGGTTAACTTTAGCATGATGAATGGCCCTGGCGGATGGAGGCAAGGTGCAGTGAAACATGACGGAGTATGTGCGCGTATGAGAAAAACCATGTTATCCCAACTGCCAGCTGGCATCTTCACATCCATCTGGTAATTTGCTCCCAGGTAATCTGGAGCTTTATCCAAGAATGTGTGTGTAAGAAAAGAGTGAACTAATGAGTGGCTTTCCCCCCTTCCCCCCCTTTTTCCCTTATTCCTTGTGGACTAAGCACAGTTCTCCAGTCTGAGATTTGCTAACGGATCTATTTGTTTATGTGCCCTTCCCCCATCCCTCTCTTCTCTTCTGTTGTTTTCCACCATCTTCTTCCATCTCCTTTGACATCTTTCTTCCCCAGTAAGAAACCCATCATCTTCCTCTCTCCTCATTTTCTTCTTGTTAATCACAGACTTAAATTTAACAAAATATATTATTTTCTATGTATCCTAAAGATGCCATCTGCCTTCTTTTCTTATTGACTTTTTCTCTCAAGTGAAGGTGACCTTGTCAAAAGGATCCATAAGAATTGCCATGGAGACGGCATCCAGCTGGATAATGCTTATGGAGAGAGAGGGGGGATGGGAGGGGCAACAGGAAAAGGCAGTATGAGAAAGCAACGGGGTGAAGGCAGATTCATTACAGATGTGTTTTCTCTGACTCCAGATTCACAGTCCCATCACTCAGGTTCAAATTACTATGATACTTGCACTCGCCATCTCTGTCATTCTCTGTCTCTCTGGATTTGTTACTTCATGATTTCTAGGGTAAGCATAGCTCTTGTCCTGATTAATATGTATTTCATTTAAATCAGTTGCCAGGTTATATGTTTATTGTTTTAAACAGCTTTGAAAGACCCATAAGTCTAATTTCCAAAATGAGATATAGCATTCTTGGACTGGGGCAAATGTCTTCGTGGCCAAAGAATAAATCTTCTCTCCTTGTACTGAAGTTAGACCCCTTTTCCAAAACACTTAGAGGAAGATAGCAAATAAGTGTGTGTCATATTAAACGATGACACACTGCTTACTTTGTCCAGCAGTAGTTTACTCAGCTGAATATGCCTGAAACTCTGTCACATGCTAATGTGCATCAACTGTAAACACTGATTTGAGCAGAGTAAATAAAAGTACTAGATTGGACCGTCTTCATGCAGAAGGTGAATAAATACATTTTCGTTTGTCTCTATGTGGTTAACACATATTTCTTGTTGTTTTAAACCTCTTAGTGGCAGAAATGCGGTTGGAAATTCGGTTGCAGCCTTGATCAAAAATTGATAAGGTGAGAAAAACTGAAAGCGCAAATGCAGCTACGGTTTATATACCTATGTGCTTGTACACAGCAAGAGCTTTTCTCTTTGTACGAAAATGGGCTGATAAGCAATTAGTTTCTTGTCTTTAGCTGCTCTGATCCGTGTTATGATTTCACAATCCAGCTGTGGCACGTACATGAAAATCATTCAAAGATAAAAGGGTAAAAAACAAGAAATTCGTGTTGCCTTTCCAGTGTGACACGGTTATTCTCTATTTCACATACATAAAGAGGAGAACACTCAGTAGCATAAAGTCATTTGAATTCCAAAAAAGGAAAACATGCTTTTTCACTGACAAATTTTCTGCCCACTGGTTGTTTTGTATGTGAGATTCAATCAGGTCTGCAATGCGTCACTCACACAGACGTAGGCAGACATTCACAGCTGCCTGTCAATATTAGGGCCATCCTTTTTTCTAGGCATTGATTCTAAATCTAAATGTATATTTACAGGATATACTTAAGTAAATAAAAGAAACACGGTAGTACTTGATCTATGACAGAGACTATGTTCGATATATGTGTTTATTTTGTGCAGTGCATAGCCTACATATGTGTGCTACATGAACGATTGCGGTATACATTACCATCAGAGGACCACAGTATCTACTGAACCCCAGTCAAAGAAGGAGAAAAAAAGAGAACAGATGTTAAGGCAAAAAAGCCACTGGCCAAATTCATTTTTAATAAACTATTTTAGAAAGAAACACTTGTGGCTGCCTCTTTCATTGACTCCCTCAGGTGCAGCAAGCTGCTGAGTTTTACTTCAGACTGCAGCAGAAATCAGAGTGTTTAACTTTGAGCCAGACTGCAACAGTTTAATCTTGAGTCAAATAAACCCAAAATTGTACCACATATCGTTTCTCACAAGTGAGTCAGAAATGTAATCTATTGTTTATAATGTACCATTTCCATTTGTAATTGCAGCATGTATTACTGTTACTATTATTGGACTTATAGGACAGAACAAGCTCACTACCGGATGGATTCATTGCTGTTCCATAAAGGTCATAAGTCAAACAAACAAGGTGCAACATTAACATTCATAGAACTTGAAACTACATTTTTAATGTAAATCTAATATTCACTCAACTCTTATTGAGACTCCCTTAGTCATTCAAAGAGGAATATGGATTTATAGTATAGGAAGTTTTGAGTCACTCATATGGTGCTGAGTAAGCAGAGTAAAGTGTCTGTTTGCTGGTATTAGGAATTCAAACTTGCTTTTTTGCTAGCAGTGCTCATGAAAGACGTGAGAAAGAACCAAAATATAAAAGGTGTGGGCGAGAAAACCAAAACAAATGGCTGAAAGATGCTAAAATATCCTCTGACGAGCTGAGAACTGCACATTCGTGTGCCAAATCTTACTGGGTTCTTCTCCCCAAATTACACATATAGTCCTGTGAAAAAGAATGTTTTTCATAGGACTTTATGCGGTCATATCAAAAACTAAATGCACCCAATGATTCAGTATTTTGTAGAATCACCTTTAGCAGCAATAACTTGAAGTGATTGTTTTCTGTATGAAGGAATTTTGGTCCACAGTTCAGTTCATTGAGGTTTGCAGACATTCATTCATGGACAGCTTCTGTTCAGTCAGGTTGAGGTCTGAACATGCAGAGGAGTTCATGGTCGACTGAATAGCTGTAAGTGGCTCAGGTCCTGTGACTGCTCAACAAACCCAACGCAACATCTTTTCCCTGTGTGTAGTGGCCAAATATTTCTAAGTTGATGTTGTCTGTCCGATGGACATTACTCCAGAAGTCTTGGTTTATTCACATGCTACTAAACAAACCTGCACTTCCATGTTCTTTTTAGATATGTAAGAAGCTTCCTGGTGGCTGCCCTTCCAAAAAATTCCCAACAGTACTGAATTTTAACATTTAACATGCTAACTAAGGCCTGCAGAGTCTGACGTGTAGCTCTTCAGCAGTTTCTCAGACAACTGCACAAAAGTACAAAAACAGAGAAAACCACAAGTGGAATAATTACTTAATGTGGGTTTGTGCATATGCATGTGTGCAAATCACAAAAGTACAGTGTGTATGAGCTTACCTCTGTATGTATGAGGTCATGCAAACATATGTAATGGTTCGGCCTTGCTGACTGAGAGCAGTGTGGCTACAACAAGCTGTGCACTCTAATAGCTATTTGTGGAGGAATAGATGGATGGCAGCACCTCTGTATCTCTGCCCCTTCATTGATAAAAAGCATGAGAGGGCACTTGACAGAGAGGGTGTAAAGAAGTGGGAGCAGGGATGGCAGTAAGTTAGGATGGTGCTATACAAAATGAAATAGTTTGATTTTGTGGAGAAAGTAGCCATGTCTGGACACAAGACATGTCAATTTGCAGCAGCTGTTGCCGCTTGGTCTTCATTCAAGGTGATTCCCATCTAACACCAACATATTAGCAAGTTAACCTTTCATGCAGCACAAAGGCGACGCCTCTTTTCCTGCTTTAAAAGGTGTTTTACAACCTGCCCTAAAGGAGGCATAGTGTTGTCCTACATTATCTTTTACTTCGAGCTACTATGAAATGTGTTGCAGACGATCTTTGAAATGCATGAAAGCCATCTTCCTGTGTTTACCTTGTGTTGTTTCCATCTGCTGTGCTTTGCTTTCAGTATGTGAAATCACTGCTTTTTATATGAAACCACTGGATAAAAAAAGTTGAAGTAAAATATTCCTCACACATAATTAATATTGACAACTGTTCTCCCAACACAGACAAATTATTTTATGCCCCTCAGTGGACAACCTTTAATGTAATCTCTTAACTCCAGTTATCGGTGTTAAATCCTTACAGTTAATTAATTGTCCTAATTAAATTAATGTATGATTAATTTGTTTTTTATGATGGAAAACAAATATTAATAAACAATATTTGTATAGGTAAATAAGGTAATCAGCATTTAAAAATACTCTAAATGGTCATAAAAAGATGACAATCCTAGTATACCGTACTGATAGCAAGCTGATAATTACATATACACAAGTCAAGCACGGTGTTAATGGTAACACTAAATAAAAAAGTACATGGCCATCCATAATAGAATTACAGTCATAAAGAGAAGGACAAAACATACAAAAATGTAATATTTAAAACTCAAATTCTGCACATATAAATTAATCACATCTTGTTGCTGGAGCTGTTTTTGACTGCAGGCACATGAATATTTCGCTACATTTGTGGTGGAGGTGTAAACCATGCAAACACAGAGCAAACTAAATTAGCGTGGAAAGAACAAAATGGAGCCAGGGGAGCACAAAATTATAATAATCGTGAATTTGCTTTGCGCTCTGGGATATTAACTGTCTTAGGACAAAACCCTCATTTTGGCACTTGCATTAAATTCCCGTTACAGAAATATGTGGTGAGTTTAAGGATCATATCTGTGCTCTGTGGCAATGTGACTGCAGCTGACCAAAACGAATACTTTATTGTGACATCATTTACCATATTAACATGTTAAGATGAAATTCCATCCATCCATCCTCTTCTGCTTATCCGGGGCCGGGATGCCACTTTTTAAAAAAACTCCCAAATGTCAGCGCCTCATTGCCACAAGGAAGTTCCTGAGCCAAATTTATACCTCAGCATCTTTGAATAAACACATAACCCATCATAAATCACCAAATGAGGTCAGTGCTTGATGAAGCTGACTCACAAGCTTACAGCGCAATCCAGATGTAGTAGTGGCACATTATTTTAATGAGCTGAATGAGTCTGTGTGTGACCTCTGCGCTCAGAGAAGGTTCTGGTCGCTAAGAGGTTACCAAGTGGTCAGATAATGAACTCTTTGCACAGATAAATGGTAAATGGCCTGTATTTATATAGCGCTTTTACTAGTCCCTAAGGACCCCAAAGCGCTTTACATATCCAGTCATCCACCCATTCACACACTGGTGATGGCAAGCTACATTGTAGCCACAGCCACCCTGGGGCGCACTGACAAAGGCGAGGCTGCCGGACACTGGCGCCACCGGGCCCTCTGACCACCACCAGTAGGCAACGGGTGAAGTGTCTTGCCCAAGGACACAACGACCGAGACTGTCCAAGCCGGGGCTCGAACCGGCAACCTTCCGATTACAAGGCGAACTCCTAACTCTTGAGCCACGATCGCCCCAGATAAGGATCTGGTTCAATCTGATTACAATTTTAGCAAGGGCTACAGCTGACACTCTGCATTAGCACACTTAGGATTAGACAAAGGTGGGGAAAGTGATCGGTGATGATTTTTTTCTAATTTGTAGAGCGCACTAACAGCACCTCACTGAAATTAGCTTTGCTATTTTTAGTATAATCTAAAATGTTATATGCTTGAAATCTTTGAAATGTTTCAGGGCAACAGTCATCCAGCAAAGAACAGAGACACACAGAAACACAGACGTTAAAGGTGAACTGTTATGTTCTTTTCAACTTCTATATTTTATTCCAGAACTGTATTAGAGTGATTAGCAGGTGGCCCTTTATGCAGCTTTATCCTCTGTCTGAAACAAGCTGTTTCTTTTCTGGTTTCTCTAACCCTCCCCCTAATCCCTGAAATATCACTTTCTTCTAATTACCAGAGGTGTAAAAGGATGATATTTAACAGAAGCCAAAATTAGTAACACACCTAAAAATACGGAAAAAAAGGACGCATCGGTAGGAAAACCGAGCTTGTAGTTGTAATCTAGTCTGACTGCTCCGAACTATCATTAAAACATCTGGTTTCAATAAACAAAGATCGTGACAGCCAAAATGCTAAACTTGAGGCTTTCTAATGGAAGAACACATACGGGAAGGTGGGTCACAGTTGCTAGGTCCTTACATTTCATGCAATGTACAAACATCTCAAATATTCTGTGTTTTTTGTACTTGAATTGGATCAGAACTTGACAGTTAAATAGCCTCTCTCTATTGAAGTACCAGAATACCGCTTCCTGGTATTGTTTTTGCCACACATCAGTATCCAGTGACCAGAGGAGATATCCACCTTTCATCTGTACTGTCAGCACTACAGCTGAAGTGAGCTATTATCTCCCAGCATGGGCAACCCCTAAAGCATTAACCAGAAATCCTTCTTAAATCTGCCCTCATCATAAAAACCATGACACAAGCTCTTGCATGGATACTGCTCTACAAACAGTTATAATAATACCAACAGGCAATGTCAGAATCCAGTCGCTAACAACTATCAGCATAACTTTACCAGCTAGCTCTACCCTTGGGTTCAGATGTCAGGCTGTCACAGCGATTCACTAATCCTGTTGCAGCTGTCACCACAAGAAGTTCAGAGCTTCCTCTTCTGCTGTTATTAGACAGATGTTTGCTTTTGTTGTGTTACTTTTCTTCTCGAGAGATTATTCTTTGTTTAATTATTTTCAAATTAAAACAAAGTGATCTGCTGCAAGAGATCAAGTAGACGAGAGAGGAGGAGCTAAAAAGTAAGTCGGCTTCAGTCGAGGATCTCACGGCGCTTCTCTCTCCTTGCATATTTAACATAAACGTTCCCAGGAATGGCAGCATATGCTCGAGATACTTTGGCTGCATTAATAGAAAGTAGTGCATGAAATCCTGCAGAAGAAAAACAGATTCTGATGGCATGAGTCACGTCAGTGTTAACAGATGATATAGTCCCTTAAGCAACTGTCAGTGCCGTGATAATCCTCCTATCCCCATATTTAAATGCTTAAGTAATAAACTGAAATAACTGAAGATGACGTGTCAGTTATTAAAATTAACATTAGCATTTTTGGAAGGCATAATGACACAAATCAAGCCTATGTAAGATCCAGCACTTTGTTCATAAAATACATTTGGTCTTGCTATGAGTCAACGATGACGAAATCCAGACATATTAAACCACGATGGCTCATGGCTGAGTGGAGCTAAAGCTGGCACAGGGACAAAATCTGATGGTTCCTTGTGTTGTCAGGACATTGTCCAGGTCATGATATAGGTCAAAAACAAGGACAGTGGCAGTTTCTGCAAGGGGAGGGAGAAAGACGGGGGGGATGGGACAAAGAAAGAGGAAAAGAAAAGGAGGTAAAGAATGCAGAGAGAATAAAAGCAACAGCATTAAAAGAGACAGAAGCTGACCTCATAGCACCCTGGCATTAGCTTGCTCAGAACAGAGCCTGGATTTGGAAAAATCAGAGCTTTCCACTGTAAAATAATCCACATTTGATAGTATCCTATCAGCCTGATTGGTACTGACTAGTGAGAAGACGCAACAAACGGATGCACGAACATTTCTCTGTCCTTCCCACTCACATAAACATAGCACACTCTAGACTTCACCGTCTCTGCCTAACAAAAACAGTCCCTTTGCTGGGGCTACAGATTACCAAGCAGGGCTTTTACCTCATGTCACTTTTATTAATATGTCCAAATGGCTAGTTGTTTGTCTTTGTTTGTGTGTGCATGCTCACAAAGGCAATGGTCATGTGTGGCCATTTTAACGGCCTGCACAGCCTAGAAGCATGTACATTTACATATACTTCCTCTTCATTTAGCATCATTTAGCTCCACAGAAGCACCACTCCTATTTCTATTAACAGCAGGGCTGACAATCAGGTCAGCAGTTGGCCTATTTAAGGCACGACAAACTTAAGGCCTCTTGCTTGTTTAGTCATTTAAGCGCTTATGCTGGAGTAAATAACACATAAGCTAGGCATAAAAACATCTAAATATGCACACTTGAGGAGATGTTTCACAAAGCATGCTTTTTGTTGCACCTTAAAGGAGGTCAAGTGAGGCTTTGTATCAAATATGCACGGGCTCATGCGACCAGCTAACAGCCCAGGACAAGTGCAGAGCTGTCTTTGTGAAGGTCAACCTTCTTACTGCCTCTTTGACACAAGCACACACACACACACACACACACACACACACACACACACACACACACACACACACACACACAGTGGTTATCCAGATGGCTCAGCACACTAAGTATATGTCTTTACTTGCAATGTCACAGAGAGTGAATTCTGCTGTTAATTCTGTCTGTGACCTTGGTCACACAACATGACGTACGAGATGTTACACAAGTCAGAGAATGGACTAAAGCCCAGAAGTCTACAAGAACTAATTACTACTCGTGTCATTGATCTTGAAACAGTGATGACCTAATGTTTCTAAGTATTACCACTACAAACCAATATTTGTATCCCCAAACATCTGTACATGATTCGTTTTTCCAAATCTAATTCTAAGGCTTTAATGAGTTGGTAATTAAATTGACTTCCAGTACACACTGCTATACTTTGGTATTATTATAATAAAATGAGATGAGCACACATTTCAGTAATTGAAGGAGTTTAGACCACAGTTTAGGGCCATAATGACTAATCACTGCTTTTGAAAATTTTACAGTAATGCTTCACTCACTCTTGCAGCAAGACTACAATGTTAGATTTTATCCTTACACCTTTTTTTCCTGCAGCCAGTAACATGACTCACGCTGTAGGTCAGTATTACACAAAAAATACTTCAGGATAAGTACTTGCCACCACAGGAGGAGGAAGAGACATGTCCTGAGGTAACAATGACCATCCTGTTTCAGTCAGTGCGCTCTTGTCTCAGGAACTATTGAATGGACTGATATTTTGTACACACTTTCGCAGCCTCTCAAGATCAACTGAAATAACTCTGGTTTCATATAACTCCTCAAGTCTTAAAACACATTATTCATTCTAAAAATTTAAGGAAAATGCTCCTTACGCTTGTAATTTTCTCTAATTTCACTAACCTCCCTCTTGCTCCTTTTTATATCATTGTCAGAGTTAAATAACAGTGTTAGATTATACTGATAAGACAGCCATAGACCATCAACCATACAGCTCACTAGTACTACAGTAATGTATTATTTCTATTAGAGAGATTGTGTTTTTCTTTTCATCTTACTGTACGAACAAATGCTCTTGGTCAAATATGATTTCATTATAATCTGCTCAGTAATGGCATTATCTTAAATAGGCCAGATACAAGCTGGCTATATGCAGCTATGCAGCTGGTACGCCTGCCTAAGTTGACACATAGAGCATGAAAATAAAGAATCAGGTCATGGGCATTTAATATGAAGGCGCCGTGACTCATATGATGGCAGGAAACAATACAGTGACATGACAAGATGTCAGTAATATTGGAAATGTCACCAATTCACAGTAGAACTAAGGGAAACATTATTACCACAGTGATTCATTCCTTTGAAATGAACTTCTGTCTCGCAGTGATGAAGCCTATTTAAAATTACAGACACCAGGGTGTATTATTGCTGCCACACGACACAAGGTTTGGATCAGACGGCACTTTTAAGGTTAACAAAACACTCAGCACTAATATTCTTTCTTCTCAGTATGCTATTCAGTGTGTATCGTCTTATTTATAAAATAGACAACAAGTCAATACCGTGTACAGCACATTTATTTTAGTCTACACACACTTAGATGGAAGAAATATCACAAATAAACTAAACTGAGTGTGAATTTGTGTTTTCCCGTCATTTACTTAATGCCGTTGCTGGTAGGGGGTAGGTAATCAGATAAATAAATTTCCACCTGATATAAAATGAAATATTTTGGGGTGGAAAATGATGCAATTATAACACAATCACAGTCTTCAAAAACAGTTTTTTTTAGTTAGTCACAGATGTTGATGAATCCGAGAGTTCAAAACCAGGTTGTGATTGTGGAGCGTTCACTGGCGGAGCCCAAGAGATCGTATATCGAATGCACTTGTCTATAAAGTGTTTTCTCTTTTATTGTGTGGTACTGCTGTTCATTACTTGCTTGTACCTTTTATGACTCACTGATAAAAGCATAATAACCTCCACCATGGGTGCATCAGTCAGAGCATCAACTCTAATAAAGTCATCCAGAGACCAAATAGATCCCAAGATACAAGCTATGGTAACGTCTTAGAGAGCAGAGCAAACTATCAAGTAAAGGGCATGTTTTTCTTTCTTTGCCTGTTAGAGTTAGAATACAGCATCAACCATCACAAAACTCTGGCTCTGGCATCAGTGTGCTGGTAATCCAATTTTTGAATTCGTTGCAGTTTGTCTGGCATCACTGACAACATTTATCTTGTTGGTATGTGTCTGAACTCTTTCACTCTTTAATACAAGTCCAACTCAGGTCAAGGGCAACAATGCTTTCATTCTTAACACAATTATACTTTATTGCTTCTTAACAGAAATATTGTATCGGGAGCCTTTATCCTTGCTGGTGTTGGTGCAATACAAAGTGTAATATGATTAGTGCTGTAGTGCCAAGAGGGCTTATTGCTCCCTTCACAACTTCTCAAATGCACTGACAAGTCATCAATGACTCAGCCCCATGAGAGTGACGGAGAAGGGTTAGTGTGAATTAGCTCCCCAGTGCTGACCCGCAGTGACGCAGCAAAAAAAGAAAAATAAAGATGAAATAACATTAGCTCCACTCTTCTCATACAAGCCAGGGTCACTTCAGGCCATTTGATCAAAACTAACCCATGACCCATGGCATAGATAACCTGCTTAATCCTCTATGACTGGATTAGCAGTAGGGGATGCATGGCTAAAGTTACAAACTAAGAGTTCAGCTTATTTTACATGGTTGATGACGGTTGAGGTTATTTAGAAGGCCAAAGTTTTCATTTGATATTACTTTCAAAGAAGTGATCATATTTTCTATTGTAGCTGGTTAAAGAGGATGCACTGGGTCCAGTGTGTCTGAAAACAGACTGATGTATTAAAAAAACGAAATCATAAAAAAAGCAGAAGTGAAGCTCGGATGATACATGAGCCTAGCTAACATCTCAGTTCATTTTTACTGATCACAGATATAAAGTTGTCTGTCTATTTGACAACGATTAGTTAGGAGCAACATGTAATGTAAACATGATTAGGGCAAATTAGATGTATTGAGAAATAAATAAATATATACTGGTTATCATTAGAACATTAGCTATCTATTGACAGTGGCACCTGAAGGGATAGGATATATATAAGGCAGCAAGTAAACAGTGAGTTCTTGCTGGAAAAACAGTTAAGTGTCCAGGCAAGGAACTGAGCAACTGCAATTGTATTGAATTGGACTATTGTAAACATGGCAGGTCTTGTAGGGTGTTTCCTGTGTGGAGTAATTATTCCCAGCTGCAGCTGCAGACCTGTGAGAAGGCCCATGCTGCCGCCTGTCCATCACTGAAAGTGCCTACAGTGGGTATAAGAGTAGTGGGAACATGGAGGAATTAAAGAGTGGTGGTCTGGTCTGATGAATAATGTTTACCTGAAATGATGTTGTTAGCTGTGTGTATTCTCTAACCTCATGACGAGATGCCAACAGGATGCACTGTGGGAAGAAGGTATGCAAGCTATGCAGAGAGACCTTGGGTTTTAGCATTCATGTGGCTGTTACTCTGACAGATATAAGCCATTTAGTCGCTGTTGCAAACTACAAACTCCACTTTATATTAACTGGCTCTTTCTAAAGTTTTATGCACAGTGCCACACAGCCACCATTGTTAAACAATGGTTTGCGGCACGTGACAGAGTTCAAGGTGATGACTCCAATTGAGGAACTGAAGGATGGGCTAGAAAAACAAGTCTGAACCATTAATGCTTCCAGGACTTAAATGATCTGCTGCTAACATCGTGTTAGTCTTCCTCAATACTCAGAACAGATGCATAAGGGCTGCTAAATGCAACTATTTACATTAGACTCTACAGCCACAGCTCTGTGAGGTTATACCTAGGTGCAGCGGTGCTTCAACCTAAATACTAACATCAGCATGCCAACATACTGATAATGGTTGGGATAATCACACTGGGAAATTGTCTGAAGCTGCCCTTTCTCGTATGCAGTGCACACATAAGGAGAGTGTCTGCTGCAGACATTGTCTAAGAGGAAAAGTTTCATTAGGTTTAAGCATGGGTAGAGCACACAGAAGTATGACACAGAAAGACCACTCCCTGTTACATGGCCTCAGTTGGACATTGCGCAAACCTTTTTCCAATCAACTGAGGTACAGTGGGGCAAAAAAGTATTTAGTCAGCCACCGATTGTGCAAGTTCCCCCACTTAAAATGATGACAGAGGTCAGTAATTTGCACCAGAGGTACACTTCAACTGTGAGAGACAGAATGTGAAAAAAAATCCATGAATCCACATGGTAGGATTTGTAAAGAATTTATTCGTAAATCAGGGTGGAAAATAAGTATTTGGTCAATAACAAAAATACAACTCAATACTTTGTAACATAACCTTTGTTGGCAATAACAGAGGTCAAACGTTTACTATAGGTCTTTACCAGGTTTGCACACACAGTAGCTGGTATTTTGGCCCATTCCTCCATGCAGATCTTCTCGAGAGCAGTGATGTTTTGGGGCTGTCGCCGAGCAACACGGACTTTCAACTCCCGCCACAGATTTTCTATGGGGTTGAGGTCTGGAGACTGGCTAGGCCACTCCAGGACTTTCAAATGCTTCTTACGGAGCCACTCCTTTGTTGCCCGGGCGGTGTGTTTTGGATCATTGTCATGTTGGAAGACCCAGCCTCGTTTCATCTTCAAAGTTCTCACTGATGGAAGGAGGTTTTGGCTCAAAATCTCACGATACATGGCCCCATTCATTCTGTCCTTAACACGGATCAGTCGTCCTGTCCCCTTGGCAGAAAAACAGCCCCATAGCATGATGTTTCCACCCCCATGCTTCACAGTAGGTATGGTGTTCTTGGGATGCAACTCAGTATTCTTCTTCCTCCAAACACGACGAGTTGAGTTTATACCAAAAAGTTCTACTTTGGTTTCATCTGACCACATGACATTCTCCCAATCCTCTGCTGTATCATCCATGTGCTCTCTGGCAAACTTCAGACGGGCCTGGACATGCACTGGCTTCAGCAGCGGAGCACGTCTGGCACTGCGGGATTTGATTCCCTGCCGTTGTAGTGTGTTACTGATGGTGACCTTTGTTACTTTGGTCCCAGCTCTCTGCAGGTCATTCACCAGGTCCCCCCGTGTGGTTCTGGGATCTTTGCTCACCGTTCTCATGATCATTTTGACCCCACGGGATGAGATCTTGCGTGGAGCCCCAGATCGAGGGAGATTATCAGTGGTCTTGTATGTCTTCCATTTTCTGATGATTGCTCCCACAGTTGATTTTTTCACACCAAGCTGCTTGCCTATTGTAGATTCACTCTTCCCAGTCTGGTGCAGGTCTACAATACTTTTCCTGGTGTCCTTCGAAAGCTCTTTGGTCTTGGCCATGGCGGAGTTTGGAGTCTGACGGTTTGAGGCTGTGGACAGGTGTCTTTTATACAGATGATGAGTTCAAACAGGTGCCATTCATACAGGTAACGAGTGAGGGACAGAAAAGCTTCTTACAGAAGACGTTACAGGTCTGTGAGAGCCAGAGATTTTCCTTGTTTGAGGTGACCAAATACTTATTTTCCACCCTGATTTACGAATAAATTCTTTACAAATCCTACCATGTGAATTCATGGATTTTTTTTTCACATTCTGTCTCTCACAGTTGAAGTGTACCTCTGGTGCAAATTACTGACCTCTGTCATCATTTTAAGTGGGGGAACTTGCACAATCGGTGGCTGACTAAATACTTTTTTGCCCCACTGTAAATGTCTATAAAATTTCAGGGCTGCAGTGCGCACGTGAAGATGGATGACGACAATGCTAAAATTTGATTTAGATGGTATAATAGTAATTATGTTTACTGCATTTAGCACATTTAGATAGTACAGTGGTGCACCAAGAGACAGACAAACATTGCCAGACAGAGAGAAAATCTCTTGTGCAAATATATCATGCAGTCTGCAGAAATGTATAAATACAACAAACTGATGACCAAATAGTAACTTGTCATCTTTTTAAAGACAACTCGATGATCTGTTTTTGCATTCTGCCTTTTGAAAGATGTCGTCAGCTGGAAAAGTAAAGAAATTGTGCTTGTACGTGACTGCAGGAAAAAATGAGAGAAAACAATGACTTGTTGAATATGAATCTGACATCAGTTGTGTCAGATTAAAGGAAATTGCCCTGATATGCAGATTTGTTAATACACTCCATTAAGTATACGTGTGTGTCTCAAGAGCTTCTGCCGCATCTTTGTTCGTTCGTTTTTTTATTTTGAGAGCTGGCTTCTGAACCTGGCAGTTTCGGTGCCTGTCTATTTATCTGCACTATTCTCCCTTTCCTGCTTTCCTGTTTTTCTTCTCACTCAGTGATATCCTTTATGAGTCACCTGCAGGTCTCTGCTGCAGAGGACTCCAATAATTACTCCAGAACAACTGGCCTGGCAGGTTTATTTATATTTCAAAGACTGGGTGTATTAAAGCGCCTTAAAAAATTCAAGGAAGGAAAGAAATGTCACAACAGACCAAAAGAATGTGTAGATAATGTAGCATAAAAAGAATGAATAAAGAATCAAAGCAAAAGGTGAAAATAATAAAAAAGAGCAGTGAACACAACAGGTGTAAGGCTGGATTTCATTACATTTCGTTCATTTTGGTCCAAATACATTGCTCACGTAAACTGCAACATACCATCTATTCAGTATGCAAGCAGCATTGACTACAGTGATTAGACTACATAAACAATCACATGTTATAAAGAAGCACTTAATAAAGTTTTATTAAGCTTGTCTTTTACCAAACAGAATTTATTACACTCTGCCTCCATCTCCTGCGTCTACTCAAAACAACATCTGTGGAGGACGGGGGGTTTGATTTCTCCTAACCAATCACTTGAGCCCGGCCTATCAACCCTGAATTAATGTTATTCTAAGTACACACTGAGGCATAACCGTCTCAGCACACAGGTTTTGCAAGGGTTTAAAGAGTGGAGTGGAACGAAGTAAAACAGTTCCGCTTGTTCCTTCATTTCCTTCATGTCAATAGACACGCCTCAGGGGTGTCCAAAACACGCAAGCAATTATTACTGTAGCGCATCACAGATTGAGAACTCTTAACAACAACTTGACAACAGTATTAATCCCACCCATTGTGCTGATTGGCTAATTGTTGTACTGCCGCAATCCTGGTTGGAAAGATCGTTTTTTAATCGACAACTGCTTTTCGTGCGAACGAGCTAGATGAGTCGATCAGTCACCTCGTTGGATAAGACCGTTTCAAATCCAGATAATTATCAACCTGACCATTTCCAGCTCTCATTAGGAAAAACACTCTGGTTTGAGTTTGGAAATGAGACCCTAAATCACTCTCAAGAGCTGCATAAACTAATCAGAAAAACCTCTTTAGGTATAAACAGTTGTGATGTGGCAACTAATAAGTCATGTCTTGTGTAACAGAAACAGCAGCAGAGTGCAGCTCAATTAGCATTATGTCAGGCAATTAGTGAGGAAAACCAGGCGTTCTCCATATTCTTCTGCCGCTTGGCTCCTTGAATCTTTTCAGCGTCATTAATTTGTGCCACACTGTGTTAGTTAATTTACAAATGGTGGCAAAAAGTCAGCCCACTGTAACAATGCAATTATCCATCATGGATTCCATGCACTTTAATTTGCTGCCAAACAATCTTAGATATGTTTTTATAACCAACTTCCTTGCCACAAGCCAGTGATGATCCATTTACAGGCCATTTGATACCATCAGCTCTTCTAGACATTAATTAATAGGTACACTTTCCTAAGGTATTAAACAAAATCTCGTTTTCATTTTTGGGCAGTAATAGGAACCTCGGTGTACAGCTAGAAGCTCCTCTCTACTACTGTACATCAACTACATCCACAGAAAAGACAGGCAATCCCAGTTCAAAGAAAGAGATCACCCAGTTTCTTTCACAGATGAAACCATGCAGGTAAAGCAGATACTGATGCAGCTATCTGGTGCTAAGAGACGGGTTATTTCTGAAGTTACAGGAGAGCAGCAGAAGAGTGATAGAGAGTTAAAAAAGCATGTTACCAATCACTGGAGGGTGTTAAGATCAAGCCCCGATTAATGTGATCAAAGACCAAATGTTTTTTGTAGTCTGTGTGCGTGTGCTTTTTTTGCGAGAGTTAGATACATGCTTCATGTTACGGCCCTAGCAGGGCCTCCTCCTGAAGGTGCCTGTGTGGGCGTGTCACACTACCTCTTCTGCCTGAGGTGCCACCTTTCCCTTTTGTGCAGCTGATTCTCGTCAGTAATCAAGGAGATTTAAGCCCAGGGAAAGGTGAGCTCTGGGCCAGAGTGCCATTTTGTGTGGGCCCAGCTAGTGAGCTGAGTGTCTTGTGGTGTTTCCAGTTAGTGAGCTGTGTATTGTGGTTTCCAGCTAGTGAGCTGCGCTTTCCTTTTGACTTTTTGCCTTACTGACCGACGCCTGAGTTTTTGTTTGTTTCTTTTATGGTGATAACGGCTTGTCCGTCTCTTTTAATTGAATTACTTCAATAAAACTGTTTTATTTAACTGTTTTGCCTCCCTGACTCCTTTTTCTGACCCGGTCACTTTTGTTACTTCCCCCTCCCCGCCTAGACCCCTCAGGGGAACGTAACACTTCATGTGGGTGGACAATAAACTGGACTGGTCATGCAACACAGAGCACCGGTATAAAAAAGCCCAAAGCCGACTGTACTTCCTCAGGAGGCTGAGGTCTTTTAACATCTGCAGGAAGCTCCTGAGGATGTTTTACCAGTCGGTGGTTGCTGGAGTACTTTTCTATGCTGTGGTGTGCTGGGGGAGCAGCACAGCAAAGAAGGACTCATCCAGGCTGGAGAAACTGATCAGGAAGGCTAGCTCTGTGGTCGGCATGAAGCTGGACACTCTGGTGACAGTGGCAGAGAAAAGGACATTAAAGAAACTGATGGACATTATGGACAATGCTAGGCATCCTCTGCACACGGCCATAAACAATCAGAAGAGTCTGTTCAGTGACAGGTTGCTTCTCCCCAAGACAAGAACTAACAGACTTAAAAACTCCTTTGTCCCACACGCCATCAAACTGTTTAACTCCTCTCTGGAGGGGAGAGGGAGGGGAAACAGGAGGACAAAGGAGGGGGGAACAACTAAGCTGTAGTGCCTCTTCACCTCACTGTACAATACCTTGTGCAATACTTTTTGTAAATAGTCAACAGTGCAATAGACTCAATACTTGAAATGTGCAATTCACTTGTGTTTTTATTTTTTATTCCTATTTATTCTATTTATCCCCTCTGTATATTTTATTTATATTTGTCTCTGTATTTATATATATGTGTGTGTGTGTGTGTGTGTGTGTGTGTGTGTGTGTGTATATATATATATATATATATATATATATATATATATAACAATTCTGTAACTGTAACTTCGGTCGTTGCTGTGCTTTTTGGAAGTCGAATTTCCCAGAGGAACCCACCCGAGGGATTAATAAAGTTCTATCTTATCTTATCTTATCTTATGTTTCTGTAAGCATGTTTGAAATATGTGACATCGTACCCTTATCGATTCACAGCACCTTACTCTTGTTACAAAGTGAGTGTAACTGTAAAACACATTCATGGTTAGCCACCCGCATTGCACAACCAACAGAGACAATATTAAACATCCATTCTCTACACGTTGTATGTACTTGAGTGTGTCTTTGTATGTGTAAGTGACAGGGAGAGATGATTACTCAGGCATCGTGAGTAGATTTAACAAGTAAATTGAACACAGAGGTGGGCCGCCTCTCTGCTTGTTCTTTTGTTCTCTAATTGAATTTTTCACTGTGTGACAGTGTCACTGTCCACAGTGAAGTGAGTTTTACATTGGGTCGATCGTGGCTCAAGAGTTGGGAGTTCGTCTTGTAATCGGAAGGTTGGCGGTTCGAGACCCGGCTCAGACAGCCTCGGTCGTTGTGTCCTTGGGTAAGACATTTCACCCGTTACCTACTGGTGGTGGTCAGAGGGCCTGGTGGCGCCAGTGTCCGGCAGCCTCGCCTCTGTCAGTGCACCCCAGGGCAGCTGTGGCTACAATGTAGCTTGCCATCACGAATGAGTGAATGACTGAATGTAGTGTAAAGCGCTTTGGGGTCCTTAGGGACTAAGTAAAGCGCTATACAAATACAGGCCGTTTACCATTTACATTGCTATGAACAGAGAGGGTGCCGATCAAGAAAGAAGCTACCGCTCTAAAATTAACATCTCTAGGCTAGACTGAAATTTGCACCTCCACACATTCACAAGAAACCAACTAATTTAAACAAACTGTCAAGAAGAGTAGTCAAGTATCCAGCTAGAATTGTGCAGGAAGCTTATTGACCAAAACCCAAAAGCATCTGGTTGGGGTGGAATTGTAAAGGAGTATCTGTATACTAAAAATAAAATATATTCAAACTTATACACTAAAATCATCCAACAATCATGCCACTCTGGAAAAGAAGATATAAAAGAAATTACTGAACAACCCAAATTATCATGCCTATAATGAGAGTATGTAGACTTCTGTCCACAACTGTACTGTTGTCTTAAAAAAGTTTCTTTATAATATAATAAGTTTAATTTCTAACATAAATTTTAGAAACATTGATTTGCTTTATGTTCATGAGTAATATCTGAAGAACATTACTCGTACATATACATAAAATATACATAAAATATACCAGTTTTGTTCCTATCACAAAAATATAACTTAGATCCTAACAAACAGCTCAAAGTGGGTAAGGTGTGGCTTTTTATTGGGGAACTGCTTTATATAAGAATTTTAAGACCAATACTGATATCGATGTTTGGTGATGTAAAAATATAATATCGTGGCTGACATTTTTTATCCTTTAGATACACAAAAAGATTTCTCTAGCATTGCTTGAGTGTAGTTATTACTTACTAGTTTTTACTAAGATTATATGACAAGCTGGTTGTTGTTTTGTGGCATTACAAACACATGTTGCAACAGGGAGGTCCCAGAGAGCCCTCTGGTGGACAAACTGTAAGAACAACAAACCTCAGTGCATAGTTGAAGGGTGTTTCTTGTCTTTAATATACTTTTTAAATTTCATTTATAAGCAACTATAAATATAGATATATTAGCAAATCGCTAATATTGGTTATATTACCAGTATATATATCTATATATATATATCTATATATATAGATATATATATATATATAGGAGGAGATAGAAGCCACTGACATAAAGACAAGAAAGCTCCTTACCATGCATGAGGTTTCACCCCAAGTCCAGCACCCTGAGGCTGTACGCTAAGCGGAAGGAAGGGGGCCGGGGACTGGTGAGTGTCAGCACCACAGTCCAGGATGAGACAAGGAACATCCAAGAATACATTGGGAAGATGGCCCCAACTGACCGAGTGCTCAGTGAATACCTCAGGCAGCAGAAACCCAAGAAAGAGGAGGGAGACGAGGAACCATCATGGAAGGACAGGCCCCTGCACGGTATGTACCACCGGCAGATAGAGGAGGTGGCTGATATCCAGAAATCCTACCAGTGGCTGGACAAAGCTGGACTGAAAGACAGCACAGAGGCACTAATCATGGCAGCACAAGAACAAGCTCTGAGCACAAGATCCATAGAGGCTGGGGTCTATCACACCAGGCAAGACCCCAGGTGCAGGCTGTGTAAAGATGCCCCAGAGACAATCCAGCACATAACAGCAGGGTGCAAGATGCTAGCAGGCAAGGCAAACATGGAACGCCATAACCAAGTGGCCGGCATAGTGTACAGGAACATCTGTGCCGAGTATAACCTGGAAGTCCCAAGGTCAAAATCGGAGATGCCCCCAAGGGTGGTGGAGAATGACCGAGCTAAGATCCTGTGGGACTTCCAGATACAGACGGACAAAATGGTGGTGGCTAACCAACTGGACATAGTGGTGGTAGACAAACAGAAGAAGACGGCCGTAGTGATCGATGTAGCGGTTCCGAATGGCAGCAATATCAGGAAGAAGGAACACGAGAAGCTGGAGAAATACCAAGGGCTCAGAGAAGAGCTCGAGAGGATGTGGAGGGTGAAGGTAATGGTGGTCCCCGTGGTAATCGGAGCACTAGGTGCGGTGACTCCCAAGCTAGGCGAGTGGCTCCAGCAGATTCCAGGAATAACATCGGAGATCTCTGTCCAGAAGAGCGCAGTCCTGGGAACAGTTAAGATACTGACCCGAGCTTGAAGGATAAACCACCCGCAGGGGCGTGCTGGGTGTTTATATATATATATATTAATGGAATTAAGCTACAATTAACAGAACTAGTGTGACGCGACTGCTGAGCTGCTCATGAAAACATTCTTCAGAGTCAAAAATCTGATCTGAATTTAAAGACAGAGCTTGCTTTGTGCATTCTAAACAAAATTATCAACCACAGCATAAGCAAATTTCCTGACCTCTTGTACTGTACTTACTAATCTTGTATTTCCGAATCTAAAAATAAGACAAGGAGATGTGTGTCTACAATGCAACAGGAAACCTTTCTTTACCCCAGGTTCACAGCTCTGTTTGCCCCAAACACTGTAGCTAAGCAGCTGAAAGGCTGACCTCCTCTCACTAAGACACATCTTTTGACTCTGGCCATTTTCTCACCATTATGTTAAGCAATGGGCCTTTGCCTGCCAGAGACAGGAGACTAGTTGCTGAGGCTATCATTCATAGCACAGAGGAGGAAAGGATTAAGGCCATTGAGAAAGAGCAGGAGAGAGAAGGGTCTGCATCTTAATGCAGGCCTGAGTGTGGAACAGCCTTGTTATTAGGTGGCTCTCTGGAAAAAGAGCAGCGGCTGGGTGGGTGGGTGGCTGCTTGTGAAAATAACAACATTTGCTATCTAAAATCCAGTAGTTAGCACTTTTTCAAAGATCTTACCTCTTAAAATCTAATTATATTTTCAATGAAAAGGTAACTTTACCATTACATTTTGAATGCTTAACTATTTTGTCTTTAATAACGTCAAATGATTTCTTTTCCCTCGTGATTTTTCCTTCTCGAGGTGTGTAACGCTAACGCATTACAATCTAAAAATAGTTCACCACTGACACTTGTAATAGATGACTGTCTTTAAGAAATATCTCTCTTCTCCATTTGGCTGAGGGATACAGCAAATTATTTCATACAGCTAGAACAGAAATATTATTACAACACAGATCAAAAGACTTAGAATCACACTCAGTGACCAGCTACAGTCACCAGATCACCTTAAAGAAAACCGACTGTCTCTCAGTCATGTTGATCATCACATGGAAAAAAGGGAAATAATTCCTATTGAACACAGGAATTATTAATACAAAGACCTAAAACAACTTTATACATTTCTCATGGTTTGTGGATTCCTGTAGAAAGAAAAATAAACATCATGTTTGCTAGGCTTCGCTGTAAAAAGTGTTCTAATTCATGCTAAAATCTTTGACTACTGATCGCACAAAACAGATTTTTTTTTCATACAGTTAATGGGCCTTTCCTGGCATCACACCAGCAATAGTAGCTCATCATGTTGTGTGCAGAATTACAACAGCCTGAGCGGTGTAGCTCCCCCTGGCCAGCCTGAACTTGTGCCAACCCCACTATCCCACCGCAGCCTGGCTAGCATGGATATTAGCTCCAGTGCAGGTGGAAAAGGGGCTTTGGCACTCATTCCTCAGCCTGGTGCCTCTGGAGAAGTGAGACGTAAGGTTTAATTAGAGTAGATAGCACGGCATTTTGGACAAGTAGGGGAGGCTTTAATTGATGTCAGAAGTATCTTACTTTGTGCGGTGTTGTGATTTCACTGGGGAAAAAGGGAGGCAGTAAAACCAAGTCTTTGGTTTAAATTAGAGAGAGTATGTTTGTAACAGCTGAAATCTAAATGTCTAGCAGATAAGAGTTTTTAAAAAAAGTACAGAAAACAAGAAAATGTAGCCCTGACACCGACATGATAATTGTCTAAAATTACACACAGTTTTGGTTTCTTGAATGCTGTGTTCTGTAATTATTATTAACCTTTATTTAACCAGGAAAAGTCCCATTGAGATTAAAAACCTCTTTTGCAAGGGAGAAGGGAGTAATCAGCAGACAATGACAATTTGAATAGCAAACAAAACTTCCATGATCTTTTCTGCGTATCACCGCAGTTTTCTAAACAAATCAGGCCTAACTAATAGAGACTTTGAGCCTTTGTTAAGCATAATCCGGTTTTCTGACAGCACTCTTGCTAAAAAAAACACATCTCAAGTAAATTATAAAAAGAAAGTTGCTTGTCATCTAACATCTCACAGGCATCTTTTGTGTGATAATAACAGACCGGCAATAAGCATAAAGGTTTGTTTGGGATTTTCAGCATGTGCATTAATCAGTTTTGACTACAGCTACGACATACCAACTGCTATGGAAAGTAAACAAGGAAATAATGTGTGCGTGTGTGTGTTACCGCCCCAACACTAACGCACTCTTAATCCAAAACAGCCCGAAACAATGTTGCAAATAGATGCAGAGCTGTGATCTATTTCTAAAAAGGTTTATTGGGAACAAGTAGAAAAAGGAACACCAAGATATAAGAGATTCGGTTTCCTCTGAGGACCCTTTTTCCAACTGGGAGGAATGACGACATCTTATCTCTCCAGTGAGGCCATTTAAATATAGACTCCCGCTGCTTTAGCTGTTCCTACAGCGTGAGAGTCTGTTGATTTGCGAACCAGACTTCCTTTTACGTTGCCATCCTTGAACTTCAGCAGCAGTGACATCAGCTTTATGTCCTGAACTCTTCCTCTAGGAAGTCAACATAATAATTCATATTTACTGCGCTAACATTAAAACTTCCATTTTAATATTAATCATCCCCGAGCCCACACGTTCAACAAGTCACAGGTCCCTCACGGCTCTCTGCAGAAACCCAAGAAGGAAAAGATTTTTTTGCCATCGTCACTCCATTGATGCAATATGGTGTAATCTGGCCCCCCTGACCGAGCAGATATTTAATACAGGACTGTTCTATACATAATAAATGGCCCTAAGCCATACACCGCTGCATCCTTCTAAAGCAAAGCTAGAAACGGCCTGCCCTTGAAATACCACCAGGGTGTGGAAATCCTATTCTGGTGCCCACTGTTTCCATCCATACAATATGTGACATTAATTATCTTGTTTTTGAGGTCAAAAGGTTCTCGCAAAGATAAACCCCCCCCAACGACTCCAGAATAAGTGCAGGGTTATCAATAAATGACATGAAAAAAGGCGCTTTGACGCATGTTAAAGCACATGTGAGGTAAGTGGATAATGAAACAACATGGCTGAGGGCTGGTATGCTTCTCTCTGTGCATGTGTGCATGTGTGATGGAGACAAGCGAGGGGGGTGGGCAGAGTGCTGCTGAGAGTGATGAGATGCGATGAGACACAGTTTGAGTGAGTGCATACTAGTGGGGGTCGTGATGGTGGTGGGGATAGTGTGTGTGTGTGTGTGTGTGTGTGTGTGTGTGAGAAAGTGGATGAGAATGAGCGAGAGAACAAGAGAGGGAAGATAGACATAAATGGCTATGAGTTAGCATGGCCTACTATTTTTTTTTATTACAGTTGAAGCAAATTGAGGCCACTAACGCAGCAGTTAGGCTGCTTTTCAGGTCACTCAAAAAGCTGTACTAAAAGGGTAGCTAGACCTAAATCCACTGTTAATTTGATGGAATAAAAGACACCGCAACCTAGTAAAGGATCAAAGCATGCTGCCGCACAACGTGTCGCTACAAGTTGTCTCATGTCGTCGTGTTACGCGTGCAGGACAGCCACACCGGAGTTAATTTGATTGAATTAAAAATCTTGATTACTGGCTGAGCACAGCTGGCTCTGAATCAGTTGACAGTGTTGCTCCTTTTTTAAGGTGCCAAATAGAGACAGCCATACTCTTCTTACTGTTTATGCCACTCAGGTTGCAGGTTGCCAAAGTCTTTAGTCAACATTGCGGATTCCTTTTGCTGAAAACATCGTCCCTATCCTCAGTATGATGAGCTGGCTCTACTCAGCAATGCTGTGGGAAAAGGGACTGTTCAGCTCAGTCGGATGGGTGATTCATTTGAGTTTGTGGAGTAATTGACCTTGTAAATATGGAACTTGGGAGTCTGTGCTAAATCATTATCTCTGAATTAGCCGTTCTTCATTTTTTAGCACTTGAAACAGTACAAGCATTTACATAAAAACTAATATTTCATGAAATGTATGGCTCCCAGTAGTCATGGAGCAGGTGGCTGTCACCAACACACACAAAACTTGATAAATGAACATCAAGATTAAGGGACAGTCGGGCGTTTCAGGTTCTGTAGAAGCTGGTGGAGAAAAGGTTCATGATTTTGATAGGCAATGTGTGACAAAAAACTTGTGAATACATTAGATTTCCAGCAAGGCTCTTATTATAAGTATGACCCAATTATAGCATGAATATGATTATTTTTAAAGGAGAAACCATAATCAAGCTTTTAACTGCTTGTAAGAAGGAACTGTTAAAAATGAATTCTCAGACTTTACAACTATCTCAGTTGTATGCTATATTTCTATTCATTTCCATACACAAAATGTGAACAAATCCTGCAGATTATTACAACATAGTTAACCACTCGTCAAATGTCAGAGTCCAAACCCCCAATAAGCACTTCTGTGCCTGTCCAAAAAAATCACACTGAGAAAGCTGTGGAGGAGGAACTGCATCAATCATTTCAGGCACACATCAAAACATCCCACAGCCCCATGTTGTTTTATTTAACCACACAGAAACCAGCAAGCCCCCAAATCATATGAGGGCGCCTGTGAATTTTCAAGAAATAGCCTTTAGCCTGTTATGTCTTCTAAACCCGCAAAGGCGCAGTGTAAATACTGGCTCCAAAAAAAGGAAAAAACCAAAAAACAGCGTTTTGAATCAGCATGAGTCACCTTCCCACCCACTTTGGACGAAATGTTCACTCCTGTCTAACAGATTTGACTTAACATGTAAAACACAGAGAAATTCAGTGGGCGATACGTGGGCTCCTAGACACAAACAACAACAAGTAAATCAACAGTTTTAGTCTCTGTGGAGCCGTTTTGGGTTTTTAAAAAAATGATTATTATTTTTTTTTTACCTTCGGGTGAGAGCGCTTCTGGGAAATTGGAGAAGACGACTTGGAGAATGTATCCGTGTTTAGTCCGTAACTTCCCGTGCAGGGCATCTGTTTTTCAAGACGTGCTGACGGCGAGGAAGAGGAGGATGGATGAAGGAGATCACACTTGCGAGCGCCGCTGTGGTAACTAGCAGTGACAGGCGCTTTCCGCTGAAACCCGGCGTGCCGTCCTTTGACGCCTTATTTGTCCGGTGAGTTTGTGTGCCTCTCGCGGGGGTAAAAGCGGGAACGCCGGTCCACCGTGGTCTCCATAACCGAGCTCTGTGTTCACTCTATATTTCTAAGCTTAAAGACGACAGACAGGCACATGAACAAAGAGACACACAGGCAGGTGAGAAGAAGGAGAGGAGGACTGCCTCTGTCTGTCAGGCAAGCGAGGAGAGAGACTGAGACGCTGCTGCAACCAACCAACAAACTCTAAAGAGAGAGAGAGGGGGGAGAGGGAGAGAGGCATAAGTGAGCTATTGACTTCTCAGTTAGCAAAAGGCTTTAATCTGGAGTTGTGTAATCCATCACCATGAAAACCATCTGCAAAGATGACTCTTAACTAACTACCATAATGGACTTATTGAGCGTTATATCCAAATCACGAGTCTAGCTAAAAACACTGGATTCGACATTTTTCACAGTTAAAATCATCTGCAAAAAAAAAATTAAAAAATTCAGCTTTCGGCTTTATCTGTAAACTCCAGCTGGGATAAAAAGGTAATCATGATAGGAAAATGTAAACTCTATCATGGATTTGAGGAAATTGTGGCTATTTACTGTTCATCAATAGTATGTGTGAGTGTTTTGAATTATTAATATCACAATGAGCTAACAATAAAAATGCAGATTTTCAGAATCATCCAGCAACTACTGTAAACTGAAATATCCCCCAATTTAAATGTGACAAAACCGCTCACAGACAGATTTAAGCAGTTTGTGGTTTCAAACCATAAATAGATACCAGTGGCCCCCAACAACAACAACAAAAACATTCAAAAATGCACGTTAGGAACCTGTCGTCTCTTATATGATAATGCAAAAGCTTTTTCAGTTGAGCTTTCCTCTGACAAAAGAGAATCAACATATTTACTGAGTCCCTTTCTGCGAGATAGATGTTCCACATTTAGGGAGATAGGGAACCATAATGAACAGAAAATAACACTGGACCTGCCCATCTGTTTTTATCAGGCCTCTCTTGCACAGGGAAAGTAATTAATTTTGTCGCCCTCTGTATGAAGTCTGTATGTTATGCAAAAAGAGTAGAGGCTGAAATGAAAGTGAGCAAAAGACACAGATATGAAATGATTCAGTACCATGGACAGCTCACGGTCTGCAGCCTAACTAGGCCAAACGCTGCTCTTGTTCTTGCTGTCGCCTTTGTAATTATGTCAGTTAATCTAAATTCAGCTCGGAACAGACTTATATTAAGATTAGAGCCATTGTACTAAAAAATTATGATGTTCACAAACTGAGGCACAAACTCTTAGTGTACTGACTAAGAAAGACAGGGAGGCACGGCAAGTGTGGCGAGACATCAGTGAAGATTTAGTCAAGCTAATGCACCGAGAGCACTACATGTTTATGGCTTTATTGTAGGCCTGTTTCCACTTGTCACGTTTGATTGCTTTTGTCCCCCAGGAGGTTAAAGCTGTGGAAAAATACAAGTGTTTGTTAAAAGGTTGACTTTTTACCTTTTACACACACAAGATCACTTTCTCTCTCTCTGTCTCGCTCACACACATGCGCTCACACAGGTAGATTAGCCCCAATTATAATTAGCTCATTAGTTTTCTCATTAGCAATACGATTACAAACTAGCACTTGACTTCTATTTTAGTCGCACTTTTTTAAAAACATTTTTGCCAAAGTTGATGATTTTAGTTTTCTTGTATTTGAAGTACAAAAATCAATGCGTTAAACTGATAGAAGAACACTGGGGTGATAGAGAACGCGGTTCTATTCCAACTCATCAGTCTCTCTCAGAGCATTTCTACACACTACGGAAAGCAATTTTCTCCAAAACAGGACAGTGTTGTTGCTTATTGATCACTTTTCCATTAGAGATCTCTACACTTTCTTCTGAGCAAAATTTTTGAACTGAACTGGTAATGAGGTGAAGCCTCAGCCACTGTTCACTTGACACCTTTCTCCTGGAGCAAGAACACAGTCTATACACCAGGGTGCACAAATGATTGGCTCTGTGTCTTGGCATTTCTGCTGCCTTATACAATGAAGCTAAAGGGAGGCTTTCTGATGGTAAAACTCTCAAGATCCAGACCTTTTCTTGCAACACATGGCAGGCATTTCTACATGTGTTCTTGTCATATCTGCTGCAACACGAAGCCTGCATAATCCTGGCTCACATGCATTAATATTAAAGCAACTCCCTTCTGCTGCCTTTCTCTCTAAGCGTGTACTTCAGCAGCATCTGTGCTGTGAGAAGGCAATGTGAGGGAGGATTACCTGCTTAATTAGGGAACTTAGGCTTTGTATGTTAGTGTGAGGGCAATACATCAGGAGTGTAATCATAAGTAATCAAACACCATTTATTTAATCTTTCCCAAAGCATTCGCTTTACAAGATAGTGAGTAATTGCAACTTCTATTAGACCCTATAAACACATACACTCACCAGACAATTTATTATGAGTGCCTTTCTAGACTCTCTGGACTCTCTTTTGCCTTTTAAAAGTGGTTCATATTGACATGATAGCATCACACATGATAGAAGCAAGCTTCACATCAATGAGCTTTGTGTTATTGACTTCCTGGAAGCATCCATAGGAAGATGTTTACACTGTGGTCATAAAGGGTGATCGGCAGAAATACTCATGTAGACTGTATCATTTAAAAGATGCTCAGCTGGTATTAAGGACCCTAGGTGTGCCAAGAAAACAACCCCCACATTATTTAATTACTACCATCAGGATGAACTGCTGAAACAAGACAGGATGGATCCATGTTTCATGTTGTTTAACCATCCAAATGTCGAAGTAGAAATCAAAATTCATCAGTAGATCTGTTGTGCTGTGCTGGTGAATTTGAGTTGCGCACCAGTTGGCACCTGCCGTGGTCGGTAGCCCGTCTGCTTTTTCTAGTTGTATCAAGTTGTTATTCAAGTTAGCACTGCCTTCCTGTTAGGTGGAAGGAGTCTGGTTCTTCTCCTCTGACCTCTAACATCAATAAGAAATCTTTGTCCAGAGAAGTGCTACTCAGTGGATATTTTCTTTTTAAACCATTCTCTCTAAATCCTACAGATGGTTGTGTGGGAAAATCCCAGTCGATCAGCCGTTTCTGAAATATTCAGAATATTCATACCAGCCTGTCAGGTTTTTTTTTGTCCACCACACCACATTCAGTCACTTAACTTACCTTTCTCCCCCTTCTGATGCTCAGTTTGAGCTTCAGCAGAAAGACATCCTAACCACTGTCTAAATGCCTAAATGTAGTGGCTTCTGCCATATGATTGAATGATTTGATACATTTCATACACTACAGTACATTTAAGCTCCATGTCAATGTTTGAGGTAAACATGTCTGTTTGCAATTTGTTAATAGATTAAAATGAGATATAAGAACGTCACTCTGGAAGACTAGTAATGGCACGTCATAGTCCAACTAATAAACAGATGGTCTCTCTCTCTCTCTCTCTCTCTCTCTCACACACACACACACACACACACACACACACACACACACACCGATTCTTCTTTAACATAAAGTTTGACACAGTCACAAAAAGTCAGTACGTTGCTGGTTCAAGTTGCATATGGGAATTAGTAGTGTCATTTCACAGAAACCAAGGGACCTTTCAGGACCGTTCACTCTGTTCCACGAACAATGGCGTGATTAATTAAGGAAATAGTTCTGTTTATGCATGATGTCTGCACCTGCTCATCAACGTCCCTGACAACACCAATTAGCTGCATGTGGTGTAAGAATAGAATTTGACAGCATATTAACAATTGGGAACAAAAATTGAAGCAGTTTGGATTTTTTGTTGGACCTGTTAATAATTAAAATATGACCTTCATCTTGATGTCAGCTCCACCCCCTTGCACTTTTGTTCTCACAAAATCTACCCACAGACAGACAGACAGACAGACAGACAGACAGACAGACAAAGCACCTGCCAAAATACTTAAAGCACTTTGCCTTTGTACAGAAGGCGTCACCAGGATCACATAACCTACATAAAAAAATCTACATAAAAATGAATGAAAGCACATATTTATTGGTAGTAAATAGATTAATTAAACATTCATTCAGAAATTCTTTTGGTTTGAAGTGCAGCTTAAAAGCTGTTTAATAACAAAATTGGTTTGTTTGTTTGTTTATTTAGTTATTTTGGAATCATATCACTTTAATTAAAAACAAAAGCCTGCATACGAAGATGCTCTCAGTGGGGATGATTTACAATGTAAACAATGCCTGCAGTTTAAGATTTTCCCCACTGACTCTCAGTTTGGAAATGCTGTGACCAACCACTTGCGAGAATCTATCCATGCCAAACACCCGTCCTCCTCCATGATTGCTCAAACACACACACACACGTGCCCACACACTCACATTCACATGCATGCAGTCACACTGAGGCACCTGTCCACCTCTGCTAAATGTTCCCATCTGAACAGGCAGCTGGTGTCAGTTGCACATCTTTTTGCTCATTGGGTAATTTAATTCCAGATTTAGAGCTTTCTGCACCGCAGAGAGGGCATGGTCACCTAACCAACACACACAATGTGTTGGTGGCAGCACTGCTGAAGAGGATGTAAGCAGAGATATTAAATTTGATTCTGTTAAGGGTCTTTCAGTTGGTTTAATAAAAATGCAGCTGCTACCTGTTTGTCCTTCATAGGGCTCATGGCCAAAATGGCCAATTATTTTGTTCAATACTGAGTTCACAGTTATTTCTAATGAATATTCATTGATTTCAGAGACATTTTTATTTTAGTTTTACTGTCATGTAAACAGAGCTTTGATTTTGCTTCAAAATAAAATTAGTGGTGGCCCTGAGAAGTTGACAAAGCAACAAATAGGAAAATGTTTCAAAATGGAAACAGAAAAAAGTAATGGAGCTCACATGTGTACATGCATATGAAGTACGTATGAAATATATGAAATCAACAATACAATTAATATAATAGTTTTTCACTCTATTGCTTTTGCCTCCACAACGAGTGTTAAATGAAACGCGTAGCAAAGTACTCGATGGCTGTGATGCGTCATGCATACAGTGCAGATATTGCCGCTTTGGAAAAAATAACTGTGTGAAGGGATAACATATCTTTAGCCCATTTTTCCTGAACCTTCATTACTCATCATGTTTAGTGGGCAATTATCTTTGATCAAATGGATTGGTTGGTGATTTCAGTTTGTCTGAATGGCTACCATGATGCGCTGTACAGACTGATTTTTGTGGACGTCTGAGCTGATGTTGGATGTTGGATCATATTTTTATAACTCTTTTTGAACAGTTTTATGTTTGGACGTTGCTTTAATTCCATATTCAGACTGTTCCATAGTTTCACTCCATGAACAGAAACACAAAAGCCTTTTCTTGTAGTACGTACCTTCCCTGTTTTGAAGTTACAAAACCCCCTTAAATTATAACTTCCTTCTTTAAAAAAACAAACATACTCAGAATATTACCTGGCAGTTCTTTATTTTTTGCTTTGAATAGAATTTGTGCTGTTTGGAATTTCACCAGATTGTCAATTTTCAATTTTTCAGACTGCAAAAATAGTGAGTTTGTATGTTCCCTATAACCTACATTGTGGATGATTCGAACTGAATTTTTTTTGAAGAGTAAAAAGTGAATGTTTTATAGTTATTGCCCCAGACCTCTGCACAATAGCGTAAGTATGGTGAAACCAGTGAACAGTATAGAATATGAAGTGATGTTCTGTCGAATACCTGCTTTGCCTTGTTTAGTACTGCAATGCTTCGTGATACTCTGGAATGAATATATCTTACGTGAGCTCTCCAGTTAAGTTTTTCATCTATTATTACCCCCAGAAATTTATTTTCACTGACTCTTTCAATAACAACACCATTTATTTGAATCTTTGCATTTGTATTTAAACTACTAATTCCAAATAACATAAGTTTAGATTTATTCAAATTTAATGATAATTTGTTTTTATCAAGCCAGAACTTCACTTTACTTATTTCATTAGTCATATCCTCCAATAAATTCTGCAGATCATCACCAGAGCAAAAAATGTTTGTATCGTCAGCAAAGAGAACCATTTTTAATACTTTGGACACTTTACAGATGTCGTTAATGTACAAGTTGAAGAATTTTGGACCCAAAACTGACCCTTGGGGTACACCACAAGCAATGTCCATACATAAGGAGCAACCACCATTTAATTTCTGCTTCCTGTCACCTAAATAACTCCGGACCCAATCTAAAGCTACCCCTCTGACACCATAACGTTCCAGTTTTCTTATTAACATATCATGATCTATAGTGTCAAATGCCTTTGTCAAGTCTATGAATAACCCAGCCACATATTGCTTTTTGTCTATGGAATTTGTGATGTATTCTATTGACTCTAATAGTGCCGATGATGTTGATCTGCTTGATCTGAATCCGTACTGACTCTCGGTGAGTAGTTTATGTTTATCTATAAAAATTTCCAGTCGGTTTTTAAACAGTCTTTCAAGAATTTTTGAGAATTGAGGTAGTAAAGAGACAGGCCTGTAGTTTGTGAAATGGTGTTTGTTGCCAGATTTGTATAGAGGTATAACTTTTGCTATTTTCATTCTATCTGGAAATCGACCAGTTTGAAATGATGAATTGTATGTAAACGGTTTTATAATAGCCTCAATGACTCTTTTAACCACTATCATATCAATATCATTACAATCCAAAGATTTCTGATTGTTACATTTTTTGACAATTTCAAAAACTTCATTTTTATCAACGGCTGTGAGAAACATAGAATATGGATTTCTGTCAATCAGTGTATCCGGTTTTTCCTGTGCTTTCCCAGGATGAGTGATTGTTCTTGCTAAATTTGGTCCAGCAGTTACAAAGAATTCATTGAGACTATTTGCCACAACATCCATATTGTATTCTTCATGCTCATTACAAATGAAATACTTGGGATAGTTCTTTTGTCCAGTCCCACGTTTTATAACACTGTTCAGTATTTCCCATAATCTTTTATTATTATTTCTATTTATATCTAATTGCTTCATATAGTATTCCTTTTTGCTGAATCTAAGTATATTAGTTAACCTATTTTTATATCTTTTGTATCTGTATCTGATCATATATATAATTTCTTCTTGGTTAACTTCACTTGCTCTAAATCCAAAGTATTTCCAAACAGCTTGAGGAACAAGCTCTTCAACTTCTGCTGTGTCATACATCTGAATTGTGATGTATATCTGTCCTTCAACATTTTCTTACTCATTCAGGCTAGTCGAGGAAACTTCGAGCTGCACTGTACAAGGACCAGCTGTAACATGTGGCATGTGGTCAAGTGTTGATTTGCTTTTGCTTTGAATTTTAAATAGCGGAGCGTGCTCATTTAATTGTGGGGACCCAAAACCATGATTGAGTTTAAACTTTGATTAATTGCGCAGCCTTGTCCTTCATATGCACTACTCAACTATGAGGTAGAGGCTGCCTGATGAATGTATTGCTTCTATTGCTGACACTGGTAAATGCTGCATTTATGCCAGATTGTCATGTAGTAAAAAATATGCAGAGAATCTGAGAGCAATTTTAGGGCATGCTGCTTTGGTCCTCTGCACACGTACTCACTCAGTTCATGTTGATTAAATGGTTTTTAGGAAAAATAGTTATGTATGAGAATTTCTTAGCGCATCTAATGAGGACTCACTGCCTGCAATGAACACATTATACAGTTTTACAGAATGTGTAAAGTACAACTCTATACTACATGTGAGATTTCTGCAGACTCAGAATTATGTGCTACATATTGATGCCATGTCAACATGATACAAACGCGATCTAACTGACTACCACCTTGGGTGCTTACAGATGAGGATAAATGTGTATATTCTGGGTGTAGCTTCTCCAGTCAGTAATGTATGCGCATGTGTAGAATTTAGTTCATTTCACTATGTTTAAGACCGAGCTAAACATTTTAAGTCTAAATGTTGATAAAAATGCATGTTGTTATGAAGGGTCATCAAATCTTAAATAATAGTAGGTTATCTTTGTTGTTGGTTTTGTGTCTGTTATTCAGTTCAATTCAGTTTTATTTATATAGCGCCAAATCACAACAACAGTTGCCTCAAGGCGCTTTATATTGTAAGGTAGACTCTACAATAATACATCCAGAGAAAAACCCAACAACCATATGACGCCCTATGAGGAAGGACTTTGGCGACAGTGGGAAGGAAAAACTCCCTTTTAACAGGAAGTAACCAGTAACCTCCGGCAGAACCAGGCTCAGGGAGGGCGGGGCCATCTGATGTGTGTCGTAGTTTAAGTTCCTCCAAATTGACAAGACTAAGAACACAATAGAGATTTTATGTGGCTATATACATGCACAGCAATGTTTCTACTAATACTAACATGAAGGCAGAAGGAAATCTATTCCTCCTCTCTATTATGTGTGAGCATGGGTGTGGTTAACTCTGCTCCAGAATTAGACATGGCTGCCAGCTACAGTTGGTGCACATTTTTCTCACTGACACCCACTTCTTGTGCTTGTCTTGTTATTTGATTCTTCTGCTCTTAGGCTTAGTTACTGCGTCTTTCTGGAAGTTCTAAAAGTTCCCATTTGCATCTCTACTCTCGGTTTTTGTCCTTCGGTGTCTCCTGTGTCAAGTTGATCTTGTTACATTTAGTTGTGTCTGTGTACTTGTTTTATTTTTGTACCAATTGTTTTCTATGTCTTGCATTAATTTCACCTTTCCCATTTCTGGTATGTTGTCTTCAGCCGTGTTCTCCACTTATTTCCGCTTTCCATGTCTCTCATGTGGGTCTACAAGATAATTCCACATAGCTAACAGTAACATTTACACTGAAATCTATACCATATCTGATTAAAAATCATCATCAGAGTGGCCATAATTCATCCTTATAAAGCATCCATATTCAATTCATCCTAATTCAACCTATTTGAGAGGTATCTGGACTTCAGTCGTGGGCTTACTACTGACACACGGACCATCAGACTGGGATTGCAAGTCAGGAACACACACTGCTGCTCTTCTCAAGAGCACAAGTCCCTCCTTTAAATACTAGAAATCTTTTTGTGCCATTCATACGATGAGAGCTGTTCCTTTGTACATTTCCCTTTTTTAACCTGTGCCAACAATTGGAGTTGTTCACATCTCCCCCGTCACATCAACAGCAATTTTGACAGCAAACACCTGAAATATAGCAGAATAAATGCAATCAGCATTAATTATACAGATGATTAAGATTCAACATTTTCCAAAGCTCAATGGATAAGCCTTTCAGGGCTCACAGTTTTAACAGTAGGTCACAGGGGGACCGTGCAGAGCTTGTTTTTGGTTTTAGGCAGGTTTCCTTCCATAACTCTGATCCTTGAAGTGAATGCTGAAAAATGAGACTTAAATTCGGAGGCAGGAACAAAGGCGCATTTATGGGGCACTGGGAGAAGCTGTTGGTTGATTATGCCAGCAGAGGTTGCTGCCTTGGCTTTTAGCAATCAGGACTGCATTGTAGCTCGGGATTTTTTTTTTTTACTTTGTCAGTGGAAGGAGAACTTTTATCTTTGTGCAATCAGAAGAAAGTGCTCTGAGAATTATTATCGCATCCCATTAAAAGTAACCTGTTTAGGGTAAGGATAATGGTAACGATGCCCTACATCATTATAATGGACCGTGAGCTGTATTCTTTATCCCACACTGAGTGAAAATGAAATGTATTTATCTCTGTCTCTCCGAAGTAGTCAGAGTAAGCTATTTTCTTTTTGATTAAAAATAAATGGAAACAAACAGCAGATGATGTATTGTTTGATATATTTATATATACAGTATTTTTTATTGCACTCTTCTCTAGACCAGTTTCCCCCCCAATGATTATACAAATAAAGTTTCACACCCTCTTTAATATAACTCATTTTGTTTGTTCTCAAATGTCACTTCTAGCTCTTTTTCTATTTTCTTACAGAATTTTATTACACAATTCATCTTCCAGCAGTATCTGTGCATCTGTAGAACATGCATTCATTCTTTCTGAAACAAAACCAAAGATCTGTTGTGTTTACAGAGACATTGTTCTATTCAAAATATATTGGTGTAAAAATTGTAATTCCTTTGTCAATTTCACCTAGTGCCCAGACGCCCTGCCTCGCCGTCTTCCACCGAATGAGTACCTGCTCAATTAGCTGCCTCTCTGACCTTTTCCCCTGTCAGGCTGCAGCAGGACCGCTCTGACACAAAAAACACACATAATCGATCTATGCTGGATTCCCACAGGTCACACCAATTATTTCCCGTGTGAAAGCGGAGCAAAGCAAGACCAGCTACCTAAGCCCATTGTGAGACGAGCAGCCAAATTGCTACATTGTGTTGTTTTTACATTTCTTTGTCTCTTTATTCCGTTTCCTCGCGGTCGGACTGGAAATGTCATCACAAGAAATGTCAGAAAAAATGTGCCGTCTCTCACTCACCAGAAGAAGTGGGCTTATTTCTCTGAACTCTTTCACACATGCACACAAACCGTTCAGTTCATGGCGTATAAAGAGGTTTTTACATTTGCTAAATGACTCCTGTGTGCTAAAGTCCTTTTCACCAAACGACGATCAGGTAATACAGAATAAATTTAAGAGCAGCTGGGAGAAGAAATAAAGTAGTGCGACCCTGCAGTCTTCTGGACACAGTTTGCATGTTCTCTCTGTGGTTTTATGGGCTCTGAAATGTCTTCCCCAGGGTGCAAAGACAAACTGCAATTAAAAAGGCAGTAAGTAATGTTAGGAGGTCTCAAGGTCCCAGTCCACCTTTTCTGTATATGAAAATACTGTACTTGTGTTTGGTTTAAGCCTGACATGACCTGACCTGCTGTAAAAGAAGCTCTCCCAATTCACAGCTCATCCTCTTTTCTCTTTGCTGATGCTTAGTGTGTATTCATTTAAAATATGTTTGTCCTGTAATGCATGCAAACATTCATGCTTATATATCCACAAATATTACCAAAGCCTAACGATGCTCCATTTAGGGCTAAGTCTTCCTTTGCTTCTATTTAAAAATCAGAGCCTTGAGCCAGTGTCCAATGAAACACAGCCACAGATGGTTCCTTAATGCTAGCATGGACATTTAGAGATGTGTGTGGGGGGTGGGGGGGGGCATGAAATCAGCCAAATGGGAGCAGAAGCTGTTTTCCAACAAAGGCGGAAAAGAGACTGGAGGATTAGGATGAGTGCTTGAGTGCAAAGCGATCAAAGCTCAAATGTTTGTGCCTTTTAAATAATAGTAACATGGAATTCCTCTTCTTGAGTGCTCCTGTCGTCATTGTTTGTCAACTGCAGCTGGGCATGTGGAAGATTAGCTGTGGTTTAGGCAAAGATTATTGGAAGGATTTATGAGCAGATGAGAACGATTCTGTCCAGCATGGTGGCCATTATCTAACGCTGCCAATGGTATGTCTGAAAATGAAGATCATAAGTGAAGAGCTTAAGTATCCACACTAGGGTGGGGACTTCATAGGTGTAGGGTAATTTCCAATAAACCAAGTTCAAAAAGGGAGTCTATGGCTGACGCGTGTTCCTGGTTTCCAAAAGAAATGCTTCCAGTTGCATTATGATTTGAAGACTGTTTATTTATTACAAACTTAAGATGTAACAATGAAGTCCTTCCTAAATAAGCATGAAAGTTCCAAAAAATAGCAGTTATCCAGAACTACCTGTGCACACGGTCAGAAAACCGTGAGACTCCTAACCTGTCTGTCCATGCTCCACCCCTTCTCTCTCACACAGGGTTTCATGCTACTATTGCACTTACACACTTAAAGTGAGAGGTACCCCCTTTTAGGTTCCAATCCCAAAACAGTGACTTAAAATTACTTTATGTAAACACATATATTTTCACATTTATTAATCCTGAAAAGATGACTTATGTAATGAATCTATGAATTATAAAACAAACACGAACTCAATCGTAAATAAAAATATAAAGCAGACGTCTGGCGCTTACAATAGGCGTGCATTGATGTCATAAAAATTCTTATCCACAGAGTGACATGTTTTGGAAGATAATATATTCAGTGTATTTCAGATTCTTAGCAGCTCGGCTTAGAGAGCAAAAACTTTGTGTAAGCCTTTCAGCAAATTTGGAACTAGTCACAAAAGAACATATGGGATACATAATACTTCTTTGAGTACAAAGTGCAGAAAATCCTCATGAATGTAAAATGACAAGTCATGATTCTTCTGGGAAAAATAAGCAACAGCTGCTCGTTCATTCTCTGAACTGTCTGTCAGGCATTATAAATATGTAGGATACTTTGTATTTATTCTGCACCACTGCACTGATGTATTAGTCAGCCTACTAAACATTTGGTGCAATCATGGAAAGTGTTTCTTTTCCTTTGTGGAATACTGTATTAGACACTAACGGAGTAGCGACACTGCTGATTGTTAACTTTACAGCAAACGCACAGACGAGGAGGTGAACGGGACAGTTCTCAGACTGTAAACGCTGCCTCTTTCAACTGTGTCACCTTAAAAGTTATCTCTAAAACATTCTCCAGTGTTAAGTATGACATGACATGTTAACTGTTGTTTCATAGGCATAACACTGTGTGTTAAGAAGTTTACACATAACACGTTTTCACATACATGCATACTGCAGACAGACACAGTATTCACTACTTCCCAGAACACCAAGGACATTATTTATAAAAACTTAATGGCATTAATCAAACGGTGCACTCATGTCCATCCTGTTTCCTGCTCCCTCCTGACTTCTTTAGCTGTCCAGATCCATCTGTGGATTTTCCTTCCCTCCAAATTCTCAATCTTGTGGACTGCCTTTTACCTTAATTACAATACACTGTTTGATTGGGACTTTGGAGCTGTGTTGGTGACTAATAGCCTTACCCTCATGTCACTGCAGCTAATTCTATTGCTTGTCTTGCCTACAAGCAGGAAGTGGGCTTTATTATTTTTACCGTAGGATGGTGCTTGTGTCATAACTGTGCTTTGTAAGCTTCTCTGTTTATGTGTATGCTTTGACCTATAATAATATTAATAATAATGGTGATAATAATACAATTTATTTATAGGCACCTTTCAAAACACCCAAGGACATTGTACAATAAATGGACAAAAGGTTTTAATTTAATTGGAAGACAGTCAAGCTGTTGCAGAACAGGAGTGATGTGGTCAGTAGAACGGGTTCTCGTGATAATATGGCAGCTGAATTCTGGACTCGCTGAAGCTTAAGAAGGCATTTGTGAGGAAGGCCAAAGAAGAGGGAGTCACAGTAATCCAGGAGAGAAGTAAGAAGGCTATGAACAAAGATAGCAGCGGTATGGGGAGTGAGGATGTGGCGAATAAGGTTTGATGTTACATATGGAAAATACAATCACGGGGTAATATTATTAATAACGGAAAGGAAGGACAGAGAACTATAGACACGCAGACTCTGTGAGGATGGGGAGACAGATTAACTGTCAATGACAAAGGAAAAACTGTCACTTTTGTTGACTTTGTACCAATGACGACCTATATATCTACAGTGGGGCAAAAAAGTATTTAGTCAGCCACCGATTGTGCAAGTTCCCCCACTTAAAATGATGACAGAGGTCAGTAATTTGCACCAGAGGTACACTTCAACTGTGAGAGACAGAATGTGAAAAAAAATCCATGAATCCACATGGTAGGATTTGTAAAGAATTTATTCGTAAATCAGGGTGGAAAATAAGTATTTGGTCAATAACAAAAATACAACTCAATACTTTGTAACATAACCTTTGTTGGCAATAACAGAGGTCAAAGGTTTACTATAGGTCTTTACCAGGTTTGCACACACAGTAGCTGGTATTTTGGCCCATTCCTCCATGCAGATCTTCTCGAGAGCAGTGATGTTTTGGGGCTGTCGCCGAGCAACACGGACTTTCAACTCCCGCCACAGATTTTCTATGGGGTTGAGGTCTGGAGACTGGCTAGGCCACTCCAGGACTTTCAAATGCTTCTTACGGAGCCACTCCTTTGTTGCCCGGGCGGTGTGTTTTGGATCATTGTCATGTTGGAAGACCCAGCCTCGTTTCATCTTCAAAGTTCTCACTGATGGAAGGAGGTTTTGGCTCAAAATCTCACGATACATGGCCCCATTCATTCTGTCCTTAACACGGATCAGTCGTCCTGTCCCCTTGGCAGAAAAACAGCCCCATAGCATGATGTTTCCACCCCCATGCTTCACAGTAGGTATGGTGTTCTTGGGATGCAACTCAGTATTCTTCTTCCTCCAAACACGACGAGTTGAGTTTATACCAAAAAGTTCTACTTTGGTTTCATCTGACCACATGACATTCTCCCAATCCTCTGCTGTATCATCCATGTGCTCTCTGGCAAACTTCAGACGGGCCTGGACATGCACTGGCTTCAGCAGCGGAACACGTCTGGCACTGCGGGATTTGATTCCCTGCCGTTGTGGTGTGTTACTGATGGTGACCTTTGTTACTTTGGTCCCAGCTCTCTGCAGGTCATTCACCAGGTCCCCCCGTGTGGTTCTGGGATCTTTGCTCACCGTTCTCATGATCATTTTGACCCCACGGGATGAGATCTTGCGTGGAGCCCCAGATCGAGGGAGATTATCAGTGGTCTTGTATGTCTTCCATTTTCTGATGATTGCTCCCACAGTTGATTTTTTCACACCAAGCTGCTTGCCTATTGTAGATTCACTCTTCCCAGTCTGGTGCAGGTCTACAATACTTTTCCTGGTGTCCTTCGAAAGCTCTTTGGTCTTGGCCATGGCGGAGTTTGGAGTCTGACTGTTTGAGGCTGTGGACAGGTGTCTTTTATACAGATGATGAGTTCAAACAGGTGCCATTCATACAGGTAACGAGTGGGGGACAGAAAAGCTTCTTACAGAAGACGTTACAGGTCTGTGAGAGCCAGAGATTTTCCTTGTTTGAGGTGACCAAATACTTATTTTCCACCCTAATTTACGAATAAATTCTTTACAAATCCTACCATGTGAATTCATGGATTTTTTTTTCACATTCTGTCTCTCACAGTTGAAGTGTACCTCTGGTGCAAATTACTGACCTCTGTCATCATTTTAAGTGGGGGAACTTGCACAATCGGTGGCTGACTAAATACTTTTTTGCCCCACTGTATGGGCCCATGTTTAGCCTCATGGGCAATGATTGGCCTTGCTTTGCTTTTATCTTATCATTATGGGGGATTGCTTTTCTTATACTGCATTGTTTAAACAGTTCGAAAAAAAAATTGTCCTTGGGATCAAATACACTGGGATCCACTAAGGGTTAAGTGGGTCCTGTTGGATCTGGCAATTACCTGTTGGGCCGCAGGTGTACAGCTTGCACTTATTAGTCTTTTCTCTTTATCCAAAATTGGGAATGCTTCACAGTGCCAGGCAGCTCACTTCATCTCCTCTGACTTTGAGTTAAAAGAATAGTTGTCTTATTAAATCAGCATCTATGCAGTCCACAGGATGTAAAAACCTTGATCCAGATATGCAAGAAGTTTTGTTGTTCTGGAAGCAGAAGTGTGATCTTACAATCCTAGAAACAAATGCTTGGCGATTGCGTCATGCTGGAAGCTTCTTGAAATGGACTGGAGAGTATTTTAATGATGAAAATTTTTTTCAGCAAGTACTCAATAGCTGTACCCACCTGTGATCAGTGTGCCTCTGCCTTGGCTCAGGTTTTGATGGTGGAATAGCTTTGAAAGTTTGATGTCTCACTCTATATCCATTCTGATCAGAGGTTCCCTGTTAAACCACCGGTTTGCAACCTCTATAACAATGAGGAGTCTCAAGAAGGATGCTAATAGGAAAAATAGCATACCATGTTGCACAGGAAGCTGCAGGGAGCCAGGTGTCACTGATTGTGAAGCTCATACCTGACAATTAGCTACCTATAATGTCTGGTTTTGTTCAATTATGAAGCCCAGGTGTTAATGACTTTAGTGTCTTTATTTAGCCTCATGTGAAGCAGGAATTCAATTATTCATACTTTTCTATCTGTTTTTTCTCCTCATTAGGTCATCCTCGGTTCTTCATTTTAAACTGACATATGGTCATTATATCCAACTGAAGTAAAATTACACGCTCCATCATGAATCTGTATCACCTTTAATCACATGTAAGTTAAGCCTGGCAGTGTGTGCGATGCTAGAAAATGATTAGAATCTTCTTACTTTATTCGAGTGTAACCAGTTGTTTAAGAATTTTGTAACTGTGCTGGAAACTAAGCTAGTAAACCAAACTGTATTTTCAGGTGTGAACCCTTAACAAAAAGTTATTTGTATCAATAGCACAATGTCACCATAAGACCTTAGGGTGAAGGAGTTCATTGAAATTCTTCATGTGCCCTAACACATAAATATGTTCAGTATTTTATCAGAAAGAAACTCAGACGTGTTCATTTGCATTTAAAAAGAAACCGTTCTTTTATCGGGCTTAAGATTAGATACTGTTTACTGCTTCTGTATGTGCCTGCAGGGTCGATGTAGACTTCTGCACTGTCTTAGGTGTGGGTGGGTGCTGTTTTTCTTGTTCACCCACCCTTTTTTTTGACGTATCATCTCATCTATAATGCTGTCTGCTTTGCATGTTCCTTTTTTGCTTCGTGCCTTTGAATATAAAGAATAGATTTACTTATAATAATATGCGCCATATACTTTAAAATTGCCTTGCCTGGCACCTATTTTTGTTTTTTATCTCCTTCTATAGATTCCCTGAGAAAGATTGGCTAAAAAGATGAAAAGGGGGAAGCAGCGGCATCTGATTGAAGTGAAATTTCCAGGCATCATTCATGCCTTCACATGGCATCACAGCTGGCAGTCTCTGTAGATGAGTGCATTCAGCTCTCATCAGTCTGTGCTGCAGAGGTGCGATGATCAAACACGCACACATATATGACAGTGCATTTGCATGGCAGAGGACTTTAACATGTTGAATCTGCCTGTTCCTAGAATCTCACACCTGCAGATGTCAATGGCAGCTCTGTTCTGATGTTGTGTGGGTATCAACAGGCTAGTTTTTCATTAACAGTGCGCAACTGCAGCGCAGTGCTGCATGTTGCCGTCATTAAACAACATCCTCTCGTTAACGAGAGCAACTGGAAATTAAATAGAAATTTCACACACACAGCAAGACAGCAATAACCGCACTTTGAGCCAACACACACACACACAGACACACACAGACAGACACACGGACACAGAGACTTAGCTTGCAGCTACATTTCTGTGTTAACAACTTCCTGAGCTCTGCAGGCGCACACCCACACTTTTACAGTATCTGCAGACGTTACACTGTTGATGTATGCTCACCCCGTCAACCCCCTTTACTTACTCATTTGTCTCACGCCCACAGACACACAGACGCAAACTCACCGCAGCCAAGGCAGTCTCTCAATCAGTGTTCCCACCAAGCGGACACCCTACACCAAGATGTCGTGATCCACTAGAGGTTGCTATTGCTCATGCACGCCTTTGTAGGACGGCAACGTTTTAGTGGGTCACCTGTGAATGATGGCAAACATTTAGCATTTTTTGAAAAGCAAAGTATTCAACTAGGCATCTGAAATTTCTGTTGTTGAAATGAAGGCATTGTAGTTACACTAACAGATGATTTATTTGCATAGTGGGGGGAGGGGGGTGTTACCGTGTGTTTAAAATTAGTTATCAGGTTGCAACGTTTAATTTAAAATGACGTTCATATTAAGGAAAGCATGCTATTGAGCTATTAGGCTTGTTTTCGCTCTGATAATTTCTATTCTAGTTTGGCATCATGAGAGCAGTGCTGATTGCTTAGCTGTTCATATGCAGTTTAAATTACTCTGCAAGCAGCTGCACAGCAGGACTGTCTCTTTTGATTGGGCCTATGGTGAGGCTTTTTAATGACATCCAAGTTGGAGGCAAGATCGCCCTCAATGAAAACACTAAAATCTATCATGAAATGCTGTCTTAAGACCAGATGAAGATTTGTAAGCAAGTTATAGCATCCTTTCAAGTTTTTTTTAAAAACATAATCAACTGTGATCATGATCAAGAGAATATCCTCAGCAAGTTAAGGCCTACAGTTCATCTTTCACTGATACAGTGCATACAAATATCTGCGCTTCCAACAACATGTCTGTTTAAATGTATGCTCGGGTCTTGACAGGAGGAAATGAGTCATATTTGCCAAAAATACACATCTTTGAAGTCTGAGTTAACCTAAGGACGTGCAGTATTCCTGCAAGTGTAGTCATGTTTGGGTAAGCAATCACCACGTATATCATTGATAAGATCTGAAAGGCAGCACAAACAAATGCTGAATTTCAAATATTTTACTTTGGTCTCAGACCTGCAACTCCTACAACAGATCAAAACCCAACTCATTAGTGTTTCTGTTTGTGTTACAAGCTGTTTTTTGAAGCAGCACACGCACTTTCGGCATTGCATATCAAGTGCTTTCATTAGTAGTTTTGCTGCATAGATCTGGATTGCCTGGAGCGAGATCTTTTCTATCTGTGAGCAAGAGGTAGCGAGGGTAAATTTAGCTGTGAACACTGAAATGTAAGCTTAACAGAGAACCACCAGCTGATTGCAACTAAATTTTACGCAGTGAAACCTAGCATCAGTGAACTGGAAGCAAAGCTTGAAATATAGAGAAAAGGCAGCTTACTATTGGGTATTCAATCAAATGTGTGTGGCAAAAGAGAGCCATTAAAAACAGCCGTGCCGGAAAACAGGAAGAAAAAGTAACAAGATTTGCCTTGTTGTAATCAAACAACTCAGTTGGTTTTGTGTATCTTGACACCTATTGCATGCTTCTGTGTCCCATAAGAGCCCTCTGTTAAACTTCCTGAGGGCTTTGACCAAAGTCAGGATCTGTGGATTAACGATGCCATGCATGGTGAAGCCCTGTGGGACATGAGACGTAGCGCTGGACATGTACAGCATTTTTCTCTGTTTTATTAAACAGCTGTGCTGTATATGTTTTAATTCTGCAGCATGAAACATTTTCCTCCTTCTGAAGATATTTCCTAATATTAGTCTGTGTAATCCTCTAACAGATTTTTTATTTTGGTGCCAAATTTTAAATTCTCACCCTGAAAGCAGTTTGTAATGTTGGTTTTTGCTATGATGACTCACCTCTCATTTTGGAAATATATATTTTTTGTTCTGGTGTATCTGAGCTTCAGTGCATCATCAACATGAAGGCATAGCATGTAGAGTAAAACGACATCATGTCTGTGCCCTGTCTCTGAACCATTGTCAATAATTAAAGACCTGAAGAAGGAAGGATTAGTGCTCAGACTTACACTGGCCTACATCTCTGCATGAACATCACAGCAAGAAGCTGGAGATAACATAGTTTCTATAGGAGGAGGTATGCTCACACTGAGGCAGTCTTATGAGTGGGAAGGCTCTGTATTCGGTATACTGCACCGTGACTGCAGTGGCTGTGCAGTTGAGCACACGAGGCAGCAGTCAGTAAATCCAGTTCATTGTCTAAAAGCATGCCATCTGTCTCTGACATCACACTATTTTCTCTGGACAAAGATTATATATGTACAAAGGCCCATTTCTGTCAGAAATGTCAGAGTGGAATTGCTAAACCCTAACCGTCAGAATACAACTAGGTGATGACAATAATAAATGTATCTGACACATTCCTGAGGCTGGTGGAAAGTCATTTCTGTAGAGTATGTTGAAGGCCGCAGCTCAGTGGTTTTATACAGTAGAGAACAGTCAACACATTTCAGTAGAGTGTGAGCAGGGAGCAAAATAATTATTGTAGATAGTGAGACAAAAAATGTTTAAAGAAGGGCAAAAATGTGAAATAGTGATATTTTAAAATGAAAAAAAAAAATGTATACAGGGACTAATTCAAGTTTTATTTGCATGAATTGAACTGTGTCAGAATAATAAAATATTACCTAATGATTCATAGTTCTTTATTAGTGAAATAAGATACCAGATAAATGGTAATGGTAAATATTGCCAAGGCATTGAAATACAGTTATATTTATACATATTTCATCAATTCTTTTCGTTCATATATCTAGATGAGAGGATAGGATTCATTTCTAGTGAGACACGGCTTGTCATGTATCACAAAGAGATAAAATAATCTTTTACAGATTTTTTGGACCTGAAAGCAAGCAGCTCAGCAGAAAAGCACAGCATCTTGTTGACAGTGTAAAAGAAGCAATTGTGTATTGTATGTCATTGTTGGAACTGACACAATTCTTCATAGTTCTTCAAGAAACCAAAACACTGCCTTAGAAATGCAAAACATTTTGGTGGTTGTGCTTTATTTAAATTTATTTAATGTAGATGTCTCAGTCTGGTCTGTTCCCTCACTGTTCTAAGCCACAAATCCACTTTTGCATTTACACGCAACAGTTTTTAATGGTTTCGATTTCAGGGATGTTGCATAAAGGAAAAAAGGAAGCTTGTGATTATGATAAATGATGCAGACACACTATTTTACATGCAACGATGCTGCAATCGGAATAAGATGGCCTCTTGACTCCTGGGGCTGCTTGACCCACATTTTAAGCTCCATTTTCTGTGACGGGGGAGGAAAGCAGGCACACTGGGTACAGTACAGTGAGAACAGGGTTGGGCTCTCCATGTACACAGCTATATTTATTCAAAAGAGGTTACCTCCAGCAACCACCAGCTGAACTCTTATGAAGGCCACTGTGTTCTGTGTCTACAACAAGGACAGAATTTCTCTGTTTCGAGTGTTGCACTCATTAAAAACAGTGTTAAAAGGCCGGAAATGAAGTGTTAAAATGGATTTCTCGCTCAGCCAACCCCCCCCCAAACATGACAGCAGTGTTTGTAGAACCAGATCTCTTTACAAATACAGATACAGACAATCAGAGAGAGTGAACTAAATGATATCTGGGCTTGTTGTAGCACAGGGGTGTCAAACTCAAATACACACTAACGTTAATATTTATTGAAATATATTTATTCCTCCAGATATAAGAATGAATCTTTTCTTATGGACTCAAACAAGTTTTGCTGAAAAACTGAATATGGAACAAGCAAAGCTTTATACTAAACAATATATATATTAGCTGTATAATACCAGTGGGCCAGCTCTAATAGTAATTTGGTATGGCTCCGCGGGCCAAATTTGGCCCGCGGGCCAGAGTTTGACACCTGTGTTGTAGCATGACCGCAGCATTTCATTCACCTGATAAAAACTACCATCGCTTTCTTGTTTAGGCCCTCCTCCTTTCCTTTTCTCCACCCTTCCTTGCAGGGTACACCTGTTGCATGGGTCAAGGCTGTTGTTAAGGCTTGCTCACCAATGCTTCCAGCCTCCAGCGCTGTTACACAGCACAGAGCACAAATGATTTTCCCGTGGTAGTTGGGCAAGTCACATAAAGGAGTCAAGGTATGTTCAAATCCCCCCTTTTCTCTCTATTTTCTTTCTTCAACTGTATCTTTCTTTTTGTATGCTTTTTAAAAAAAACAAAACGTGTGGCTCAAATAGAACAATCAAGCTTTTTTGATGCTTAAATTAGGAAATAATGAATGAGTAGTGATTTAAGATGCACGGCACCAGTTTAGAGGTTGATTTTGGCCTCCAGGTATGTAAATGTGCAAATGTACGAAACACTTTGCCTCAGGGTCTGTCTGCACACATGAAACTCGTGCTTTCTCGTTCTTTTAGGTTTTGAGGGAAGGAAAAAGAGTGATGTTTTTGTGGAAGGATGATGGATGGTAACATACAGATAGAAATAAATAAAATCTCGGTACCACAGTGACATTTTCTGTGTAGCTTAGCATTTGTTTTAGTATATTTTATTTCGGTCACATTATAAAAAACAAAAAATACCCAAGTTATTATTACACATTCATACAAGCACCCACAGGGATTCACAGGGGGCAACTTGTGGTTTAGCCCAAGGATAGTTCTGCATGCAAGCTGGAGTAGCTGATGACGGGTTAGATGACCCGCTTCACCTCCTGAGCCTCACCCACCCCGAAAACCTGTTAGAAAGGTGATACAAGTATTCATTTTATAAGAATAATAGTGGGATAGACCACAGACCTGATTCTGATTGAGTTTTAGACAAAGGTCAGGTGAGCAAAGTAGGTCAATGCATTTTCTAGGTTATAAAAATCCATTCTTATGACACAGGAAGTCAAATTTCCAACCTGTAGGTCTTTCAAATACAAAGCTACTTTAAGGTGCTTCTTATTTCACATAGGATCGCCACAGCCTTTCAAGGAATACAGGAACAAAAAAGTTTCACTGACTATTCTGTTCAGGAATCCATCTCCCATCAAGAAATCCCACCTGTCTGTTGCAGATACTGACATGTGCATGTGTATCTGTTATTTTCTTTCTGGAATTGTGGGATGTGTCGAGGTCTGAAGACAGAAGGTCATAACCTAGTAGCTTCCCGTGGCCTTCTCCGGGGTCAGCTGCCTGTTGTTTGTAAAGATGCCTGGATCTTTATTTTTGTTACTTACTGGATCAAGTTGTCAACCTTGAGGAATGAAACTTATCTATTTTCTGCCTTCAAATAACAATTTTCTGAAAAAAAAAAGTCTATGGGAAATATCTTGATAAGGACTTGAAACTGATCTGCTTTATTCAAACAATAAATTGTGTTGAAAAAGGAGAAAAGTATCAGGATATAAGTGTCACAATTTAAGTATAAGAAAGAAAGTCTCAAAATAAAGTTAAAGAAAACGACCAGCTGCTGAGGTTGTGTAGTCCAGCTTGTCTTGTTTTCATAGCATTGAGAATATTAATTTATTTAGTGCTATTATTAGGCTTCTTTTTTGCTGCTGCAGCAGCAGATGCACAACAATGCTTGACCTGAAGAAAAGAAAAGAAAAAAGAGTGAAAAAAGCTCAGAAACTTTATCGATTTCCTAAGATGGAAAGCCTTTCAATCCTGGACAAACACAGGCACAGACTGACAGGTGTGTCTGTGAAAAACACACATGCACACACAGATGCTCAAGCAGCAGCAGTAAAAAAAACATGAATAAATAAATAAATAAAAGTTTGAATAAATCAAGTGAGAACAGCAGTGAATGAGAAATAAGTTGTCCTTTAATTTTCCCAGTTTTAATGTCACCACTCATCCTGTCATTTGGTTACCACAGCTTTTGATTATGTTATGCTATTCTTATTATTGGTTTCAAATTATGTTGCCATGCGTTTACATGCACTTTGCTGCTCTGCACGCATAACATGTATGTTGTTCTGCACACAGCCTTTGTGTGTGTGGTGTGTATGCTGTGTGTAGGTGGATGCATTTAATGACCCGGCTCTTTGCTAATGTGAATGTCCGGTCAGTTGCTTACACAGCTGCACACTTGTAGATCCACATTCACTTCTCTCTCTCCCTCTCTCTCTCTCTCTCTCTCACACACACACACACACTCACGCACAAAGAGATGTACACACTTTTTGTGCACAATGCTTTAGCCACACCCAATTTTGCGAAACTTGTGTCTGAGAGATGCTTTGTCTGCAGAACTTCATCTGTTTTCTCTTTTTTTCTGTTGTGCTGAACCAATGTGGAGTTCGCACATCGTGTCGTTGTGCTTCACTAGCTAATACATTCAGCTTCGCTTCACAACGAGCCCATCTTCATGCTCAGATGATTAACACCATGACATTCGCAGTTGCACTTTAGCCATCCAAGAAGTTTGACTGAACCCATATTTAAAGCCAGACAGCATCTTATCAAAGTAGGGAGATCTTTCTGGAGACAGATGTGCAACAGTGACCTTTGCTTGCTCTTCCAAGCAGATGTTTTCTGGTCTGCTGGTAATAATACCTTTCGTGGAGGTAGTTGAGGACAGGGTCGCAGTGCTGCTGGAATTGAGTCCTCGTGCCATCTGGATCAGTTTATCCTGTTAGTGGAAATAACTACCTTCACCTGGCTGCAGGGGGGAAAACACTTATCATTAGTCCCCGTTCGGTTCAAGCTTATTTTAGTGAATCTTGTCCTTTTCTAGGAGAGGCTGCCACAGCGCTTAAACTGTATGGTCAGGCGCTTTGAAGTCAACGGATGATATGTGGACGAAAGATGCCAGAGAGAGTGCTAAGAGCAAAAACAACTCTTTTTTTCCCTTCTGATCTTGTTGAGAAACAAGAGACTTTTCCTTTTTCCATCTCAAATTACAGTCATTACACAACTGCGACAGTTGATGAGATATGACACCTAGTGGTATAACACTTACACTGCAGGCTTAGATACAGAAGAAAACCCAAACAAGTCAGGGAGGCAGGCTCTGCAAGTTGTTTGATCCAAGCACGCAGGGCCTTCCCCAGGGATGTCCTTTGATGGTTCCTCTTTGGTATATTAATATTTACTATGGTGTACAACAACCACAACATAGTAAATATTAATACATTAGCATCTAAGATAAATAGTCTGTACACATGCATCTTACAGGGGAAAAAAGGAGTGGGAAATTGAGCTACCCAAATGCCAGCAGACAATACCGCTCCCTTTTTCGACTGCCTCCCTCTGATAATAATTTTCATACACTCCCTTAGCTCGTGTTTGTTGATTGCAATCACCAGCACAGTAAATCTTGCTCCCGTCTTTCACTGGACGGCTCCGTTCAGCTCTGAACCCACTGCTTTGAGGTTTGACTCTATGGTTAGCCAAAACATCTGCTGCACCCACAACCACAAACAACCCAAACACACAGACAACAAAAAAGCAAGCGCAAACGAACTTAAATTGGACTTAAAAACTGTAAACACAGTTTTTAAGTAAGGAGACACGCCTGAGTGAAATTAAATCGGAGGAGTAAAAAAGAAAGGAAATGTTGAAAGAATGCGATTGGAAAATGAAGCAGTAATAAATGGCTGGAAGTAAATTCAAGAGCATAAGTGACAAGTAAGCGAGAGAAAAACATGGGTGGGGTCGTTTGCTCATGCTCAGTCCCCAGTAGTGAATTAGTAACTCTGTCCAGTCAGAGTTCCAATTACAAAGTGATAAATCAGACAGATTAGCTGCACTCAGAGGCAGCCCACTCCCACTAGCTGCTTCTGGACTGCTTACTGTATAAAAAAAATATCTGCAGAGGGGGAGAGAGCTAAAAGCAAGCTAAAAAAAAAAAAGCAAGTTACGCTAATAGGGAAAAGAGAGTGACTGGAGAGATTAAGAAAAGAAAAAACAATATGTTTAGTGGAATAAAGCAAAGGGCTGGCAGAAGAACGCTAAGAAATAAGAGAAGGTGAAGCTGTTAGAGGTGATCAGAGAGAGATGATCCCAGGAGACAAGGAGGAGACAGATACTGTGGAAGCCGGGGGAAAAGAGGGGCGGAGATAGTCTGCAGATTAGATTTACACAGACTTGTGGTGACATGTTTTTTTTTTTTTTTAATAAACCTCACATATTGTCTTATTAGCTCTGTCTTTCCCAACATTGCTGTTTGCTCACATGTCAAGCTGTGTGAATCACACCATAAATCCAGAGCTGCAACACGTCTCTGTGCTTCCCACTTCATCTGAACAAAAAAACTTTAGCCCTCCTCTTAATGCCAATTGTTTTGCCTCTCCTTTTTGGCTCACAGACATCGCAGTCTCGATGTAGGGGAGACCGGGGATAGTTGTAACGTGGGTCAGTTGTAACACTTCCAATTTCTCCAATCAGGGCTAAGTTTCAAATGATGTGACTCATCCTGTGCATGCCCAATTCAGTTCTGCTATCACACGTGAAAAATCAGCACATTTTGTCAAACACAGACAATTTAACACGAAAAAATGTAATTTGTATGCCAAAAAGTAAGTTTTTCTACTGTATTTCAATGTTTAATAGCATTATCTGCTTTACAGTTAAACTCATCAAATTTAAATTATGTTATTTGTATGTCTATGGGGATATATTCTGTGTAGGTCTTTAGAGCTAGTGTTTTAGCCGTTGGCTGTAATGTTAGCTAGTTCATGGCTATAGGAGTCTGGGTCAGTTGTAACAATAATGCAGATGTTACAACTTACCACACTTATATTAAACAAGTTGGGGCAACGACATCAGCAGAGAGAGGTTCACTGGTCGCTTTTGTATATGCGGTTAATGCCATTGGCAACACAATTACTTCACTGTTTGTGTTCCCACACATATATTATGCAGACCACTGTGTCAGAGATGGACCAGTAGGAAGTACTGGTAGTGGAAATAAATCAGGATGGGTGCAAGAAACAGATTTCCTCATCTTTCTGAGGCACTTTGCAAACCACACCAAGGTAAGCCATGATAAAAAGTAATGGAATTGCGATGCTGGTGAACAAATACATTTTTTCAGCTTCATTTTTATGTTTAAAATTGGTGCAAGAGTTGTAGGTTATAATGCCCACTGAGCCAATGAGGCCAAACTCAAGGAAGACCAACCAAAATTAATGAAATATTCAGTTGCAGAAAATTCCATAATTTGTCTTTTTTGGGGGGTTGGAATATGTTCAAAAGCTAGATTTCTGCATTCTGTCACACACACACATAGCTACATAAATGGCTCTAAGTGCATTCATGTGTTGAATAAACAAAGATTACATGTTAATATTTTGTCAGTACCCTTATTTCATTGTGTTACATTTCACCCCAGGATATGTTACAACTAACCCAGACTATGGGGTTAATTGTAACATTTCACTCTTTGTGTTTGAGGCCATACCATGCAATGGGTAATTGTGCTGCAGAGAAAATAGCTGCACTATTTAATAGCCGAGACATGTAAATACTTTGCATTACATTTTGAATCCACTACCTTAAACGAGCTTCAATTTACAGACAGAAATATCAAAAATGTTACAACTATCTCCGGTCTCCCCTACTTGCGTATGTTCACTCTTAACTGGTAATGTGTTTAGAGCAAAGGAGGAGAAGCATGAAGATATCAGCTCTTTTCTCACACACACGCAGACTCACACCTGTTGCCATGGTCTTCACCTGAAACAACAATGTGTGTGTTCGCAGCAGTGTGACTCAGCTGCATGTTTGGGTCTCTCTGTTTCCCATGGCCTGGCAGCAGGCAGTGTTTTCATATGCCGCTCTCCCAAAACACCATTGTGTCAACAGCTTTGCTTAGACACGCAAGAAGAGCTGAAATTTAACCATTAAATGCTGTCGTCATGTAGTCTTTATGAGCGTGCTAATGACTGCTTGTGTCCGGTGGCTTCCTCAGAAAGCTTTACTACTTGCTGATGTGAAAGACTTATTAAAGGGACTATAAAGGTAGAGTAAGTTATGGCTTAGCTTTTACACATACGGTAATGTTCCTGTTATGTGCACCTGGTTACTTCCCGGTGGTTCCCAAGCTTTTTTTATCTGATTTACCCCACAGGCCTGTGAAATGAGCCCAAGTCCCTAATAAGCCTTTAATTGTATAAAAATGGATGCTGTTAAAATAATTCTTCATCCAATCAGAAGGTCAACATTTAGGCCTTGTAGATTACAGGGATAAAAGAAAAAGGACAAAAATAGATGCTCAACATTTTTTAAGCTTTTCCTTCAGTTTATGCGTTGCTTTAAACAATTTTACCTCATTGAGCTTTTTATTTAAGTTCTGCTGTTACGCCCCACTTAAGAACGAAGTGTCGACTGGAGCGAGGGGTAACACAAAGTGAAAGGGAACACATGAACTACTGGAGAAATAGATGTCAGTATACAAGATTTATTGCCTAAAACTACTACAGTAAAACAAGCACAGGGAAGCTCTTTTCTTCAGGGTCTCCAAGGCCAAAACAATAAACAAAACACCCCACTTTAGCTAGAAATCAAAACCAAGTACTCACTAACCAAAACAAAATACAATGGCTGAGCTCCCTGTCTAACCAAACCAGGAGAAAACAGTTGAAACAAAAATGGCAGAGAACCCCAACCTGCTTCCACAATGACAAACTAATTAACACAATAAGGGTACACCTTTGCTTACAATAAAAGAAAGAAAAACCAAAGTTCACAGAGGGTAAGTTCTCACACACATACACACTAAGGCCCGCTGCCCAAAACTCTACAGCTCACAGCTCTGGCAAACATGGGGAAAATGGCAGGGGGTGTGGCAGTTTAGGATGGCAGACTATATGCCGTGGCTGACGAGCTGGAACACACCTCAGCTGCGGCTCATGAGGCAGACCTGCAACACAAGAAAAGGAGAAAAACAACTCTTCTACAGAGGGAGAGCCACTAGAGGTCAGCGACCGTAACATCTGCCAACTTAAAACAACGTAACGTAAATGTTCAATTGAAAGCGCTTAGATGTTGAAAAAGTGCTCATATGAATGAGAATGTTGTATTTAGCGCTGCAGTGCAAAAGCCCTATAAGAACCTGTTTATTTACCATTAGGTGGGTATTTCAATTATTTAATACTTCTCTCTGTTTTAATGATTTGTGCATCCTGGCTGTCTTTATTCTTTACATGAAGTTTTAACATTTAAGCACTGAAATATATTATATAGTATGAAATAATAATATTAATATATTACATTACAGTACATTGTTTGTTTGAACACAACCATATAATTGTCTATTGGCCCAACAAAGTACATGGCTGGTATCAAATAGAGTGCAAAACAGGTTACCTAGAATATTTTTGCTAGGATACAAAAAGTACATAGCTTCACTTACCATGATTCACATTTGTGTATAAAGATGTGGAATCAAAGTAAAATTAGCAGTCTGATTAAAATAATAATTACAAACTACCTTCAACCTGCTAACATGCAGTTTGTTTATAAATGGCTGTATTAATAGCCTAACAGTATCCTGGTACTGAATACCCATTAGTATGCAGACATGCAGTTAAATGCAGGTTTGCATAGTATAGTATGCTACCTCAAAATACAGGTAAATATACGTGAGTGCAACCTGAGTTTTTGTCTACTTTAACGATGGGCTGCTCAGTTTAAAAAAAAAAAAAAAGGAAAAGAAAAGAAAGTTAGTTTTTTGTTTTTGTTTTTTACATCCAGGTAGTTTTGATTCATGTCGGAGGAATTCTGGAATTTTGTTCACTTTTTGCTGCGAATACAAATAGATTTTAAAAGAAGCACATTTTAGCTGTAAAGCCCTTCGAATGAGCATTTCGTCTGCAGTTAGAATGCCGACCTTCAGCGACTCCAGATTTGAGAATAATGACGCTGTCCACAGTTATTTTCTGTCTAGCCATTTTGTTTTCTGCTGCAGAAAACGCATTCTAATCTCGCAGGGTGACATGTCTGAATAGGGTGGCTGTTAATATTGTTCTAGTCTGAATGGAAAAAGGGGGAGAAGAGGGGACTCGAGCCAAACTCTCAACCTTGCCACATTTTTCTCGGCTTGCCCTATTTTCTTTTTCCTCTGAATATTCTCCCCGTACTGTTGTGAATTTAACACCTGCTTCCTACGCTGGACTAGCACCCAGCAGTGGCCAGCTGAGGTTAAAGTCACTCGGCACTGTGGATCTCAGGAAAACACCAGGACAGAGAGAGATCAGCTAAAACATGTGGAACTGCTCTGTGGGTCTTCCGTGAGAATTTCACATATGATAACAGTCTGGGAACCAAAACCTTGAACACACTCCACAGTGATGGAAACATTTTGATTTAATTTTTTTAAAAAAACACATCTGGAAAAACAATCACTTTGAAGAAGATCATTATACTGTCCTCAATTACTGCACCCGTGACATGATGTGATCATTAAAACACATAATTATATTCACTTGAACATCTTTTTAAGGCATATAGACAGAGTATGGACCAAATTTGGGCTTTCATTTTGAAAATGTTTCCACTTAGAGAAGTCTTTAATGTATCATTCTTCTCCTGCAGCACATGCACAGCCCATTATTCCCAGCATTTGATCTACTGAGCTCTCACACAGACATATCCAGGCTACATTGTAGATTGCAGCTGAGGGACATTCACTGCCAAAGCACATTGTTTTCCAAAAGGGATTCTAGCTCATATTGCGGATTTGCTATAAAAAGGATTTTGTGAAACTGACATGCAGACAGCATCATTTAGAAGTGGAGAGAACAAGAGAGCATCTGAGCTGATGCACTTTAAGCATTGCCACTGGGTTATAGTGAATGTACCGTGTATATAAATCACTTTTTAAAAGAAATGTCCCACCATTTACATTTGTTTTGTGTGTTAAGGCTATTGTCACATTGGCATTGCCTTGTCTGTCTGTAGGAAGCAGGAGAATGGATGTTTGCTACAAAAACGATGTATTTGTGTCCCATTGAGACCTTCTCATAATATTAAAAATGTGATGTCTCATTATAAAATCTCGGTGGGAACAAATCTATTAAAGTGGTTCAGATGGAGAGCAATTTAAAGTGTTAGAGGCGCCTCTGTCCTGTCCTTTATTAGCCATAAAAATGGAGCGTGATATGTGGAACTCCACAGGCTGATGGATTTGCAGTATCGCAGGAGATGAACATTTGGGGACATATAATGTCAAAATCTATCATTAATGGCACCTGAACGAACAGTGAAAAACAAGCATACAGGTGCACAGATTCCCACGACAACTGGAGTGTCCTTGAATGCACAGCTTTGCTTCACAAGATGCTTATTTTGCCCTTAGCGCCACACGCTACTCAAAACATGCAATAAAACCACTCTTAGGGGACCCACAAATACCTGACACAAAAACACGTCTGTGGTGCAGACAGATAGTGAGGGAGAAGTTCCTTCTTGCTTGCTGAGAGAACACAAGTGTCCAAATCAACCAACCAACCAACTCCCCCAAATCCCGACAAGGTGGGGTCGAGCAGGAAATTATGTCACAGACACAGCAGCAGATCTCCAGACACTGATAAGGTTGCGCCTCCTGGGAAAGTGAAACAAGTGAGAGACAGATTGCTTCTTTGTCTTTCTCCTTCCTCTTTTCATCTTGTCCCATCAAGACAGGAGCGATTACAAGAGGAGACTATTGAGACACTGTTTACTGAGACAGAACACTTATATTAATGTCGCTGAGACATGCTTTGGGTATTTGGGTGTGCTCCAAAAAGCAGGATGCAGTCTGCTGAAAAGAAGCCTTTCCCTTGTGTTAAATCAAAACAACATGTGACATAAAGTTAACGAATTTGGAGAGCAAATGAAGTCAGGTAATTGATTCAAGGACCGAGGCTTGGGGTAGATTGCTGAGGGGAGAGTGGCTGCTTTTCTATTCTTTAATGATGATATTAGTGGGTATACTCAGTGTGAGTCATGCTTTATAGACTGAAGACTGTGCTGCAGTGTCTGAGTGTTCATGGGAGGTTATGTGGGCAACTGCTGGTTTGAAGTAAATCACTGCTGGGGTTCTGCTCACTTGCCTCAGGGATCTCCAGCTCACTAGCAAGGAATTACACACACTGGGAAGAAGTGGTGAGGGAGCACTGAGAGCCTCGTCCTGCTGTGTTTGTGTATATAAATGTGTGTATGTCTATATTTAAGAAATTGCAGCACATGTGTATGTTTATACGGTTGCTTAATGAACCTGTGTGGGTGTGTGCTCCAGACTTCCCGACAGCATTATCTCAGGAAGTCTGACAGTCTATCTTTGTGTATCTTTGTGTTATTTCTCTGTCTAGTTTTGTCTGGTCCACTGTGTGTGTGTATATATATGTGTGTGTGATATGGATACGCTATGATGGCCGTCGTATTTGCTGACTCATAAAAGCACTGAGCAAACCCACCCCCACTCCACCACTGGTGTTTGGACAGCCCATCTGGTTTTCATGAAGGAAGAGGAGTACGAAATCAGCATCAATCTGCTGCGGTCTGCTTTCATCCTGATGAAGAAATGACTGATTTTTCTGATTTTGTTTTAAACAGCATTTCACTACTAACAAATCAACAATGACTGCATCAAAGTATTGACTTTGGTGACAATACAGTTGCTCTTAGCAGCATGGAGCATTTTAGCTTTAGCTCAGTGTTGCTTGCTTTATAGTCTGCAACTTTTCCCAGGTAGTCAGCTGAATCTGGCTGACTGAGACTCAGTGTTTGCATGCTCAGTGGCTCACCAAAATTAGGCTGACTCAAGCCAAGCAATGGTTGCCAGATTTGGATAGTTGTTGTGTTTAGACAAGTTTGGACTGACGGTTGGCACATTTAGCTGAATTTGGAGCTATTGTTGTTCTACTGTGGCAACCTAAAAGCAAGAAACATACAGACAGACTTCACTTTAAGCACACAGACTCTAACCAGTTTAATGAGGGCAATTTTGGGTCACCATTCATTCCACGCAAGTTTGTTTTCTTGCTCCCTGCTAGGTTTGGGCCTTTATGAGCCCAGAAAAGCATAACATTATATTTTGAAAGATTGAATGGTGATACAAATCTCACAAATCTTACAAATATTGAGCAATCTTAAGCTACCAGCTTGGATCATAGGTAGTATTATTTGACATTATTTAAATAAAGTTAAATAGTAGCATTATTTATAGATTATTTAACTATGTTATCTAAAACACAAAGTTGTAGTCAGATGTTTACTTACACTCATCATGGGCATGAATACCATGATAATATGGAGCATTTAAACATTTCTTTGAGCTGTTAGCAAACATCTTTAATGACTTTAAAAAACAAGAATTGGGTGCAGATTTTTATTTATTTATATTGGATTCTGTCTGATCTACACAGGGTCATAATTATACATAAAGGCTCAAATACATATGCCTACAGCCACTTGTTGTACTAAAGGTTTTAACATTTTACGACTACACCCTATTAAGTATTTGTCAGTGATCATCACTGACTACAACTGGTAGTCTGTCTTTGCTGGCATAAAAAGGCAGCACTTATCGGATTGGGAAAGTCAAGGACCACAGTGAATATTTAAGGAGGATTGTAGATTTACGCAAGTTAGGAAGCCATTTCTAAATGACTTCAGATTCCAAAATCATTAGTTCAAACAACTGTGCGCAAGTGCACGGTATTCAGATGTGACAGTACCTCGCTGAGGTCGGGAAGAAAACTCAAACTCTTATCCTCAGATAAAAGGAAACTGGTTAGGATGTTTAGAAACAACTCAGGAACCACCAAGGCTCAAGCCAGCCATCAACTAGAAAGTGTTGTGACACCAGCGTCACTTTCTATAGTGAAACAAGTTCTACGTAGGTATGTACTGAGACGTGTCGGCCAAAAAAGAAGCCCTTGCTTCGAAATGGACACCTTTGGGCTTGACTGAACTTTCCTCACGTGGACAAGCCAAATACCTTCTGGAAAAATGTTTTATGGTCAGATGAGACAAACACTGAGCTATTTGACCACAGTGACAAGAGATATCTTTGGAGGATTATAGGTGAGACTTTCAGTCCTAAGAGCACTGTACCATGGTAAATGGACTGGTTCTCTACACAACATGCCTCATACACCCATTCACACACGCACACAGCATCTTTGGTTTAGTGTCTTGCTCAAGGATATTTGGCATGCAGACTGGAGTAGACAGGGATCAAACCACCAACCTTTCAATTAGTAGGTGATCTGCTCTACACACCATCTGCCAAGCATGGTGGTGGTAGCATCATGGTCTGGGGCTGTTTTGTTACCACTGGTACTGGCACACTGCACAAAGTGGATAGTGAAGAAGGATACTACCTTCAAACTCCTCAACTTCACCTCAAACGAACTAGATAGTTGAATCTTGGACACAAATGAGTGTTACAGCAGGATGATGATCCCGAGCACACATCAAACCTGGTTTTGGAAACGATAAAGCAGGCTAACAAAAAGCTTCTGGAAAGGTCTATCCAAAGACTGAACCTCAACCCCTCTGAAATATATGGATTAAGCTTAAAAGCCAGGTTCATTTCAGGAAACCAACCATCCATTAATTGAGCTCTACCAATTCTGCCAAGAAGAGTGAGCAATTAAGAAAGAAAATTAAAAAAAGCATTATTGCCTACCAGCAAATTAATGACATGCTGTTTATAGAAAAGTTAGGAACTGATACTCACATTTAGTTCTTACAGTTCCAGACACACTTATCCTCCAGGTACTCGGATAGATGTCCTTGTTTCTTCTGAAAGATTCTGTTACACCATTTGCATATTGTTCTTGATCATTCAACTCAAAATCTCTGGGAAGAAAACAGGGAAGTGGAAGAGAACGTAGCAATGAGGCTAGAATGGAATCGTAAATGTTGCCAAGATAGTTTTTTGTGGTTTAGAGTGAAAGACAAATTAGCACGGCTTTCTCTTTATGAAAGAAAAACATGTGAGGAATGTTTAGGAGACTGCAGTTTCTACAGAGTGGAAAACCACACCACAGAGACAGCTGGAGAGAGCCTTTGCTTTCATAATTGCAGCTACAACTTCACCTGAACACTTGATTAAAGGAAATATATTCTACCCCTTCTTCATATGAAGCAGATATTCATGTAATGTCTGGAATCTCCATGGATAAACAGACAGTGGTCAAGGCCAGCTGTGAGGTACTTGCACAAAGCGCCACACTCACATGCTCTCCCTGGCATTCAGCCGGCAGAAATAAACAGTTTCCTTTCATTTTTCCTCAAGACATTTCTCAGTCCAACAGAAGGTCCAGAGTTTCAGACAGAATACATCTTCTGATTCCAGATGTATAATGTAGTGCAGAGGGTGTAGTATTACATTCCTCAGACCTAAAGCAGAAGTATAGCCGAACCCTTCACATGCCTGCTGCTTCTTGGTTTGGACCTCTGCAGAGAATCCCTCCTGCTCTCCATTTTCCTTTGATATGGGTTAAACACTGGGCAGTCTGACAGAAGACAACTGAGGAAGAAAGGAAATGAGAAAGCCTGGAGGAGACAGTGTAAGTCAGGGAGGGACAGAAGAAAGGTGAAAGACAGACTTAGTCTCCTAAAAGCTCCCAGTGGTTAAAATAGAAAGGAAGGGGCCAAAGACGAGGGGGCTGGATTTCTGCAGCTCTCTGATTCTGGGTCATAAAAGTGTGCTAGTATCTGTGCGTATGTTTATGTGCATGACAGAGTAGGAAGTGGGATGGCTCGAACTTTAAAATTCATTAGCAGATACTGTACATTCAGTAAATGTTTTCCTGAACGCTTTGTGTCTCCGTTTATGACACATTGTGTCTGTGGGTGTGCTTGGTTGTGTGAAAAAAGAGAAAAAAGCGTTTGAGAAAGAGCAAAGAAACTCTGAATAGCCTCGAGGGGGTTTTCCTCTGAAAGGGAATGCTTTTCTCCACCCCCTCACAGACACCCTCTACTTCGATCTCTCTCTCTTTCTCTGTCTCACTCCCAAACACTCAGAGTGGCCGTAGAAGCGAAACAAACTTAAAAGAAGAGAAAAAGAATCAACGGGCAGCTCGACAATTTGCGTCTCTCTCTGTGCCACACACTCAGACTTGGGGAAGGTCTGCCAAGAATGGAACTGACTTTACTTACTTTTGAAACTGCTGATGAACTAAACATGGCAAGTTCTTCTGCACAAAGCCAAAGGAGGCTGTCTGGAGAGGATTACCGGGGCCAAAAAATGACAAAACCTTCTGCTTTGTAGAGGAGAAGCTCCTGCAAACATGGTAAAGTAACACCAAGTTTCCCTCCCGGGTATCCTCATTGTCCATTGTTACTTTCTGGTTTAAGATTTAAACTGCTCCACTGACCCAGTAACTCAGAGTCTGATTTCTGGTCTGGACAAGTGAACAAGTGAATTTCTTTCTGTGACTTTGCCAGCTATGTGTACATGTGTGTGTGTGTGGGCTACTGGAAGCCTGATACATTGGTTTACACGCAGGGCATCATTTTACCTTCTTTCAACTTTTGTTTTCTAGTTGGAGAGTTCTGAGCACGGTAATGATGCACACTTTTTGCTCTCGTCTTTTATGAAACTTTATCTTTGTAACACACAAAGGGAGTACAAAACCCAATGTGAGTGCTCTCTCCAAAGCTTTTTGTAATCCCGAGCACAGTTGGTGGGACCGTTTCACATCAACAGCCAGCAGCATCTCAAGCTTTTTAAGTGTGTGCACACCAACAAAGAGAGAGTGACAGAGAGAGGCGCATTGTCGTTTGTCTCGCATCCTTAAGTCCTTTGATTCGGACTTAATTGATGCGGACGGCACACATACTTGAGTGAGTGGAGAGTGTTTCGATGTATAAATTATTTTACTGCTTTGCATGCGCACAAAATGGAATTCTCCAGTTCAGCGGTCGGCTCTTTAAAAAGTTCAAACCGTAGAGCTTTTAAAGATAGGAGGGGACTAATCTAATCCCAGTCACAGCAGAATGTAATTAATTACGATGAGTAAGCCACAAGATGGGGAACACTGATGGTGGATTTGTGGGAGGATGTGGTTTCTTTAAACTTTTATTTACATATTGCTGCTGCTATTAAATTTGTTTTTAAAAAAGGAAAGAAAAATCCCTAAATGCTTGCTTGGAGCATGGCTTTTATTTTTGGTAAACTGGAATATATTTAGTCAGTCTCACATTTATCCTTTATATTTATGGAATATACTGTTATTTCTTACATGGGAATCAGTCTGACCCATAACATCTGTCCAAGCTTAAGTGATAGCTTTACAGCAGGAAGGAAGGATGTTTAAAGAAGTACAAACTTGACTGCGAATGGCGGCCATCACTGTACTTTGCTCCCACTTCACTGCAGCGCTAGTTTGACCAGCTTTCAAAGACGTAACTGTTTGTTTTACTTAATGCCTGACTGATGCCATGAGCCTGCAGAGTCTCACTTATTAAACTGCTGCACTGTGCAAGACCTACTGTGTTTAAACTCTCTACAATATTACAAAAGCCCAACTCGTGGCATGCTGGTGTGCAATGTATTTGCATTTAGTTACTCATGAAAAGCACAACCAAGAGTCACTTATTAACTATCAAGGTCAAGAACTTTCCTCTTGAGGCCTCACAGAATCATGTGTCATGTGTTCCTTTAGTGTACAGTAAACACAGTTACCTACTGCGGGACAGACAATATTTTCAATTGTCAGTTGAAGTGATAAAATTATATTTAAAATATATGCAAATTATGAAAGTGCAGATGAGAGTTCCACTTGGGCTTTGGACTTGCTCTCGTCTTATAAAAACATATTTAGAGGCAGCAGGCGAGCAGACTTTCTACGAAACAGTAACAGTTGCAGAAGAGTAGCTAACAAGAATAAGCAAACAATGACAGGTTTAGCTTTCACAAGAGAAAAAAAATTATGCCTCTTTTCACTAAATATTTTATTAATATAGTTGCTTTAGTTGTCTGCCGTTGCTGTTGTGCTGTGCTGGTAGAGACAATTGATTTATCTGAGTTCTTATGGGTTTTTTTCATTTTGGGGGCGTTAAAACGATCAAATACTCACGAGGGCATTTATACTGGAAAGAAATAGTTCCGTTGTGGACTATTAAAATGTAACAGTGCAATGAATGATGCTCATTGCAATGTTCCATAAACCTACAGGAAACTGCAGAATTTGGTGTTTATTCACTGTTGGTTTGGCAAAATAAACAACCACAAGTTACTGGCTCTGCTCCAGGCGTTTAAGTCTATATAATATATCCACAACTTTCAGATTTTCAGGATACTCAAAAGTGCTGATTTATCAGAGTGCCACAAGCATGTACATCATCTCAAACCCTGTGGAAATGCGATGCGAGTGTCCAGATTTTGATTGATTGGCAGAAAACTGGACTTGGATTTCCTGGGTCACTCCCCCCTTTAAATTAGCTAATACTGCACACTGCTCAACTTGATTTTAATTTTTGCCAAGTCTCTGCTGAGGCTGACTGGGGAAATGAACTCATTTGATTTATGAAGAAATTATGGATAATCACAGACATCTGCCATTTGGAACTGTATGATCCAAACAGATTTCATTTTGCTTCACGTCAAGGCTCTGAGAGTTGTCGTGAAGCTGTGGACTGAATTTTCAGTGTGTCTATCATCTCTGTATCACAAAAGTGGGTCAGATGCAACAGAGGCTTTGCACTTGTATTTCCAAAACAGAGCCCCAGCCAAGTGTTCAAGGAAAAATGTCAGTGCCTCAGCTGTTTGCAGGCCAGCTTTCATCAGGCATTGTCTCTAGAAAAGTTTGTTTTTGCAACATTGCCATTTCCTCCCCAATCTGTGGCTTTCCAGTTGCATGAATTAATTTTAAATGCAGTTTGTTAACGGTACAGAAAAAAAATACAGATTGCACTTCCTCTGTTTGACTTACATTTCTTTGAACTCGCAGAAGACCCTCATACTACCTTGCAAGAATGAAGAGCAGCAGATGTTACTGCACTGCACTCCTAATACGCAAGCTCACAGACATAGAAATCCAAATTGTCACATGGCTTAATACATTTTACAACACTTCTTCTAACAGTACAAATACCTTTTCCACACTGGGAGCCAGTATGTTGTGTTGCACTGTCTAAATACTAGATAAATTGAATTTTATGTTCGATATTTTGAAGCCAGGATCGGCTTCAGGAAGAAGGCTCAGATCCAGAAGGTTTTGCTTAGTCATGTTAAATGGGAGCGGTTCATGAATGAATCAGCTGTGGTGACATTGTGCCAGAAAAAAAGTCCCTGTGTGAACCTTTCAATCATAGATGTATTTTTTGGTTCGCTTGTTTTTACACAGGGCCGTCACTGCTGTATGTCTTTACTGGTCATGGGAAGTCTGTGCTGTCTGATCTTGTGGTGGCATGAAAGAAAAAGAGAAACTATGTCATATGGCGCACTTTAAAGCATCTAGGTTTATCCTTAGATCAGATAAGGATTTTGAAACACGGATTTATGATTTCAGCAGAGATGACAGCATAGATTTACGTAGGATTCAAACACACTTGGTTCATTGTCCTACGATATAAGCAAATATTTTCAGCATGACGGCCTGCAGCAGTGCTGTTTTGACACTTCAAGTTATAAGCTGTTGGACTTGTTCAGTCTTATATTATTTGCAGATTAAGGTTCAATTAATGGATTATCTGTGAAAGCTCTCCCACGTTCTGTGGAAACTTGCCAGTGTTCAATACTACAGCACCATGAGTAAGGACTGGAAATCTGATACACTCTTTATTGAACTACAAAATGAACAAATGTATTTATGGGACTCTACATTACTCTTAGCGGAAGAAACAAAGCGATGTAGTAATTTTGTCTCATGTGGGATTTTTCATCTTAAAAGGCTTTAAGATGGCTTATCCGTGGGAGCCCTCTGCTGAGTTATAAAGGCTTAGAGCACACACAGAGGCAGTTCTGTCTCATCACCAAACAGACAGAAGGAAATAGTAGAAAAGGAGGGGGAGTAGCTCAGAGACACTGGGAACATGGTTTTCATTAAGACATGACTAACACTCATTTTGATGATGATGGCTCGAAGTCAAAAGATCGTTTTTATTTTGGGTTCCGTGTGAAAGCAGTCAGAGTAAAGCGTACGCTGCAAAACGCAATTGTTTTTGAACTGTGAAATAAAGAGAAAGGAAGATGACACCTGCATATGAAGCTGACTCACTTTAGCTCTACTATGTGCTGTGTTTTTTCTTTCCATGACAACATTTCTTCAGTTGACATGTCACAGGCGCTCAGCCTACTGTGTCCACGCTGTTTTTGTCTTTTCTCATGGCTGAGTTGGTGGTGTGTCATCTCTCAGGTACAAGACTAAACGTGCAGAATTCAGGCAGTTGTCAGGAAATACTGGACAGTCTTAACTGTCACTTTTGGTTATGTTTTGGGTTTACCCTGGAGGTGCAGTGACGGCCGATCTCTTATGAGGAGTTCAAGAAAATGTGATGAACAGTCAGAAATGAAAACATAAACCAAACTCTTTCAACATGTCGCATCAAAAGCTGCGCCAGTTTAGTAAAGGTTAATCTCCATCACAATTACATCTTTTGACCCATATAGCTGATGACAATGCAGTACTCACCTTGACAGGTTGTTTATGCAGTAGCTCAGTTCTCGACCAAGACTTTTGTAAGCCCCAGCCTGAGGCAATATGGTGAAACCTGCCATAATGCTTGCTATTCTCTATACAAAACACTGAAAAAAAAAAAAAACTCCTAAGGGGCAGTAGACAAGACAAAGAAAGAGCTAACCTTTATAACAAATGCCTCTTGTCCATGTGGTTAGGTCAGCTCAGGTCAAACAATGACCTTTGTTGTAGACTGAAGCTCTTTCTAGAGTTAAATCGCAGGCTGCAATGGACAATTATCACAAGATAGGAAATCCCCTTGTCTAGAAAATGCAGGAGAGGCAGTGTTGGAATGTTTTCAGCTGGCCACGGACCAAAAACAACAATCTCAAAATGATTTAAGCTTGACTGAATACCCTTCACTGGCTGATTCTGGAAATAAAATATATCTTGGTGGAAAAGCAAAGACGCTTTATGGTCATATGAGCTGGTTACTGTACACTGATAGATGGTGGAGAGAAAGAAAAATGCCATAATGATGCATGAAAGAGACTCTGCCTGGATATTTAAAACAGACTGAAGGAACAGATATGAGTCTATTGTGATGCCAGGAAGGTGACACAAAGAGCGTACTAAACAGGAAAGAGACAGTAGAAAATAAACTCGAAACATGAGGATGTTGATTAAAAGCAGTGTAGCTGAAAACTGGCTTCTATGTAAACTAAAGCAACAGATACACAAGCATGTTCAATAATGCAATTTAGTGAGTTGGTGCAACATAGAAAATGCATGGCTGTCCCTCTATTGAGGTTTGACCCACCACACCTTTGGATGCATGGATCGATGGTTGTTTAACTATCATTATATTGAAAAAGATTATACTAGCATATGCTGCTGTGACTGCAACTTACGATTATGACTTCATTATTGTAATAATAATGTTTTCCAATACCACACACAGACACATTTTGCTTTGTTTGACAGATATTAATGATGAGTCTTTCACAGTTCAGACCTGTTTAGAACATTTTCTGGCACTGGTAGGCACACATACCAGTACGAGCAACACAGCACTAGAAGTGAGTTGACTCGCTAGCCAGTCTGAACTGGTTCCAGCTGAGCTATGCTTAGTAAATCTTAAAATTGTCTCTCTCATGCAAATATTGCTAGCCAAACCACCCATAGAGATGACTTCCAGTCAGGGAAGTTTTCTTTTTTAGCTGGTGTTAACAAAAACAGAGGTTTATTTCTCAATTCAACAGAAGGGACTTGGAAGGATTCAGTTGCAGTGAGGAAATGATTTAAAGTCGCATTACACAACAGTGGATGAACTCTATTAAATTTGTGGAATATAACCTGAAATCTATCATCTACATAAGAAAGAGCACATGTGCAAAACTGCACCAATTCAAATAAAGCCCTCCCTGAGAACCTGAAGTCCTCAACTCTGCAAAGTAAGTTCAGGGAGCCGTGCTTTATTAGACAGGACCACAGGTTTACTGTTAACTAACAGAAATACAGTAGTGGCTGCAGTCAGTCTAAAACAGCTGTGATGCATTACCATTTAAGAGCCTTCCTAAGAGGTATTCTGCTCTCCATTTCGTGATCTGTTGTGACAGATGTGCACAATCAGAAAAGCATTCTTTTCTACTTAGGGAATGCAAAGGCTCCATAGACTCAGAGCACTGTGAATGGTCAAATATTGGTATTGATTTACATCCAGAAATCTTGTCATGAGTCCAGTAGATCAACATTAGCTCATTTCACAGACATTTCAGTCACTTTGTATTCACTATGTATGTGCAATCCTGTTTTGTGAATGCAAAGACTAAACAGAGTTGAAAGATTTACTGAAATACCAAATGGATTATAAACAGCTGGAATTTTATGACATTTGCATGTTTTATGTCCAAGTTGCTCGCAAGTATCTGCATCTGCCAAATGGTCCCAGTGTAAACCAGTGTGAGGTCTTTGAAGCTCCTGCACTTGTGTTTACACTGAGCCGCTCTGGTCTTGGTCAGGCCATCAACCTAAATGAGGAAGGGGCTAAAAAACAGAGTCCTTTGTAGGCTTGGAGATTAACACAGCAGGCTACTGACAAGTGATTGTGTGAATAACATACCTGCTGTGATTAGCGACTGATATCTATGCAGATTCAAAAGAAGTCCTTATATTCAAATATCAACTCGGTATGAATATTATGGCTTTCCTTTTCATTACCAAACATTGATTTGGTTCTAGGATAGGATAGAAGAATAATTGTACATTTCACCTCTATCTGGCATGAGATAAGACTGTGAAGAGCACTATATTTAATAATCTTGAGACACTATAAAAATATTACATTGTATTTCATGGGGTTTCCAGCCAAGTTAGCAATGTGGAAATCAATGCCGGTCAGCCTCCCCAAGTGGTTTTCACTTTTGAAGTTCTCATTTTTCAGTCAGATGCATATGTCAGTGTATCCAAAGTGTTCCCTCGATGATTCCCAAGAATTTGGCAATCACGTGACTTTTCTTCTTTCATCTCCTAGAGGTTCACATTGCTGCACCTTTTATCACATGCTAGAGGAACTTCACTTTTGTCCAGCACTCTGGTTAATGACCAGGTGATACAGCTGCTCTGTATATAATAATATAATAATAGCATAATATATTAATATTTAATATACAATAATAGTCTTTTCTTTTACAAACTTATTTTACTTTATTTATATATTGTGCTACATGTAAATGTTACATCTGTGCACAAAACTCTGGATTCATTTTCATGCAGCTGGTGTACTTATACATCAAACCAACAGTAGAATATCTGCAGTACCAAACACTGTTGTACTAAGCCAGGGGTCAGCAACCTTTCACATCCAAAGAGCCATTTGGACCCGGTTTCCACGCAAACGGAAACACTGGGAGCCGCAAATACTTTTTGACATCTAAAATGAAGATAACACTGTATATATTGTTTTTTACCTTTATGCTTTGTGTGAACAACTAAGGTGTGTTGCTTATGAAATCCATGAAGTGCTACAGAGAAAATTATATTTTATTTATGTAATTAACACATTTTGAACTCTTAAAGAAATATAACAAAAGGAAAGACGCTGAACTAAAATGATCCATGTAGCAAACAAAAACTGTTGTGAGCCGCCATCCTTATATTGCCTTTGGACTTTTGGAGCCTTGACCTGACTTTTAAAAAATAATTGGGAAAAAAGCACTATGCTGCTGAAAAAAAGAAAAATAGATATTTGCAAAATTCTGCCTAAATATGTATTTTACCTGGTTAATGTGTGTGGCGGGGCGTGTTCTGCAGTGGCACCTGCAATCACGCCTCGCCGCCTTTACGTCTGTGCCGTCTATGCTGTTGTGTTGGTATGTGTCAGGCTGTGAGCTTTAACACCGACTGTATACGTACAGCAACCGTGTGTGAAAAGTGGTCAATAAAAAGATGCTGAAAAGCGTGTTCATGGAAACATCGTCGGGTCTGCCGTGATATCTTTACAATGGGACTTCTGCTCCTGAACCTCTGCGCACAGCGTCTGCAAATCGGGGCTGTACGAAGTCACTTTCATCTTCACGCAGGACTGTAAGCTGTCGTCTGTGAAGCGTGAGCGGTGTTTGTTTTTAACACAGTTCACGGTGGAGAACAGCTGCTGACATAACATGAATCCGAAGGTCCATAATTGGCCTACCTCGGGTTGAAAGTCTTGGCGGGTACACCGGCTTCTGCGAGTGTGACGCTTATTTTGAGCGATGACAAAATAAAAGAATATAATTGTATTTTTATATTTCAATATCACAATAATCTTCCAATTTAGAACTACAAGTTAAAAAAGAACTAACAAAAATAAAATACACTTCAGCTAATTACTTCTAATTTATTTTCCCAAACCACGCGGAGCCGCACTACAAGGACTAAAGAGCCGCAGGTTGCCGACCCCTGTACTAAGCCATGTTGACAGGCTTCACGTCTCTAGTCATCACCACCTCAAAACTGGGCTTATAGTCTGGTTGGTGCACCAAAACTGCTTTGAAGACATTATCTTTTCATCTGAATAGTTTCCATGTGCTTAGATGGACTTCACTTGTGGCACAGCTGGTCCTAGTAGAATGCCCATGCAAGCATTCGCAAGATTACTAAAAGCAGACGTCTGCCCACAGGCTGCTACTTTACCTTCTGACATAAGATGGTGTCATATGCAGTGGCATCTTTATGAAACCATATGCTTCTTTGTCATTTTCAATTACATCAGATGCCGACCCAGGTCTGCTGCTAATATACCAGCTCAAATGAAGTGTATCCTGGCTAGACATGAAACAAGTTGCACATACTCATACAGGACAGACTTAATTATCTCCATAATAAAATTGAAATCCTTTTGAACAGGCTTGGTCATGCTTTCTTCTGTGCTGATCTTGCCTTTAATCATCCAAGTAGACTGAATAAGAATTCACTGACCCAACAGTGAACTCATAAAAAAAAATAATATATCTGTTTCTTTATGACAGCAAAAACTTTTTAAACTGATTTCAAACCCAGCACAGTGAAGGTGAGCAGGTCTGGAAAATCATCTGTCTCGTAATTTGGCATTTGCACAGCAATTGTTGTCGACCTGTTTTGGCTTTTGAGGCTTTTTTCTTTCAAATACCTTATTTGAAGAAAGTTGTGTCTAAACAGACATAGTTTGTAATTCATGGTCACGGTGTACTCGTTTTCCACATGTGGAACTGAAAATAGCAGCGTTTGTGAAAAGGCTGAAAATACCAGAAAATTTGATAAAAAATCAAATCCACAGTGACAGACTGAGCGACATCTGCATTACTGTAGACGTCCAAACTTCATCTGACTGCCCTTCATCTCTTTTTCTCCTACAGAACCCAGAATCTCTGGACTCGTCCATCCAGAGTGTGCTGTCGGCCCTCTTCCCACCGTTTGAGGCCACAGCGCCCATCGTCCTCTGCCAGCTGTTTCGCACTATTGAGGAACGTTATCACGGTGATGCTCTGCAGTGTTTACTTGACTTCCTGATTCCTTCCAAACATGTGCTGGAAAGTGTCCAACAGGCAGCATGTGTGAGTAGAAATCATATCTTTGTGTCTTTGTGAAGTCTTCCATATGTTAAAAGGTTGAGGGGTTCAAATAGTGTCAACTGTCCAAGTGATAAAGGCTACCCTGCAAACTTGTGCTGCTGCAAACGTCTTTTTCACTGTATAGAAGTGATTAATAAAAATTGTGATTTATAAGCTACAGCATACTGTAGACATTGTTTTGTTTTGTATAGAAAACTTAGGCTCAGTCAGAGCATCAGATGCCCACATGAATCTAAATGCCTCAAATTACACCAGTGGTAAATTCAGTTTTACAGTATGATCAAAAGATTTACTGTAGATGTCCAAACTTATAAGCAGGAAACACAGAACCAAACAATCAATACAGCAATGCAGTGAATTAAGTAGACAGTAATTTAGAAACAAAACTGCATTGTAAGAAACCTTATTTGATTTTTTCCTAGGCTGGATACTCTGATGTGGTTTTCCGCTGTGAGGGCTGGCCTCTCTGTCTCCATGACAAAACGGTCATCCAGTTAGCGCCCGTTAACCCCTTGCTGTTGCGTCCTGGAGACTTCTATCTTCAAGTGGAGCCTTTTGGGGAACAAGCAGCACGCATCGTCCTCAAATGTCTTCTTGAGGAAGGATGTCGAGAAGTAGAGGAGACCCCCATCCCTGAAACGTCTTATCCCTGCATCTTCACCGAAGACTGGCTGCGGGACATCAACGAAGGACGTGATGGAACTCCTTTGTCACGGTGTTTGCTTTGCACAGACCAAGGTGTAATTAAGTTGCCGTGGGCCAAAATTGCAATTCCAGAGTTTTTAGACAAGCCTAAGATCATGCCCACCTGTCAGAAATCTCGCCCTGAGCCAAAGCAGATTTCAGTTCCCATCCACTTCAACTCCTCCACCCTACCAGTTGAAGCCACGATTCTTCCAGCAAATGACAGGATGTCAGCATCTTTAAGACCCGCAGCCTGTTCTTCCAAACTTGTCAAAATGGAAGATAAAAGAGGGGCCCCGAAATCCTGCTCCAAACCATTAATCAAGCCGGTGGGTTGGGTTTCTCCTAATACCTGGGACAGTCATAACTATCAAGAGATTGAGGGTGATTATGTAGACCTGGTGGATATCGACAAAGGGAAAGAGCTTGTGGATAAACAGAGAGACAGGCTTCCAAATCCAACCAATTCAGTTTTGTTCAAACCTGTTAGACCACCCCCACCTGTGCCGCTTGGGAATAGCGTTCCCTGCGGACGCACGCTTCAGTATACAGAGGAGCGTTTTACACCATGCAGCCAGGGGAAGCTGGAGCAGGACCTCACTGATGAAGACATGAAGTGCAGGTACAGAGATTCATACCTGGCGGCACTGACAAATCCAGTGCCTTTTGAGAAAGGGAGTGTAGACCTGGCTGCCTTGGAGGAGGTCGGCCTGACTGAAGATGGGGAGTTAAAATCTAAGGCTAAAATTGGTGCTCAAAAAGACCAAGTAGGAAACTATTGTAACCACTGTAAGGAACCTGTGTTTGGTAATGAGCCCTTCCCTTGCAAACACTGCCATGAGCCAACACCAGCAAACTTAAAGCCCCACCTTCCTAGTAAATGTGAGCCGGAAAACCTCATGAAGGAGTCGCCCATAATTTTGAAATCAACCCCTGGTTTGAGCCAAAGTCAGAGAGTTCAGACAAAACTTATTTCTCACCCATCAGGACATTGTGCTTTTATGCATCCAGTATCAGATGTGTCCTCGGGGACCCCTGGTGGTGACCTGGAGTCGCACCAGAGGGGGAAGGATGTGAAACCATCAGGCAAGCACAAAGTTAAAGTGAGGTCTTTGTCCGCTGTCTCAGAAACTCCTACAGGGAGGCCACTTCTCTATAAGCTCAACAACAGGAGCCATAGTGATATTTGCCCTGCAACAGTCACGAACTTAATGCACTGTAGGCAAGAAGTTCAACTTGATGAGGAAACTCTGAAACTGGAAACAGAGAAGTGTCTAAAAAAAGGTAAGTGAGGGATAACATCCATGCGACTCAACAACATTGTTATTATTTTGTGCACACAGCCATTAAAATGATCGGTTGCTCCATGTTCAAAGGGGCTTTGAAAGAATGTGCTCCAGTGAAGGTCACAGTTCACGAAGGCTCTTTAAAAGAGGGTTCAAAGGTTAAAGATCAGGTTTGAGTATGATCTTCCTCTAGGGATTCTCCCAATGCTGTCTGGGTTCTCTGGCAGTACAGCCACATTTATGTCATTCCCATTATCAAGGGAGTGAAAGGAAATAGCATGCTGCACCCCAGTGAAAGAAAGGGCCTGAACCCACTGGGTAGAAAGAAAAAAGCAGAGCATTCTTCTAATGTAGAGAGACAGCATAACGTGCAAGAAGGCAGTTTCTCTATCCTCTGCACCCAGTGGCATGTGCCCGCAAGCCCTCAGAGGGGCAAGTTGAGATCTTGACTGGAGACATGCTTGTCACGGGCTGTTAAAGTGGCAAAGAGAGAGAGGACAGATGAGGCCTTGTTGGCTCCAAGAGGAGGCCAACTAGTAAAAGCAAGATTTAGTAGTCAGACCGCCGCTGTGTTTTGTTATAAAGACCATGTCCAGTATTTAGAAGTGGTCTGTGAATGTCTGTGCAGCTGTGTAACTTTAAACATGTTAAAGATATGGCTGTTAAAATTATTAATTGCTGTTGTTATAAAAGGGCAAAGGTTACTGGACAGAAAATGAAGCTGACAGTTTACAGGAAGGCGTTGCACGATCTTAGAATAAAGTCCCTCAATAAAAAACAGTCTAATGGATAATTAAAAATATATGATCATTTTTCATGCTTGCTGCCAAAAATCATGTTTTGAGTTGTCACATTTATAAAACATTCAAAATATATAAATATATTTTTTGCTTTGTCAGATTCTCAGCCGAGCAGAAGTGAAGCTTTGTCCACTGCAGAGGGGCCGGGTACCAAACTCCACAACTTAAAGACAGAAAGTATATCCTCTTCTGACACTCAGCATCCCTCGCAAGAGTCAGCTTTCAGGAGGATCAGTGGCCTGCTTGAACTGGGGATTGTGTGTTTGCCAGGTAATTTTGCACTTGTTAGTGTATGACATGAGAATATATTATTTTGCAATGTGATTTTTCACTGCAAAATAACCATTTCTGGCATACAGTACATGTTACTGTATGCTTCAAATTTCTTTTTTGTACCTAAGAAGTCAAATACTGCACACAACATGACGACTTAGCATTTTAACAGGTAAAAACAGTTTTTATTTGATCAGAGGATGACATCAGCGGCTTCTGTGTCATTGTAAGATGTGATGGATCAGATGTTATAATTATTATGTGCCTCAAAAAGCTCAGCAGAAGCGAGTGACGCCTCAGTTTTCAGTGTTAAACATAAAAGGTTAAATTTAATGTAGCCCTGACTTCCTGTGACTGAAAATTCATATAAAGAAAACTTTTACCACTTCATGGATTTATTAAAAGCATCTTCTCCATCATGTCCATCCGCAGGCAGCAGGGACAAGACTGGCAGGGCAGTTGTGGAGGTCCATGGTGACAGGATGGGGTGGACGTCCCCTCTTGTGTCAGCACAAAGCATCTGTGAATTACTGCTCTACTTACATTCTATACCAAGGTACAGTGCTGAAAGACTGAGATGTATCTCTAGAGAAAAAAAGATAACATTTCTGCAGTTAACAAACCTGTGAGAATGGAGTTTGTGCTTTGCAACATGTGGGAAGCTGATGTCTTCAGTGTGCCAGAAGAGGAAAATACTTGCTGGCTTTTCATTTAGCGCCTGTGATTATTATGTTATGAAAAGGTTCTACCACAAGAGGGCAGCAGCATATCATTTTCAATATTTCCAGTGGTCAGCAGGAAGCTGTGAATAATATTATGCATGACCTCATATCCACACCAACTGTTCTCCTATGGGTAATTAGTTTGTATAGCAACAGTTCTACAACTGTACAGATTTGACCTCTGCATATAGCACCTTAAGATCATTTGGCAGTAACATGGCTAATGTTTACTGACCGGTGGCCAGTAAACATTAGCCATGTTACTGGTCTAGTAAAGGGCAAATTAGCGGGCTTATTTGTTTACACTAACTAAAGGTTTTGATGCAAAGCTGTTCTACCAGAAAGCTGACCTTGTGCTGTCCCCAGCAAAGAGTCACACCACAACAGTCTGCAGCCAGGCTCGCTGCCAGCAGTCTGGTATGCAGCGCATTGACAGAAATAACAGCCTTGCTTGATGTAGGCTCACATAGGGATAAACAAAGAAGAAGTTTCTTTTTTCTTTGTTTTTTTTTTGTGAATTTGTGAAAAAGTTTAAGGTCTAAGTGTCAGATGTGGGTAAGTGGGAGTCAGATGAAGAGGTTAATGTAAATCTGAGATGTGGATTACTTAAAACCCAAAAGCTCTTAAATCTGTTCTTTATTGCTAAATGAACACTGTGATGAAATATTACATTTGAGTTCCTAATGCGCTCTAACATGACTTGTTTTCGTAGGAAAGATGTTCGAGAGCTGGGAATGACTTTGGTCATCAATGCCAGGAAGAAGCCTCCCCCTCTTCACCTCTACAAGGCTCTATTGATGGCCCAGGTTAAAACAGTAATGCTGCATGCACATGCCAGAAAAAAGTTGATGCAAAGATTATGGGGAGTGTTTGGTTTACTGGAAAAAACAGGCCTGGGGGTATAGTGTACTGGCCTTGTGTACAGTACAAATTGCACTGTAGGTCTGTGGTTATTAAGGTTTTACCGTAAGTGAGAAAAAAAAGGCAGGATACTTAGACATGTACCACTTAATAACCCTCAGCAGCCTTCCCCTAACCTGTTCTCTTTCCGCTTCAGGAGCAAGCTCTCCATGCTGTCCACAGTATTGTCATGCTGATGGATAAAGACACTTGTCAGCGTCCTGAAAAACAGCCTGGTCTGCAGGTCAGACATCAAAACATTTCATTTCCCTATTCAGTATAAAAGTGTAACTCTTATTCACAAAGGGTTTGCCTTTGTCTCTTAGATGGATTTGGTGACCACTATGAAAGCCCTAAACAAGACGGTGGAAGCTTCCCAACTAACCTCTGATTTTGGAGGTACCTTCACTTACAGTCACACCGAGTGGCTGCAGTTCCATCAGGTACTAAAAATGCACGCTAAGTCTACACAACTGCTCTACTGGTGGTATTGAATCCTAACTACTTCACTCTGAAAACCCATGGAGTGGTGTCTGGTGACTAAAGTTGCTCAACCATAATTCAACACAGTTAAAATTAGGCTTCCACCCAGCCAACCACCCGGAGCATGCATGATATCCGATGTGCTATACTTTGAGTGCAGGAAGGGTGTGGTCACATGGGAAAGGGCAAAGTCTTATCTGAATGATGAATTTGATTATTTATTATAATGTTAATTGCTCACATTAAGTAGGGGCTGATATTTTATCCTGGTTACGGATAAAACTCAACACTGAGTCTCAAGGCCATTCTGCTTTAACACACAGATCAGTTACTTTGTGTAGCATATACAATACCATAAATTACATAATATTTAACTGTACTAGTGTGCAAATGAGGGGAAGGAGGAGTATGCCAGCCCAAGAAGAAGAAAATAAAGAATTGAACTGCCTGTAGACAGCTATAGATATTTTTTTAAATACAGTTATTTTTAAACCATTTATATTTCTTAATATATCTAATACTTAAAGCAAATTGAATGTTAAAGTAATACAGCATTTAACCACAATGTGGACTAGTAAATACAGTAAAACATATTCAATATTTGTTTTAGATCAGTAAGCTCCCGATAGCTTAAAGTTTCTTATATAAGTAGAAAAATTATTATAATGCGAGATATTAGACTTGATGCCCTAGTCATGTACCCTACAGTAATATTGTACGGATAGTTGAAAGCATCTAAAGTAACCAGCAGCACACTGATAATGGTGTCTGCAGATTTTTTAAAAATTAACTCAGTTTGTCTCCTTTTGCTTCCACACGGCGTTGCCTCTTCCACAAAGCTCCTCAGTTCAATACAATTGAACATGTTTTATTTCAGAGGCTGGTTTCATTTATGACTGACCTGCGAGGAGCTGACAGTTTGTTGCAAAAGGCCATTAAGAGGGTGGATAACAGAAACCCAATGGACACAGCTCAGGTAACATATATATATTTATACTGTATTGTTATTAAATTGGTGTATGCACCACACGCTTATATTTTGGCTTTGTATTTTGCATAAAACAGGAAGTGCAGCAATGCATTGAAGAACAGAGGATTTCAATGAAAGAAATGCTGGAAGATGCTAGACTGGTGACTTTGCAAAGGGAAGGAGGGGCTTTTCTGGCCAGGATGAAGAAAGAAGAGTTCAGATTTCCACAGTCTGAGGACTACAGGTGTCAGATATGATTTGTCACTGAATGATATTCTTCTTTTTTAACTTGTATTAATCTATATAACATGCTATAGAAAAGCTAAGGGCTGTTTTATTTGCACTTGCCATACTTGGCAAATTTATGTGCACATTGCATTTGGAAGGGTAATGGGTGAAGCCATCCTGGGTATCACCAAACTTTACTAATCGGAATGATAACATGTAGGATTTCTCCTCCCTAATGGGAAAAAAACGACATGCATTTGAGGTAGAAGTCAATTAATGACCATTTTTAGATGCCTACACAGTCCTGGGAATATCTCTACTGTAATTATTCCAGCTAAGTGAAAACAAAAAACTGCTGGCTGCATGGCTGTGTGGGTGGCTGCAAAATGTTGTTTATATTAAATATTAACAACTAGTTTCATTTGTTTTACTTACCAGCAGGAAGCATAGTAAGTTATCCATGAAATGTTACCATAAATCATAGAATAACGACTATTAAACATATTTTAATTGCTTTTTGCCTTGTTAAAAAAATAAAAACACACACCCCAGTAAAAACTGCATGAATCTTATTTGTGGGTTTAAACTAGAATTAAAGAGCAAACAGATTTTATTTGTCTTAACTTAAAGGCCCAAAAAGAGATGTGCAGCTACCACTAAACTCGTAAAAAATAGCTGTGGCAAAACAGGATTATTGTGTTTTAAAATACTTTTTAGTTTGGAAATTTTTTATAGCGTGCTTCTTTTATACGAACAAATTCCAAAAATCTGGTGATTTTGAAAATCTCATAAAGTCATATTTTATTCGCAAGAGAACACAGAAAACATGAAATGTTTGAACTGAGATGGATATTGAACATTTTGAATTGAATAGCAGTGACCCATCTAACACAAACAAAAAAGCAAACGTTGAGACAGCACATCTATAAAGGCACCATCCACGCTGAAAGATATGCACATGTATTAGAGCAACAAAGAATAAGTAAGTCTTTTTCAGGGAAGGCCTTTTGTATTTTAGCAAGACAATAAAAAAAATGTATGCTGCATGTCTGTCATTGTAGAAGAGCCCTGCCTGCAGTTCAGCCTTTCTGCCAGCTGTAAATGAAAAATGAGATAAAGAAGATCGAGGACTGTTGTGCAACCAAGTATTTTATATCAGATAACAATGGGTCAACATTCCTCTCCCAAAGGTCCAGCAGCCAGTGTCCTCATTTTGATGTTCCCAGATGTTTACAGACTGTTGTTAAAAGAAGAGAGGGTGTTACCCAGTTTTAAACATGGCCTGTTCTTAAATTTTTTTGAACCATGTTGCTGCCATCAAATTCAAAACGACCTTGCCTTTTTTCCTAGACTGGGAGTAAACATTTTTCTGTGTTCTAGTCTGGGTCAAATATGAGGTTGGCAAATCATTGCACTCTGTTTTTATTTACATTTTATGCAGTGTTAACAACAGTTTCAGAATTGGGTTTGCAATTAAAACAATAAAACAAGGACAGTGTCACATGATGGCTGTCAAAAACTGCCTGGCGTGATGCTGATTAAAAAGCCATTTCCCTCCCTGCATGACAAACGCAACCTCACAGTCAGTCTTAAATGTTTTCTCCTCGTGTTGCAGAGACGCTTTGGAGTCGGTGACAAGTCTTTATAACCAAGTGGAGGAGAAGCTCCACACACTGGTGATGAGATCAAACGAGTCCCTCCAACAGCTGGAGTTCCTTTTCAGGCTTCGAGAGGTGGAAGCCAAAATCAGCACGGTAGGTCTAGTAATCTTAGTCTGTTTACAATATTAGAATCTACAATATGTGTTTAAACATCTAAAAGTTATGTGATGATAAACTCACAGCTGGTAGCCACATGTACAAAGTGTAACCGCATAACCAGGGCTTTGTGTCTTGTAGGCTGGGATGTGGTTCAGCACAGAAGGTGAACAGAGACTGAAGGACTCTTACCCAATTGATGATACCCAGGCTTGCACTGAAAAGGATTTGGAGCACTTCCACATGTTCCTTACTCAGTCTAAGGTATCACCTAACGGCAAAGAAATTAGAGATAAGAAAACTTGCCCTCTTTTGGCTGATCAAAGTTGATATCAGTAATATCAGTAAACTGCAGAAGCGGAAGGAAATTGATTTCACTTAACATTTTCATCGTTTATCACAGGAAAAACAGCAGAATGCCTTGATCCTAGCTGCAGAGGCAGAGGGCATTTTTGAGTCCAGCGACAGCAGCCCTGCAAGAGATGTTTTTCAAACTCTCGTCAACACTTTCAGATCTAATGTAGAAGACTTCATGCTGCGTGCACAACAGAGATCCAAAGAACTGGACGCGCTTGTGCACGTTTACGCCTTTTGTGAAAAGGTTTGTGTTTTGTCATTGCTCCTGACAATTTTTATTAACGTCCCTTTCCCCCTTGTAAACATTTTTACTGATTACTTTCCATTTCCTTTCACTCACTCTCTCTGTCTAGGCATCTGCCCTGGCCAAAGAATGCAGTCATTCTTTGGAGCAGGTAGAGCAGGGGTGTTACCCAGCTCAGACTTTAAGTACACTCCAAATGTATGAGCAGAGATTAGGTGGTGAATTCTCCACCCCTCACTTCCAGGCTGTGAAAGCTAAAGCCTGCGCCTTGGGATCAGGGGCTTCGGCAGCAATGAGAGTGTGGAATGCAGCTTGGGCCCAGTGCCGAGAAGTCAGGCAGCATCTTAAGGAGATGCAGAAGAAGAAAAAATACATAGATAAGAACCAGATCCAGAAGACCACAGCTGCAAAGTCTCCAGGGGAACATGGAGAAATGGAGAAAGAGGAGAAAGGGAGTGTGATAGCAGAGGCAGAGCATTCCTTAACCCCACAGCTTAGCACCAGTGCTGTGTGCCTCAACTGCAACGACTTCAAAGAGAGCAAAAACAAAGAGTCTAAAGAGCTGCATTTACCAGAAATGCCTGATAAAAATGGAGAAAATACTTCTGATTTCTCTCTAAACACTGACTCCCACCAAGAGAGCAAGTTGAGGCCAAGAGAGCATCACAGTGAGACAGATCTAAGAGATGTAAACTCAATGAAAGGGAGCGAGGATTTTCCTTCACACCAACCTTTAAGTCGATCTCTAAGCGAAGGCTCACATGTCTGCTCTTATCTGACGAGCGTTCCTGGCTTTTCGCCTTTAAATGTGAGTCACAAGCACTGTCATAGTAAGACACAGTCACTGGAACAAAATCAGCAGCCCATCCAAAATCTCCCTTTTCCCCATAACAAGAGACTACTGCCAGGAAACCCAATCAGCAAATCACCAAGAGACAGCAATGAAGGGAAGGGTGAAGGATGTATAGACTCCAGACAGGAACCTGAAGATGTCAGGACTCCAGAGACATTACTCACACAAACAGAAATCAATGGCTGCACTGTTTTGTAAGTAACCCTCTCCCTCACCTGTAATCTAGAGCAAGATGCTGTCCAACATATGGCAAACTATATTAAATGTTTTACCCAAATGTTCCCCAGTAAGCAATACTATCGTATGAAGACATGCTACCCACGCACACACAATGTAAAACTGAGCTCACCTGGGTTTCATTTCCTGCATGTGGAACAGGAAAGTACGGAGGATCATGGAGGAGCTACTGTCCACAGAGAGGGAGTATGTGAAGGCTCTGGGTTATGTTCGAGAGCACTACTTCCCTGAGCTGGAGAGGGAAGATGTCCCTCAGGATCTCAGGGGCCAGAGGGGGAGCATCTTTGGTAACTTAGAAAAGCTCCACGACTTCCACCGACATTACTTCCTGAATGAGCTGGAGGGCTGTGTGAATGAACCCTTCAGAATAGGACGCTGCTTTCTACGTCACGTAGGTGCCATTTGTGAAAGTCTAGCTTTAAAAAAAAAAAAAAAAAAAAAAAAAATATATATATATATATATATATATATATATATATATTAGGGGTGCAACGATACACAAAATTCACGGTTCGGTTCGATACTTTGGTGTCACGGTTCGATATTTTTTCGATACAAAAAATGTTCATGCCTTTTTAATTTGTCATTTATTAAAACTCGCCCTGTGTGTGGGGCTGGACGGCGTCAACACGTTAACGAGCTAACTGCGCTAACGCACCAGTTCCCACCAATGTAATTGAGCATTGCGTGGCACATCCGACATACTGTTTTACTTTTGTCCATGACGCGCTTACCTTCAGGGTCATACGTCACATGAAAACCAAAATAGTTCCAAATACCAGATCTGAATGAGGGTGGGGAGGTTCAATTTGCCATGTTACAACGAGCTTAGCTTCTGTCTTGCTAGCTTGCGCTGCGCTCAGTGGATCTGCACTAGGGATCGTATCGTTTAGGTTTTATCCGATACCGGTGCCAAATCGGTACTTTTGAAACGGTGCCGGTGCTCAAACGGTGCTCAAACCGGTGCTTAAAGAATGGAGAAAACACAAAATTGGTCCAAAAACCTCTCATGTTCAGCTGGTTTTTGTAAAAAGATAACAATATTAGCCTTTTCTGCAGCTATGGGGCATATATGGTATCACTCTTGGCTGGAAGCAGTGCTTAAACAATGGAAAAAACACAAACTTTATCCAAAAACCTCTCATGTTTAGCCGTTTCCCTCTTTTTCTTTGGTCATTTTAGCCTTTTTGGCCAGGGTGAAGGGAGTATCTGCCATCAAACAAGAAGACAGCCGCATGTAGCTATGATGATGTTTGCTAGCTCACCTTACCTGCATTAATGTAATAACGTGGTTAGCCTACTCAACGTAAATTACACATGAACAACATTAAGCTACTCACGCAGAGAAGAACGGCTGCTGCCATCATCATCCGTCATCATTTCTGCTACACTGGCAGGGCTAGGGGCCAGGACTCTATTCTTCGTGTTTTTGGGGATGTTGCTAACTCCGGGTCTGATAACAGGCACCACACCCGCAGTAGATGCGCTTGGTGTGAGGTCTCGCAGCAAGCTATCAAATACGGCGCATTTCTTGGCTTTTAAAAAAAACCGCTATGCGTCGCCAGGTGTTTCATCGGATTCGAGGTGTTACCTCCTTTGACAGTATCACAGTATCAGCTTAAAGCACTTGTTGCAGGCTGCTGAGTTTGCATATTTTGCTGTGAAGTACAGCCAGACTTTTGACCGCTTCGCCTTGGGCATTTTTAATCTGTAGCTCTGCTCTAAAAGAACGTACGTACCTTGACCCGCCTACTATCCTCGGAAACGTAAAATGATTGGCTAGAAGTGTATCACAGCTCAGGAAAAAAAGCACCAAAATAAAGCACCGAAATGTGCGCTGCTTTTCGGTCTGGTTACTACCATTTATGTCAGAACCGGTGCCATCATGGCACCGGACACCGGTACCCATCCCTAATCTGCACTCGACAGTGCAGCCTAGGCAGAGTAGTTGAACGCATATTCACTGAGCGCTCAACACAGACAGCATCTTCAGAAGAAAAGTTGATAAAAATAAATTTAAAAATGTGTATTGTTCATACATATGCGTACCAGACCGAGAGCACTGTATCGAACGGTTCACTATCGATAGGATTATTGTTGCACCCCTAATATATATATACATTCAACAAAAATATAAACGCAACACCTTTGTTACTGCTCCCATTCCCCATGGGATGGACGTAGAGACCTAAAATTCATTCCAGATACACAATATACCCATCCCTCCCAAACAGTGGTCACAAATCAGTCCAAATGTGTGGTAGTGGGCACATCTGCCATATTGAGATAATCCATCCCACCTCACAGGTGTGCCACATCAGGATGCTGATCTGACATCATGAGTAGTGCACAGGTGTACCTCAGACTGCCCACAACAAAAGGCCACCCTGGAATGTGCAGTTTTTTGCGCTATTGGGGGTCTGGGGACTCAGAACCGGTCAGTATCTGGTGTGACCACCATTTGCCTCATGCAGTGCAACACATCGTCGCATGGAGTCTATCAGATTGTCAATTGTGGCCTGTGGAATGTTGGTCCACTCTACTTCAATGGCTGTGCGAGGTTGTTGGATATTCGTGGGAACTGGTACACGCTGTCGTATACGCCGGTCAAGCACATCCCGAACATGCTCAATGGGTGACATGTCCGGTGAGTATGCTGGCCATGCAAGAACTGGGACATTCTCAGCTGCCAACTGCCCTGAACAATGTGAACCATGATTCATCCGTGAAGCGCACACCTCTCCAACGTGCCAGACGCCATCGAATGTGAGCATTTGCCCACACAAGTCTGTTACGGCGATGAGCTGGAGTCAGGTGAAGACCCCGATGAGGACGATGGGCATGCAGTTGAGCGTCCCTGAGACGGTTTCTGACAGTTTGTGCAGAAATTGTTTGGTTGTGCAAACCAATTGTTCCAGCAGCTGTCTGGGTGGCTGGTCTCAGACGATCTTGGAGGTGAACCTGCTGGATGTGGAGGTCCTGGGCTGGTGTGGTTACACGAGGTCTGCGGTTGTGAGGCCGGTTGGATGTGCTGCCATATTCTCTGAAACGCCTGTGGAGACGGCTTATGGTTGAGAAATGAACATTCAATGCACGGGCGACAGATCTGGTTGACATTCCTGCTGTCAGCATGCCAACTGCACGCTCCCTCATTGCTTGTGGCATCTGTGGCATTTTGCTGTGAGACAAAACTGCACATTCCAGGGTGGCCTTTTGTTGTGGGCAGTCTGAGGTACACCTGTGCACTACTCATGATGTCAGATCAGCATCCTGATGTGGCACACCTGTGAGGTGGGATGGATTATCTCAATATAGCAGATGTGCCCACTACCACACATTTGGACTGATTTGTGACCACTGTTTGGGAGGGATGGTTATATTGTGTATCTGGAATGAATTTTAGGTCTCTACGTCCATCCCATGGGGAATGGGAGCAGTAACAAAGGTGTTGCGTTTATATTTTTGTTGAGTGTATATATATATATATGTATGTATGTATACACACTGTTTCTTGAATCATTAAATCATTAGTTTTTCCATGAAACAATCGGTTTAAGTTTTGGCAGCTGTTTAATGTTTAGTACTACCTCACGGTTTTCAAACACCAAGTAATTTCCCGATTGATGTGTAATAAAATTGCTTTCAAATGTGTCCTGACTTTATGCCAGTGTCTTTAGCTTCCAAGAATTTACTGGAATTATGGTACACTGCTTGGGATGTAGTGACATACTTCCACACAGAGTCCCGACTAATCATCTGCATTTATTTTCCATTTTAGAGAGAAAGCTTTGCTTTGTATGCCCTTTACAGCAAGAACAAGCCCCAGTCTGACAGTCTCCTGATCAATCACGGGCAGGCTTTTTTCAAGGTGAGATCACAAATGTGGACCTTCTCTCCAGGATGCCACAGATATGTAGTCGCTATATAGGATGCTATCAAAAAACGCTGTTGTTTCAGGAATAAAAACATCTCTTTGTATACCTCTGAACCTCTCTAGTGCTATTTTTTTTTTTGCATTTTATTTATTTTTTGTATTTATTTTTTGGTTTTTTTGTTAAATTGCCCAGTAGATGCCTCATTCTGACCACTTGCAGTCGTGCATGTGTGATTAGAGCAGAAGACGTGTCAAAATGTAGACCCTTCAAGTCTTGTTTTGGAGAAGAGATGACAAATCTGTCCTCTAAGGCAATGCTGAAATTCCAAATACATTGCAATATTGTATTGTATTGTATTGCTAGTGGACTGAATGGGACTTGCAAGAAGTGATGTAATCATGAGCGCTGGATGCAATTCAGAGGTACACATGTAGTCATATTTAAATTAGTTAAGGTGTTGACTGCACCTCATTAAAATTTTGTAGAGTGATATAGTTATTACAAATCCTGTAATAAGGATTTTATGAGAATTCCTTTAATAGCTATGTTGGTGGAGAAACTGACTGACTGAAGCTGACAGATTTTGCCATTATAAAAGGCATTTATTCAAAAAATGTTCTTCTAATCTCACTCATCCAATGTCCCATCACACACACGCATGATTTTAACCATGTCATACACCTTTTTTAGCCTGTACAGATATTCACCAGACCTTTTATAACAATACTGCTTTGTTTCCTCTTTTCTCGTACCAGCAAAAGCAGCTGAAGCTGGGGGATAAAATGGACTTATGGTCATACCTGTTGAAGCCTGTGCAGCGCATTAGTAAGTACAGTTTGCTGCTGCAGGACATGATGAGGGAGTGCGATCCGGGACAAATCAGAGAGATAGCTGAGCTAAAGGCGGCCCTTGAGGTCATCCACTTCCAGCTTCGTCATGGCAACAACTTGCTGGCCATGGACGCCATCCACCACTGTGATGTAAGAAGGACTCTGGTAGCGTTAGCTTTAGTTCTGTGTAATTTGATTATCATGATTACAAGATGTGAAGTTTTTAAGTGTTATATGCATATTACAAAATATAGTATGAATGTACACTGGTTTGTCATGCTGTTGTGCAACATCTATGGAGTTTAAGCAGCAAAGTAGGGAAACAGGTACAGGCAGGTCAATATAAATACTCAGAAACATTCATCATTTCTTGGTTTTGTGCAATAGCACTGCTAAGACAGAACATGCATAGGAGAGGCTAGGATATGATTAACAAGGAGAATTCATTAGCCTCATTCATAGGAATCCAAAGTGAGGTGGTGTGTGTGTGGTTGCCTGGAGCTCCATTATCTGAGAGCCCAGACAGAGGGGGTGAAGATTCACAGGAATTTTGTGGGTTATTTTGTTAACTTGATGACCTCTCTCCTGTCAAAAGTAGTTAAAAGGTTCAGTATCTTGCTTTGCTGCTTAAATTTATTTGATTTTTTCTTTAGCTGAATTTAGAAGGTTGATAATTATTCAAAGGATCGTACATTTAAAATGTAGTTTTTTGCATTTTTGATGGGTACAGCACTGCAAATGACCCTACTGAGCCACACTTAATAACTCTTTTGTGTACTACAGGTTAATCTAAAGGAGCAAGGGCAGCTGATTCGTCAGGATGAGTTTTTGGTAACTTTTAGGAAGAAGAAATGTTTCCGTCACATTTTCCTTTTTCAAGAACTCATCCTCTTTAGCAAGACAAGGAAGACTGACATTGGAAATGACACATACATCTACAAACAGTCATTCAAGGTACACGTACTGCGCAAAACAGAATTTTTTTGTGATTCATCACAGCAAATGAAAGTTCATTCAAGAAACTTCCCCTTTATAACAAGTCACTATAAAATTACTTATTGCAAAGTGCAAATGACTGTTATAGTGACAGATTTTCCATTTGGTGTCATAACTTAGGACAATTTCCTCTTTGCATACATGAAGGGGAAGACTCACAACGCACACAAACCAGCTTGGCCTTTACCGGAACCTTTATCCAATGTGACACATAATATAGAACTATACTCAGTAGTGTATATCAAAAACAATTACCAGTCACAATATTTTGACGAAGTTTTTCTGAATAATTCAATAATATGCGTTAATATACCCATAAACCTTGAGCTGCAACTTATAAAAACAGTCCTTTTGTGAAAATTTGCAAGTACCCTTACTTAAGAGTCACTATTTTAACACAGCTCAGCTCTTTATTTTAAGTCCTGTCTGGCACACTGATACTCCTCAAGAGGACTTGGATATTTGCCTGTGGTTTTACAAATGTACCAAAGTGCTTGCTGTATTTACAAAAACCTATAATCTAACACAAACACATTATCTTTCTCTGTATTCAGACCTCTGACATAGGAATGACACAAAACACCGGTGACACCGGTTTGTGTTTTGAGATCTGGTTCAGAAAGAGGAAAAGTCAGGACACATACACTCTGCAAGCAGCCAGCCGTGAAGTGAAGGAGGCTTGGGCCAGGGACCTGGAACGGATACTCTGGGAACAGGCTATACACAACAGAGGTACGGCACCTACATATAAACACACACCAATTACTACATTTGGAGGATTCATTTCATAAAAGAAAAACAAAAAACAAAACCCAGCGCAGCATATCTAGCTGCACAATTAGTCAATGAATGTACCATTTGAAAATTACACAAATGGTTTCACATGTTATCTTTTTAGAGGTTCGTTTGCAGGAGAGAGTGTTTCTGGGTATTGGAAACAAGCCTTTTATGGACATTCAGCCCAGTGAGGCAGCCATCAATGATCGAGCCATTGACTATGTACTGATGGGGAGAGGTGAGTATTTGATGTTTTTAAATAAATTTGTGACTTCTCAGACCCTTACACGGTTTCTTGTTGTCAGAAAACAGAGGCCTGTTCTCTGTGGGATCATGTGCATCACGGGACGAGCTTCCAGGGGGGCGGCCAAAGTCTGCTGGTTCAAGGAGCAGCTCTTCTTCCTCCTCGTCCTCTGGACGGGGCTCCCTCTCCCCCGTGGGGTACTTGTGTGGACCAAAGCAGAAGGTGATTGCAGGGGTCCTTGGACGATATGCATCACCCCCAGGAGCCCTGGAGGAGGACGATCTTGACCAAGAGAGTGGAAGTCAGCATTTATTGTGTGAGTGAAACCTTGATCAGAGTAAAAAGTATGTGATACATTTTTATTACACAAAGTCAAATGACCAGTCAAATGAAGAGGGTATTTCTCAATGAACCAGAAGGAAAGTATATACTTTGATGTACCCCAAAACTTCCTATTGTTATGAGAGTGTTTCTGATGACCCCTGAACAGGTTTACAGTATCAGGGTATTGTGTTTCAAGCCTCAGAGAATTTCCTCTACAAGCTATGGGGCCAACGGTCAGAGATCAGGGCAGATTTCTTTTCAAGAGAGCCAAAGGTATTTCAATAGCAAAGCTAATTCCTAAAAAGCTGTTTGGCCCTCAGCTGTCGGCTATATTTAGGAACTTTCTCTCACCACTATGTAGTAGCGGGAGAAGTTTGTCCCGTGACATAATTGATGGCAGACTTTGATCATTCCTCAGTTCAACCAATCATGCACGTACAATTTTAACAAAGAAACTTTTCTTTGTTTCAGTGGACAGCTCAGAGTCGTCAGGCGAGAGCGTAAGCGGCTTCAGCAGTTCCAGTCACAGCTACCACTCTGCTATCGGAGGAGAGGTGGAGGACGTAATCACTGTTAAGGAGTCAGTGATTGCTCAGCCAACTGAGGCTTCCAGCATTCTTGCAGGAACCACAAAAAAAACCCAACCACCAGTTCCACCCAAACCCAAGCACAAACCAAAAGATCACAGCAAGAATCTGCCCTGCAGCAAGGTGCAGTACGGATCTGAGTAAAAGGTCATTTGGTTAAAACCAACCTGGTCATAAATCACTCACAGATGTATTCACCACTGAGTGAAGTCACTCTCATTTCTGCTTGTAAGCTGCTTTGTAGCTTACATGTGTGGTTTTGAATGTCAGTAATGAATCTTCTATTGTGACCAGTCTTAAATATTCCTTTTTAATTATTATCTCTCAGGTACAAAGCACCGCTTTTGGAAAGTCCACTGATGTTTGAGAGCTAAGATATATATAAGGTATAGTAAAAGTAATGCAGTTTTACATCACCTATATCTTTTAATGTTGCATAAAACACTAATGAAAGGGAGGCACGTGAATAATCCACTGTTCTATTGTGAGAAGCAGTTATTTTTACATTTCTTCTTCATTTCTTCATTTTTCTGCAGATGTCTAAGCAGCCTGCGAGTCTGTGCCCACAACCAAAGGAGACATCACTTTATTCCAGCTGTTACTGTAATGTTATACAACTCTGTAAATAAAGCTTCTTTTGATGTCACCACTAAAACCGTAGGTCAAGAAATCATCTGTGTGTTGTATTCTCACTATAAATGGTGATAAATGTCAGTTTGAAATACCTGACGTGGCTTTTTTTGCACTATATATTAGGTTAGTTTTATATCTTAAGCTGCAGTCTCTGTGTCTATGTGTATTTGCTATTCATAATACATTGTGAGATTACTGTGTACTCTGAAATGTGGATTTTATCATTGTTAAATAAAAACACAACATAATGCCGTCTTTTTCAAATCTATTGCCAAATGTTGTACGAATGATGGAAGCCTCAGCAGTACTCAAAGCACAACTAATTTCCTCTGGAAACAAATCCTTTGCTTTTTCTTTTAACAATTTTTTTTATAATTTCACATATTACCGGTCTGAAGATATTGTTACATGACTTTCATACTGAAATACACAATATAAACAGTGATGTTGCCTGTTTGCTTTTGCATGGCCTTTTTCACACCTCAATATGAAAACATTTGGTGACCAAAGTGGCGACATTAGGAGCTTAACTGCCAGGTCAGACTTACACTAGCTGGACAAAGTAAATGAGCCATCAGGGCATCATCATCATCATCATCACCACCATGTTTTGAGTACCTCCCTCAAAAAACAGAAATTGAGTGGTTGTTAAATTTACAAAAGTCTAACTTGTAATTTGAACAAAATACTTTCATGTTTCTAGTAAGAGTGGTTAGTTACCTTGACTCTCGAAATGCAGAAGATCCCATGAGATTTCAAACCACAGGAAAACCACTGGGGTTTAACCTGTCAAGGACAAAAATGTAAAGAGAACTCTGTATCAAGCCTTGTAACCCGCACTGTATCAACCCTGATAAAGTTGAGAGATAGATGGAGTAGAATTTCTTATAAATCCTTTAAAATGTTATGTTAACCTGATTCTAGACTTTGTTGAACACTCGAGTATTTTGTCAGACTAACGTAATTTGCATGGGTTCGATCCACTATGTCAAATTTAGTTGGGCTCAACTACAGCAAATAAATTGACTCTTTATTAATTAAGTTAGTACGACTCAAGTATATTAAGTTAGAATAACAGATTTGCATAATATGAAAATAAAGCAATTTAATCGCGTGGAAAAATTTTCCATAATTTTTTTTAATGTTCATTCAACGATTTTTTTTTCAGTGCTCAATAAAAATTACATTTACCTTTCTCCCGTGTTTCTACCACCCTGTTGCTCGTGTGTATTGACACATAAAAATTCTTTTGAAATTTACTGTTGAACTAATCGGTCTCTCTGTACCTGTGACTCATAGAAAAATTTACCCAAGCTGATGCTCATGTCAACACCACTTATGAAAAGCTCCCAGCTGTGTGAAAAACCTAAAGTGTTTCTAACATCTGTCTACTTTAGCTGGTGTTTAAGTCTATGGCAACTCCAACAATCAAAAGATAAAACACTGTAAACTAGTGTGATGATTTCTCCCACTCTCTGGTTTGTGTCCTGGGAGAAATCACAGCTGTTGTCATTCAGCTAATTGTTTAAGGATGGCCTGATGAATAACATTTGCTCTCTTCTCCCCGTCAGATAAGCTCATTTTTTGTTTTGTTTTTTAGGTTTGATTTGGGTTTATTTCAAGGCTTTAACCACTGTATCTTTCTTTTCAGATAAAATCCATGATTTATTTATTTATTACTGTTGCACTTCATTATCTGTGTGGTCTCCCTGTTTTTTTTGTCTAAACTTGGACCTGGTTTGTGACACTGAGGGCTTGTCCATTTTAAAATGGGCAAAAACTGGGTTTCCAGCCTGTTTTGGGTGACTATTAGAAAGGCTTATTTGTTGTCACTAGAGCAAGTCTGGGAGATCCATATCAATTTGTGGGTTGGTGAAGAACGCACTAGTTTGGTCAGTGTTTTTGCTCATCTGGTTTATTTTCTTGTACAGCAGTTGGTCCTTTGTGAATGGTTTGGTGTTAGAATAAGATTCGTTTGCTAGGTGTTTATATAATGGGTTTCATAGGTAACCTGTAGGAATCCACTGTGTTAGTGTAGTGTAGTGGGGAACGTGTGAACAACTCATTGTTTCCAGTTGCTTTTTTAAGCCACCGATTTAGAGTGTGTAAGAATGCCATACAAGTAACTATCTGAATGCTAGGCTTGAGTTGGTTATTTCTTTTGTGAAAGAGCTTGTTTTGCTTTTTCAATTTAATTCAGTTTTGTTTATACTGTGTCAAATTACAACAACAGTTGTTTCAAGGCGCTATACATTGTTTGGTAAAAATCCTACAATGATACGAATAAAACAGAAAGGCAGCAATCATATGATCCCCTACGAGCAAACGCTTTGGCAAAAGTGGGAAGGGAAAAAACTCCCTTTTAACAGGAAGAAACCTGCAGCAGAACCAGGGTCAGGGACGGGCGGCCATCTGCCAAGGTCAGTTGGAGTGAGAGAAGAAAGACAGGACAAAAGACATGCTGTGGAAGAGCGCTGAGATTAATAATAAGTAATGCTTCAGAGAGGTGTAAACACAATCAGTTATTAATTCATGTACAAACAGGGACTTGGAAGAGAGAGACCTAATGTTTAGTTATCCACATTCAACTGTTTTACTCTTTGGTGCAATTGTGGAAACTGTATTATTCTTTCTTTGTGATTTTTTTTTATGTTTAAGTCATTTTGCTGATCTTCAGTTAGTTTTTTTGTTGTTTTGGAGCAGACGCAGTCTCTTAGGGGGTTTTGGGGGGATAACAGGTGGAGAGAAGCTGCAAAGAGGTGTGTAAGACTGCAACTCTGCTTCTTGGTCTCAACTCTGGATTGAGCAAATTGGTGGTAAAACAGATCACTTCCATAGAAAATGTTGGGGAACATGAGCCAACTGCTGCAACTAGTGAGTCACTAACAGTGCAATATGAGAAAATGGGAGGTCTAGGAGTCCAGAGGATGGTGCAATGATAAGTGCACTCTTTTTCTTCAGTGTGCTGACTGACAAAGTTCAGGAGGCTTATGCTTCATATATATATGACATGTTATCCTTGGGTGTTCTGAAAGGCACTATTTTCAAATAAAATCTGTGTGTGTGTGTGTGTGTGTATATATATATATATATATATATATATATATATATATATATGTATATGTATATATATGTATATGTATATGTATATATATATATATATATGTATATGTATATATATATATATATATATATATGTATATGTATATATATGTATATATATATATATATATATATATATATATATATATATACATATATATATATATATATACATATACATATATATATATATATATACATATACATATATATACATATACATATACATATATATATATATATATATACATATACATATATATATATATATATACATATACATATACATATATATACATATACATATACATATATATATATATATATGTGTATATATATATATATACGGTGGTTAGCACTTTTGCCGCACAGCAAGAAGGTCCTGAGTTCAATTCCAACATCAGGCCGGGGTCTTTCTGTGTGGAGTTTGCATGTTCTCCCCGTGTTTGCGTGGGTTCCATCCGGGTACTCTGGCCCCCTCCCACCGTCCAAAGACATGCAGCTTGTGGGGACAGGTTAATTGGATAATCCAAATTGTCACTAGGTGTGAATGAATGTGAGTGTGAATGGTTGTCTGTCCCTGTGTGTTAGCCCTGCGACAGACTGGCGACCTGTCCAGGGTGTACCCCACCTCTCGCCCTATGACAGCTGGGATAGGCTCCAGCGCCCCCCGCGACCCTGAAAAGGATAAGCGGAAGTGAATGGATGGATGGATATATATATATAATGCAAATTACTTAAATAAATGTAAAGCTGAAACTCATAAGAATAATTTCAGTGAAGCCTGTGCTAGGTTTTGTTTTTCTCAAATCAAAAGAAATTCTAGTACATGCAATAGTTGCCAATGTAAAGGAATGAATGTACTGCTCTTAAAGGAAAAAAATAAGGTTTCTAGTAAATTGCAAGTAAAACTTACTACCCTATTATAAGGTCATATTGTGTTCAAAAAAACATGTCCTCCAGTTTTTCCTGTTTCTCTGAGTCCTACTGTGGTTGAATCTGGACACAAAGGTGACTATATTTTCATTTCCAATGGCTGTGTCCCTTCCTGGTAAAAAGAAAGTGGTGGTAAAGGTCTTGAGAGGCACTGGAGAACTGCTTACTTTTGTCTTTGAATCCGTTCTCCTGTTCTATTAAAATATAAATGATGACTTTGGGATGTGTCCAGCACTACCTGTGGAGGGAGTCGGCATAATTCTGGGAAACAACCATGCTGGAGAAGGTGTGTACTGTCTGAACATGAGATTGAGAGGTTTCCTCTTTGTACAGTAACTAGAGCGATGTGTTGAAAAAAACAAAGTGATAATAGGACATATAAACTGTAGTTATTACAGTGTAGTTATCTGTCTCTTATCTATCTTTTTTGTAGTGAGTTGGTTCAGAAGCAGAAGTCTGATCCCCCTCTTAAGGTTTGTTTTGGACTCCTGCCCCTGCAAAAGTTTTTTAAAAGTATAGCTCAAGGGTACTTTGTGCAGTCCAATGTCCTGGTGCGCAGATGATTTGTGCAAGGAGATATTAGATATTAGGAGAATATTGGTCATTTAAGTTGTGGTCCCTGTTAAATTCAGAGAAAGTTTCTTGAAAGTATCCTATGAGGGTGTAGCATTACATTTAAGTGTCTGACAGACATGCAGATGGATCTACCATTATTTCTTTTGGTCTCATTTTGAGAGATTTGTCTCTATAAGACCTTGGCTGCATGCAGCGGGGCTAGGGGAGGGTCTGTGCTGACGGACGTGGGTTACTGACCTGGTAGCCTGGCTGCCCCGGGGTGGGTCTGGGATGGGCGTGGGGCTGTGGGGGTGCTCCGTCTCCAGGCTGGGGCCCTGGCTGGGCCTCGGGGGCTTGGGTCCTGGTTGGTGTGTTGCCGGGGTTGTGGACGGGTGGGTGTATGGGGGCCCAGCCCTGGCACAGGGTGGCGCCAGTGCATTGAGCCAAAGGTAAAGGTGTGTCACCAGGGTGCAGGGGAGGCATCCCCCCCCCCCGTCCCCCCCGTCCCCTTCTGGCTGCCTGTGCCTCAATTTTATCTCACAACTTAGACATTCACATTACTCACACTCTCATAACACATACATATAGGATCTTGGGGGTGGGCACGCTACACGGACTCCAAATTACCATCAGGGTGTACACCTCACCCCTGGCGTCGTTGCCCACCTCTCAATTTTAAATACACGTAGACATTGAGGGCTATCAGGGGAGCGATGCGCTTACCTGCTGCTCTCTGGCAGGTAGCTCCCTGCCCTCCTGGGTTTTAAATGCACCTTAGAACACACATGCATCAACACTATATATGAGCAGGCGGAGGGAGGTTTGGAGTCTTCTCTCACCCCTGTTCTCTGAGGAGTTGGCCGTCCGACTGGGGTCTGGAATGTGGGGCCTCCCTGCTGCTGCTGAGTCGGGGCAGTTTGCATCTCCCCACCGCAAGGAAAAGGGTAACACCACCTGGGTCTGGGTGCAGTTTCCCCCTCCAGGGGCAAGGGTACCTAGACCTGGGGAGTGTGATTGTGTGTACAGTGTCTCTTTATGTCTGTCTCCACTTTGGGTGAGTGTTGAGTATTTGCATATGAGAGCATGAGGGTGGGAATGGATGTTGGTATATGTGTGTGCCTGTTTGTCTGCGTCCATATCTCAGGTTGGGTATCAGACGCCACCTCTCTGCCACATCTCAGGCCCTCCAAGGTTTGGAGGCCTATCTCCCCCCACCACTTCCCCTGCCAGTGGTGGACTCCCTCAGACATCGGTGCGTTGGTGAGTCGTTGTGTCTGGGGATGGGCGTCCAGGTACACACCGGTTTACTCCTTGGTGGCTGCTTATCGGGGCCTGGAGCCTGGGGCTCGCTCGGGCCACTTCGGGGGTGGGGTGCCCTCGGCCTCTCGGCCTGGGGCTCGGTCACTCTGGCACAGCTGGCTGCCGGCGGAGCTCACGGGCGCGTCACTGCAACACCCCCCCCCCCCCCCCCCCCCCGGCTTCTGCTCCGCGGCTGCCCTCATCTGGGACTCTCCTCAGCTCTTTCTGGGACAGTGGCGCGGCTGCCCCTCTGTTGGTCTTCCTTGGTCTCTTGTGTTCTGGGGGCCTCTGGATGTCTGGAGTTTTGATCTCCTCCATACCTGCTTCATGCCCTGGAGGACGGGGCTGTGGCTCCCCACACCCTCTAGCAGATCATTACATGTAGGAGCCTTTTAAAAACAAGCGTGTTCATGCTCACAGGCGTACACACGGGTGCTCACACACACAAACTACACCCTTTTTGGCTCCTACCTCAAAGCACACTGTGCACTGTCGATCTTACGTGCTGCACAACAATGTTTAATATTTAGTATTTACTGTTATATTCACATAGATCATCATGATGTTGTTTATTCTATTGCTCTAGTCTTCTTCTGTTTGTTTTCTTTTTTCTTTCTCAACAGGTGATCCAGGAAAAGAAAAAGAGAGAAAAAAAAGGACACAAAGACAAAGGTGATGAAGCAGATTTTCATTGTCTTTTCTTTCTATCTCTTTTCTCCTTTTTCCCCCTCTCCTTCTGTTAACTTTCTTCTGAACTTTTCTTCTTGTTTTTCTTTCCCGTTCCTGAGTCCAGTCTGGCCTGATTACAATAACTTAGAATAAAAATAACTAATGAAGATCAAATAAACTATGAAAAAATAAATATATATATACGACCTTGGGCAGTTGACAGGTAAGTGAAACCAGTCCATAAGATCTAATCCTGATGTGTCGCATTACATAATAGATCTGCCATTTGGGTATTTAGTTATGGACTACATTGGCTTGCTGTCTCCCTCAAAGTCTGGTAACTTGTGCCAGGCTATCACTGTCAAGCAACTTAATCTTTGCATTTCATTGCAACCAAATCAGTGGTAAAAACATTACCATCCACAAACCTAAGGTGCTCTAGAGCGCTTCCATCAAACAGTTGTTTCTTTGCCGCTCAGATGAGGGTAAGCGCCAACAACAGGTTTCATTGATCACAGTTTTTTTTCTAATACCTTATCACACCTCATTGAGCACTATATAGATGTTAGAGATGCTCAACACATCAAGCAACGCTTTTACTGTGTTTTCCCTGATAAGAGAGAACAGCTGGAGAAAGCGATACAACACATGCTAGACAACAGAACAGAAAACTCCAAATCCATCTGGATATCTCTCAGTTTACTAGTTTAAAAAAAAAATCCACATTTAGACAGATTTCAGAAAGCTAAACACTGTTACAAAAGCAGATGTGTTTCCGTTGCCATTCATGGACAATTGCATTGACCACGTTGGTTTAGCCAAATTTGTGAGTAAATTTAAGGATGCTGGCAGGTCCCTCTGTTTCCTAGAGCCGAGCCGCTCTAATAACATTAACCAGTCTCACTTCCTACAAGGTGATGCCTTTTGGTTTGCGCGTAATATCCCAGCAACATTCCAGTGGCTTATGAACCATGTGGTGACTATTCTCTCTGATTGTACTGCGTAACTTGATATGGTCATATGATTAACGGAAAAACATCTGCAGGCAGCACGTGTATTGACTGTGAATTTGGCCAAATGTGAGTTTTCTATTGCTACAGTTACCGGTCTGGGATAAGTTGTTTGTCTAGTGGTAGCAAACGTCCTCAAAGACAGAACTTAGCATGATGGGGTATTGCAGAAGCTTTTTAAAAGCTTCTCTGCAGCAGTTGCAAATCGCATTGACCCTCAATGACCTCTTGAGTTCAAAAGTTAAGGTTTTTGAAAATGTCAAAGCTCTCTTGCATTCCTCACCTATACTGGCAGCTGATATGACATGTTTTTGACTTTTTTTTTTCCTTTTCAATATGTTTCAGTTGAAATATTTGATTCTGAGATGTGTATCTTGGATCTGTCAGAGTGTATACTGACTGTAATCCCCTTACTTTTTGTGTTCCCTCCAGCCCTGCTGTACTTGTGATTCTGTGATTAATTTTCCCAAATTGATACACATGTCAAGGCCACATGTGAATTTTTAAAGGCTGGAACACAGAACTCCCAGCTGTGTAAGAAAGTGTTTCCAACATCTCTTATTTTCTTCTGCTAATGAAGTTTAAGGCAGCCCCTACAATCAAAATGTAAAACACCTGGATGATGTAGGAAACACAGTAAACAAACAAGCAAATAAATAAATGAATGCTTTATTTACTGGATAAAAAGGTGGAGTTCTAGATTATCAAAAATACCTGAATTTCATTCATCACAGCTAAAGCATAAACTTCTTGGAGGCTGTGTTAGAACAGTTAACCACACAACCAGCCATATTGTGGCATGTGGGAACAGTTTGTTGTAATCTCCTGCCTTGGAACACAGTTTGTTGTTGAGTTTAAGGGAATTGTGTTTACTGTGCCTGTTATAGTTATGCAGCTGTTATAGTTGTGTTACTGCCAACACTACAGTGCTCTTTTATGGTTTGCAAGTGTTGTTGAAAAGAGATGTTGCACCATCGGTGAAGCTTTTGCAGGGTTAATGACCACCTTGGAACTGCAGTGTTAAAGTGCACATGAAACACTTTATGTATTAAGGCTAATTTACAACACGGAGCAACTCTAAAAAAGAATGCAGCTTAAATCTAGCTTCAGTGTTAACTCTATGATGATTTTTTTAGAGTAGGGTTCTATGGTATAAATTAGCATTAACACATGAACTGCTTAATGCCACCTTAAATGCAGGGGTTATCGTGACACCTGAAGCTCGGGTGTTTCTGTGAGTTCTTACCTTAGTAACTCCTAACCTCACCACAATATTCTTAGTCTGAACATTCATGCCCCAAATGCTCCAGAGGACATGAAAACTACAAACATGGCAGAAAAGTCTAAATCTGTCACCCCAAATTGTAGCTGTGACACTTACTGCTGTGTCTAGACACCTGCCAATCAAAACAGCCATGTCCCTAACAATATCATTGATGTGGAGGGTTAGAAAAGCCAGCCAGCCTATGACGGGGGAAAATTAGACTTAAACTGTTTTCATAGAAGTGTGTAAAATATGCCTTTTAAAGCTATAAATGTAGACATTTTAACATAGGAGTCTATAGGCACTGATTCGGTTTTGCTGTTAGCTTCAGGTGGTCTTTATAGGAATTGCAGTTTTCTGGCATTTCCTCAATACCTTTATTTTTCAGCTGGTTTCGGAGGCTGTTGCTTAACTGGGAGGGTGTAGGGGGATTGGTAATATTCAAAATATCAATTTCAAGCAATCAGAGTTTTATGAAAAACACTGAAAAATGTTCACAGGTCAAATTAGTTTACAACTGTGGACAGCAATGGACTTATTTTTCAATATGTGCGAGTCAACCTCGGTTAAACAAAATCTGCACAAACGGAAAGGGAGAAGGGGTTTGATGTATAAAAACAAAAGCTGGACAAAAGCTGGCAATTTTGAAAAACAAAACAAAACAAAAAAAACAACCCCAGAGTGTGTATTGTGCTAAAATGCATTCTGGAGAAAATAAATGATACATTGCCATGACTTAATAACTCTTCTCTGTGGAAATTCCAGAGAATTCTGAGAAGACTTGAAGGGGAAAAAATGAAAATTTGTCTCACCGTGCTGACTGACCTGCTGTTATGTATTTTTTTCAACCTACAATCTTTGTTTAGATTGGCAAAGGTTATCTTCTGAGGAAATCTCACAAACATTATCAGATGATGACAACATATTTCCCCAAACGTTTTATCTGCTGGAACATGTTTTTCTCAGCCAATTGGCTTACAACCCTGTTTAAAAGATGATTAGATGAAGCTGCCATGGTCTCTGTTACCTGCTCAACTTCTTTGTTATATATATGCTGCCTGAAGCTGTATTAATTTTTCTCTCTTTTTTAAATGTTTTTGAAACTTTTTAAATACGATAGCTCGTAGTGCACTCGGTAACCTGCTGTTGTTTTCCAGTAAACTATGCTGATCATTGCAAAATCACTACAGCACTTTACTATTCGTTCAGCCTACTTGACATAGGGTGTGTAATGAATCACTGAAGAAGTATAGTAGTTCCTCTGTTTGTGTGTATGTGTGTGCGTGCGCGTGTGTGTGTGTTTTTGTAGCAGGCGCTCACTATTGGTCTTAGCTAAGCTCTCTCTCTCCCTCTCTCCCTCTCTCTCTCTCCCTCTCCAGGGGAGGGTCACGTCACACCCACTACCAGACTGTCAAACACAACGAGGACTACAAATAGGGCAGAGAGCAACAGAGACACACATAAAATTCCTCTCTCAGCTGAAGACTGCCTGAATACACAGTTTGGTCAACAAGCACAGAAATAGTCATGGCTCAAGGTAAGTTGTATGGTGCCTCCTTACTAATTTTATGGTGATGTTATCTTTTGCACGAAGAGGTCTTTAATACGTAGAATTTGATAGAAATAGTTAAGACCTTACTCAGTATAAAAAAAAAATCAATATTGTTACATGTGTTGTTTTGAGTCATTCATTCGAGTCAGCATGGGTGTTCATTATTATCCCACTATGTCTATGTTAATGTGACTGTGATGTTTAGTTACAGAGTTTTGTAGAGAAGTGCATGTTTAGGAGGTGAAACTTTCACTCTTAACCTGCAGGCACGGTGCCAAAGATTTCCACTGCTGTCTGAAGTCATCACTATTCACTTCAGCACCGTACTGCTGTATATAGCGATGTCACATTTTCATCAAGGATCTGAAGATCTAAAAAAATGTTTCACCTTTATATTTGAGAAGATGATTGCCTTCTAAGGTCCCTAACACTTAATAATAGCAGCTGAGAGCAGCTGGTGCTTCCATTACTTAACCAGTGTTATCTTTATAGGCTCACAGAGGACCAAGAAAGAATTCGGATGGTGCTGCTAAGAAATTCATAACTCCACAAACAGCACGTCAATTTTCCTTATGAGGCTCATAGTGGCCTCAGTGATGCTAACCATGATCCACACATCACGGGGGGGGGGGGCGACTGTGGCGTGTGGCTCATGGTTGGTAGACTGGAAGTGGAGAGTGGGTGTGTTCAGTATGTAAACGTTAGAAAAAGAGGGAGGGTCGAAGCTTAGGAATTTTGGCCCGTTCAGTTTAAAATGGAGTGCTGTCCTTATAATTTACGCAACCCTGCAGGATAAACTGCAACCCAGTGACATGCATTCAGTTTGTCTTCACACCACACATGCATACCATATGACATACCAAAGCTGCTCCGCTTTAAATGAAACATTATGTTCAATTACGGGAGCAAATCAAAATACTTGCCTTTTGTACTATCAATGTAGCCGCAACAAGCCTCCAGAGCCCTGCAGAGAGGATGATGTCAGTTCCCCACTGCACCATTAGCCTGTTGTCTCTAAAGGTTTAAGGTGACAGACATCCATGTGTTATTAATCTAAGTAATTGTTTTCACATTGTGTAAGCTGAGGGCATGTTTTATTGGACTTCCTTGTCTCCAGATGGCTCCTATATAACTTGACATAATAATTGTGCTTCAGTGCAATGCTTACATTTTTTTTTCAAATATGTGTTGATTGGTTTGGGATCATGAACAGACTAAACAGAAAAGCCCTCATTATGCTCTGACTACACTCTCCAGCTGTGTCAGAATACACTGCACTAACGTGTCTTCAGTTAAGACCGGACTAAGTTCAAGATCAGTAAAACATCAGAGCCATGCCAAATACTGAGGAATGAGCCCCTATGGATTTCATGTAAAACCGCAGGAACTTTTTCTAGTCGAGCCTTTGTTTACTTAAGTCTCTCCTAGCCTTGTGACTACCACCTCATGTCTGTTTCAAGCATTAAGTTTGCAAGGAATAATACATAGGGAGAGGCTAACATGACATGTCACAGTGCAGATGACCAGTGGTTACACAGCAGCAAGAGAATCTCTGAGTCATCATATAGGTGGGCCTTTAATCAAAGGGTGGGATTCTTTAAGTTACAAAGGACACTGGAGCGTGAAGGGAGTGACTGTCTGGGTTTAGCTTCTGGTAAATTAATACAGGAAGATCTGTCAGATAATATCATCCTTGAATGTTGGAAAAGACAGAGCATCCTACAGTCTGCAGTTTAATTTCAAAGTGAAGTCATCACAAGCAGAAGGAACAAACAAAGCAGTTGTTTTATGTTTTTTAGATTATGTGCCACATCCACAGCTGCGACACAGGAAATCCAGACCTTGTTAACTGCACTTTTTCAGTTAACTGATCATTTTTTAAAAAGTATTTGTTGGACACTTTTGATTTTATTAGAGTTCCCGATGTCCTACACAGCAAATAGGTTTCATAAAGCTTCCACTTTTTTGCGACATTGCATCATGTGCTCCATATGCATAGAGGTATATTTTTTCCTATCATTATAAGAAACAAGGCCATGACTAATGAACTTCACAAATCTAAATGATTATTCTGGACTAAAAATCCAACTTTTTAGGTCAGCATTGAGAGAAATTACTAGGTAAGAGATGTTTTTAGAAGTAAAAATTGTAAGTATGGATATGTCAGTATTGTTTAATATAAATAGCATTTACACTGTATAATTTCTGTCAGTAGTTGTGTAGTAGCCGTGTGTGTACTCAGCTAAATGTGCTGCAGACAGTGTTTGATTATTGTAAATATATTATATGCAGATACTCTTTTACTCTTTGTGTTTTTTTTCTTGATCTGCATTTTTATAAAGAATAATAGAAACTCTCATTACCAAATGGTTCTTTATAGACTATACTGAATATTTTAAATACTACTTAAATACTTTCTTTTTTTATTCACGTTTTTTTCCCTCCCTCTCTCCATTTTAGCTCTGGACATCGATCGCTGGAACTTGGAGTGCGAGTTCAACAACACTGACCATCGCACCGATCTCAATGGCATTGATCGTCTCATTGTGAGGAGAGGCCAGCCTTTCTCAATCAGCCTGTACCTTCGCTCTGGAAGCTACCAGCCAGGAGTCAGCTCACTTGATTTTGTTGCAGAAACAGGTACTGCTCCTGATTCTTGTATTATAATATTTATATCATATACATGTGTTCTTTTATGAAGTTTATATGGTCTGTATCAAAACAATTGGAAAATTGAATGAATAAAACTTTCCCTACACAATAGGAATAGGAAAAGCATTGTGTCCTCTTCATTCAGGAAGTTAGCAGCAACTTGAAACCATTTATTACCATGTGTTTATGCTGTCACTATTTTCATTGTTGCCTATTCAAGAATGAGAAGGGAAAGAAACAAAGTTTATGGAAAGGGAAGTCATGTTCCCGTCTTCAGCGATCAGCAATAGTGCAACACCCTTTTCACACTGGGCTCAGTTACAGTAGCTGAAAGATGTTTCCATTTCTATCCTCTATGACCTTAGTTGTTATTCTTTGCAGCCCTAGAAACTATATCTTAAATTTTTTGCAGTACAAACAGTGAAAGCTCTCTGTCTCTTGTCCTCTTCTAATATTTGGATAAGTCTCTTATGAAGAGCACGATAAGTCAACTTGTTGCAGACCATCGAATGAAACTCTTTAAACAGGAAATGTTGCTCGCCAAGAGGAAAGCGTGTGTATAATCACAGATAATGATATCAGCCTTTGAAAGTCGAATGTGCTTTAATGGATAAGAGCGGCACCGTTCACCCCCCCAGTGTGTGAGCCCAAAGCTTGCCCTTGCTTTAGCTGGCTGAGTGGGAGATGTCAAAGAGTTGGCTCTGTGGATTAAAGTGAACACAAATGATTTTAAATTCGTTTAACACAGCAGAATTTAGGAATGAATTACTAATCTATTATGATATCCACAAATCAGAAGACATACTGTAAGTTTACATTCCCTAGCTACGACTGTTTCACTAGGATCTCTGCCTCTTCTTTCAGACTCAGACTTCTAACTATATTTGGGGTTTCATGCAGGTCCTCAACCCTCTGAACAGTATGGCACCAGGGCCTCTTTTGGTCTGTCTGCCAGCATTGACACTTCCTGCTGGAGTGCTGCTGTCACCAGTCCACCCGGAGACATGGTGGCCCTGTCAATCTGCTCTGCACCAGATGCGCCTATAGGCCGCTACACCCTGACCCTGGGGCACTCTGCGAGGATCGAGTTCATCCTGCTCTTTAATCCCTGGTGTCCAGGTGGGTAAACAGAAGCTGTCGCACAAGGGGCTCTTGTTAAGACTCACTTTGATGATCCTGTTTATTGCAGGAACTTTTCAGTTGCACGAGTGAAGAGACCATTTAAGGGAACGGTTGCATAGTCAAACAACTATGTTGTGATTTTTAAGCAATAGTTCAGCCTTGAGCTGAATATTCCTTTGTTGGAATAGTTTTGAAGCACTGGATTGAAAGTGAATGAAAGAGAAAGATTGAAAAAGAGGATTATAGACAGAAGACAGCTGTAACATGTCAGCTACTTCACTTGTGTTTACTTTTGAGCTGAGCTAGCACTAACCTTTCCAGCAGCAGCCTGTAGTCTTTCCTTTGGTACATAATAGTATTTTACACTCTTGTGTTTTCAATAGGCAGTTTCCAATAGTTAAAGACCAGCAGTACATCATTTACACCCTAGTTAGGACATGTATTAAGGCATGTATTAATGTTTGTAATGTCTCTTGGCAACAGGTGATGCAGTATACATGGACAACAAGGAGAATTTGGCAGAGTATGTCTTAGCTCAGGATGGGATCATCTTTCGAGGAGCCTACAAACATCCCATACCTACTCCCTGGAATTTTGGACAGGTGCCAGCAACAACACTGACACAATCAGCCTGCCTACATTATCCACACAATCAGTTATATAAGTTCACACAGTGCCAGAGCGGTGAGGGAGTGAACCGCACTCATTCTGATAACAGAAAAATACATCTAGATCTGGATACATAAAGAGGGTGGACAGCATGATAAAGTAGTATTTTCTTTAGTAGGATCCTGAGAGCCAGAAGATAATGTTTTCCTATTCTGATTTTTTAAGCACTCCCTTTCTACAATTCAGTTTCCAGAGGACAGTTTCCCTTCTTCCCTTATTAGAGAAATTAGGATCATTTGTTACTTTGATGGACTGTCTAATCTTAAAGAGTCTCTCCTAACCTATTGAACTGGCTGTAACTGGGACCTGGTACATTCAGATGCTAGGGTATTCGGATCATGCCATGAACACAGATATTTCAGCCCAGTTTCAATAGAGTTGATTTCTAGTGAAAATACTCCTATTTCCCCGACTAGATATTGTAATGAAAAACTTCAGAGCCCTAACAAGCTTTTTTGCGCCTCGGACCGGTTTGTGTCCGACAATATATATTGTTGTGTTACAACAAAATAAAACCAGTGGAGGTACCAAAAAGAAGAAGATTTATTCATAACACAGGGGAAAAGACCCAGGGAAACTGAGTTAACAATAAAACTGATAAAAAAAAAAACAACCCAATAAAAACCCTGAAAATCATGTTTGTACTTGCTCGGCCAACTCCTTTGAGCTTTCACTTTACTGTTATAATATCAGCCTCTTTCACCTGGCAACTCATCCCCAGACAGCTATACGTCTGACTCCCCTTCTACAAATGAGAGCTGGAAGTCCTGCTGTGCACTACAAAGACACTGAATAAAAGTTTTGTTTTGAAAGTGCTAAAATTACTGTAAATTTCTGAGCTCTTGGTAAAATAAAGACAAGAATGTAATAATGAAGAACCAATTTTTAACAAAAGAATAATAATATCAGATCACTTAACCTCCCTTGTGGCAATAAAATGCAGCATCAATAGAAAGCCCAGGATGTCCTCTTTACACTGCAGTAGGCCTGAGATACAACACATATACTTTGGTTGATGTATAGGTCTCAAACTTGCATCCCTCACATAGGGCAAGAATGAATTGTTGAGTGTTAGGAGGTTAATGGATGGTGCGTTCCATCAGTTTTTCCATGACGTGACTCTTCAAAAGCTGGTATCTCTTCCTCTGAATTTTTACCTTCCTGCTTTAATGCCTGAATATCCTCCACATCATGCCCTGCCAGAAATCAGTCTGTTTCCCCTTTAAAATTCTGAGTGAAGTCCCTTTAGTCCTCTGCTTCCTGAAGTATGGACATAGGTTGAATTTGAAGGCAGTAAGCCCTGCTGTCCACTACAAAGTATACTTTAAATCACTGTAAATGTGATTTTTAGCAGCAGAAGCACAATATCTGCAAAAATAAAGGATAACCTCCCTTGTTATAAAATGTGGAAGCCTTAATGCCCGTCATTCTGAATGAAAACAGTATTGTATATGAATGATTGGGTATGCTCAAAGTTTTGACTTGCATTGTATTTCAGATTTGTTGTATTTATTTATTTTTATAAAGCATGTGCCTGCCATGACATGCCTAGTTTTGTTATTTTTCCGCTCACACTTAATCTGCAGTTATGTGTCTTATGTTGCGGTACAGTTTGAAAGTGGAATCCTGGATGTCTGTCTGAGGATTCTCGATATGAATCCTAAATATCTGAAAAATCCTGGCAAGGACTGCTCAGGGAGAAGAAATCCCATTTACGTGTCCAGAGTGCTGAGTGCTATGGTTTGTCCTTTTGACTTCTCGATATTCTTTCATTTTGAGAGAGTATTGTTTCTCTTTGTTAATTTTCATAGACACGTTTCTTTTGCCTGGCAGGTGAATTGCAATGATGACAAAGGGGTGTTGCTGGGAAAATGGACAGGTGACTATGAAGGAGGCGTCAGCCCCATGTTATGGAGGGGAAGTGTGGAAATCCTGCGCAACTGGGACACACAAGCCTGTCAGCCTGTTCGCTATGGACAGTGCTGGGTGTTTGCTGCAGTGGCCTGCTCAGGTAAGATAGCACAGAGCCAGGCTTGGTAGCCTATCTCTAAAAACCGCTTGCTTAGACTCAAGCAGACAAAACATTATATCCTACATATAAGCACATATTTATGATATGCATTTTGTTCATCTTTTAAATATGATAATACTTAAGTTATTGTTAAACCTTGTCAGTTTCCAGGGCCCTGGGCATCCCCTGCCGACTTGTAACCAACTATCTGTCTGCACATGACACCAACAGCAACCTGGTGATTGAACGCTATGTCAATGAAAATGGAGAACTCATTCAATCCAAAGAAATGATCTGGTGAGAACTCTTTTAAGTTGACTCACAAATGGTGGGACAGCTCACAGATTCAATTTAAATCACTGACTATCTTGAAATGAGAGAATCCACAGGCTATACTCAGCGTGAATCTGTTGTGTCATGGGGCAAGTGTGAAGACCTGAGTTACTTTGGTTAGGGCAGCTGGGTCTGGAGTAATGAAGAGGTGTGGCAAGGGTGGCCATAATGTTTTTGCATGTGATGCATGGTTGTAATACATATGACCATGCAGTATGTTTCTATTATGCTATCCATTTTATGGTATGCATTGTATCTACAGGAACTATCACTGCTGGGTAGAGAACTGGATGACTAGACCTGACCTTAAACCTGACTTTAATGGTTGGCAGGCCTATGACCCCACGCCTCAGGAGAAGAGTGAAGGTAAGAAAGACTGTCCATCTAAAGCATGTTGTTTTATCAAGTAACGTGCTCACTGTGTCTTTCCCCCCGTTTCCCTCAGGGGTGTACTGCTGTGGCCCCACCCCTGTCAGAGCCATTAAGGAAGGTGAGCTCACGTTCAAGTACGATGCCCCCTTTGTCTTTGCTGAGGTCAATGCTGATGTGATCACATTCATGAAGAAGAAGGATGGCAGCACATCGAAAGTTTCTTCCAATGCACTCGTTGGCCAAAAGATCAGCACCAAGAGTGTGGGCAGTGATGCCAGAGAGGACATCACTCATCTCTACAAATACCCTGAAGGTAGATCAAACTTTTAGCACTCCAGCTGAATCAAATAAGTTCTTTCTCTTTTGAAAAAAATAGATATTTACCCAAGATGTACTATTTAAACACTTGTTTGCAATGCAAAGAGGGATTTACCATGCACGCCTCATCCAACATGGTCTCACATGTTTGCATTCATTGCACTTTTGCCCAGTTTTTCACACACCGTAAGTGTGCGTGGAAATCATTCCCTCATACCTGTAGGTAAAACCAGGGTCACTTTCTAGCTACATTCCTGAATTGCTTATCAGTGTTTGCATTCCCCCTATTGTACATAAAGTCAACTCAGAACACCCTTAGGCTCATTTACTCCTACACACACTTTATCACTTTGGTTCAAATATACTGTAGAAATTGATTATACAGCATGGCAAGGCATATGGGCCGAGGCTTCTGTTATTTAAGCCATGATGTCGCTTCAATACTCACAGGATCTGCTGAAGAGCGGGAGGCTTTTAAGAAAGCTGACCATCAAAACAAGCTGCTCCAGCAGCAACAGAATCAAGGCCTGCACCTCAATATCAAGGTGACATCAGATATGAGGAAGGGCTGTGACTTTGATGTGTTTGCTGTGGTTACTAACAACACACAAAGTGAGAAGAAGTGCCGCCTGTTGTTTGGATCCTGCGCGCTGTCCTATAATGGGTTTATGGGAGGGAACTGCGGCTTCAAAGATCTACTCAATGTTGAGCTTTCCCCTGGAGGAGGTAAGTAAGCTCACCGCTGATAGAGAAGGTTAGTACAGACTTTTCTTTTCACTGTAAGTTTAAAATATAATGTCTACGTCCTTCCAGAGAGGAAAGTTCCACTAAGGCTGAACTACTCCAAATACGGTGGTCAGATCACTGAGGACAACCTAATCCGTCTGGCAGCTCTGCTGCTGGACTATACCACTGGAGATACAACACTGGCAGTGAGAAATGTTGTACTGGACAACCCTGAAATCAAAGTCAGGGTGAGTAGCAAGATATGTGACAAAATACAAACTTTTGGGGTCTTTAAAACCCAGAAGTGACCTGAACAAATATAACCAATGTCATGCATGATTGTTATGAGATAAGCAGCATTATGAGCTTCATCTGAGAGTGATCATAATTTTTGGCCTGTTTCTGAACAGATCCTGGGAGAACCAAAGGAGAATCGGAAGCTGGCTGCAGAGATCACCCTTCAAAACCCTCTGCCAGAGAGACTGGAGAACTGCTGCTTCAGCATCGAAGGGGCCAACCTGACAGGGGGAGGCATCATTACTGAGAGGTCATTAAGCCATTAAGATATTTGTCTTTTTTCAAGACAACCTTTTAAAAATTATTACTGTCTGTAATGGAAATGTTACTTCCCAATTTGAATTATGAGATTTGTGTCATATTGTTTCACGTTTTGCTGCCAAGTCTCCGTTCAGCACCCGAATGTCTGGCTGAATGTGCTGCTGTTTAGTCAGGACAGGAGGTCACTGGAGCAGGCAGGAGAGAAAATAAATTACCAAATGGATTCCTTATGATTGCTCAACAGAAGAAGATAGGAGGAGTATCTCCTCATTGAGTGTTTGAACAGTGTCCAATAATTTACTTTACATAAATCCAGCTTTGTGTTTCTGACTCCATGACTGATGAGCAATGTGCCTGCTATTTTTTTTTACCACGACTATGTTTAGCCAAACTCTTCAGAGCAATTCAAACACTTCAACTCCAACTGCACCATTGCCATAAATAGTCACAAGTATCATGGTTTGTTTGACAGCAGGAATTATTGAAATGTCTATGCAATCACAGGACTGTGATATAAACCTTCTGGTGTTGCCTCAAAAGTAATATTTAAACTTTTTTCCTGCAGGCTGGGACCAGTGGGACCTGGTGAAGATGCCAAGGTGAAAATCTACTTCACACCCACCCATTCTGGACTGAGAAAGCTGGTGGTTGACTTCGACAGTAACAAGCTGTGTCATGTCAAGGGCTACAGAAACGTGATTATTGGAAAATAAAGCCTTTCAATGTCCGTAATCCATTAAATGGAATTATTCTTACTCTTTTTTTCAGACCAGGCATTTAAAGATTAGACAATGAATCGAGTTTAGTGCCTTTCTGCTCCAGTGCTTTCTTACTGTCTCCTCTCTTGTTTATTAGGGATTACTATGTGGATATATACTTTAGTCTGAGCCCAATTTTTTTTTTACTGTGATTTATGAATGCTTTGTACTCACCGATGCCAGCCACAGTCTGATGATTTTAGGTATTATGTGTTATTTGACAAAATTAAAAATCTTGTTTGCCAGTCAGTAACAGCCTTTGTTTCCACGTGACTGAGAATGCAATGTGTAGGTTTTTGTTTGCGTATTATATGACAGTCAACACATTTGGACTAACTACAGCAAAGGCAATATGGAGGAGCTGTGTTTATGATGCTTTTTCTCTTGTTGTTTATATACAGTAAATATTTCCCTGGCTAATCACAGCCAATCCTGAATATTTTATTTTACTCATGGGATCCATTTCCACATGCACACTGTGACTCTGCAAATATTCCTTTTATGGTAGCATCTCTGTCCCTAGTAAACATGCTGGCATTAGTTCCCCGTATGTACTGAGATTACAAATGAATACTTCAAACACACTTTGGAAGCTAATCTTTTGTCTCCTAACACATTACATCATTTAATGACCCTCTGTTATTACTGCAATGAAAGCTTTACTTAAAACAAGGATCATCATAATCTCCTCTCCCCTTTTTTGCTCCTCCCCTTTGTGAGTGTGGACACTTCATCTCTTTGCTCTTGAATGCTTTGCTTCTTATATTGATTTTTATGCTGATTTTTTCCCTTTTTTCCGTGTGAGCTTACCTGCGATAACTTCTGGACACTTGTAGATCATTAGGACTAGAGTGTTCTTAACAGAAACAGCAACATTTTATGGTTACCTTATCCTCAGCGCTCCGTGTGTCTGTGGCCTAGACACAGCTGAAGCCTGATTACAGCGTCTGGGCACCGAGCAGCCTCAATAGCCTGGAAAGGTGCTAACCGCTAGGCTAACTAGCAACAAGATGCCTTCCCTCTCCACAGATGACTACCACAGCCTCCTGCAGAAGATTGCAGTACTGGAGACAAAAATTCATCGCTTAGAAGTAAACGTGGAGGTAAATGGACTGTGTATGAAACAACCTTGCCTTTGATTCAAAACAATGGCGATGAGCAAGCTAGTACACAGCTAAGGAGCACAGATAACATGACCAAGAAAGTAGACTCTGTGCATTATTATAAATCCTCAAGTGATAATCCCCCCTTAGACTGTCTTGGTGCAAAACCAAGACATAAATCATGTCTCCTGGAAGGGGGAGGACGTATCACAGGCAGGGCACAGCGAGCTGAAATCTCTGAAACCGACTGGCCTTCACTTCCTACGAGACAGAGAAGCTCTTCTACCCCTGTATACAGGAGGAAACAGGACTGGACAACCGTGAATAGGAAGGTTAACAACAAACCTCCAAAACAACTGAATGTGAAACTGCAGAACAGATTTGCTCCACTATCAAAGGACCCTGGATCTATATCGGACAACCATCCATCTAAAAGCAGCGAAATAAGGTCTGAAAATCTGTTGAAAAGTGAAAGGCCACAGGGAAAGCTAAAGGCTAGGCCTGAAACTCTGATTGTGGGTGACTCTGCTGTAAAGGATGTACAAAGGATGTGCGGTAAGAACACTAAAGTCCTCTGCTTTCCTAACGATATGGTCAACAACCTGAAGGAGAGAATTCTTCAAATTGCAGATGAATATCCAACTGTGACAAACATTGTTCTGCATACAGGGTCAAACGATGTGTCCAAACAACAGTCGGAGGTTCTGAAACGGGACTTTACTGGATTATTAAATACTGTAAACTCTCTGAATGCAGCTGTATTCATCAGTGGACCTGTACCGCCGGTCAGAGGAGGAGACGAGAGATTCAGCAGGTTGTTTACACTGAATAAATGGCTTATATCAGCATGTGCTGACCACTCAGTGCATTTTATCGACAACTTTAATATTTTTTGGGAACGCAGGCATCTGTTCAAAGCAAATGGATTTAATTTTAACAAGTCAGGGGTGAAACCAGGGGCGGAGCGGGGGGGGGTGGCTTACGGGGCTTAAGCCCGGGTTGTTTTGTCAGAAGCCCGGGGTATTTTGGAGTGTAATTTTTTCATAGTTAGATGCCTGGCTGACAACTGTATAAAACAAAAAGTACACACAATATTCAAAGCACATAGTGCACACTGTGGGAATTTACGACTGTGCGTGAATCCCCCCCTGATATTGGTATGATCCAAGCTCAGGCACTAAGCGACTGAGCGAGGGGGCGGGGCAGCTGCTGCCCGTGAGTGCGCTGTTGGAGAGACGGAGCCAGCCATACTAAGGAGAGCTTAAGTTTGACCAGGTACCAAAGCAAATCATTCATACCGTACAAATAATGTAAATATGACGGTGCATCACGAAAGATTGATATGAAACTGATCACTTGACCAATATTATTTTACTTGCTCTTCAAGTGAATCAACAAATGGCAAAATGAAAAGCCGAACAAATGCTATTTTTTTTTAGAGTCTTAGCTTACGTGTGTTTATTTCATATTCTCAGTTCTTACCCTCCCGACTAAATCGGTTTCAGTTATGTACTGAAACATAAGAATGGACATTCGAGGGTTCTTTCAAAGAAAAAACTCAGGTAAATGTTATTTTATATATTATGCTTTGTATGTTGTTCAGTATATTTCTATGCAAAACAAGAGGGATTTCAGTACACAGCAGGATATTCACATTTGTAACCAGATATTTACATACACTTTAGGGAGAAAACATAAAACATTTTTACTGTACAACATCAATTTAGAGTAAATTTTTGTTTTAGATAAATATTGAAATATATTTTGAATTAGTTAAATTTCAGAATAAAGAGAGACAGAGCTATTTTTATCACTTTCATCAAATTTAGGAGTACATGTACACTAAATTTATTGTTAATTAATAAGAAAACTCCAGACGATTCCATTCTGAGCTGAAGAAGCTTCTGATAGGTTAGTAGAGTCCATGTGAGTAAACTGGTGGCACAGCTGTGGATGCATATAAGGCAAAACACAGAGCCTGTTTCTTTGACATGGGAAAATCAAGAGATGTCAACCAAAACACCAGGAAAAGAACTGTGGAGCTCCATAAGTGTGGCTCAAGTTTGAATACAATTTGATGCCATTTGCAATTAAGAAATACAGATAGTTTCTCTCTTTACTCTTAAAGTTAACAAATATGTTTTTATATTTATCAATCTAAAAAAAATAAACATTTAGTCTGATTTGATGTTACAATTAAAAAAGTGTTTTTATCTGAAGAGTAAATATCTGGTTTCAACTGTATATTTGATGATTGTCAGCACAAAGAGGGAGAGAGAGGAGAACGAGGACAGAACAGATGAACAAGAGCAGGTGAGACACACATGTTAGTCAAATGGTTGTTTACCAAAAGTATCACCGTATCATAGGTACTCATGTATCTCGTACCTAGTGTTTCTTTTTAGGTTTGTTATTTTTCAAATTCTGTATTTATTAAGTTCTGCAGGCTTGTTTGCACAACAAGGCTGAATAATTATATAAACTTTTCTCAATCTAAATAGTGGACTTTGGTAGAATTAAAAAATAAGTGTAGTGCAGGTCTATGATGATTTTTAGTGCTATCATCTAGTTCTGATTCTGGTTCTGTCTTGGTTAAGTCCTCAGTAGTCCTGATTTTGAACTGTTGTAGTCCTGTTTTAATTCTGGATCAGTTCTGGGTCTGGTTGAATTGGGGTTTAGTCCTCGTGTCTTGATGCAGCCCTGACCTTGTTCTGCCTTGCTGCTTAATTAAAAAACTAGTTTAAGGCGTCCTGCACATGTGATATATATTTTTCCCTATATGAAGTCATTCTTTTTTGAACAGAGCCTATTAATCTTTCAGTCATTTCTACACCCCCCCCCCCCCCCCCCCCAAAAAAAAAAAAAAAAAATCCCACATGCATACTACTCTTTGGGCTAAGCCCCGGGTGTTTCAAATGTCTGGCTCCGCCTCTGGGTGAAACTGTTCACCTCCAACTTGTTTTATTCCATACGTCATCCATCTGTGCTTGGTGCCAAGGCTGAGATAAACGAGGAGTTATCTCATAAAGAGGAACAAACAGTACTCCAAGAACAGACAAAGCCCAGCAGAAACCTTGAGGAGGAGCTCCATTTGCCCCCACCCGGGAAGAGCCTCAGAAAGGAGAGACATCCATGGCATCTGAGGAAGAGCCTCAGAAAGGAGAGACATCTAAGGCAAGAAGAGGGGTCCCTATTTGCCTCCAACTCTCTCAACAACACCAACGACCAGGACAAGGGACCACGACCTTCCCCAGTCCCCCAAACCCCTGACAGGCCATCACCCTCCTCCCCCTCCCTTTCTCCCTCCTCCCCACACCTGAAATTCACTGAGGAGATGATGGAGCGGGTCAATGCTGGGCTCAGATCTACCCCCCGTCCCAATCCCTTTTTGTCCCCCATAAACCCCCCACCAGAGCGGCCAAAGGTTCGCCATCGAGCCCCACCCTCAACAGAGCAATCGAAGTCACATTGCCCAGCCTCGCCCCCCTTAGTTCCTCTTCATGCCCTGTCTCCGCAGTCTGATATGTGATATGTGAAGGGTCCGGGCTGTGAGGATTATGGCAGTGATGACTTTTCCCAGGAGAAGCTGGGACCCTGTTTACTAGAAGGTTTTAAAATTTCTGTACTTTTAGGTGACAGGAGACATGTGGCCTGGTCAAAACACAGAGAGCTGCACTCTAAAAGATCTTTAAACATAGTAAACATACCTTGTGTGCCACAGACTGCTCCCAAACACGAGGGGACAAGTAATACCTCTAAAACACTTAAGTTGGCTTTATTAAACATTAGATCTCTAGCTGGGAAAACATTTTTAATTAATGATTTAATCACTGAGCACAGCCTTGATTTTATGTTTTTAACTGAAACTTGGTTGGACCAAAGTAACAGTGGAGCTGTTCTCATCGAGACGACCCCTCCTAACTACAGTTTTATCAGTGAGGCCAGGGCGAGCAGGAGAGGAGGAGGGGTTGCTGTCTTATTTAATGAATCATTTCAATGTAAGCAGCTATCTCCTGGAAGTTTTCAGTCTTTTGAATATGTGGCTTTACAGCTGAAGGCCCCATCCAAAGTTGTGTTTCTTAATGTTTACAGGCCTCCCAAATACTGCACAGACTTTTTTAATGACCTCAGTGAACTGCTGTCTGTGATCTGTGTTGATTTTGACTGTGTAATTATTGCTGGGGATTTTAACATTCATGTGGACAACCCTCAGGACAAAGGGACTAAAGACCTGAGTAACACTCTGGGCAACTTTGGGCTGACTCAGCATGTAACAGAGGCCACACATAATAGAGGACACACTCTTGACCTACTGATCTCCAAAGGCCTGAGCATTTCAAAGGTTACTGTGTCTGATGTGGGCCTGTCTGATCATTACTGTGTTTTCTTTGAAAGTAAAATCTCAGCCCACACAAATATATCAACAACAGTGATCACAAAACGGTGTATAACTGAACACAGTAGTGCAATTTTTAACCAGGTCTTCCCATTAACACCTGACCTGCCCAGAGGGTCAGTCAATGAGCTCGTCAATAGCTTCAATGCTAACATGTTAAATGTAATGGACACTATTGCTCCCATTAAGGTGAAGGTTATCTCTGGAAGGAAAAAGTCTCCATGGAGAAACTCCACACTGGTGAAAAATGAAAAAAGAGAGTGTAGGAAAGCTGAGCGCAGATGGAGAAAAACAAACCTCCAGGTTCATTATGACATTTATAAAGAGAAACTTCACAATTATAATTTACAACTGAGGAATGCAAGGAGGTCCTACTTCTCTGACATCATCACTAAAAACAGCCATAATGCTCGGGTCTTATTTTCTACAGTTGACAGGCTAACAAACCCTCCTGTGTCAGTGGCAGCTGAACTTCATTCAACCATGGCCTGCAATGACTTTGCCAAATTCTTCACTGAAAAAATCCAAAAAATTAGACAAGCAATTGGTACATCAACAGCAGATCCAGGATATGTACTGTGTCCACCAAAAAACTGTTTAAACACCATGAAACAGTTTCAACCTATTAACAGCAAAGACCTGGAGGACATCTTAGGTCAACTGAACTCCTCCTCCTGCTGTTTAGATGTCCTGCCAACAAGTTTTTTCAAAAAGGTCTCAAAGACTTTAGAGTCAGACCTGTTACAGATCGTCAACTTTTCTTTATTATCAGGTGTGTTTCCAGAATCACTAAAAACTGCTGTAATAAAACCTATACTGAAAAAGGACAATCTTGACAAGACACAAATGAACAACTACAGGCCGATCTCAAATCTCCCATTTTTAAGTAAGATCATTGAAAAAGCAGTTTCCCAACAGCTCAGTTACTTCTTAAAACAGAATAATTGCTACGATGCCTTCCAGTCAGGTTTTAGACAGAACCACAGCACTGAAACCGCTCTGACCAAAGTGTTTAATGACATATGTCTGAATACAGACAGTGGAAAAATGTCAGTCCTAGTTTTACTGGATCTCAGTGCAGCATTTGATACAGTTGACCACAACATATTACTCAAACGACTGGAGAACTGGACAGGTCTTTCAGGAACTGTACTAAACTGGTTCAAAACATACGTAGAAAACAGGAAATACTTTGTATCAATAGGTAACTTCACATCTGAGCAGACAAGTATCACATGTGGAGTTCCCCAAGGTTCCATCTTGGGACCCCTTCTGTTTAACATCTACATGCTCCCACTGGCACAGATTATAAACAACAAAATAAACTATCACAGCTATGCAGATGACACACAAATATATATCACAATGTCACCAGGAGACCGAGGCCCTGTACAGGCTCTTGGTAAATGCATTGAGGAAATCAATGACTGGTTGTGCCACAATTTTCTCCAGCTAAACAAAAACAAAACTGAGGTAATAGTCTTTGGCGCCAAAGAAAAACGATTACAGGTCACCAGAGAACTTCAATCTATACATCTAAAAACCACAAACCAGGCGAGAAATTTGGGTGTAGTGATGGATGCAGACCTAAACTTAGAAAAACACATTAAGACAATAACAAAGTCAGCTTACTATCACCTCAAGAATATATCAAGGATAAAAGATCTGATGTCTCAACAGGACCTGGAAAAACTAGTCCATGCATTCATCTTTAGTAGGCTTGATTACTGTAACAGCATCTTTACAGGTCTACCTAAAAAATCAGTCAGACAACTACAGCTCATTCAGAACTCTGCTGCTCGAGTCCTCACTAAGACCAAAAAAGTGGACCACATCAGTCCAGCTCTGAGGTCCTTACACTGGCTGCCTGTCCGTCAGAGGATAGACTTTAAAGTTCTGATGCTGGCCTATAAAGCTCTGAATGGTTTAGGACCAAAATACATCAATGACCTCCTGACCCAGTATGAACCATCCAGATCCCTCAGGTCATCTGGATCCGGTCTTTTATCAGTTCCCAGAGTCAGAACCAGACACGGAGAAGCTGCATTCAGCTTTTATGCTCCTTATATCTGGAACAAACTCCCAGAAAGCCTCAGATCAGCTGAAACACTCAGTTTATTTAAATCCAGGTTGAAGACTCACCTGTTCTCAGCTGCATTTGAATAAAGCACCAAATCCACACTTTAAGCTTAAATTTCAAAACTTACATTTAACTACTGATTTTATCTACTGTTCTGATTTTATCTGTTTTGATTTTATATACTGTTGTTTGTTTGTTTGTTAATTAGTTAGTTTATTTGCTTGTTTTATTCTATTTTAAATCATGCTTTTTATTTGTTCTTGTTTCTAATGTCTCTGTAAAGCACTTTGAATCACCTTGTTGTTGAATTGTGCTATACAAATAAACTTGCCTTGCCTTGCCTATAAATCCTTCATCACTGATTATACTCAGACTGAGCTGTGGAATATTCTGCAAGTTACTACATGCCAGTTTCCTTTATATTCTTTTCTCAATTCCTCTGTAGTCAGAGAGACAAAAAAAGACAGTTGATTAACTTAAAAAAAAATGCATATCTGCTTTTTCAGCCCCATTTCTCATGCACCTCTTTTTCCATGTCTACTTAGGCTCCTGTAGCTGAGCTCTCTGGCACCTGTTCCCTTTCATCTGCCTCTCACGGCTCCAGTGTTTGTCCTCCAAATACTTCTAAATGAGCAGAGAGGGCTCTAGCTTTATGACACAATTATCAATTATCATTGTATTAGACAGCTGCAGATCACAGTGCTGAACTGGAACACAGCCACAGACCTGTAAAGCTTATTCACCATTTAACAGTGCAAGATACCACAGATATATCTCAAATATGCTACAAGCTCATATCACGAGCAGGCTGAACTCTTTAATTTGTGCCGTGCATTTAAAGAAAGCATCAGTATTCCTGTTTTTTTCTTCCCTCTAAAGGCACGAGTGCATGGAAGTGTCTCTGCATGTTTGTGACTTACTGCATTTCAAAGCTTGGAGGAAGCAGTGCTCTCTGCTGGTCAGGGAGATAAACTGTTAAGAAAAAGAAAGCCTGCAAAGCTTTTGAAGAATGCACTGTTTGTGTTGCACAGTAGCTGGCAGCACAACACAATCTGTCAGCCGTTTGTGGCAGCTCGGAATATAATACAATGCACGGGGAAAATCCTTTGTTTATCCCGTCTACAAATGTGTCAGCTTACACACCGTAAAACGTGACTGTATGCTCCAAAAGCACATAACACAATTCACCACTCAAGAACACGACTTACCTATAATCTTACAAACATGCAGAGTGATTAGTGTGCAGTAAACATACCATATAACTGATATAAAGAATTTAAAGCATCACTGGATCTCACGAGTAGTCAGTCTGCACACCTTGAAATGTATTTAAATTACCGTAAAACTTTATTTGATCAAACACAAGACGGAAGACCAGAATCACAGAATCAAATTTATAATTTAAAATGAAAGCATTTAACACAACAGTAGCAACGGGGCAAACACAGTCGAGGAGTGATTTGGGGAAAAAACAAAACAAAGGGTATCTTTGTTCAGAAAACTAGGACAAAATTTTAGTGTGATTTACGTACTAGCTGAGGTTTGTAATATTTGATTGGCACTGACTAACTTTGTGAAACAATAAAAGTATACAGTGCAAATAAGTGAATACACAAGAACAGATATCTCATCTCGATGTGACGAGGGCGTACACTTGCATTGTTACAGACATACTAGTTATGGTTAGAAAGCTAAATATACACTTTGCCCTTAAGGCGCCAAAAAACAAGGACTACACGATTTAAAACCAATGCACGGAAAAGTTTTCAGATAATGAAAAAAGTGTAAAATTATTCAGTTTTTTCTTACAAAGCATTCGTACTGAAATACTGCAGCTTTCAGCACACGTTTTGGTAAAAGACAATAGAAGTGGCACACTGCATCGTCTGTCTGTATCTTGGGCCTACAATAATAACATAAAACTTTGTCATTACAGCCTTACTGTCACATTATGGTAAACTTAATGCACAGAGATGAAGTCAATCAGATGTACTGTCAGTAAAACCATGAACAATCAAACCATGAAACACAAAGGGTCTCAGCCGTGTGATAAATTAAGTGTGCTGATGAGTGTCCCTCTTTACAGAGTGAAGTCATGCAAAGTGCCGGGCACATGGCTCGTTTTAAAGCACACAGGTCTCGTCACAGTCAGATTGATGGGGCAAGTGTGGGTGACTGCCCTGCGACTTATACTGGACACCCTCTGATCCCTGACTTCTCTCGGGCTTCACCTGGAGGTAGGCCCGGACGCGGTGGTGCTGCGCCACAGCACCGCTGTAGTCGATCACGCGGCACTCGTACGTGCCCTCGTCTGTTGGTTTGACGCTGGAGAGACGGAGTTTGTGGGAGATGTTACTACCGGCCACTTTCACCACCTAATGAGCAGAAAAGATCAAGTTTTCTTGTTTATGTTTAGTTTGGTGAAATGTCAAAAGAGCATCTATCAAGAAATGGAAATGAGTGTTACAAGAGTGTGATTTCTTACATGTCCATAATCGTGATTGATAATGCCTTTAATCAAACATGACTTTTCTAGGTGACAGCTGATTGATACCACATCAAACTTACACTAATTTTAGTGGCACCTCTGACAGTCTCCTCCAAAGGTACGACCTGCACGGAAATACGGATGAAAAGTTAACAGCAGAAAGCGACTGAGGCAGGTTTTTCAAAAAAAAAAAATAGATCTCATTCTTAGCAGCATCTCACTGGAGGAACAGGAACAAACACGACTGATGTATCAGTATTTTTTCTTTTAAAGCAAAGGATTACTTGTTTGGATTGCTTTTCTGATGTGTTTACCTTGTTCTCCTTGTTCTCGTCTAGCTGAGGTTTATACGTGTGTGTGTGTTCAAATGTGCATGCACAAGAACACACTCCACAGTGCCAAGCATGTAAGCCTGTGAGCAGGAGAGTTTGCGTGATTGGGTATGCAGAGGCACAGAGGTATTCTTTTGGGCATAGGTATGAATTATGCATGGAGCAGAAAGAGATTTTGAAAATCTATTTCTTTCTCAGCACCAATTATAGTGTCTAGAGGCACAACAGGGGAGCTCGAGTCCCCCCATGATGGGAGAGAGTCAACCTGTTCCCCCAGTGCTGGCAAATGCTAATCAGCAATTATACCTTGGTTTCCATGCAAGAGGGTTTGTGCCACTGCATTTCCCTTTGACTGATATTCAGTAAGCTTTGGGTTTAGTCCAAGTGGACGTGCCATAAGAAACTGTGTAAAATCTGAAAAAGTGAATGTTAAAATGGATGTTCAGCAATAAAAAAAGTGTACAGTGATTAAGGTTGCAAGAAATGATTTATATAATCTTTGCTTTGTTCTGGATGTGTTGCAATATCAGTTATATATGTACTATTTTGATCCATCTAGTATTTTTTGGAGCCATGAAATAATTTCTAGCTATTTCAGCTGTTAATTCACTACTTTTAAGCTAAAGCAGCCCTGTTTCATCTGTAATTGGAATTAAGATATATATTTTTAACAAATATTTTCTTGTTTAAAGTTAAATATAGGATGGTTGAGTTTAAGTTTGCTGAGGTATTACAGGAGTTTTTCACCTTCACTGGGCTACAGGTGACTCCATCAAGAAATCACTGTACATATACAATAAAGGAACTTCCATTACAGCTGCTTACATTATTAGTGATATAGGGAGGCTTCTCTTGCCACTCTCTATAGTCCTTGATATACCACCACTGGATCTCCAGGGAGTAGGACGGAGAGCCCGCCCCACGGAAGGAACAGGCCATCTCTACATCCTCACCACTGTGTGTCGTGATGTCGTGTGGGACCTCTGTAAACAGTGCTGCAACAGAGAGACAGAGACAGAGAGAGATGGGCTTAAAAGGACAGAAACATTATTTGTCAAAGAGCCTTGTGACAATGTGGCATTACTGCATCACACTCATACATGAGAAAAACTGTAAGCCAAGGACACAGTGTTGGAACTTAAATAAAAATAAAAATAAGGATTCAGGAAAGAGTGGTGTATTCAACCAACCAAGCAATGATTTTATACCGTAGGTCTGTTTGCACTGCAGGATGATAACAGTCATGATCAGGTTGGTGGTAATCAATCAGTTCCTGAATTTGTCTCAGTTTGCTTGGGATGCTCATAGAAACAAACGTGAGGCACAAATAGAAATCTAAAAATGAAACAAAATAAAACACATACACAGCAAAAAGTTGAATACTAAATAAATTAAACCAGTTAGTTAACCAAGGAATACTAAAAAAAAAAAGAGTGTAGAAGTGAAATATTTTCAGCTGGTTATAGCTGCTCTAAACTGACAAGGAAAAAATACAGAAGAGGGATCATGCTCTCTTATGTTTGGGCTAAAGTAAAAGCAATCAATGCAGCAAACTGACAATTCAATTAGCTTTTCTTTAGATATCAGTGTGCTTTTCAGTTGTTTTGAGTGCATTAATAAAACTGATTATATTATAGGTAAAGCTGACCTACCTAAAGGCTGTGGAGACAATAATTAGGGAATACCTTTTGCATCACAAGCCCACACACGTCTGAGATGTGACAAATGAAGCCCGACTGCAGCAGTGATGGATTTTAAGAACTCATTGTCAATGACTGATAATATCAATTAAATAAAATTCATTAAATTTGAAAACTTTGACTTATTAGAAGTTACTACATTACTCAGACCTTATACACAGTAATGTGTATAAGGCCTGAGCAGACAAAAACATACTGAACCCAGTCAGTGTAACACAAAATTAGATTTATGCAGCTTTAGAAATTAAATCAATACCAATGCAATTTTGAGGTTACAACCATGAAATGTAATCTAATTTCAGTCAGCTCAATGTTGTGCTGGCAGCGCATTGGCCATTAAAATTAGAATATAATTAATATGCTCCAGAGTAAAAGTATAATGCACATAAAGCATCACAGGTGATGTGTATTGATCAAATGTAAATGTACAGTTCAACATTCACTCTTCCTGTAGCTCTGTTTTGGTTTCTGCCATCACCTGGCAAAACTGTAAAACAAAAGGAAAGGTACTGAAAAACCCATCGCTCTTTGAAGAGCAATAAGGACAAAAGCCATATAGACTATCAGGTAATATTTTAAGTCTTATCGAGAAAATAACAATCTTTCAGAAAAGTGAGTAAGAGAGGAGTTTTTATTATTTGAAACTGATATTCACTCTGCTTTCTGCAAAGATGAAAAGTAGGCTTGATGGGGGAAAAAAGCTGAGAATAGGCAAGCAGAGAGAGGCTTTAGTGCCACTGGACAGACTCCTAAAGCCTCTGTGCCCTTGCACTGCTGCGGTGCAGCCAGGCAGTGGCCTCATTTGTCAGGAGGAGACCTGCTGTAGTTTTGAGACTCTCCGGGGCCAAAAGAGAAAAAGGCAGAAAAGTAGGATAGACACCGGACACTTTGTGACTAAGTTATCTGGTCTGCATGCAAATGTGCAACAGTGTAATCTTGTTTGAACACTTTTTTTTATCCATTTTCCCCAACTATGCATTCAATTTACATACAATTGTAACATTTTTTCATAGGGACACAATATCTCGATATCTGATACACTTTAAAAACACTCTAGAAAAATAGCTACATAAATAACAAATAAATGAAAAGCATGTGTTCTGCCAGTAATGATGCTATGAGTAAGTGGAAACCTGAGGTTTAAATGGTCACTTAAAGAGGAAAGAGCTCACTGCAGAGAGAAGCAAGAAAAGCAAAGACTTACAGTGCACACGTGAGAAACGGAGAATTTTCATTAATGCTCATTTTACTACAAAAAAAGCTCTTTGTGTGTTAGGAGTTCTGTCTTCTCTGCAACAGGGGCGAAGCTAAAGGACCAGCACAAACACAAACAAGAGCCACAAACATTACTAGTTTTTCCAAATATTTTAACACTGCCCCCTGGTGACAATCCGCAGCGGCAACTTGCAGACAACAGCCAGCAGAGCCCTGTGTAGCAACAACGCACAACAGTTTTGGTCACCTAAGGGAGTTTACTTCTAATGAAGCTGTGTCGAGAGGCTGTTCTTTGGCACAGAGCAGTTCCGACTTCAACGCTCATATTCAAAAATGACAATCGAAAAAATTACAATAACAAAGACTTTATGCTAATGTTCAACAGTTTTACTGGCATTCAGCACCTCACTTTTGCTTTACCAGAATTAATACTTTAAATGCCATAGCAATTCAATAGTTTTGGAGACTTTTCAGTTTGATTTAAAGAAGTCTGGACTGAAAAAAATGCATTGCAATCCTTACAAAGACTGGTTTCTTGCAGGACTAATGTATTAGTGTATGGGTAGCTTCGTAGCCTTGGATGTCTTATCTCAACACCAAACATATTGGTAAAATAGCTTGTATTGTGTCTCACACGGCCACAGATAATATTGTGTTGCATGGCCCCAAGTGATTTTCTCTATACTGCCCTGCCCTTCAACCACTGCCGTGAATGCAACACATTCAATAGAGACGTTTCCAAAAGGTCCTAACATCCTGCTGTCAGTATTTGCTCAGATAAAAACTGCTTTTACATTGGCAGACCAAAATCATACATATAGACACATTTCCTTTAAGCTTTTGAGAGATCTCCTGAAAGAAATCACTTTAACATTAAAGTACTTAATAAGTTACACTACAATACACTTTATTTATGCTAAAAAAAAAATAACACTTCAGTCACCAAACAACCAAATATTTCTCTACTGTCTACGTTTCATCACAGCCTAACAATCTAACAGTTAAGATGCCGGCAGATAAAAGGGCAGAAACCGCACTTTCTAATGTATGTGTTGGGCAATATTTCGTGTTAAAACAGAGAACATGCAAAAGGTTCAAGGTTTAAAAATACAAACAGTACAACAATACAAAACATGATGACATGATGAAAGACAAACTATGAATAAACCATAAGTTCCTAGCTCAGGTTGAAATGTCACTGTGGATTGCAGAAATAACAGTCTTAACAAAAGATTCACTAGACAACAGAAAATTCTATCTGCTGACATTTTCAATCGGACACTTTCATTGTAATGCAAAAGTAAAATGCCCCCATAAGAAAAGAAACATTTTACAGACATAAATGTCTTTTATTTTAAACTGCCAGCCTTTATAGAACGTTTCGGGGCAGATCAGATGTGCACAGACAGCTAAACAGAAAAACAATAGGAAGTGCAGATCTATGATAAGCAAAAGGAAACAAAAACTGTAAATGTGCACATTTTCTTCAGATTTTTCTGCACAGTAAGCTGCATCTGCTGAGACAATTTCCCGTTGCACTAACTACCCCTACACTGCCAGTGCAGACTGTAATCACAGCAGGTACAAAGATTAACTGTAACCTGATGGTGCGTGGCTTTCTTGCTAGGAAACCACAATAATTGTTCATTTTGAACAGATCAAGACATTCAGAAATAGCACCTGGGAGAACTTGTGACGACTGTTATAAAGTGAAACATTCCAGAAAATTGTAACATGACAAGGCCGATAACGTCTGGCAAAATAAATAAATAAATATTACAGCCAAGGCATGAAATTAGAGTAGTTACAGAAATTAGAGACATCTACATCTACATATTCTATTCATTCAGCTTTAATAAGACTAAACAAATAATAAGAGAAAAGGAGCAGCTAACCTATTTACTGTCACTCTAGAAGGTGGTGCAAAGATTGACATTTCTGAGAAAAGACATTTTCTTTATGGTTTTATGCCAACGCAGCTACTTTTCATAATACTACAATATGATGCTCTGCAATGAAAAGCACTCTGTAAGAGTATACGTCTCATTATTCAGCAGTGGCAATCTTGCCTCTCAGATCTCTGACGAAGAGCACAGATGTCAGGCAAAACTAATAACAATGTCTTGTTATATTGCGCTTTCAACATATGGTGCTACAACTGAAGCCGGGGAAGGCAGAGAAGTACGTCACGTACAAAACATAAGAGCAAAACAACCAAGGGTGGCATTTCAATCATCTGGGTTTTCTTACTCAATGCAGGTTCTCACACTTTTCTGTCCTCCAGACACAGTATCAACAGCCAGCGGCACAGCACTGCAGCATCTGTCACTTGGAACAGACTGCACTACTGCGGGGGAAAAAAAGGCTGTTTGTGTGCGACATACTGTAGAAAGTAAGAAACACAAAGCAAGTAAGCACAAAAAGGAAGGTATGAAATATCTTTAAAAAATAAAATGTTTCAACATAATAAATTATTAATTGACCAATACAGGAGTATCAAAACCCTTCTGTTAAAAGCACTTGGGGAGATGATCCAACAGAGAACACTGCAAAGGCCAATGGAACCAAAATGTAATAAAAAGGTAAGTGTCCCAAGTAATTAATAATAACAGTTTACAGTTCCACTATTCATTCACTCTCTGGTGGAGGCAAGCTACAGTTGTAGCCACAGCTGCCCTGGGGCAGACTGACAGAAGCGAGGCTGCCATATTGCACCATCGGCCCCTCTGGCCAACACCAGTAGTCAGCTGTAGGTGAACTGTCTTGCCCAAGGACACAACGACCAAGAAAGACAGAGCTGGGGATCGAACCAGCAACCTTCCGGTTACAAGATGAGCTTCCCAACCCCCTGAACCACGGTCGCCCGTGTTTTATGTCTAATTAACACGTAAACACTTTTACATCTTCAAGATTTTAAGTCTTTGCTGAAGAGCATAAGCTGTGAAATTTGGAACGCTTCTATTACATGACACGGCATGATAACATTACTGAATGAGCATGAGTAACATATTAGCTGAAGTAAATAACTTTGTAACATCCTAGATACACCATTGTATTTTGTGTATTTTGTGGTGTTTAGTCTGTTTTAATTGAACTCTGGTTAGTTTTCCCCTTTGGTGTGGACACACAACCACAACACAACACTCGCAGGTCATTTACAGAGTGAACATGATTCAACCACAATCTGACCCAACTACCAGGGAAGTTTGCCCAAAACACCTTCCTGTAGCCATGTATGCTTAGCATTCTGGGATACAGCAGGGCCCCACAGACAGTGTTGGGAAGGTTACTTTTAAAATGTATTCCACTACAGATTACAGAATACATGCCCCAAAATGTATTTTGTAACGTATTCCAATACGTTACTCAGTGAGAGTGACGTATTCTGAATACTTTGGATTACTTGACATTAGGTAAGGCTGCACTTTTTGCAGCGATCTCGTATAGAAAGCTATTCCGTGTGTATATAAAACAGGTCCGCGGCTCCAAGCCGTAGTAAAGGGACCTCTTGCTAATACGTCAGGTTCCGTGTCAGGCTTGTAGCAGAAAACTAGCTTTACTTTGTTGTCTGGGTCAAACATATCTTTTTAAAATTGCATTTTGTCAACTTTTGACTGTTTTTGTTTTATACCTTGTGAAGCACTTTGTGATCTTTTATCTAGAAATGTGCTATATAAATAAAATTTTACTTACTTACTTACTTACTTAGCTAACGAGAGAGAGAGAGAGAGAGAGAGGCGTTGAAAGGCTCACAGACACATAAAGGGTATGGCAGTCCATTCTCCCTGCAACACGGACTACACTGCCCATGAGGCTACATTCTTTAGGGCTATGCCTCTAACACTCTGTCTTCATATTAAATCATTTTTTGAACAGTAATTTTTAAAAATATTTCCTCACGTCATTATGAGACACGAGATTGAGACACAGGCATTTGAGCCTCTTAATGCGTGTTTTGTTTGGGTTTCCACAGGCGTTGAATTACCAAAAATAGAGAGAGCATAGCCTAAGATATGAAACAGGAAAAGACCGCCATGTAATCCATTTATTTCAACAAAGTAACTGTTTTCTGAATACCACCTTTTTAAACGGTAACTGTAACAGAGTACAGTTACTCATATTTTGTAATTTAAATACGAAACAGCGGGACATGTATTCAGTTACTCCCCAACACTGACCATAGATGTCCAAAGGTCAGTACAGGCTAGCAATTAGCTATGAAATGGACATGGATTCTCCATGGTGTCCAGAGGTCTGTAACACGTCACCTTCTTCCTGAATTTTCCTTTGTTGCTCGTGCTTCAGCCACATGTGGCCAACAAGTGGACTGGAAATTCTCACGTGGTTTTTAATGATGTATCTTGGTTTGCTCATCTACTGGTTGTGAAAGGATTACATAAAAATGCTAAAAATAATACTTTTTTTCTTTTTATCTAAATAATAGTTAATGATTAGCCAGTCAGAGTATCAAAACAGTAGCACACATATTTAGGTCAGCTTTCAATCAGACTCATGCTGAACTGGTGTTGGCTTTAACAGTCTAACTGGTTACATTGGAAAAAACCTTTTATTGAAACAGTTCTTTAAAATTAAAATCAAAATAGAGAATAAAGGAGAACTCTTGAAAAATGACCAGTTCTGAGTGTCCACAGCCATTTGAAGCCACAGCATCCGATGTCAAAGTCAAGTCAAGGAGAAAGCTGCATGGGTAGTCCTCGCGTCCAGAGCTACAGTACCAGCACAGGCTTATACCTGCAAGGTAATTCCTGCACTTTTCCACTTCCCCTGCCAGCCAATAAGACCCTGAATCTGTAAAGGTAAGATTTTTTCCTTCAATTTTTAACCTCTTTCTTTTCTTTTAAATCCTTTGCCTTCTCTCTGCTTGTCTCTCTCACTAGCCCACCGACATCTTTCTTAAAAGTCTACCCCCAATTGTTGAAAACAATAGCATCTTTACTCTCCTATCTCCCTGTTCCTATTACCCTTTCATTTTTACTTTCTACCTATTAAGTATCCTTTCTCACTTTCATTCCTCCTTTTATTCGGTTCCCCTTTGCACTTTCCGCTCGCTGAGTGGGCAATATGTGTCTGCTGGCGTTCTGGTGTCTGGCATAAAGAGATTCTTCCAACAGTCTCAAGAGTAGCTCACTACATCTCCTGGAGCCTTGCCCACTGGCTTTGGCAGGTGTTCAGCATCCTGGGAGAATTACCCTGTGTGTAACTCGCTGTGTGGCTTCAATTCAGCATACTGTGTGTGTGTGTGTGTGTGTGTCTCTGTCTGAATGTAGCTATGTAGAATTGAAACACATGTTAAAAAGGTGCAACGCATTATTTCTTTGCCACAAGTTGACCACGTTCAGCCATGTGTTTCTGCTGCATGTTTTAATGCACACGTGTTCCCAATACAACAAAATCCCAGCTGAGGTAAAGGCAGAGAATAACAAGGCTTCTAAATCATCCTGCAGCATTTAACATCCATAAGCGTTGTCTTTATTTAACACACACACACACACACACACACACACACACACACACACACACACACACAAATTGCCCAGAGAATCACAACAATTCAAAAAAGATGAAAGGATAAAGTAAGAAATCCTTTACTAGATAGACGAGAGGAAAATGACAAATGGAAATAAAAAAAACAAACAAAAGTCAGTAATTTCTCACATTATCTCCTGGAAAAATAACAGAAAAATATCATCCTTTCATCCATCCATTTTCTGCTACTTATCCAGGTTCAGGTTGCAAGGGTAGCCGTCTCATATATGCATATATGTCCAGACCTCACTCTGCCCTGGCCAAACCAACCAACCAACAGATGTAATATCTTGTCTAGCCCAGGACTTCCTCCTATGCCTGGAACACCTCATTTAGGAGACATCCAGCAGGCATCCGGGTGAGATCCTCAAGCTACCTCACCTGGCTCTTTTCAGAGCAGAGGAGTAGCAGCTGTCTGCAAAGCCCCTCTCAAACGATCAAGGTCCTCACATAACCTCTAAGGATGAGCCCAGGCACTCTTTCGAGAAAGATAATTTCTGAATTAAGTAGTATCCTTCAGTTACCACTCGAACCTCGTGAGAAAGGTGAGAGTAATTCTGGCTTCTAATCAGTGATCCTACACTATAATGTATGAGATGTTTCAAGGTAGCTTTTCTCGAGGGTTTGTTGAGCAAACAGCCTAAGAATTACAACTATTGGTCATAGATTCAGGCGTTATCACCAATATAAACTCAATATGCAGTATTGATTTTAAATACAATACACTTTGGTTTGGTGCTACAATATGTATAAATATTACAGTGTACATATAAATCAAATACATTTACTTGTATACCATTTTTATATATGTGGTCCATGCAGGTATAGTGCTTTTGTGTTCTCTAAGTGAGGAAATCGCATAACTGGCATTTAATCCAGGTGAATTTCAAACATAGCTAAATGTGTTTCACACAAAAGGTGTATATAAATATCTATAAATTCTTGTGCAGGGCATACCACGCTTCTCATCCTATGACAGCTGGGATAGACTCCAGCCCTCACGTCACATTAAACTGGATAAACAGAATGGTTAGATGGATGAATCTCATCATCCACTCTGTTACTGCATTACATTTTTATACACACTCAACATTTCTTTATCCATTTCAATTTAAGAGTCCTCTAGATTTTCACTGGACAAACTGTCAATTCCTAATGAGGATTATTGAAGACATATGGTATTCAAGATTATCTATGAATGTGGCATTAATCCTTGACAACTGCTTATTACACCGCACCAGAGATTACGTGAAGGAGAGACAAAGACGCATAAGTGAGGCTGACCGTCGTACCTTTTTCTAAAGAGGAAGACAGAATGACAGATGTTATACTGATGATTTTATGATCTGTTCATTCTAATATTTGACCATGTAGTCTGCTATAGTTTAATGATATATGTAAACTATCTCTGTGCCCTGCTTACACAGGAGCCACAACTCAACAATGCATGTCCACACATTGTCAGTGTACTTAAACACATTACACCTGTACAGCTGTGGTGGTGTATCATAGCAACAATGTTTCAAACAAGAGAGAGTGCAGTCTATTTGCATATAATCCTCTATGCTGCTACATTAAATCTACATTAACTACTGAGTTATAATTATGCTTCCTCCAATTTCACAACGAACTAATGGATAGTGTTTCTTCATTTTCTAACAAAGAGCTTTTTTACTTGATTTTGACATACTGACACTTTCTGAGTATGTGCAGTCAGTCTTTTTCCACATCACCATTTTTTTAAGTCCATAAATTACAGAGAATAAAGACATTTTTCTATACTTTTGTAAGTGAAATTTCATTTTTTTTAATGCAAGGACTGGAAACACAGAATTCAGCTTTTACAGATTTGACTTTACACACCAATCTCAAGAAAAAAATTAAATCAAAGGACAAAAAAAGCATCTGGGTGAAAATTAGATTTCACACTATAGTTCAACCGACTCAGCAACTCAATTGTGCGCATTCTGCTTTATGTTCAAAATTTATGATGAACCTTAATTGTTGTGACTGCAGGCCTGATGATCAAATGTATGAGGGGAAAATTTCACATCAAGAAAGACACGAGTCACAGAGATCATGAACTTTGCGGACAGAGGGAATTGACCACAATAAATGAGAATATTTCACCTGTATTACGTGTACATTTCCTTCATTCTCACTTAAATGATTGTTGACAAAAGTATAAGCAATATCCAGTGTTTGCTATTCGATAAACTCAGGCCCTTTGTCAGGGTTTGACTGTCCATCTGACAGTTGTCAAATTGCATTCCTGTTAGCTATGCAGGAGCCCTTCTCAGCCCTGCCTGTGAAACATGACTTGTTGACAAACAAACTGTCTGCTGGTGTGCGCAGTGCCAGTGTCAGGCCGTAACAAGCCTGCTCAGCAGACGTCCAACTGTTTCCTGACTTTAATCACACAAGCATCACCAGAAATCAATCGAATAACCTTGGTAGAATGCTAAATCAACACAAAAGCTGACTCCGTTCGTGGACTTTCACGGCCCTGAACTGGCTGAGAGTACAATGAGAGCGTGTACTTCTGAAGTGGATATTGACTCCCAGGGAAATCTTAAGCACACTGGGTTGTCTCATTTATAACGCTATATAGCTGGCAAGGAGTGAGCTTGTCTGGCCTGGCCTTGTCTTAGTATGGATTTTCATAAAGGCAGTACTGTCAGAACCATCTTTTAAGCAGAGGCAGGGGGACGCTTGTCTGAAGATGCAAAGTACAGTACATGCATTTTTAAAGTGGCCCTCCTTGCCATTTTTTACTTTATTGCTTAGAGAGCAATGATAGAAGTGAGACCATGAGAACACTGGAGCAGCTGCTCTCTAGCCACCAAAGACTCATTAAAAATGAAAAAGGGGGGAAATAATGAAAGAAAACAATCCAGTGGAGGACATAAATATATAAACAAAGGCAAATACTTTGTTCATGCCCTACAGAGACCATACTTTTCCAGTAATGGTAAATATTTTTCATCTTCAGGTCCAAGGCAAAACAAGAGGGATAAATCCAGTATGAGTGGCAGTGTAAGGTCAATGCATCGATCCTCTCTTTCTCTCCCTCCCTGTTGTGGAGCAGCTTGAGCCGTATGAGGATGACTAAATTACAGGCGCCTCATTAGCATGGATGAGAAGCAAGTGTGACAGCCGTATCTTTCCTTGTCCATGCTTGTGTACTTGTGTGAGCAAGAGAGAGAGAGAGAGCGAGGAGGCTTGCAGTGTAAGCTTGTCAGCACCCCTGAAAGCTTCTGTTTTTACTTTGTGAAACCATTAAAGGATAGGGTGTATGTTATTCTATATTCCTCTCACTGCCAGTTACTTGAAGAGACAAAAACCAGCAATCAGTTGTTTTTTCCTTTTCTTGTATTTAGGGATGTAGACCTGGTCAAGATGAAGTTTAAACTAGAGGTGATTTAAGTGACTGTGTCGTTGTCTGTACCAGGCTCTGGCATGGTATTTTAAAAACTGCAGATCTGGTGGGATTGCCCCATACACTCGCCACACAAAAAGGAGAAAATATCCATTGAGCTACAGTTCTTGGGTGAAAATGCCTTGTAGATGACTGAGATTAAAGAATGGCTAGCTGCTTCGAAGTAATTGGAAGCCAATAACTAAAATAACCACTTGGTACAACCAAGGTATTCACCAGAGCATTTCTGGACATGGGACATGAATTTTGAAGCAGATGGGCCAAAAGTTGGACAATAGAGGACTAAAAAATGCTGCCTGCTGCAATGAATCTGCATTTCTGCTGCAACATTGAGATGTTGGGGTCACAAAGTGACACAAACAATATGAAAGCTTAGATCCATCCTGCCATGTATCAACAATTCAGGCTGCTGAAAAAACAGTGTCACTGTGTATCATGTCAGTCTTGTCCTTTTTCAGCTGCTCCCATTAGGGGTCACCACAGCAGATCATCTGTTTTCCATTTCTCCCAACCCGGCAAGCACCTGCATGTCATTTTGACAGCACACCGATTAAGTCTCCTCTTTGGCCTTTCTCTTTTGATCTTGACTTGTTTCTTCTTCAGCTTCTTTCTCCCAATCAATTTAGTCTCTCTTTATTTCTCCCATATCCAAACCAAGTCAATCTCACCTTTCCTACTCTGTGCCTAAACTGGGACTTTACATACCGTACTAATTCCTAATTGTATCACCCTAAATGCAAATCTTAGAATAATATCAGTGTAAAATATGTATTTCAGGAAGTAAGCACAAAAATAAGATTATGATGCAATCTAAAGAGGCCTTACTGGTGTGGCTGAATTTAGAGAGATAAAGTATAATGATTGACAGCAGGCTATACTTGACTGTTGAGAAAACTCGGCCAAGGACCACAGTGGTTATGTGGCTCGTCTGAGCCCATCTCCAGGGCTGCTTTCATGTGTCAGTCCAGTCCTACAGAGAGATATGAGAAATGATGCCTGGTAGCTGGAGGAATTGTAGAAATCCTTTTCTAAGTTAAGTGCAAACATTTTTCACCTGAAAAGGTGCTGCCTTACAGGGACAGCTAGTAAAATCGGGTTCATTAACTCAATGGTGCCATTTGAGTCACATCTATAGGGCACTGTAGAGAAGAAACGAATCATTAAGAAGAAGAAAAAGCTGTAAATACCAAGACACAAAAACCCAGATAAACAACATAACTTCGACCAAGGTGAATGTAAATAGCCCGTGAACAGAAACCCCCTGAGAGAAGGGATTTCACTAATTTGATGAATGGGTTTAATAATCAGGGAAGCCCCGAGGGAATCGTGGGTGAAACAACAAGAAGCTGCAGCAATAAAGAGACCTGCTGCAGATACAGATATTTATCTTGATCTTAGAAAGCTTTAATCCTGCATACAAAAAACGCCTACTGAGAGTTCTGTTAGATCGATGAATACAAGACAACCTTTAGAGATTATCGCACTTTCAAAACATCTTTTAAGTAGTCAATAGCTACTTTTCTTAAACCTGTATACATATATAAAATAAATATTAGGATCACCTAGGATATTACGTCAAGAGATTTCTGTACAACAGTTACAGTACAAGTGACAGCAAATAACCAAGTGTGGGAAATAATTATACTGATAAACAAAAAAATTGCCAGAAAGTCAATAAAGCTGTATTTGGTCCAGAATCAGCTCTGGGGCAAACAGAAAGGTATGTCCTTTGGGAAATTATCATTTACTGCGAGACCTTCAGCCTGAATTCAAGGTGGAAGTTAAAAATAATGAAATAAGGATGGAGCCGGGATTCAAGCAAGCAGCTGTCCACCTTTTGCCACTGATACACCGGGCTTACGGACTGAATTTTTCATAGCCCTTGGGACGCGAGACACGGAGGCTATTTCTGCGTTTCCTCCCAGTATGTGGCTACATGAAGTATCACGTATTGTTGACAACACATACCAGGGCTCTGAGGCATTTTCGAGATTGCTCACCGTACTCCATCTGGAGTCCACAGTAATGAAAGACAACATTATGTTCCTTTCTTCTATGTCGCCCTTGAGAGCCTTTAAGTAACGGTGTCTGTGTTTTCCTTGAGTAGAGTGCAGGAGCCCTTGCTTGGCATGTCCTGTCTACACAGTTTCAATGAACTAAACAGGACATTGAATTAAGCTGCTACATTTTCACGTTACTTTTCTTGAATTGAAAGTAGACATATAATAATCTGTTTAATATCTGAATCATAACACACAGAGCTTGTTAAAGTAGAATATTCACTATTGTACTATATTTTCTGAACCCTCTTTATCAAAAAAAAAAAACAACAAACTTGAATGTGCACTTTGGTACACTGGGATTGTCACAATACTAATATTTAAAGCAACCCAGGAAAATACTTGATAGAACAGAGACAAAAGAAAAATCCCAAAAAATTAAGAGCCCTTTTTAAAAAAAGTAAGGATTAGAACGATGGAAAGAATAACATCAGTGATAATACTAGTTTAAGTTGACTGATAATTGCAAGCTTTAAATGTATTATTAATAATAAAAATAGTAAATAATTATCATCATCATCATCATCTTACTATAACGATGCATTCCTGTTCCCAAACTGCTCCTAAACACAAATGATTTTTATAGCACTCAAATCCTTACAAATGATATATTATGTGTAGTAGCTGTTCTCAAAATCAATGCCAACATTACGTGTACGTGGCTGGATGCAAATACATTTTGCAGGTGCATATTGGGGTAACTTTTCTCATGCACAACTGTAAATAAGTGTTCATTAAAATGATCAAGCTAATAATGTGATTCAGTTGTCTTAATATATAGCTTGCAAAGAAGAAGAAATACATGTATTTTTTGTTTGGTGTTTATGAAAAGCTGTTTTGGCCATCTGACTAGATACAGTGATATAACGAACATAAAAAAGAATAACATGACAAATTTACATTCATGTCTGTGTTGTAATGCATGAGCAAAGCAAAGAATAACTGTCTGCAGCACAGATTTTTGCTGGTAATAATAATAATAATAAAACTTTATTAATATAGCACCTTTAAAAAACAACATTAGGAAGTACTTCACGAGACAAGACAGGAAATAAACAGCATATAAAACATTTAAGAGGAGATAAAGATGAAACATTAGGTATAACAATACAGGCAGCACAGGGAGATTAAAAGCGATGAATGAAGACAATTAAAATTAAAAAACAAGTAAATTAAAAGCAAATATAAAATAAATTAAAAATCCCTAGCAGAAGGTGATAAAGCAATTACAAAGGACAACATAGAAATAACTCAGAATGGAGGATCAGAGAAAGCCTACTTATGAAAATGCGTCTTTAAGAGATTTAAAAGACAAAAGTGAGCCATTCAGGTCTTCTCAGGGAAATTGTGGGGTAACTAGCCTTCGCTGAGGACCTCAGGTTAGACCAGGAGTGTACAATTTCAGGAGATCGGAAATATACACTGGTGCCAGTCAACAATAACATTATAAAACCAATTCAAGACATAATAGTAGGCCAATGAAGAGAAGTATTTAAATATAAAATAGAAGTATTTTGTTCATTTTGGTTCTTAAAATATACACGTCAAATATTTTAAGATGACCTAAAATAGTACCAAAAAAATGTTTCCACAGGTGTCGCCACTGTGGATGCATGTTTCATTTGGCAAAGCACTGGATGCACTTCCTGATGCAACACTCCCAATAATCATTGTAATTGCTAATAGTGAAGCAGCTCATGTTAATATACACACCAGTTAAGATAATGACAACTGTTCACTGCTTAATGTTGTTGAAAACTGAGCTTTTCTGAACTCTCGTAATTCCTCCTCAAGTGTTGTTCAGTGTTACGAACATCACCTACTTCACAGACAATTTTTCATATGCCAAAGGCATCAGGTAAAATGATCAATCTCTTGTCATCGTAATGAACCTTTTCACTGTTGTTAGCATTTAATTGGGCAAATCACAGTCGGTTATTGGAGGAAAATTAGCAGCAGATGAATCTATAATTAAAACAATCCCAACTGCTTTTTTTTCCATGAGAAATTCTTTGTTATATTTAAATTTTTATTAATAGTCTTAATTTATTAAATAAAAGATGATATTTTAATGTAGCTACAAGTACTGAAAGTCGATTGTTCAAAGCTTAATTTTTGTTTGACTTGAATGTCCGTAAAGTCAGGTAGGTTTCACAGAAATATCAAGACAACTGATTGATATTTTTTTTTCTTACAGATCAGAGGAGATTTCTGTATCACCAGTCATCACTTCAAGTCACGTTGTGTTACACACACTCTTGTTTCACTGCCCTTCTGTTTCCTACCAAGCCTCCACCAGCACCCTCTGCTGTGACAGCATGACTGTGCAATCTGTTGCCCCCCACCTCCTGCACTGTCAGAGCTCCATCAAATTAAAAGCCAATGCAAACTGACTGAGCTGGCTGTCCTCATTAAGAGGACACCAAGCAGAGGACTGGGTGAGGATCCTAGCCACTTTGGAAGCCTAATGAATTGGTACACGCCCCCACACTGTGAAGGTAGTGCACTCACAGAGCAGGATGAGCATTGCCAAAGAACACTAACACTGCAACATCTTATGCTAAAATTGAAAGGCTTCCAACATGTCTCCCATCATCATTATCATCACTTCCTGTTATAAGTTACCCCCGAGACCTCCCCCATGCATAACATCACTTATTACAGCTTCTGTCGCTTTCCTTACTGCTGACACTTGACCTTCAAGTACTTATGGCAGGTAAGAGTCTTATTCTGATGCATGTGGCATACAATGGGGTGAAGCTACTGATCCATTGAACGTGTTTGTCTTCAGACAGAACATATAATTTTGCGTTGCAGGTGATTCAATCTACACTTCAGCTCAAGTGGAAACTGGGGTGCAAGGGCCAGATGCACTTATCTGAAACAAATGAGTCAGGGCTAAATCTAACAAGCACTCTCCAGAACTGTGCATCCAGCCTCTCTGCTCTGCATGAAGGCTCGGCTTCCCTCTGCTTGAGCCATTTATCAAAGAGTCTGATTACAAAGAAAAGAAAAAAAATCTTATCTAACCACAAAGGATAGTACAACTCTGTTTTCTGGTGGTGAAGCTGATGTTGTACAAATATGACAGTAGAAAGCTTCTAGGTTGTTTTCTCAACATAGTTTTTCATTCTTGTTAAACACACGGAGGCGTTCCTTCTTTTTTTTGCCTGGGAAACAGTATTAATGGCAACACTACAGTCGATTTTAATTTGCTTCCTTTGGGAAAAATGCTGCTGATTTTCTAACCTGTCCAGTACAGTCCATCCTTGTGACGCCGCTGCAGAATTTATAGTTTGTCAAGTCAAAGCTAAAATGCTAAACACAGCAAGCTGAAGGCAAACCACGCAATTTAATTATGTAACAGTAAGGTTAGGAGGTGCAGGAGAAAGGTGAGATTGCTATTAGCTATAAATGATAATTCTGTTCAAAATTTCACAATGTATGAACCACAGAAAACGAAATCAGTTGTTTTTCACATTGAAATAAATTATTAGAGCTGGTAAAATAAAATATAACAAATAATGAAACAGTGGTTTCAGTGACTATGACCTGAAAATATGCATTCAAACGTGCAGGTAAACATTAAATGTTTCAGTCTGAAGTAGGTTTTATCGTTGCCCAACAGATCCTGCTGTTGACGGTGCAAGGGTAGACACTTATCTAAAGGGAAGGGAATTTTAATGTAGGCTTTTACATACCATTTTTATGTTAGCACAGGTACAGTACAGCAATCCCAGTGAAACTACAATAAGTCATGTGTTATTCTGTGAAATACCAACCTAGAAGGACAACCGGACGACTGCAAACTTACAATTTTTTAGCCAGTTCTAAGTATGAAATATGGCAAGTTACTTGAGTAACAGGGCATCTCAAGCCTCTACCCACATCCATAAAATGCACACAGCACAGTACAAGAACTTCATTCTCCTCTGGGTGAATACTAAAGCTGTATTTTGTCCTTTAAAACACATAATGTGCACATCCTTTTGCACTTGTGTTTTACTTTATAGTGTTAGATTTTATTTTGTTGTACATCAGACTAAATCTTCAGTCCACCCTGGGTTTAATTTTCCGTATGTTGAACTACTCTGGTAAGCCTTGTCAATTTGAACAGCTCACACAGTGTGCTGTTGGATTTGTAATTCATATCTACTTTTTCATAACTCTACAGTTCTTGTTTAGCAATATTAATTAGCATTATTATTTTATACTTTTTGATGAAATACAACTCAAAATAAAGTTTTCAGAGACACAGATTTTCTAAACTGTCTTAAAATGAAACATTAATACACCACTGTAGTGGTCCCAGTAATGGGCAGGCTACCATCTCACTGCAAAACTGATTTTCGAAGGGTGCCCTACACTGCACACCATCCCATCCAATCTCTCCTCACATTTTCTGTCCCTCTGTCTCTACCATCACCTATTGACTTGGGAAAAAAGACATTACCTAAAATAATTAGGAATACTGTATGAAATTACTAAAAACAAGACGTTTGGTTGGGGGTGTTGTGCCTTGGGGAAAGACCTGAGTCAGTTATGTGTAAAGTAAAATTTAACAAAAAAAATGTACTTGTCAGACCAAAGAGCAATGCATGGTTAAGAAATGAAGAAATGAAAGATGACTGACTTTATTACAGTTTATACTAGTCTCACATTTTCTCTGATATTAAAAATAAACATTAAAAATGTTTATTTTCCGCTGACATTTAAGGATATGTAAACATTTACCAAAGTTGCAGCATCTATTTTGTGAGTGTGTGTTTGTGTGTGCTACAATAATTATACACACAAACATTTTGAAGACACTTTAGTAAGAAGACATTATGATGAAACACCTGCCTGGCTTCAAAAGCCTTTGTCCTGCCCCTGCTTGTTGTTAACCTAAGTGTGCGTGTGTGTGTGTGTGTGTGTGTGTGTGTGTGTGTGTGTGTGTGTGTGTGTGTGTTTGCGCTTTTAATGAGTAATGAAAAACAAGTTTCATATACAGGGATATTAAAATGCTCAAACATGGTCGAGCACGTTGGTGTAAACACAATAAAACATGATGAAAGTGCACAACTCATTGTTTAATTTGGCCCCACACACCCCATCCGTAATGTATATGAACTAATCACTGACATCAAACGTTGTTGTTCACTAAACCCCACCCAAACACTTAAGAGTCAATGCAATGAGAGCTTCACTCTCCCACTCCAACAAACACACTCATTAACACAACTTACCGTTCCCAGAGATGTGATTATCCACCTCTCCGTGTCCGTCGTTGAGAGCTGCGTTAAGTTGAATGTAAAGTCCCGCGTACTGTAAAAGCCCCATTATCACTCCGAAAGCTCCCATTGCTTCGGCCGGTATTTAAAACAGTTGTATGAAATTTTCACGTTAGATGGAGAGCATCGGTAACGATATATCCCCACCGGCGCAGAGCAGCCCTTGCAGACATACAGCTGGAGCTGGAGGACAGAGACTCGGAGACCCGCTCGGCTGTGAGAGGGAGGAGATGATGCGGCCAGCGCGGGCGGAGGGAGAAGCAGCGTGTAAACAGGTGAGGCGGCTCACACCGGGACAGTCAATTAGGCGGAGGGATCTGACAGAGCCCTTACTGTCGTTTTAAGTTTATCCCACACCCCCATTTTTGGACACCCTCCTCACTCATTTCATCTACACAGGTTAGATAATTGCCCTCAGTAAACATATTAATGTATATTTAACGTGGCGGTTGAAAAGGTGGGATTTAATTGTTTCATGCTAAGTGTTTTATGTATGCTGAGGGTGTTTGGTGTGTTTTTAAACTGGGTATCCTTGCTAACCCTTGAAGTTAAAGGAATAAAAGTAGTTCCACTTTGAGAAACGTCCAAGTTAGGAGGGCGTTAACATTAATGGTGCTTTAAAAAAATGCTATAAGTGTTTCCTTTATGCACTAAGAGTAATGTTTGATCATTGTTTACACTGATAAAACACTCTGCATACAAGCTTGTATACAGGCTTTGTTACTAGCTGGGTGATGCCAGCTAGCATGCTATTAACTGTCTCAGAAAACTGCAAAGAAACTACGTTTTTGTAATATTTTTCTGTAATATTTTTGTGTTCGTATGGTCTGCATTAGTGATCATGTCAGTGTTTCTGACTGTGCTTTTAGATTGACCTACACATGACACAGAGGTGGCATGTGAGCCTGTGTTGAGCTGTCCAGGGCTGACAGAACAAACGCAGTCTGGGCTCAGTGAAGAGACAAGTGGCCTTTAGCCAGTCTTCTTTCCTTCCCAGTTTGACAGCCAGATGAGTCACATTAGAGCTGAAGGACGACGCTCTGATATTGGAGACATAGAGACAAGAACATTCTGTTCTGTTTTCAATGATATAGGCTACCATATTTTTTTTTAACAATAACAGAAATAGCAAGAAATGCACCCCTTCATGCTGAAGACACGAACGCTTTTAATATTTCACAGGGCTTTTCATATTAAGAGGACATCTTCCATCTGCTCCAAAAAGTCAATTCTGCTCTTATTTTACTTGATTCAGCAACAAACAAGCGCACAATGCAAAGTAAGAAAATTACGATATGGTGCTAAGAGGCCACTGCATTACTCTGAGAGGTATAATCCCTTCACATTTAGCTTCACACATGCATATGCATTTGTTTTTGCTCGAGTGTGTAATTAATTATTATCAAAGGCAAGGGAGCCCTTTATCCCTCTTACTTTGATCCATCTGCGCGAGAGCCTGACACGTGGAGCTCACAGCATGCATTTTAAATTTTCTGCAGAGGGTGGAATATTTTTCTTTAAATTAAAGTTTGAGCACGTTTAAACTGTTATTTTTGATCACTCCTTATTGTATGAGTTGTAATAGAGTCATGTGGGGACGTAAAATCAATTTCGTCTGCTTCAACTTTAATGAGGTATTTAATACCAAGGCACCTTCTGTCATCTCCTGGTGTCAGTAATACTGGAAAATGATTTATTTGCTGTTAAGACATTTGGGACATCCACAGCTTAAAGCCCTTTTCCCTCGAAATATGAGCATGAGCAGACAGCACCATTTAAGGAGCTTAGATATAATTTTGCCGCTACAAAAGAAAACCAGTTAACCTTAGAGGTCTTTGAGAAACCCTGCCATTTTCACAATGCACCAGCTGGTCGAAAGAGGCTCATATAGCTATTTATTCTTGCTCTTGGCTGATGGTGCCTTCTGGTCTCCTCCTGTGGCTGTAAGCTTGGCTCACAAGCCCCGAGAACCGAGGGTGAAATTGAAGCTGATGTATGCAGACGTTAGCCTCTAAGATGGACACAACACCTGCCTGGTAGCTGTGAGATCAGCACCTCTCTAGCACTAACTGCCTCAGACAGCCCCAGCTAGAGATGAGGAGAAAATGCCTGTGTGTGCTTGTGCCTGTGCGCGCGTTTGAGATGATGGGCCCGTTAAATGTAAAATGAAGGGAGCGAACTGGGAGTGTGACTCAACCAGGGAGTGGATTTCAAAGCCAACAGCTTCCACAGAAGCGTCATGACATCCATTATTTATTCACTTCACTTTGACACATTCAGTTCCTTCTTTTTTACCTGCTGCTTTTAGAAAGGGAGCCTGTTTCTCCTTATGAGCAAACTATCATAATCAACAGAGATTGTAATGCACAATACTTGCTCTCAATGGGATAAATTTAATTATGTTCAGACCATTAATTATATTTAAATGCTTGCTTTTTTGTAGTTACCTTCAAAAGAAAATTACCTTTACGCCTTTCTTATGTGGATAGATATTTATGAAGGAAAAAGTACAGCAATTTGCACAACTGCCAGGTAAATTGCTTTCACATTTTCATTTTTAAAATAATAAGCACAAAAAGACAGTAGTTCCATCTCACTTTGACTGATTTGTCCTGACTCCATCTCATATTCTAGTTCCACCTACTCATTGATACTGTGCCAGTAAAGCTGAAACAATCAATAAAACTGAATATTGTGCAGTGTGCATCAGCTGTTGTACAGGAACAGGAAATTCCTAAATGTAAGTTCCCCAGCTTTCCTACTCGTTTTCTGTTACAGAAATATAACGCATCAGTGCCAAGCACTTTACCAACATTCAAATATGGTGTTACATCACTTTTAGATAACCCCTGAATCACTACCAGTATATATAATCTCTAAAGGTAATCAGCCAGTGATACATTTAAGCAAAGTGGCTTTGTTAGCGTGCTCCTCAGCGCTGCCTTTTCCACAGGTTCCTCCCAGCCGTGTCAATCAGATCAAACGGATTCAAGACAGCTGTTTGCCCTCTTAGTTCTTATCTTGCTTCTGCTGTGTGGTGTTTAGGTGTTTAGGTCTTTATCTTTGCCAGCCATAAAAGAATAGCATTATTGTTTTCAAGTTGTGTCTGCGTGTGCGTCATCAAGGCAAAAATAAAAAATCCTGGTAAATGTGGCTTTGAAGCTTTTGTCAGGTGTTTAAATCTCTAGGTTGACTGATTTTGTCAATGTAATAACATCACAATCAAAGGACTGTGTTTAGTTTTTCACTGGATGAAAAACGTGCCTTTATTTTACATATTAGAATGACAGTCCATGTGTCTGACCATCCTTGGTGGTCATTGCCATTTTGACTTTCTTGTCCATGGAAACCACCTTAGTCCATTATCCCCTGGCTTCTTGAACTCTATTGCAGCTCATGCTGCTAGTTTAAAAAGGATGAGGAAATGACAGTGGGTGTGTGATAAATGGGGGTTTTCCACTCTTTCTTCAATGCTCTGTTTACCAGGCTTCATAACAATATTTCTTTTTACTCTAGATTGTGCGGAGCTCCCAAGGTGTTGAGCACTTCATGAATATTAAACAAAGCTTTGGGAGCTACGTAACATCATCTTTAATACGATGAGGATTTAAAATGTGGGTGCATTTGCAGACACGCTCAATCATTTTTGTTTATCCGAGCACTTGGATTCTTTACACTATCCCCGGGGATTTAACGCTGCGGCATGTATATTTAAATCCTGAGGCATCTCTTGCTCTCTCTCACAGTTTTTGAGTGTCTGAGCTTTTCAGCATGTGGATGGTGAAGGTATTGCTTTTAAAAGCGAGACAATTTTGTGAGTCAAATGTTGCCGTACCCTTGTGAAGACGTGCAGGGCTTACACAGAGAGAAAACTCTACCTCTTGGGGGTCGAATGGAGGAGAAAACTGATGTGAGCAAAAAAAGTTAAATCTCTCAACCCTCAGTAATTACTGGACATTCAAAGTACACATTACAGGTTCATTTCGATCGCTCTTAAATATAACATTCCTTTACTAATCCCTTCCCTGGTTCAGTGGATTCAGTGAAAAATCTTTGTTCAAGAATTTAAAAATTAAATGGAACGCTGAATTTGTTTTGTGGTTGAATAATCACGTTTCACAGCTGCCGAGCTATCAGACTGGAAACTGTCGAACCCATCCTTTGTAGCACCAACCTTTCTCATTTGTCTCGACAAGACCCTTCACAAACATTACAGCATGACACTAGTTTTCAATAGACGGAAAGTGTTTTCACACTCTACAGAATTCATCACCAGTCAAGCACACTGTTGCACAGCCTCTTTTCCTCTGTCTCTACCTGTCATCTCACTGAATGTTCAGGAAAAATTATATGATGGCAAGAACCCCGGCACCATTTCCTGGTTCACTGGATATGGCTTTGCGCTCCAGTAAATCTTTACTGTTCATTTCTGGTACAATTTTAACTGGCTGTCGAAGAGAAGCCTCAGCTAGTATCCCGGCAGGTGCAGGTGCAGAACATTAACCACCTCTGTCTTTACCGCCTTCCTCCTGAGGCTAATGTGGCTTGACAGAAATAGGCATAGGCAAAGCTATAGGTTTGGTAGTGATGAATGTTGTGCATAATATACGTTACAGTATATGAGGATGAGCATCAGTTGTAATTAGACTAAAAACATTAATGTTTCATGACATAAAAAGAATCAATAATCGAAAATTATTTCCTGCGTAATAAATGCCCTTTATAAGCAAATGACTCTTCAGCCAACAGCTTTGTAATCACTGGATATAAATGCCACTTCTGTGGACTCACAATGACTGGCAGTCTATGGGGAGTTGGACAAGCAAGATCTATTCTCCCTATTAAACCATGCAGTGTTAATACACCCTCATTAAAGCAAGGTTTTTGCACAGGAGGTGATGCAATAGTCTGCGCTCCTGCTCTCAGCAGCACTTGGCATTTCAGCACAGTGGGCAGAGATTGTAGTCAACTGCTTTTTAATCTTCTACCAATTTTCATCAGTACTGCAGGGTCTGGTTTTCCAGAGTTCACAATAGCCTGCCACCTGCCAGCTAAGTGACCCGTGTTTTGACAGGCAAGCAAAAGCAACACGAACTAGACATGTGACCACATATCTGAGACATTTTAGGCCCCTAGCGTCATCTTATGAATTCATTAACTCATCAGCTTAGCTCTAAGTTTCAATTTCACTTTCACTTTCAACAAGTTCCTGCAGGGTACCCCTTCTGAAGAGACAACATAATAAAGACAGTTATCTAGAAGGCAGTGATTTGTTTTGGCAGCCGCTGTACATCTTTTAAGGAGCGTGTCACTATTTGAAACCAACAGGGAGCCCTGTTGTCGCTTGTATTTATTATGCGCCTTCATATTTCAAGAAAAAAATGAAATAATACATTTCCGAAACAAAGCTTGTACTTGGAAATTTCCCCAGGGAGTCATGCTTCTTGTCCTGCTCAGCTGGCAAACATTACTACAGCACTGCAAGGGGGAGAATTTTGATAACATTTTATCACGTTGACATGTTGAATAGCCTGAGCATTTGGCACATATAGAGTCCCTTACAGCCCATTGTACATCAGATTCAATCATTCTGTTTAAATCATGTGAACATATGCTCCCTCAGATCACAGAGATCCTGTTTCCCTCGCTTTGATTAATCCCCAGCCGACCTGACCGTAAGGACGTTCACAGACATGAAACCAGACACCGTGATAACTCTGTTTGCCGTCATACGTTATCGAGATGGGTAAATCTTTGAGTAATGTTAATACATCTACCTGCTCGTGAAAAAGTGAACTTACAAGTGTACGGCACATGAAGAAAGAGATGAAAGATGCGCTTAATAATTCCTGAGGTGTTGCAGAATGTTGTTTTCTGACGAGACTCACCCCGTGTTCATCAGCATTCCCAAAGACAGAGCGCACATTCAGGGTACATTATGCAGAGTCAATCAATTTTGCATTTTCTTGTGTGCGCATACCTACTTAATTCCTACTCTCTGCCCTGTTGTCATGACAACATTATTATACATTGTCATCGCCTTCAAAAGGAGATGAGAGGTTCATCATTAAGCATTCACAGTCTCTGAAATGCAAGAGCTATGTAGCTTAAGAGCATGTGAGAACATTGTAGATCACAGTGTGTTTAATAGGTTGTCTTCTTTGGCTTGAACACATTCCCTTTTATTTTTATGAGAATCAAGCATAAAAACAAAGAGCATACTTTTGATTTTTCCACAAGTGTCTAAAAAATCACAAGCAAAAGCCTGACACAAACATCCAGAGGACAAGCTTCTGTTCCAGTGGACTGGCTTACCATCAGTCTTCTAACAGATGGATTTTTATTACAGTTTCATGTGCCGAGGGACCATGCTCACCCAATAAACTGGCATGTGCTCCAAAGCACCCCTCTAGCGAATTCATGCGTCTTACGAACAACAAGGGTTCTGGTGTAGTGTGCCAGGGCTGTAAAAAATCAGCTTAACAGCAGCACTGGAAAGGCATCAGTATGGCTCCAACTTTATTGTGAGGATAAAAGGCAGAAGAGGCAGCAGTTGTTCTGTCCAAGAATGAAAGATGACAGTTTTGTACTTTCTGTTAGAAGTGTCTGAAATGCAAATAACCCCCAATTTTACCACATAGTCACCAGAAAAAGGTGTGTCCTGTTTTATTGATGTGGATGTTTTTTTTTTAATATTTATATTCATTGTACATTCAGAGACAGTGATATCACACCTTCACAACAGATAGATAGATATATAGATGTTTGTTGTGTTAGTGTTCTTCTCTTTGTGCGAGAGCAGTGAATCCAGTCCTGCTGCTTTACTACTCACTGTTTCATGTTTCTGCCACATCTGGTGACCGTCCCCTTACAGGAGCCTGACAGTTGGCATTACTGCTTCTTTTCAGTTGGATTTGCCTTTGCTCTTTGGGATGAAAGCGGCAGATTACTGATTGCATTTACAGAAAGGTTTGGGCTTTGTTCATATATAGCAAGAAACTGTATACATTCAACATTGTGCATTGGGGAAAATATTATTTACTGTAAGATGTGCGACTTGTTACACACTCAGCTCATTTCAAGCATGCATTGATTGTTGAAATAAAAATGAGAAAAAAGGAAAAGAGAGAAGCAATGCTTGTTTTAAGAGGTAGTCGCAGTGTCTGAGTACAATTACAATAAATGGTACAACTGTGCTAAGTGGAACCACTGGAACTATACAGAGGGGGAGCACAAATTTGTTTTAATATATACACAAAGTGGGATTTGTTAATATCTAAGTTGGATTTTCTAAATTCAAACTAGAGTGAAAAAACATAGTTACTTATTGTGTATAATAGTTCATTTATTATTTTTCATCCCATCCATCAACAGCTCCTTATCCAGGGCCAGGTTATGGGGGCAGCAGCCTAAGCAGAGATGCCCAGACCTCCCTGTCCCCAGCCACTTCATCCAACTCATCTCTTTATGCACTGAGGCATTCCCAAGCCAGCTGGGAAATTCATTCTCTCCATCATGTCCTGGATCTACTTCAGAGCCCCCTCATACTTTGGTGTGGAGTACCAGCTCTACTCTGAGTCCCTCCCAAATTACTGAACTCCTCACCCCATCACTGAGGGAGAGCCCAGTCACCATTCAAAGAAATTCATTTTACCTGTTCATATCCGCGATAGTATTCTTCCTGTCACTACCCAGGCCGCCACTGAATGAGGCTAACAGAACTACATCATCTGCAAAAAGCAGAGACAAGACCCTGATACCACCAAAGTAGAGGCCATTGATTTGGTTTTATGTAGAAATTTATGATGATGCCTGAATTAGTGATTGGTGATGCAAGTCATCACCATGTAGTGACTGCTCAGCACCTCCCTTTACCTGAGCATCCAAGACATGTGACCACAGATCTGATAAAACAATAACAAAATCAATCATCGACCTGCCATTTAGCGTATTGTGATCCCACGTACACTTATGAGCACCGTTATGCTTGAACACTGTGGTTGTTATGGACAATTCAATTCAATTTCAATTCAATTTTTATTTATATAGCGCCAAATCACAACATAAGTCGCCTCAAGGCGCTTCATAGATACAGAGAAAAAAACCCAACAATCATATGACCCCCTATGAGCAAGCACTTTGGCAACAGTGGGAAGGAAAAACTCCCTTTTAACAGGAAGAAACCTCCGGCAGAACCAGGCTCAGGGAGGGGCGGCCATCTGCTGCGACCGGTTGGGGTGAGAGAAGGAAGACAGGATAAAAGACATGCTGTGGAAGAGAGACAGAGGTTAATAACAGATATGATTCAATGCAGAGAGGTCTGTTAATACATAGTGCGTGAGAAAGGTGACTGGAAAGGAAAAACTCAATGCATCATGGGAATCCCCCGGCAGCCTACATCTATTGCAGCATAACTAAGGAAGGATTCAGGGTCACCTGGTCCAGCCCTAACTATATGCTTTAGCAAAAAGGAAAGTTTTAAGCCTAATCTTAAAAGTAGAGATAGTGTCTGTCTCCCGAATCCAAACTGGAAGCTGGTTCCACAGAAGAGGGGCCTGAAAACTGAAGGCTCTCCCTCCCATTCTACTTTTAAATACTCTAGGAACAACAAGTAGGCCTGCAGAGCGAGAGCGAAGTGCTCTAATAGGGTGATATGGTACTACAAGGTCATTGAGATAAGATGGGGCCTGATTATTTAAGACCTTGTATGTGAGGAGCAGGATTTTGAATTCAATTCTGGATTTAACAGGAAGCCAATGAAGGGAAGCCAAAACAGGAGAAATCTGCTTACTCTTTCTAGTCCCTGTCAGTACTCTTGCTGCAGCATTTTGGATTAGCTGAAGGCTTTTCAGCGAGTTTTTTGGACATCCTGATAATAATGAATTACAGTAGTCCAGCCTGGAAGTAATAAATGCATGAACTAGTTTTTCAGCGTCACTCTGAGACAGGATATTTCTAACTTTAGAGATGTTGTGCAAATGGAAGAACGCAGTCTTACATATTTGTTTAATATGTGCATTGAAGGACATGTCCTGGTCAAAAATGACTCCAAGGTTCCTCACAGCGTTACTGGAGGCCAAGGTAATGCCATCCAGAGTAAGAATCCAGTTAGATACCATATTTCTAGGCTTTTCAGGGCCGAGTACAATAACCTCAGTTTTATCTGAATTAAGAAGCATGAAGTTAGCGGCCATCCAGGTCTTTATGTCTTTAAGACATTCCTGCAGTTTAACTAATTGGTGTATGTTATCTGGCTTCATGGACAGATAGAGCTGGGTGTCATCTGCATAGCAGTGAAAATTTATGCTATGTCTTCTAATGATACTGCCTAAGGGAAGCATGTATAATGTAAACAGAATTGGTCCTAGCACTGAACCCTGTGGAACTCCATAATTAACCTCAGTGTGTGAAGAGGACTCTCCATTTACATGTACAAATTGGAGTCTATTAGATAGATATGATACAAACCACTGCAGTGCAGTACCTGTAATACCTACAGCATGTTCTAATCGCTCTAATAGGATATTATGGTCAACAGTATCGAACACTGCACTAAGGTCTAGCAGGACAAGCACAGAGATGAGTCCACTGTCAGAGGCCATAAGAAGATCATTTGTAATAATAATAATAATGGATTGGATTTATATAGCGCTTTTCAAGGCACCCAAAGCGCTTTACAATACCACTATTCATTCACTCTCACATTCATACACTGGTGGAGGCAAGCTACAGTTGTAGCCACAGCTGCCCTGGGGCAGACTGACAGAAGCGAGGCTGCCATATCGCGCCATCGGCCCCTCTGGCCAACACCAGTAGGCAAGTAGGGTAAAGTGTCTTGCTCAGGGACACAACGACTAGGACAGAGAGCCCAGGGATCGAACCGGCGACCTTCCGGTTACAGATGCGATTCCCAACCCCCTGAGCCACGGTCAGGGGGTTGGTCAGGTTACAGCTGTAGCCACGGTCAGGTTACAGCTTTAGTGTAACCTTCACTAAAGCTGTTTCTGTGCTGTGATGAGCTCTGAAGTCTTGATTGGCACAGAAGTTAAATAACAACAATGCTCGGGGTCAGATTAGGCAGATCAGGCTCTTAATTGGACCATCTGGGGCCTCCACCCTTGACTGTTACACTTCAGCTGTCTCTTCCATGGACTAAGGCCCTTGAGGTGGTCTCGCTCGACCTCCCTCCCCAGGTCTGGAGCAGGTAAACCTGTCCAAGGTTCATGTCGGGGGAATTATTTTTATTTTATTTACCACAGTAGAATTTTAATCATGTTAATCACTTTCTTTCTGTCTTGGCTTGTTCTTCTTGTTTTTTTGGCCTTTTTTTTGTTTAGTTTTTTTCAACCCCTGTGATTGTGGCTCATGAGGTAGAGCATGTTGTCTCTTAATCAGGTTAGTGGTTAAATTCCCTTGGCTCCTCCAAGCTGCATGTTGATGAAATGAGTAGGCATGATACTTAGAAAGCCACGTAGAACAAAGCACTGTGTGAATGCTGGCTCGCAGTAAAGAGCACTCAGAGTAGAAAAATGCCATTTTACTCGCCTGTTTTACTTTTCTTTCCTTTCCCCGCAGAGCTTGTTCCCTTCTTATATTGGATCATTGTTGGGCTTTGGTATGGATTTACCTGCACAGACTTTATAGTGATCTTGTGTTCGGCTTTCTCCCTTACAAGTCTTTGTTCTTTCTAACTTTAATTAAAGTTCTCCCTTTTTGCCCTAGTCCTGCATATGGGTCTTTAATCTAAACTCTAACATTTCTTAAGCGAACTTTCATAAGGCTCTGTCTATCTAGATGTCAACTAAACTGTGCCCAGGGGAACTTATTAGCCATATAACTAAAATATTTCTGACCCTGCTTTTATCATCGTTCTTCACACTAATGGATACTGACCAAAATCTTGGTCATTTCTCTGACATTCAGCTATTTGCTGTATAAAAAGTAATGAGTATCATGAATAATCAAAGTTATGCATTAATAAACTGAAATTCATAAAGGTCTTTTTACTGAGCTTTCTCGCTTGTGTTACATGGTTTATCAGCTCAAAAACTGCTTTTTTTAACCATAGTAATACTTTGTACCATGTAATTTTTTTAATTTAATTAATGTAATTTGTAATAGAGGACTGGAAAAATCCCTCAAGACAGAAAAAGTGCATACTTACATTTACTTATGAGTACTTTGTTTTTCTTTGACTATATTACTCATAATAAATATAGGATTCATTTAAAAATATGAAAAGATTTGAGTAAAAAATACAAAACAAGTGAGAATGAAATAGTTTAGTTAACTGAAAGTAAAATTAAAAAAAAACTTGTCAATATCATAATAATAAACTCTCTCGTGTCATGTCATGTGGATTGTGCACATATCTTTAAGGTACTAAAAACATTAAATCATTTACGTGCTCCTTAATGAGACTGTGTAGCTCAGCATTAAAACTCTGAAGGATTCTTGCTCAAGCAAAATCTTTTCTGCTTGACAGATTTGCTCTTGCTTTTCCTGTCCTCTTGTGCTTAATTTATGTCCTTTTTATGCGTGAATCGTACAACCTGTGAGTTATGGACGCCTCCGTGCAGTGTTTGCATTGGAAATGTGCTCTAGGCAACCATAAAAATGTCAGCACTGTGACAACACCATTAGCACAGATGTAGAGTGTTAAAAGGTAAAACAAAGGTGATAATTTCAGAAGTTCTGCTGCTCTGCCGGCACTCTGATTAGCTTTCGCTTCCAGGTATGTAATGGCCTGCCAGTGCCAGTAATCCATTGCACAGCATCCTCCATTAACCCAGAAGGAATGTTTGGACTAAACATAGACACACTCACCTGTCACTTAATTAGTTACACCTTGCTAGTACACACGTTGGCTTTTTTGCCTTCAGAACTGTCTTAAATCTTTCATTCAACAAGGTGCTGGTCCATAGTTACGTGAAACTGTCACGCAATTACTGCAGATTTGTCAGACGCACTTCCATAATCAATGAGCAAATCTTCCAATTTACTACATCTTTACTAAGGTGCTCTATTGGATTAAGATCTGCTGACTGTGGGGGACATTTGAGTGCAAAGAACACAAATGTCCCCCACAAGAAACCAGGTTAAGATGATTTGAACTTTGTAACATGACATGCATACCAAGCAGGATAGATCCACGTTGAAAAAAATTGCAACTGGGTGGTTGTTTGCAAATGTGGACTTCATATATCAAACATGACTAATTTATATTTCTCATCTAAACATAATTTAGTTTTGCACTTTTCACATATTCTTCAAGGATGTTCAGTCTATTAGAATTCAGTCATTTCAACGTTAGTTATGATGAAGTAAAAGAAAGTGGTCATGTTTTCTTCTGAAGCTCCGCCCCCTGGAAAGATATTTTGGAGGGAAAATCAGTTCATCGTCCTCGATTTTGTCTTTCAATCAAGACATTTCAGTTAATATAGCACAGTATATAGTAATATATTGTGAGATTTTTGGAATATGATAACTAATATCATAACTATTTAATGTAAAATTAACATGAGATAATTATAAAACTCCTTGAATGAAAAACAACAACATTTAACTATTTAACTGCTTTTGACTGCTCCCTTGTAACAGGAAGTCACCAGCAGATTTTTACACTGGATGTCCTTTTGTTCCTCTTTTTACCTGATCTAACGGGATTTCTAAACTTGAAAACATAAAAATCCTTTGTGACCTTTTTATCTTGAATGAGATAGCAGTCAATGGCTTTAAAAATACACAGCAAATCCAGCATGTCCAAATTAACACTGTCGGATTTGATTTCAACACTATTAAAGTGTCTATATGGGTCCACACCAGAGAGTGTTAATTTAACTCTTTTTGGAGAGTTGGTACGTTAACTCTGATTTAGTGTTAAACACCAAATCTGTCTGGAGTTGATAATTTAACACTTGGTGTTAAGAGTTTATATATTAACTCTCAAAGAGTATTTTACTTTAACTACGTAAGAGTTATCTTCTAATTCATTCTAAAAAGCGGGAATTTTACTGTTCTGAACTTCTAGAAATTTCTTTTGGAAATAAACATTTACTAAAAAGATGCAATGGTTTTTGAAAAACATTTATTCTGAACTGTGCACCACAATTTCAAAACATTTTCTGAAAGATGTAACAGTATACATGTTCTCACTTTCATTAGAATTTTGTTTATCAAAAGGTCTGACATGGTAAATGCAAATAACAGCATCTCATCACTTATTTCTTCAATACAATATGCATGTCCTTCATTCATCCCTTTGTGGAACTTCAACGCACTTCTGCTCTTCCCCATATTCCATCTTCACAAGCATATCCTGTGTGGAGATTGAATAAAAATTAGTTGACACTAATTAATGGCACAAATAATCCAGTAAACAATTGCAGCACAGTAAAAAAAAAAAAAAGGAATCCTCTTTGAGCCATTACTTGTGTTAAGTATTTTCCCAAAAGACAAGGACACAGGCAACAGGTAATACTGAACTAAATGTAAAACCTCAACCTTTTTCATTTTTACCTAAACCGTGTGCACAAAACTCTGGAGGGATCTATGCTAACGTAGAATCCAGTCAGGACGTCAGCTACTGCTGTTTGCTCGGTTTTTTTTTTTGGGGTTTTTTTTTTCGTTTTTATAGCCGATCGTTTTCAGGCTTCAAGTAGCACCATTATACCAACATTTCACGTTCTACACATTGTTTTAGGTGTATTTGACCAAAAGTTTGACTGAAAATTCACATGCAAGCTTTTTTTCAAGGCTGTGGTATTTGCCCGCAAACAATACCTTTCAGCTAGCTAAAACAGAATATTATGCTATCAGCGAGCAACATGGCTAATGCCTTTCACACAGCTTTGTCTCAACTCCAAAGAGCCACAGAAGTAAAAGCTCATAATAATAATTGAAAAAAATGACTTACCAAGCATGGCAAACAACTCAAATATGTAGAGCAAAATGTTCTGAAACGGCTTCACTTCAGCTTCGATTGGAGCCGTGCTGGGGGCGGAGTCTGTGAATTCACTCTATTGGTGTCATAGCCCCTGTAGGAGTTCAGAGTTAAGAGGTCAAGAGTTAATGTTTCCATTGTAACACCTCCAGATTTGACAGAGAAACACTCATTTTTAACACTCGATTTTAACTACTATCATTTTACACCTCAGAATTACATTAAAAGAATGTGACTCTGCTTAGAGTAAAATTAACTCTACTTTTGCAAGAAGACTATTAACACCAAAACATTTAACACTTTTGAATTTGCTGTAATGTTAATCATAGTCTTATTGCATATGAATCTTGTAGATGTTGTTTGTTTGTTTTTTAAAAAATGTCTATAGTTAGTCTAAAGTTTTGTGAGGACTAGCAACTTTAACACAATACAGAGTGTAGAAGGCAAAGCTCAGCTCTGCCCTGGACATATGAACAACGGGGCTTATAAGGAGCAACTCTCTAGAGATGAGCATTTCTAGGCTTCACCCACTGTGATTTTTAAAAAGTTTGAAAGTGTCTCCCTGTGCACTAGGATTTCTGCCTGCACATTTTTACTGCTTTTAAATAAAAAAACATTTAAAAAAGCAGTGATGGTGGAGATCTCTGTGAGCAGGCTGTAAATTTAGAGTGGATAACTTTCTGCATCTGCCTCATCCAGCGAGTGACTCATTTTGAAACAAAATCAGCTGCATATAATTAATGTATGATTTAACTTATTTTCTAGAATCGTCATTGGCCCAGTGTCATTTGTAATATTTTGTAGTTGAACTAAGTGACTTTGCAAGAAACTCATAGTCTTGTAGTACTCTGAAAATGCACAGTTGTTGCCTCTTTGTCATAAAACCAACAGCGAAATGTGTGAACCTAATCAAAGATTGTGTGAAACCTGAATTTACACCATCAATCCAATCTCCAAATGATTTCATTACCTATTTTTAGATAGAAAAGAAAGATAATTGACAGTCTTGTGATATGATTGCAGAGTAATAGGCCAAAACTACTGGCATCTCGCAATTTGAATTAAATGAAACTTAAAGTAGACATTTTTGCCATGCTTGCTAATGCACCATTTTTATGTGAGACTGGGTTTAAAAAATGGACTTGCAAAGTGGTGTTTTATGTGGAGAGAATGGTGGGGAAGCAGTTACTTTGGATAACTGCAAAATTTGCACAGTTTCACATTTCTCTTCCCACATTGTGGAGATTAACCTTGTTGCTACTTAAAGAGATCCTGAAAAGCTTGTTGCCTGCCAACAGACATCCACAGGAACCAGCTATTTTATAGTGATTACATTTTTTGTTCTTGAGAGATTTTTCACATTAAATGCAACTTTTTTTTTTAACTTTCAGTTTTGGTGCAAAACGGTGGGTTGGCACAGAGTAAATGAGCCCAGAATCACATAAAGCAGAGGTAGCACCACTAAAAGTATGTTTATCAATCCCAGTATGTGGAACATTTGCTTAAGTGACCTATTGCCTAAAGGCAAACAGTCACATCTGTGGTATAAGTGTCAAAGTATGGGTAAAATACCAGACTTTCTCAAGTATAAGTAGTGTGAGAGTGTGATTAAAATGGAGAGCGTGACACAGAATACAATTCTGAGATGTTTCAAAAACCCTAATCACTCGGTTGCAATGGGAAGCACATTCCTGCACAGTTGTGGCCATGAACAACACGGATTAGAGGCTGAGGATCAGAGTGTGACGCCTCAATTGGAATACAGTCTGTCTGTCTGCATACCAAACAGCTAATTTTGTGGCCTGTGCTCCAGTGAATTCTCTCACATAAAGACTTCAGTCACAGACTGACCCACAGACATTGTAATCGCTGCTAATGTCAGAGTTCGGCTCTTAACGAGAGAAACCAGCTGGGAATGATTTCACGGACTAAACCGTAATCAGTACCCCACTGTCTCAGCAACGAGAGAGAAAATGTCATAAGGAGCTCTGTCATATCGTGTAAGAAGTTTCATCAAAGTATTTACTGTCTTGTCATAGTCCATCCACTTTTGCTGCAGGGTTTCATCAATAATAACCAGTGTCGTGGTCATTGTTTTAAAAAGTATTGTATTATAAAATTACAAATTGCTTGTTACTTTTCTTAAAAGTAATGCAGTATGTAACATAATTACTCACCATAGAAAGTAATTTTTTACGCTACTCTTTACATTACTTTCACATTTCTCCATAAAATGACCTAAAATGTACCATCTTATAATTACAGATGGCTATAACCAGTTAAAAATATAAACCTGCAGGCTACAGTCCCACAAACCGCACAATCGTTTTTAAGTATTTACATATAACCACAGTGCCAACAATGCAAAGATGAAAACCAGCCTAAGGACAGCCTTTGTTGCCTGGTGGGCTGAGGTTAACATGCACTCAACATTAACATCATTCTGAATGCTTGGCTAGCTTTGTATTAGCATGCATCTGTGCAGATGCTTGCAAAGGGCTGACGTTCTGTTACCAGTATAAAGCCATTACTTCTGTTCAGGTTGCAGATTGCAGTTGGGTTCTTGTGCTTTTGTGGCACAAAAATAAAGTAAATTCTCCTACACCAACCGATATAAGCTGATATAAGTCTGTACCCTTAGCAGAAAACCCCCCAAAGAATAATGCTTCCACCGCCATTTGACTGTGGGGATGGTGTTCTTTGGATCATGCCCAGGATTTCTCTTCCTCCAAACACGGTAGGCTGGGTTGATGGCAAAGAGCTTGTTTTAAGTTTTATCTAACCACAGCACAAGGTCTCGCATGGAGCTCCAGACAAAGGGTGATTGATAATCATTTTATATTTCTTTCATTTATGAATAATCACACCAACAGTTGTCACTTTTTCATTAAGTGTCTTGCTGATGGTCTTGTTGCTCATTCCAGCCTTGCGCAGGTCTACAGTCTTGTCCTTCACATCCTTTGACAGCTCTTTGATGTTGCACGTGGTGGTGGAGAAACTGGAATGGAAGAAACTGATTCTGTCGACAGGTTGGGAGCCAGAATTCTGGCTCTGTTGTAGGGGATCAAATGCTTATTTCACTTAGAGACATTCAAATCAATTTCTAACTTTTATGTCTTGTGTTTTTCTGAATTTCTCTCTCTCTATTGAAATGAAACAACCATAAAAATTAGAAACTGTTCATTTCTTTTTAAGTGAGGAAATTCAGCTGGGATCAAATAATTAATTCTGCACACTGCAGGTATAAATCCAGAGGGTAATGTGGCTGATTATTTCATTTTTGAAACTGTAAATAACATGATTAATTAAATGTTTATTTTATTAAACTGTTAATGCTACTTTTACATTTTCCGACCCAATTAGTGCTTCTGAGATATTAGGCTCAGACTATATTTATGTAGCTACATAACCTGTACATAAAAGCAAGACTTGTTTACATGCAAGTGCAGATTCCAAACATAACTTACCAGGCATAAACTCAGCAGAGCTGAAAATCTCTAACAGGCAGTCAGCAATCCATCAGCAGTCCTCCGATCTGCTCATTTGAGATAAAAGAAGTCAGGCCAGCTCCTCGGGGATATAGGGAGCGCCAACACCTTCTACCTCTCAATTCCACAGCATGTAATTCCCGTTAGTGCACCTCAGAAAACCTCAGCAGGGAAGAACCTGATGTATGAAAGCAAACTAAAATCAGCATAACTTGTCTGACTCTTTTTTAAAAATATATCAAGCTTGAATGTGAAGAGAGAGAAACCATAAACAAGCTGCGCCTTTACCTGATATAAATAATCTACTGAGCAGTCATATGATGCAGGTTTAATGCAGCATTTACAACTAAAGAGAAATCTGACTTTTGTCATTGTTATATTTGACTTAACCTGACTAACCTCTTTCATAATAGTGATTGACATTCCTATTTACATACAAATCATATGCATTGCATTAACACAGTATACACAATAAAGCACAAATTACACACAATAACGGTTTTAGTGTGAATCAAATTTAATCTGCATATTGATTGATTTTGGACAATAGAAATATTATTTCTGTAGGACTTTAGCTTCTAACATACGGGTGTCAGCCTAAAGTATATCCTCTTTGATTACAGTGCTTAATTACATTTTAATGGTAGATGAGTTGTTTTTGACATAGACTAACGCTGACTTCTACATCATGCTGCCCAAAGCTGGCATTTACAGTTACGACAACTAACCTCACAGCAGCTGCAGAATTTAGAAAGTCTGTTTAGGATGTAACAGTCTGTGTCCTCTATCTGCACCATCTTATTTGAACCTGGCAAGACAGTGACAGGGCTTTCTTTCATTTGCAAGTGGAGCCAACAAGATCTGCCAGAGAGGTGTATCCCTTTCATCCCTTTAATCAAGCATGTTTAATGTTTATGTGTCCGGGCTCACAGTACTTGTTGTCTTTCGATTTCTAGTGCACTTAACCTTGAATGGAAACAATGAAGGAACAAAAGGGGGAGGAAGTAAAGAAAAGAAAAATGGTAACCTTACAAGAAAAATATATATAGGGGGGAAAGTTAACGGGGTTGTTACATGTAAAAGAAATGTGAAAAATTCTTTTGTTTTCAAGAAACCATACTGCCTCAATTTGCAAGGATGGATCATCACACCATAGATGCCACTGTAATAAGAAACTACTTGTAATATTACTCTTGAATTATTATATATGATGAATATCTGGAAATCTTGCATTGGGCCTGTACAAGAGAAAAAACATGTTTCAGGTGACTGATGATGACCGATTTTTGTGCAGGTGGCATCTGCTGTTTAGACACCGTCTCTGACATTATAAGGATCCAAGCTCTCAAAGTGAAGCCTTGTGGTTAAAAAAACCCCTTTTTAGATTTATATAAAGTAGACAGAAATAAAGTGATTTACTCCATTGGTTTTTTTTCTGTTTACAAGTAATGAGGACAGTCCACAGTTTTAGTGAAAATGAGATTAAAAAAAACTCTCCACTCATCTCTCGACTTGTAATACATGAAAAGTGCGTAGATGCACTGGCACGATGTAAATTTGGGTAGATGAAGTGAGTCAACTGTGATTTTTTTTTTCCCCTACAAAGCATCAAAAGATCTCTCTCGCTCTCCCCAGAATTCAAAATTATCTACTTTGCATTTTCAGATGAACTCGTGGCCGCTTACAGCTGAAGAGCGAACAAATTAGAAGAGCATCAATCAAATTACATCTAATTGGCAGCCCAGTCAACTCCTCAATGAAAATCCAATACCAGATCTCATTCGGCTGCATTCTCTCCATTTCAGACAGCAAATGAAGTAGCCTCAACAAGATGTGATAAAACTCATACATTTTAACAAGTCCTCTCAGGCTCCCTCTCTCCTCGACCGGTCTCTTCTCAGATCCATCGCCTGTCCAGCCCCATCAAGCGGTGAACGGCCAGAAACTGTGGGGTTAATCAGTGTCACTAATGGAGGCTGAGCTGCCTGGAGACATGGCCATTACAAGTGGAAGAAGAGATCATGGCGTATAGGATTGTACAGTCAGGAGGAATTTAAATCAGGAATTCTTCACAGTTGTTGGAGCGGGGAAAGCAAATTTAATTGTGCGCTGGACAACTTCCTCTACAGAGGACAAAATGAGAAAGATGTGTACAAACTGGGTGAAAATAATTTGAAATGCTCTACATGTGCCTTTAAGTGCCATATTAGGAGGTTCTTACTGAATGTATTCACAGAAGTGAAAAATTCTTATAATTTTATTAATCTTACAATCGGAATCAGGCTAATTACCCTGGGAATTTGCTTCGAGGTGGTGAGGAATAACAATCACAGCACAATCCAGACCGATCCTACCAGCCATCTGTGGCGCCCTCTTGGAGTACATCCATTTGTTTCAGTCGCTTGTCCAACACTGGGCGAGAGGCCAGCTTGAACTCTTTGCTTATAGCGGGCAAGCCTGCTATACACTGACAGGCATACCTAGCGTCACCTTTAACCCTCACTAATTAACAGGTTTGACTTGATTGGATTAATTTGTAAACAAAGAGAGAAACAGGAGAATTTGTGTGTCTGGAGGGGAGCAGGGTTGTTCCTGTAGACTAAGAGAACTGAGTGAACAGTAGGACAATGGAGAGATGCTATATCTCCCAGTATTCAGCTATAAGTGTTAAAAAAAAGAACATTTTGTTAAAAGCATGCAACTTTAAATACATTTTAAATTATTCCTTTAATTCAACGTAAACCCGAAAGCCTGAGAAAGTGCAGCACGTGCCTTTACATTTGTATTCAAGGACAGAGCTATTAGCAGGGGCGACCATCATCAGCAATTATAATGATGGCTTTTTCAGTTAAAGGGCTGTTTATAAGACAAACTACAGCATATGCTTTGTATTCTCTAGTTGGATCCCATTAATAAGACAACGAAACACCTATCGCAGAGCCATTTGTGGGATCCTGAGCCAGCTCTCTGGTTGTCGGATGTAAAAGTGGCAGGGGCTTAGAAGCGGTAAAGCGCTGGCTGGCTGTGTGCGGCTGTGGTGTAGCATTAATCTAAATCAGTCAGGGCCACATTACCTTTACCCTGGCTGACTGGGATAATTAGTTTAGACAGAAAAAAGTGATTCAGAACACAAACCTCACCTTCAGCAGGGTTTTTGGCTGAATTCGAAACACTTGGGCCGTTAATATTACGACCGCCTAATCGATAATATTTGTCATATATTATTTTCACTCAGCTCAAGCCTGATCAGAGGCTCTTGTGTTCGACCCCAGGGAGTGCGAGTAAGTGAGTGGGTGAGCGTTGTTTAATTAGGATTCCTCTAAGCTGTCAGACGCAGCGAATGCTCGCCTGTGATATTGGCATGAGGACTAATTAAAATGACTTGACCCATGAAAAACACGTGCCTCATCAATAAGTGTGTAGGGAGTGAGGTGAGCAGATTGGTCTCCTGACAAGATCGATCAAATTATTTGTCAGGACATTTCAGCATAATGTAGGAGCCGGGGAACATATAAGACCACATATGTGCATTATCCTATGTGCTCTAAGAGCTTGAAAAAGCCATACAGCATCTATTGTTTTTATTCTCTGTTGACTAAACATGAGTGCTGTGAGGCAGTAAGCTGCAGAGGTCTGTGCTTATTGTAAGAAAAATACGTAATGCAGTGATGGCTGATTATATGATTCTTTTATTTTCTTTAATAGCTTATTTTAATAGCAGAACAGCAAAGTGATTGTTGGCTTAGAGAGTCTTGCTATGAAGCCATTTATCTAAAGCGTTTTCCCCAGAAAGAAAATTTGACCAAATCGGATTCAAGAGTGCTCACTGCCCACTTTGCTTCCACCTGATCCCAATCCAACCCAAACTACCGACACCCTGAAGTAGTGAGACATTATTCATGAGTAAATTTCCTCCAGTCTTAATAACTAGTTTGAGATTGTCTTTTCCCACTTATCTGTCAGCACATTCTTCATGGATAAGCTTAATACAACTCTATTTTTTTCGGCTTGGGTTGCTTGATCAGTTGTCACAAATCCTCTTCTGTAGTAAGGTGCAAAGGTACGTTGTTTCTCTTCAGTTGTCACTTCTGAACTGCTGAGTCTAAAGAAGAGTGTTACATTTTTCTTTCTTTTCTGTTGGCATTAGAAGCACACTGTATATGTGATGAGACAAGCGAGGGATGGATTAGACTGGGAAACTGAAGAACACTGCATACTCACACTGCTTTTTTACTTTTAATAGATAACATGCTGTAATCAATAAGACCTGAAATTAGGAAAAGCATTTGCTAAGACTGTTGGTCAAAGGAACTAGCAACTGGAATCGTTGCCCTTCTCTGGACATGGAGAGAAAAGAACAACTCCATGTTACTTTTACTTTCTGGTCTAAAATCTACATTTTTAATTTACACTCTGTGCTATTAAATCAGGCATCTCCTCATCAAAGTTTGGGTCAGTGGTACAGATGAGAGCAAAGAGAGCGGCTGGTGTTTTTCAGGGGGAATTCGCAGATGAGTTTGACAAACAGATGCTTTCGTACAAATGTACAATAGCTCATTTCACTAGCTGGGCCCACGTCCTCATTTTAGGTTTGACAGCGTTTTAGTAGGTAAAAGTGAATGCTTTGACATGAATTGAGCTGCGGTTTGGGGAAGACCTTGAAGGGGACAGGCGATGGCTCCCGGGCCTGGCAGATCCCCACGCACTAAATAGAAATGAAGACGTTAAAGAATTGAGAACAAGGAGGGAGGGAGGGTGGGCCACGTAAACGAGAATGAACAGCTTGCAGAACTGGGGGAACCTATATAGATGACAGCCAGAAGGAGCGTGTTTGGAGGCGTGGTCCTGCTCCTGAAATTCCGATTCATAATCTCCAATACAGGGAGTGCAGAATTATTAGGCAAATTAGTATTTTGTCCACATCAACCTGGAGTACTGGTTTGGGCTGGTATCATCAATGATGAGCTTGTGGGGCCTTTTCGGGTTGAGGATGGAGTCAAGCTCAACTCCCAGTCCTACTGCCAGTTTCTGGAAGACACCTTCTTCAAGCAGTGGTACAGGAAGAAGTCTGCATCCTTCAAGAAAAACATGATTTTCATGCAGGACAATGCTCCATCACACGCGTCCAAGTACTCCACAGCGTGGCTGGCAAGAAAGGGTATAAAAGAAGAAAAACTAATGACATGGCCTCCTTGTTCACCTGATCTGAACCCCATTGAGAACCTGTGGTCCATCATCAAATGTGAGATTTACAAGGAGGGAAAACAGTACACCTCTCTGAACAGTGTCTGGGAGGCTGTGGTTGCTGCTGCACGCAATGTTGATGGTGAACAGATCAAAACACTGACAGAATCCATGGATGGCAGGCTTTTGAGTGTCCTTGCAAAGAAAGGTGGCTATATTGGTCGCTGATTTGTTTTTGTTTTGTTTTTGAATGTCAGAAATGTATATTTGTGAATGTGGAGATGTTATATTGGTGTCACTGGTAAAAATAAATAATTGTAATGGGTATATATTTGTTTTTTGTTAAGTTGCCTAATAATTATGCACAGTAATAGTCACCTGCACACAGATATCCCCCTAAAATAGCTAAAACTAAAAACTACTTCCAAAAACATTCAGCTTTGATATTAATGAGTTTTTTGGGTTCATTGAGAACATGGTTGTTGTTCAATAATAAAATTATTCCTCAAAAATACAACTTGCCTAATAATTCTGCACTCCCTGTATATTAGCTGTGTACCTGGAGGGAGATTAGTTGAACCATCTTTAGCAGCAATAACTTAACTGAAATGTTCACTTTCTCTATGACTTTATCACTCTCTGACATCATTGTGGAGGAATTTTTTGGCCTAATCTCCATTAAAACATCACTTGAGTTCATTCAGGTTTTCAGGACTTCATTAATACGCAGTTGGGTTGAGGTCTAGCCTACTGCAACAACTTGATTCCTTTTTTTGTTTCAGCCATTCTGTTGTAGATTTGCTGGAGTGCTTGGGGTCATTGTCCTGTTGGTGAACCAGATCCTTTTGCAGCAAAACAAGACTGTGCTTGACAGCTGGTGTGAGGTGTTTGTGCTGATATGCTGTGCTTGCTTTTCACAAAATATGGTGCAATGTATTATGGTCAAACATCTCCACTTTGGTCTTCCTGACATCTTATAAACTTTGCAAACTTAAGCTCTGCTGTCATTTCCCTTGTTTTTCAGTCTTTTTTTCTGCTGTCATCATCTTTAAACATTTAAAATGCTAACAGAAGCCTGTGAAGTCTGGGATGTAGCTACTGGTTTTTTGCTGTTTTCCTGAGCATTGCACGGTTTGACCTTGGGCTGAATTTGCTTGGCTGTGCGCTGTTGGGAAGAATGTGGTGAAACCATCAACTGCCAATACTTGTGCTTTTCTAGAGGTGCTCATATTTGCTGTTGATCAGTTCGTTCCAACGTGATGTCCTATAAAACTTTTTCACATTACTTTATTAAACACTGCTCAACTGTTTTTCAGAATATCTTCATTTTAAAGGATGAATATAAAACAAGTGCTTCTATTAAAACATCTGCTCACTTATGTAAACTACACATGGAAATATAAGTAGTTAAATTCTCTTTTTAAATGTGTTTAAAATTTAAAAAAAATGCTTTGAATGTGATAGCTTCAGTGTAGCTTCACTACTGGAAATATATGATGACAAAAAGAAAAGACAAAAAGAGACGTGAAGCTACAGCACTATGAAGTGCCTTGCCAGTGGATTGCACTGTGTGGGCTTCATTTTACACAGCTGCTATCTTTCAGCTGAGTTTAATTTTGTTGCTGAACATCTATTTCTGTTTTTGATTTTCTGAACAACTCGACTGAACTCAAGTGCACTCTCTCACACACATACACTCACAGAAGAACTGAGGAGAAAGGGCAATTATTTTTAAACCTTTCATGGACCACAGACCTCCAAGAAAGTTGGCCAAAGGCTTGTGAACTCCTGGTGGACTGGGACTGTCTGTATGACTGATGTTCTGTGGCTGGAGGAGAACAAATGGATTTTCTATATTTGTAGCTGATCACAAAGCAGCATTCAGTTCTCTCAGTCACAGCAGATTGCTGCAGCTTGCTGCATCTCATCCGACTGTAAAGAAGAGCGAGCTGATGGGGAAGCTCAGCCATGTGTTTATGGGGGTAGGTTTTTTTGCATATGCTTTGTTTAAACATAAGCTGCTAGAGCCAAGTCTTTAATAACAGTGTTTGCAGTTTCTTATGATAACCATTGGGGGTTAGTTTCACCGATACAGCTTGAGCTATGTTTGGTTTGCTTATTTTGGCCAAAGGTGAAAGATCTGAGGTGTAAATAAAAGGAAATGCATATTCAGAAGTAACTTCTAGAACTTGCAGCTGTGCGCAGACTTTGATGGTGAATGTGTGTCTATAATCCATGACTAGCACAAAAGTGGCACAAAATGAATGTAGTTTTATAGTTTCTAAGAGTGGTAGTGCAACACCTGTCCAGTAGATGTCATCAGTGACTTCTCAATCTCTGTAGATCACCTGACTGACCTTGTGATGAGTTGAGGTGATATTTCTCCTTGCTGTAGATTTTGTTTGTGTCTTTTATTTCTTGTCTTTATGGCCCGTGACCTATAACTATTATTTTGGGCTTTGAGGGTATCACAGCAATACTTGGTAAAAGTTACTATACTTGATTTGAGTCTTTGAAACTTCTCAAAAAGACAGTTTGAATTGTGAAGTTTTAAACTATGTGTGGATGACATTGCACGTCCGATCCTCCCATCCCCCTCCTCTGTTTTCTCCTAACGGAGGCAATCATTTCCCCCGATAGGTACCAACGCGTCGACCTGTCACTGCCTCTTTACGGTCCCCTCCACTGCTGGCACCCCCCTGCCAGTGACACACTATCATTTTCCCCTCCAGCAGTTTTCAATTTAGATTGTTAAAACCAGCATGTTCTTTATAGGCGCCGAGGAAGTAAATCTTAAAAGCTGCTGTGAAAGCACAGTGACAGTGTTTTCTGTAAAGCTTTTCAGTTTGACCCAGGGTCATGAGCCAGGCTGATCTGATAGGGGCTGACATCCCATTAGTCTTGCATAACCTCAATAACACCACACAATTTAATCTGGTTTTCTCGTTTTCTCTTGCTCAATTTGTCTTCAGCAATAACCTACACTTTTTCAAAGAAAACACGCAAAGTTGATCAGCGCGATGTCTCTGTAGCTGCCTCCCCCCCCCCCCCCTGTGCAGTTAAAAAGGGCGTAGATGTAAACGCCATCAAACCTCAGCAGAGATGATAAGGTTTGATACCTGGTAGAATATTAATCAGCAACAGATACACTACAGTATTTACCATTTAAAATGAGAGAATGGTGTACAGCTGCTTTAAATAGTAAGAACGTGTGTGCAGAAAGAAGTGAGAATGCAGGAAAAATCAGCTAACTTGGTTAAATTTCAGGGCTGGGAACTACAGGTTTGCGAGACTTGTGTGTTATTATTAAGTACCTAAAAGCCTGAAAGCAGCTTGTTTTTTGTGGTATTACACTGACAATAGTCTGCAGCACTGCACTTAATTTTTACAAAGTAAGGAACTATTGTTGCTTCGGTGTTCATATCTTAAAATAGGATATGATTTGAATCCCGGGAGTTTGTGCTTTTAGACGACGTTTAGTCAAATTTTGAATTGGCCGATATTCAGATTTTGTGCAGAAATAAATCATGTTTGGAAGAAAAAAGCCCAAATTTATTAGACCCCCCCCCCCCACACACACACACACACACACACACACTATTATTTATTTATGTGTTTTATTAAATAGATTACATACTTTAAAATCTACAAAAACACTTCTATATAACTCACTTTTTGGATTGATGAAATTCTTGAAATATCCTCCCCTGTGTTTGTCAGTGTTGTAGGTGTGTATGAAGTGATGACCAGAGGAGCTTTTTTTTTTCCTTTTACTGCCATAAAAAACTCTGAGGGAAGGGAGAATGAAAACACAGAACAATTATCCAACTTCCACTATAGGATATCTATTACCCGATAAGGCCGCCGCTCATTTATCTCCCTTAAACACCCCATGAGGTGTTGGCAGGCGGGCGAGCAGGGAGGTTGTAGTGTGAAGATCAGACACGGGGATGAGGTGGACGGAGCGCGATCGCCAGGATGGCTAAATGATCATTGGGACTGTTTTTATCTGCACATACCAGGAGAAATCCTCCATCACCACGACAGACAGGACTCACCTGGGGGATAGCTGTGAAATGGTTTCATCCATTTCAGCAAGCGTGTACACTGAGCAGAACTCATTTCATTGTTCATTGTGAGTTAAATATAACTCAGGGCTGGTTCTCTTGACCTAATTTCAATAATGAAATTAGGTCAAAAGAAACCTTTTTTGACAGATCTGTTAAGCACCTTAGAAAAACATACAACTGCAGAGTGTTAAGCAACCTCTTTGAGAAGCCTCTAAAGTGCTCAGGTGTATTTGTCCTGTTCCCTTTATTGTTCACACTGCATGGGGCTCCAGATAAATTTGATCTTACTTAAGTCAGATATGGGGTTAAAAAATTATACTAAAACTAGAAAGTTTGAAATAATTTCCTCCATGTATCCTTTCCCTGCTTTCGCAAATCGGTCTGTTCTGTAATGCCTCTGTAATGCACTATGTCCTTAAGCCTAGATAGAGATTTCCTTGCTATAGATTGCAAAGTTAAAGACACCAATCAGCATTAGCAAACCCATTGATTTGTCTGATAATGAGTCTTATATCCTGTCTCCACAGAGCCCAAAGGACTATCAGATCAATACTGCATTTAAAAACGTTTCCGTTGTCAGTGCTCATGAAAACATACATACAACTTTAAGGCTGCTTTCATTAATTGGTTACACATGAAAGCTTTGCTGATACTTCATAGATGACATGTTGTGATTTAATTAACGTGGTCCTGTTCAAAAATGTATATAAAATGGTAAAAAAAAAAAAAAAGTAATAAGCATGTGATCAAGAAAGAGCGAGTAAGACAGAAAGAAACAAATAGAAAAAAATTGCTAAAGTTAATCATTTTGCAGCTGAAAAAACGTTCTGATCAGTCACTGAAGTGTGTGCAAACTGGCCACATACAATCATCCCAGTCACTATAAAGCCGTTTGCCTGGTGGTCCTCCTTGGGTCCTCGTACTCTGGGGCCTCTGGATGTCTGGGGCCTGGATCTCCTCCATACCTGCTTCATGCTCTGGCGGACGGGGCTATGGCTCCTCACACTCCCTAGCAGATCATTACATGGAGAAACCTTTTGAATACAAGTGTGCTGATGCACACAGGTGTGCACACTGGTGTACACAGACACAAACTACACCTTTCTTGGCTGCTACCTCAAAGCACATTGTGCGCTGTCGATCTTGTGTGCTGCACAATAACGTGTACTTTTTAGTATCTACTGTTATCTACTGTTAGCTAGTTTATTGTGATGGTGTTGTACTTTTTTGTTTGCTTTCTCTTCTGTTTTTTCTTATCTCCATACAGGTGATCCAGGTGTTTTGTTTGTTTTTCTTTTTTTTCTTCCCCCTTCTCACCATCTCTTCTCCCCTCTGTTTTTCTTTCTCTCCCGCTCTTTCGTTCATTCTTCCTCCCTTTCCTGTCCCCCAGTCATGTCTGTCCCGTCTGTAACAACTGAAAATCAAATCAAATAAATACCTAATTATAATAAAGGTCAATCAAATGGACCGATATGGCATGGTCATGATGATCCAATTGGTAAAATAAATCCGCTTGGCATCTTTCTTGGCCTTCAGACAACAATTCTCATGGCTAAAGATCCAAATGGGACAGGCAAAAAAAAAAAGAAGCTGTTTTCCAATATCCGTCGTAGTGGAAGCAAGAGGGGAAGCTCCTATCTGAACATCTTTGCTTGTGAGAGATAAAACAAATAAATTTGTCTTGATCACTAAGCACATAGGAGTTCTGCTGCATAGAGTGCTGAGGAGTGCTGAGGTATTATATGTGTAGTTTTAAGATGTTTACTATTTTATTTTATATTAGCCTCAAGTGGAAAACTTCCCCACATGCAGTCTTGTTCAATTAGACTATCAACTAGCTTTTCCCTTCTTCCCCAAGAAAAGAGCATCTAGTAAATCATAAAATAAAATGACTCACACTAACTTATCAGCAAAGTATAAACTCTCTTTTATGAAACTACCTACATGCTGAAACCTGGATGGACGCATGAAACAGCACACAAGGTAACCTTATGGTAACCTTGTGGTTATGAGTTCTATTCAAATTATATTGCTTTTCACATTTACTTCTGTAACCCAGGAAATAAAGCCACAGGACATAAATTATGGAAAGACCATAAAGGGATTTTTTTTTCTCTGACTAGTTAATAAATAAGAGAGGAGCATTAAAGTTGCTTGAGATATAACAGAGCACATGCTTCCAATAATCTCACCAAAGCTACGAGCACTTCAAACTAATTTTCTTCCCTTTTTGGTCTAATAAGAACAAATCAAATTCAGTGGAACTCAACAATTCACTCTAACTAAAGCAGAAAATTTGTGCTTTTTCTGTTTATAAAGAATCATTTCTCAGCAAGCCAAAAAAAAAACAAAAACAAGATTAACTCTCAGCTTACTTTTATCAAAGATAAAAATCTATAAATAAATAAGAGGATAGAAAGCAGTAGTGATGGTAGAGCTCTCGGTTTAACAGCAGTTTAACAAAGAACAGCATTTTTAGTAAATGCTTATCTTTTTGGGATTAAAATGATTAAGCACTTTCCCCCTCAGGTACAATCACATTGCATTCACATTACATGTAAGTATGTTACGCCTCACAACTTCAGTTTTCAGCCAGGCTAGGCTCAGAGGTCCTTTGAGCAAATGGCACCACGTTCACAATCTTGTTTTATGAAGTGCTAAACGGCACACTGTGATTGGGTTTCCTATAATGCAATAAACAAAAATACTGGAGAAAATAAGAATTTGGAAATAATGTTGGCACTAAAATACAAAATAAATTGTATATTTTTGAAGACTTATGACAACCAGCACAAACAAAGACGCGCACATCATGAGGAAATATCCTAGGATATTTCATTTTCTTCTGCTTGCCTAGTGTCTCACAGGGCAGAGAGACAACCATTCACACCTACGGCCAACTGTTCAAACCCAGGACCTTCTTGCTATGAGGTGACAGTGCTACTGCAACTTCTCCACCAGTGTCCCATCATTTTTGGAGGTCTAAGCTGTTTTATTGGGTAAGTGAAAACAAGATTCTAGCGGTGCTATAAGACTCACTAGGAACCAGGATATAATGCACATTTCATGGCAGTCCATTTCACATTAGTAGTTAGCAACCTCATTATGGACTAAAATTAAAAGACAAAGATCACCAAATTCACTATTCATCCTCCGGGGATCATGTTTTAAAGTTTTTATTCAATAGTTTTTAAGGTTTTCTGGATTTCTTCAGTTGTTGCATGAATTTGGGAGGTCAACAAAAATGATTTCTTTGTCTTGTAATCAGTATTTGAAGCTGCGCTGTTTTAATATAGTATTGTTTTACTGCTGCTGCCCAAAGCCAACATCACAAGCACGTGCCCCCAATGACTCTCCACTCAGTTCAATCAGTCATTTATGCCCTGTCATTATTTATTTTATTTTTTCCGACGCGGCAGCTGAAAGGGCACCGAAAGAGTGGAGGCTCAGGTGAGTGCAGGTCTTATCTATACCCTCCAGCTGTGTCCCAGTTCCCCGTCACTGCCTCTGGTAACAGGAATTTAGTTCAGAGTTTAAAATTAGTCCGGGCATCTATCATTTCCCACAGGCTGAATAGGTTGGTATAGGTGCCCTGGCACAGGTAATCTGTCTCCACACATCAGTCTGTCCCGCCTCACAGCGCCATCACTCAAACACGGTGCCTTGTCACTGACGACAGAGCCAGTGCCTGCGGAGAAGTGAAATATTGCTGTAGGATACATAAGCAAACATTCAGGCAATTGCTTCAATGCATGTTCTGTGGCGAGCGTCAAAAGAAAAGAGGAAGCATCACTTTGTATCCAATGAAACGGAACTGAAAAAACGCTATGAATTAGTTATCACTGTTTAAGATATCCCCATGACCCTGATCTGGATATGCATTCAGGAAAATGGACAGATGATTGTTTAATAAGTACAATTAAGAACTAATCGAAAATATCTGATTGTGTTACATATTTTACAGCTTAACACCCAAAATGTACATGCAAATTTTATAAAAGAATTACGAAAAAGGAAAAAATTCCTTAAGAGTGGCTTCTTACTGAGGCCAAAGCTGCAAGAACAGAGCTGACATCACTATAAATCTAACCCTATTTAAGAGCTGGAGTGTCTGAACACTGGAAAGGAGCTACAACAGATCAGCTGGAGGGCACAAAGCAGCTGCGCTAACACAAGACAGCCTATCTCTCACCTGCTGTGGACTGACTGGGTTAATATAGCGTGACATTACACACGCACCTCATTTTGTTGTACCAGGACAGACTGGAATAACACAGCTGAGGTCCAACATTTGTAAACATTGCTTTTTTTTTCTTTTTTTTGATTTCTTCTCTTTTAAAGATTTTTTTTTTAACATTGAACTTCATTCCGTCTGCATGTTTCCAATTACTCCATGCTTCTTGCTGTGGCTGTGAAACCTTGACTTTCACTTGCTTACCTGTTACAGCAGATTATAGCTGTAAATATTTCCCCTTTTGTCAGATATATCCTGTTTTTGAGGGGGTTTTGTCTGTTTACGCTGATGGGACAAGAGTCATCTTTAGAAAATGTTGCCGGAGGTGTGACGCCAAAACAGTCGGGATTCTCCGATTAGATGATTCGAAACAGAATCAAATGCAGTGGCTGAAGAATGTCAATCTAGCAAATGTGGATTTGCATCCACGTCCTTAATTCAGTCCTGCACTCAGGATTGAGTCAAATTCAGTCCACATTCCCACACTTACACATTGCCCCCCCCATTACCACCTGACAGAGACACTAAGTGATCTGACCCGTGCTCACTCCACATGCAGCGCACAGCTTATTGGTGTTTCCAGTCGCGGCTGCTGATATTCACCAGCACTGGCAGAGGTGTTAGGGTTTGTGGAAGGTGTAATGTTTATCGATCGTGGTGCAGGACTTGGGTTAAGGGTCCGGTCAGTCTTGGCTATCACTCCGGAGGATTTCTTCCAATGCTGTCTAAGAGCTTGCACCCCCCACCCACCCACCCACTTTTAATCAATAGCTCATTAGTGTGTTTCTTCACACAGCAGTAAGGGCAAAGAAAACAAAGGTCATCTTCTATGATAGATCTGACTCCTAATGAAATTTGCTTCATTTTGAATGAGATCTTGTGCTCTCGGGTCTGTTGTGTGTTGTCTGAATATAAAAGCTCATACATGCCTTGTAAGATTTCTAAATAATTAGTCTTCACACCCAGTTAGCAGTTCAAAAAAAAGTTCAAACTTGTAATGTTCATAAGCATGCATTCACACACAAAGGTCTATTAACAATCACTTACATCAAGCAGCTTTTTTTTATTACTCTAATAAAATATATGACTGCCTTATACCAGGGAATTTGCTAATGCTGTAAACAGTGGCTGATCTTTATACTCTCATCACTGGTTGACCTTTGTGTCAAATAATTTTATATAGGTGCGTGAATGTTTTTTAAGTGGCTTAATAGTGTAGTTGTTCGCAAATTCGCCTAACAAGAAAAACGTCCCAGCTGAATCCTGGGAGAAGACACAAATCCATCAGGGTTGCATCAGGAAGAGCAAAGGGAGAAGCTAAAAGTAGCATCGTCTATGTTTTTCAAAAGTATTACTTATAAACACAATTGATGCCATGTTACAAATCAGCTTTAACTGCTATAATCCAAAGGCAGCAGGTTCAGCGGGTTCTTGTAAACAAACATATTTATTCTCAGATTTGTTAAATTAATGAAGACTAAACTTCTAAACTGAAGATTTATCAAACCCAGAGTGTAACAAAAATGAAAAAAAAAAGTAGGAACTTATTGTAATACTGAACAAATCCTGTTTAAAATCAATATATTAATATTTAACAATGTGAGTTTTTAAATATGAATTTGTTCACCTAGCACTAAATATGTTTTAAAATGGCGTTTATTATCAGATAATTGTGTTTTACTACAAATATGTTGTAGTAAGTACTGCATAGACAATTCTTTTTTCCCCCGTGTCTTTTGATTTATTCTCTACTGCAGCCACACTTGTCTGAGGCCGCAGGTGTTAGCGCCACGCGTACTTGTAGACACCATAGTTCTAATTCAAGCATTCGTCATCATTTTAATTCTTCTGCTATTGTTCAAGATCACTATTATTATCCTGATTATCTATATATGTATAAAAAAGAATAGCCTAGTTAATTAGAGGGGATGGTGCATTTTTTTTTTTCATCTGTGCTCCTGCAAGGTTGTCTCTCCTTGAAAACGGGGGCACAGTACCTGTTTTCTGTCCCATCCCTGCTGACACAGAGAAATTGTTACGTGTGAAACAATAAGACCACTGATCCTTTTCAAGGACAAGCTGCTCATAGACTCTACAGTCTCTCCAGGGAGGTTAATGACCGGTGCCTTTCCATCCTTGCGCCTCTTGTGTTTTCATGCTCAACATTACAGGAGTAGCTGTTCTCATTTGCCAATGAATGTTCATTGAGTCTGTCTTAATTGCCCAAATAGACATATACTGGATAATAACAGTGCTGCACAGCAGGAAACACCGTGCCACTGAAAAGCAGGTATGCAAGCTGTGCAAGTATTAACGTGTTTCAGCCAAAACTGTTGGTTTGTCCTGGGGATAAATGTAGCATTTATAATTGTAGGAAGTGTGATTTCCTTCTGGCCACCTCAGGGTGAAAAGACAACTCCCTCACAACTGTTTCAGCTGTGATGTAACTGGTTTAACGTGAAAACACGAGTGAATACAGCAATTGGCGTGTGTCTGGAACAATTATGTTGAGTCGATCTGACGTTAATTCCTCTGGGATTAAAGTCAATAAATTGTACGATCACTGCCAGAAGTTTTGTGCTCCAGGTGAAGCTAATAAAAGGGATTTTTCTTGTTAACCTGCCAATGTAGACTTAAATTGCGGGAGGCACATTTAAAAATACACCTTTGAGTGTGCAGAAAATAGCACACTTAAAAATAACTCGGCCTGTTTTGTTGTTGGTTTTTGAGCTCACACAATATGAAGGTCAAGGCGTAAAATCCTGCAAGCAGTTGTTCTGCAACATGTGTTGAATATAAATACTGTATGTTGACACAGTGTTTGGATTTCGTGGTGAATGTAGGGTAGACTGTAGTACTTGTGTTTCTTCTTCCCTACTCTTTTGTCCACCTCTTTGTGGAGAGTGTTATTGTTCTAATCTGAAGCATTGAGGCATGTTGGTTTCACAAACTAATATTTTAGAGAAAAAGCCTGCGGTCTATTGTTAAGTCATTCACAATATGAAAAACAGAGACGTAGATTTGCGGCATTACTTATTTCTTACCATCATAGAAATGCCATTGTTTGCCTAACCCTTTGCTTTGGAGCCTTCCACTTCCTATTTTCTATGTTTGTGTCATATGGTTGCAGATGCAGTAAATTCCCAACTGAAACCTCCCACGCTACGTTTCTGTTATCTCTACTGCTCATGTTACACAGATATTCTCTTTTGCTGACACAGCAGTCTGTCAAAGTGATTGTTGGATTAAAAAGGTCAGATTTTTTGTCCTTTTTACAGCTGTTGTGTGATCACTCTGAGCGATAACGTAATAAACCTCTGAAACATGAATTATGACTTTGATATTTGGAGAATGCTACCTGGTTGAGTTCAAAGTCTAAAACTGTGGCAGCACTGCCCCCATGTGAAATCTCAGCAAAGAAATCTTCCTGTTTAAAAAACCAAAAAAAAAAACTTCCTCAGCTTGAAGTAGTCAGGAATAATTTCATTTACAACAACAATAACAAGAGTAAGAGACAACCTTTTTTTTTAATCTCAGATTTATTTCATTTGGATTTATTCGATGTTGTTTGCAGCAACACTCAGTCGTGTCGCTTTACAAAATAAATCTGGTTTCAAAGTAGTTTTAGTCTGAAAGCAAAACCAAGCAGGGAAAAAATGAACAGAACAGTAAAAAACCAACAAAAAAACCAACAAAAAAAAGAGCGAGACAATAACCAATCAGTTCAAAGTTTAACTGTAAACATGTAAAGACACAAATTTCAAACTCCTGTATTTTTTCCAGTGATCAGATCTGGTCAGTGACTTGCTCTTCTTCCTGACACGATTTTAAAGGTCTTTCCTTGCCTAGTTTTTAGCACTCCATTTTTTATTTATTTATTTTTCTCAGGAAGTCAGTGCAGAAAGAAACAAAATGATCCCTCGCTAACTGACCTGGGCCTTGTGTGTTAAAGGCTAAGAATCCCTTCAGAAACTCCTGCTACAATGTTGTTGAACAGAACAAAGTCAAGAGTTTCCGTGTTAGGAATCACAGATTTTGGGGGCATATTCAGCACTCTGGTTGAACATGTTTAACAGCATTGAATAGCACCATGAAAAAGCTAGAGATTTAGAGTAAGTTCAAGAGTTTCTGAAGGGAAAGGGGGACGGCTCTCCTTTTTTGAAAGACTTCAGAAGTATCTTCTGCTGCTGACAGATGACACTGTAGACTTGGTGATGGCACCACCGCTACTATAACCACCGTAGGAATTGGACAGTCCTGGAGAAGAAAGCAAAGCATGAATGTAAAGTGATGATCCATCCTCTCTATGTCATCTATTAGCTTACGTTTTATACATGATTTTTTTTTTTTTATAAAAAAACTTACCACCACTGCTCTGCTGCACATGGATGGTTGCACTGGCGCCTCCGCTGGCCAGTCTAATGGTTTAATAATAGAGAGTTAGTGTTTAATTTAGATATGAGTCTAATGCATGGGCCATGAAACTAAACAATTCAGTTTATCTCACCTGGATTCCTCTCCTTCCAGCAGTTTCCTGTAGGTGGCGATTTCAATATCCAGGGCGAGCTTGACGTTCATGAGCTCCTGGTATTCGCGCACCTGGCGGGCCATGTCCTGCTTGGCTTTCTGCAGAGCCTCCTCCAGGTCCCTGATGCGGAGCTTGGCGTCTTTCACTGCCAGCTCACCGCGCTCCTCGGCTTCTGCAATCTGAGCCTCGAGGTTGGCCCTCTGTGGAGAATCATGTCACGCATTCTTTAATAGTTGCCAATCTTTTTACACTATAAGGTGTACTCAGAGTAAAAGGCCTTGAAATGTACCTGTCCCTTGACAGCCTCGATCTCATTCTGAAGACGGGCAATCATACGGTTCAGCTCAGCGATTTCAGCCTTGGTTGTGCGCAAGTCATCACCATACTGTCCAGCAGAGGTCTGCATTTCCTCATACTATTATGAAAAAAATACAAGGTGCATCAGAAACATAATCCAGAGAGTAGACCTTTTGTAGTGTGTATTAAAAGCAGAGAGGGGATGAGCATCAGCTTTGCTCCCTCACCTTCTGTTTGTACCAGCTCTCAGCTTCAGCCCTGCTGCGGTTAGCAATGTCCTCATACTGAGCACGCACTTCAGCCACAATAGCATCCATGTCAAGGTTGCGACTGTTGTCCATCTCCACAATGACAGAGGTGTCCTTGATCTGGCTCTGCAGCTCACGAAGCTCCTACAGAACAAATTGTTTATGGAAAACAGTTAAGTTAAAAACAATTATTAGGGTGCAAAAAAAGAAATCACAATAAGTTGGTTAAATTAGACATTAGAAACTACATACAGCCTCATAGATAGCCCTGAGGAAGTTGATTTCATCCTGAAGAGCATCCACCTTGGCCTCCAGCTCCACCTTGTTCATGTAGGCAGCATCAACATCCTGGAAATGATGTCACATACAAACAAAAAATGGTCACTTTTACCACATCAAAAGTCACACATTTTTTAAAAAACTTAAAGGGTCATCTTGACATTTTCCCACCTTCTTCAGGAGCACAAACTCATTCTCTGCTGCTGCACGCTTGTTGATTTCATCCTCGTACCTGTTGGAACACAATGCAATACATCAGCACCTCTCCGTTTTTTATGTCTGCTCTTTAGAGGAGGTGCTGGTCGGTATATGTGTCATGTAAACACTTACTTATTCTTGAAGTCTTCAACCAGGCCCTGCATGTTCCTCAGCTCTGACTCCAGCTTGACCTTCTCATTACCCAGCCCATCGAGCTGCCTGCGGAGGTTGGCAATGTAAGCCTCAAACATGCCGTCGATGTTGGAGCGGGTGGTGGTCTGTTGCTGCAGGAGGCTCCATTTGGTCTCCAGCATCTTGTTCTGCTGCTCCAGAAAACGCACCTGGAAAACAGCACAAAATTTAAGACAAAAGATCAGATGCTGATCATTTTCATGTGTTTTTAACGTTGAATCATATATGAATGTGGCTTGAGGTCTGTTTGGTGGTTTGGTTCTTTTAATTTTTAAAGAAGGGTATAATGTGCAGCACTTTTGTTATCAGATATAAAGATTGCACAACTTTACTGAGTGAGCAGCTAGACATCTATTTGACTTGCCACGCCCCAGTCACAACAGCTGTGACTCGTGAAGGCAGTTCTTCAAATGTACACTAAAAGTGTTAAAGTAAACTTTTAGGCCTTTTTATTTTGGAACGCGTATCATTTTATCTTTTCTTTTCTTTAAATAATGCAGAATATTCCATGCAGATGTTTCGCCAACGTCTACGTGGCCTTGAGGATTTCTCTTATTGGGTCTGCAATTTGGCTATGAGTCATCCTACGTGCATTGTTGAAAGCCACACTGGCTCTCCAGCCATAAAAACTGGGTGTGGCAGTTAAACCACAGAAGACAAAGAATTGCAGCACTTGTTGTTTTGTGTGTCCGAGTGTCAAGGTATACCATTTACAGTTTCACACGAAGAAACCCATGACCCATAGTTCCCATCAGTGCAGACAGTATGACTGTAACATCTATATGAAGTAAAGGCTGATTTGCAGCTCTGTCCTCATGTTGCCTATAACAACCAGGTGATAAGTGCAATGTGCAAATTGCAGACTTTGGACTATGCAGACAGAGTGCAGATAATTCCCTGTTCCCTGTGCTCGTCTGCCAAGTGAGGAATAGGCGAGTCGTTGCATTGTAATCGCCACCCATGTTTAGACAGTGGATAGATAGGCTTGGACGGGGCTATAAGCCAGCTGTTATTCAGAGCAGATTTTAAATGGAGCTGCTAGTTTAAAATCAACTCTGTCATGACCTCTGACAGAATTGAGGTTTTCAAATGCTTCTCTAATCGCAAAGGCTGTAAGACACTGGTGAATACACCACCCAGATAAGAGTCACAACTGCCTTTCTTTGTCAGTTCTGCTAATGTCAAGAGCATATTTGCATTTTGAGTGTGGTACTCGTCTGAAAACAGATTGCCATTAGTGTGCTAGACAATTCACTTACTTTTAACTTTCTAATTCTTTTTGTTTTCATTCACATATCCAAGATGAAAACTTTGAACTATTCACGTGTAGCAGAAGCAAGAGATAAATCTGGCCCAAGAGGCATGCAAGTTCTCTGTACCACAATAATGAGGCCTGCAGTAAATTGTACATAGAACAGGCAGTCAGACAGAGAGATCAGAGGAACAAACCTTGTCAATGAAGGAGGCGAAGCGGTTGTTCAGGGTCTTGATCTGCTCCTTCTCCTGGGTGCGGACAGCCTGGATGGTGGGGTCGATCTCCAGGTTCAGAGGAGCCAGCAGGCTCTGGTTGACTTGGACAGCAGTGATTGGTTGTCCAAGTAGTGGTTGGCTAGAAAGGCCATAACTGCTTGATGCACTTATGCTAGGAGTAAAACCCGAACCAACACCACCATATGTGGTTCTCTTGATGGAGTAGGAGCTTGAGGTGGGAACCGACCTCCTGCTGCTGCTGCTGTAGCTCACTACTGATGCTGCCTTCCTGGGTTGATACATTTTCAACTTGTTGAGCAGAAGCAAACTGACGCTGAGAAGTCTTCAAAAGGAGAGCCAAGTCCCTCTGAGTGTCTGACAGCACACTCTCGCTGCTTTTATGGCTGTACAAGCTGGTGGGAGGATCTTCACCTGCCCTCTGAGTTTGGCTTTCAAGCCTTCCCTCCACCTCAGCTTACACGCTTCTTGCTCTCAATGACAGGAGTGGCCAGTCTTGTAAAACAGGTAGGGAGGGATTGTCAGGGAGATAAGCCTGGACACACCCTGCAACAGGACAAGGGAGAAGGAGCAAACAAGTAACGCAGAGCCGAGTGAAGTGGAATAAAAAAAAACAACAAAGAAAACCTTTTATGGATTCTCTATGTTTATTATTGCATCCACTGAAGCAAAAGATAAAAATTAGAATCACAGTCAAAATATATCACAAAATACATAAACTTATACACTACCAACACACAAGTAGTCTTGATATGTACATTCTTTCATATAAACTAGCTTTCTCCTCTCTTATCAAAGCATGCACATACTGTATATTCCAACCACTGACAAACAAATCACCAAAGTAATACTAAGCTTTACTCAAATTATGACTCTTTGTCTCATTAGTGCATTCATTATGTACTGTCTATTTAGCAGATGCAATCAGGTTAATATATTTAAGTGTGACATGTGTCATGCTGCACATACCATACTTTTCCTTTGCTAAATTTATATGGCAATATCTTACATACCATAACAGTTACTGATTAGTTCTTAGTAACACCTTAACATAAAGCACTGGATCAGACCATACAATGGTCCAAAAGTTGTAAAAAACAAAACAAAAAAACCCATCATTATATATTAATTAGATGAAGCTGGCTCCACCCTAACTACTGTTTAAGTTGTGTAAGCTTTTCACTGACATCATAACAAAATGCATCAATAAATAACCAAAATTTGGATGGTGCTTGTACAGTCGTATGTGCTATTTTATCACTAGTATTCACTTCGTTTGTATTGTCCTCTCTGATCAAAACTACGATTAAATCATTCGAAGTCAAGATCAGTTTTAGGAAGCACAAGAAAGTGACTAAAATTCTCATGAACAATGAAATCTTTTCAGCAGTAATGACATTCATGAAACACTTATTAGAGAGTATAGGCCAGAATATGTAGCTGAGATGTGCACCCGCGGTTTGACTACTGTCCCTGGCATCAAGGTAGCATTGGAAGCATTGCCAAACAAATCATTTCCCAACCAATCATCCGAACAGCATTATAAGAACCTGATATTTAGCAAGTTTGTATTTCCATATTCACCTAATTATAACAGGCTAAATTCATGAGCAGTTGAATGTACCAGTGCCCATTCTAGTATAACAGATCTACCACCGCAGCCATACATGGTCTGGTACGTGGAGTCGAATAATATTACCATCTATGATTGCCATTTGTAAAGACATTTGTCATGATTCAAAACAAATGGCCCAGCCTAGTGTTGCTAGTTTTCTAGAGAGAAATGTTTGCGTCTAAAAGAATAGCGTGCTGTTAGCATTGTGTTAGCATTGTGTTAGCATTGTGTTAGCATGCTGCACAGTACAGTATAGTTATAGCTATAGCAAAACAAATGTCCACACAGTCCTTAAAACAAGTTTTAAAAATATACTGCATATAGTTCACTACATGCAAATGCAAATGAGGCATCTGCATCACAACAGAAACAATAAGAATCCAACATGAAACTGCACTCACTTCAAACAATCTTTTCCTGTAGTTACAATTAAAAGTGCATGTATCACATTGTGCATCTAGTTAAATACACATTTGCATTGGACTTGTTTGCTTTTACACTGTTTTGCATTTTGAATACTGATTCTAGACATCTTAACTCATCTGTGTTATCAGTATTTACGCAAACCTGAGAGATTCAAGCATGGATTACTGCAAAGAAAGGAATAAACTTCAAGAATAAAGTATTATTTAGTCAAATGCCCCAGGCAGAGTTCAACATAAGTGCTGCCAGAACATTGTTGTATAAAATAATGCTTTACGCTTATAGTTTGTTCTTCCTTGTTCGACTGAAAATAATCTGCTCCATGAATCAGTAATGTGCATTCAAGATTGAGTGGTTGTTTTTTGTGCTTACTTGACCGCACCCACCGCTCCCATACTTAAACACTGGCACACTAGTTTCTCACCTCTGTACCTTTCTGCATTCTTTTTCATTCTTCCCCAACTTTTCACATGCACATGCCTTTAATTTCTACCGTGGTGTGGAATTTACTCTAAAAGCTCAACTAGCTGCTGCCCAGCTGTGATTCTGAGAAAATGCATGTTCCACTCTTGTATCTCACTGAATTCAAACAGTTGCATTACAGTCAGTTAGAGACCCGGGATTATGTTACCTGCATAAACAGATCAGTTTCAGTGCTGTCTCTAATGCTGTGCGGTATTTTCACAGCAATTCTCAGCGTGCAAACTTGAGTGCCAATAAGTCAACCCACACAGTAGGAATCACCAAACAGGGTGGGGCCCTGGTATCTGGTCCAAACAATTGTTTCATTGAGATATTTGATAAACAGGAATTAGGAGTGGTGCAGTTCCAGTAGAAAAGCAAAGACAAAAATAAAAAATTCAAATAAAATCTTGGTAAATGTAGCAACAAAGTGATCACGACAGATCACTATCGCTATACGTTTTGTCTGTCTTTGTTTAAAATGTCATCAGCCATGACCCATCACACAATTAAATTTTGTCACACAATTGTCACAATTAAAAAGCTCAAGCTGGTCAAGTCTGAGTAATCTGAAGTGCAAAACCCAAAACACTGAAGTCAGGCTTCCTGTGAAGATGTATAAAGCCTTTAAAATGAGTTAAAATGTGTCAGTGTTATTTCTTTTGGGCTTCAAGAACTGTGACCAACTCTTTATATGTGTCCAGGCTCCAGTGTTTACTCTAAAAACCTGTCTCCACCCACTCTGAATGGCTTTCTCGTGCCTGTCTTACATACTTGTGAAGGAACAAACTATCAGAGCATAGCTCAGTAATTATGGGGAGTTCAGTAACAGCGCTATTCCAGCTGCACACCTGACTGACGGAACATGTGATAGGCTGCAAGTTATGGTTGAATAAAGGTCTCAAAACATTTAAAAAGTGCCATTGTGAAGTGATATAATTTTATATCTCATAAACAAAAAAAAACTACGGCACATATTATAACCTAGTTTCTGGAATTCCCTTTTGTACCACTGTAGTATGTGTGACCAGGGTGTGGACAGTTTTACACTGTGAAGGTGTGGTTTGGTAGGCTATGCCTCTTCATACTGACTTTTTCAATAAGGAATCAAATGGAGTGAATGAAACCTATGTTCAATCTGTGAATGCAGTGCACATTTGAGATGAGTATCTAACTAGTACTGTAAGTTGCATTGCTGTATCCCATTTAAGGCAACATACTAACAAAACTGAACATTTATGTTCAGGCTGGGGGAGTTGATTTCAGAAGTTGTTCCCACCTCACCACATTGAAACATTTTATTAGGATCACTTGGTGGCACATGTTAACTAATAGGTACGCTGCTGCATGGTTAGGACAACAACTACATCCATAAAGCAGCATCTAGGCAGATGAGGTGGCATAAAATTTGAATCTGAGTATTGCTACTTCCTAGTCTTACTAGATACAACAACATGTTCATTTTCTACATTATGATCCCTATTCAAGTCAAATATATTAAAAAATGAAATGTTTCAGGTTGTAATTGAAAATCTGCTAAACATGCAACCTTCTCTGTTTATTACTCATGTCCAGTTCAAAGAAAAGTTTGGTAGTAAAAGTGAAGCACAAAACAAGGAACTCCACTTCTGATGAGCCGAAACGTTACCCGCATTTTCTTTTTCTTGTTAATGTGATCTAAACTTTCCATTGTTGTTTTGAAGCTTAGCCTCTGGCCTTGCCTCTAGCTGCAGAAAACCTGCTGAGCAGCTATGCCTTGCATCTTGTTAGTTTGAACTCAGTTCTTTTCTTAACGCACTTAACAAAGTGCATTCTCTTTCGTCAAGCTGGAATGGACGCTCATAATTATTTCGTCGCTCCTTTTAATAATTAAAACAATTGCTGCTCCTTTTACTTTATTTACTTTTAGTTTATCAGATCACTATCTGTCCACTGTGGGTGAGATAGTCATCTTCGTGTCTGATGTGACTTTGGGTGGAGCACATTCCTGTCAAAATAAGCAGGTTGTGAAAGTCTGATTAATAAGTCTAATCTTTACGAATTCTTGAGTCTGTGACCAAGGAAACAGTTGTGCAACAGTTTCACCAGTTATAAAACTATTTTGAGTTTTTCAGAGAGGTGATACCAAATTCTTCGTATGGTGGTTTTTAATAGTAAAAACCACCATGCATGACATCCGCCCACAAAAAAACGAATTATAAATATGCATGCCCTTGTGTCTTTTATTTACATTCTTTACCCAGATATCAACCTTTAGATTACGTTTAACGTGCCTGCATACGTACATATTTTACATACAGATTTGCATTTAAACCACTGGGTACAGAAACATCAGCAAGCTACATCGACCTTTGATGTTAAGTAGACTTACAACAAATATAGAATTAACTGTGTGTTAGTGTTAGAGTCCAGGGTTCGGGGGGTCCAGAGAAACTTGGCCGATACACCTGAAGTCAAACAAAGTCACCACCCATGCTAGGATAGCATCATCATGAAAGATTTGTTGTGCATAAGCAAACCAGGAAGTTACACAGAGCTGTCTAAGAAGCATTTAGTAACCTGGTAAATACTTGCATTTATAACATTATGTGATACAAATGCATACCTAGCAAAGCATTAATGTGGATATTCATTTCATAGTAAATATTGGTACTCATGAATAATTCAACCTCTTGATTACTGTGAAATCCAAAGAAATTCATTAAGACACTGCCACAAGTTGACCTGTTGAACGAATATTTGTACCACTCTGTATATTAGCATACTGATAAAGTATGCTCATATAAACAGCTAATTTGTGATGTTCTCTCTTCTCTCTGCAACTGAATTAATAAAGGATGTACATCTGTCTCTCTCACTTCTATACCAACAGATATTCACACTTGTCTGATCACTTTAATCCAGATCTGAAACAGGGTCACGTTTCTTCATTTGTGACTTCAGTGTCTTTGTACAGCACCACAATTACTCTATGTTAAGCACATTTCTTTCCATGTTATAGAATTGCACACATTTTCTGTCCTGTGCTCTGCAATGTTCATTTGTATTCTCGCTAGAAAATTATCAAAGCCGTATGTATTAAGTGGACTTTACAATCAAATGTAAACTATTGACTAAACATGAAAGGAATAGTGGACATAAAAGAGAGAAGCCAAAACCTTTGGACACATCAATGGCCCCCTTTGTGCTTGCTTTGGCTTAAGTTTGTGGGTGTGTTCTTTAGGAGGGAGTGATGTCGCCCTGGATTTTACTCTTAGGCCTCAGAATTTCACCACCTGGAAAAAAAAAAAAAAAAATCAAGGTGCACACCCTTACAACACAGCACAAGCCACAAGTCATGCATTGAAATATCTTGTAGATGCCAAACCAGGAGAATGTGGTTAAACTGGGACACATTTATAAAGGTTAACGCAACAAAGCGATGCTAAGATGCTAAGCTGCATTGCAGAGCTGCTGCTGTTCACAAAGTTCTCACAGTCACAATGTTGACAGTTTGTTGGCATGCTAACACACGCTCAGACATACCCACGCAGTTCAGTAAGACATCACCAAGAGATATTGCTTTACAGTTTTGGACTTTAACATTTTAACTTGTAGTGTACACACATGCACGCGCACAGAAACACACAGAGACGTGCTCAAAAACCACCTTACTACTGTTGTAGGCACGCATGGGAACTCTGGCACAAACGGCAGACTAACTCGATGACTCACCCTTTGTCACACCGGGAAGAAAGTTGTCTAGCCAAATGAAAGCCTAGCAACCAGCTCATTTGCTTGTGGGCATTTGAAAACACCTGCTTTTGATGTCACAGTCAGTACCTGCACTATCTGTTTTCTCATTTCTGTTCTATTTTCTTTATGTTGTTTCAACAGTTGTGCCACAACTGAACAGCATCAGTTCTGTCTGAGGTGATGAACAAATATAAACTGTACGCGCGTCTGTGTGTGTCTTTCTGTCTCTCTGTGGGTATGTGGGTTTGTGTGTGAGAGATCAAATTTCAAAGCAAGCCGCTACAAAATCCAACTGACTTTTGTGATCGCCCAAACTTTCAAACTCTTTCAAGCTTTCAGTTTGCCTACTAGACCTACCAACTATCGGTATTCCCAGCAGCCTTAGCAGTTGTTTTGCTGCAAATCTTAATATGCTAAGAGGTTTAACAAATATAACAAAGTTGTCATATATTTAACCGTTATTATTATTAACCCTCAGCATGTTTGGATTTTCATAGTGCATGCCAGTACTATTTATCTCACAGCAGTGCTGCTTGTAACTACAGCCTCACAGGCCTGCACACCTGGCTGGCCTGACCCTTCTGTTTGTTTAGACTGAGCATTCGAGCAGCGTCTCTCCCATTTATCAGAGTTAAGACAGTCACAGTGGAGTTGCAGCAAGCTCTGGTTGAATGTCCGGAAATCAGAAAAGGTTGAGCCTGACTCAGCCTTTTGCATTACATACAACAGTGCCACTGTGTGATTTTTTTCCCATTATTTTGCTTTGCACATGGGTCATTCCATCTCAAATCATTCCATTTTTGGAACACGTTCTGATCGACCAGCAATAATTTGCCTAATAATATGCTGCTGTCCAAAGTTTGGACATATGAAATGATTGATGTGAAATGATATCAAATATTTTTAATGTTTGAATATGAATATCTCAAAAATTATTGAAGGTAAAAGCCTCATATTTTTGGCTTAAATAAATCAGTGTCTCACTCAATTCCCAAATACCAGGCCTAGCTCCTTGCAAGCTCCATTGTTAAATCAGGGTTATATTAGGTTTCAGTTCTCCGTCATATTTTAATCTTTAGATGACTATTAGCCACTCTAGTATGCAACTCAGCTGAACCAGCTGTGTGAGGGTTTAGTAGCACCTAGCACTGGTGGATAACTTTTCCTAAAACCAGGCCTTTCCAAGCATGTAAGAAGAGATCACTTAACCATAGGAAAACATTTTTCACCAGTGTTTTGTTTATATGCGCCATGTGGGTACGTCATGTTGGACTATTATAGAAAGGAAAAGGCCCCCATGTATCTATTAAGTGTTGGGCAGCCACACAGAAAACTTGCAGAAGCAGGTTTATCTACAGGGAGTGCAGAATTATTAGGCAAATGAGTATTTTGTCCACATCATCCTCTTCATGCATGTTGTCTTACTCCAAGCTGTATAAGCTCGAAAGCCTACTACCAATTAAGCATATTAGGTGATGTGCATCTCTGTAATGAGAAGGGGTGTGGTCTAATGACATCAACACCCTATATCAGGTGTGCATAATTATTAGGCAACATCCTTTCCTTTGGCAAAATGGGTCAAAAGAAGGACTTGACAGGCTCAGAAAAGTCAAAAATAGTGAGATATCTTGCAGAGGGATGCAGCAGTCTCAAAATTGCAAAGCTTCTGAAGCGTGATCATCGAACAATCAAGCGTTTCATTCAAAATAGTCAACAGGGTCGCAAGAAGCGTGTGGAAAAACCAAGGCGCAAAATAACTGCCCATGAACTGAGAAAAGTCAAGCGTGCAGCTGCCAAGATGCCACTTGCCACCAGTTTGGCCATATTTCAGAGCTGCAACATCACTGGAGTGCCCAAAAGCACAAGGTGTGCAATACTCAGAGACATGGCCAAGGTAAGAAAGGCTGAAAGACGACCACCACTGAACAAGACACACAAGCTGAAACGTCAAGACCGGGCCAAGAAATATCTCAAGACTGATTTTTCTAAGGTTTTATGGACTGATGAAATGAGAGTGAGTCTTGATGGGCCAGATGGATGGGCCCGTGGCTGGATTGGTAAAGGGCAGAGAGCTCCAGTAGCTCCAAAAATAAATAATTGAAATGGGTATATATTTGTTTTTTGTTAAGTTGCCTGATAATTATGCACAGTAATAGTCACCTGCACACACAGATATCCCCCTAAAATAGCTAAAACTAAAAACAAACTAAAAACTACTTCCAAAAACATTCAGCTTTGATATTAATGAGTTTTTTGGGTTCATTGAGAACATGGTTGTTGTTCAATAATAAAATTATTCCTCAAAAATACAACTTGCCTAATAATTCTGCACTCCCTGTATTTTGCCTGCAGCACGCACATTCTGAGGACACCACCCGCCCGATCGGAGGTGGTTCAGCACCGTTAGTGTCCTGTCAGTGACTCAATTCAGCACATTACACAAGGCAAGCACCGACCTCAGCCTCCTTATCAATCATTACCTTGAATAGAGAGCAACAGAATTTACTCCTATACGCTCTTCACATACACTGAAACCTACAGGTTAACTCAAGTGTGTGTGGCTGTGCAGGTAAACTACAGTCAAACACACGCAGTCAAAGGGTGACACCTCACTCTCCTCTCACAGAGTAAACTGTGCTAGCCTTCCCTATTCATAGAGAATTAGAACCATCATGACATCATGATTTGAGGCTGAATATGTTGGACTAATAATGACTTCATGCAAGAATTTACTGTTTATTCTTTTCATACCGTGTTGTACAAGTTTGAGCATGTTGGGGTTTAAGCAGGTGAAATGAACAGGAATATCCTTTAATAGCCATATATAGTAAAACTAACTCATGAGTGTATTTCCTGTCATCACACAAACAACATTCCTTCACCATAACTCATGCTGGGTGATGTGTTGCCGTCTACTGTTATTATTACTGTATTGCCTAGCAACCACTTTCTCATCATTGCTTACACGTCTCCTCTATAATGTCTGTTGCGTAGCTTGTGGTGTGTGTTTGTATGTGTGTGCCTGCACTCACACACATACACACTTGGGCGTGTTCATAGTGATAATTCAGATAGCGCCTAGTGTAAATGTTACAGTAAATGAGGGGCTGGAATAAGAAAATTGTAGCATTCAAACAGAAGCCTGCTTTGCATATACCCGCAGAGTTGCCTGTTTGAACAAGTAAAAGAGAAGCGAGGAGATACCATCAAACCTCCCAGCACTTTTAGCCTCATACACTGTGAATGCCAGCTTTGATAGTAGTAAATTATTAACTTGTGCTCATAAAAGACACTCTGCCATCAGGATGCCTGTAGTTTGCTGATTATCAGCGCTTAAATGACACTAACGCTAAACCTATGGCCTTACTTCACATAATAACAAGCAAATATTAAAACCCATGCTGAAATATAGTTCAATAAATCTGCCAAAACAAATATAATGCAGTCTTTTAGGTAGCGATGATGAAAAACAAGACATTTTAATGGGGTTTTTTGTAAGAAACTATATTACTTACTCCAAACTTGCAAATAAAGAAAGATGAGGTTGCCCCATCTACAGGAAGATCATTTCAGGGAATTATGATCATATATGGTTTCACAACATGAATTTTTCAAAACAAGCATTTTGTGCTAAGTAGAGGGAGACTGAATTTAAGAAACTGTGTGTCTTTGTGGGTCATCTCTGAGTACTCCGGCTACCGCCCACAGACCAAAGACCTGCACAGGATTAGGTTTCCCGGTGATCCTTAATTGGCCGTAGGAGTGGCCTTGTGATTGTGAATGGTTGTCTGTCTCTCCGTAATAGCCCTGTGACAGACTGGTGACCTTTGTATGGTGTACCCCGCCTCTCAGCATATGATAACTGGGATCGGGCATCCAATGTGAAATTCTGCCAAATCAAATGTGCGCCACTACCCGCTGTGGCGACAGAGCAGCTGAAATAACCATTCTTTCTTTTATGCAACACCAGGAAACGTTCATTAGACACACCCGTGCATACTTTGGAGTGAAAGTTATGTGTGAGACCCAGACACAGATTAACACAAAGAGAAATACTTCTGTTTCTCTATCAGAGAACATCAGTGATTAAGGGTGGAGGGGAGGCCCACACCTTAATTATCTCACCATGAGTGATTTACAGACAGATCAGAATTTGAACATGCAGAACAGCTCTTCATGCATGAACTACCTTGAATAAATCAGTAAGCATAATCAATATGACTGTCCTGCATCTCAGGGACATCCATCCATCCATCCATCCATTCGCTTCCGCTTATCCTTTTCAGGGTCGCGGGGGGCGCTGGAGCCTATCCCAGCTGTCATAGGGCGAGAGGCAGGGTACACCCTGGACAGGTCGCCAGTCTGTCGCAGGGCTAAAACATAGGGACAACTTTTTAATATTATCTTCTGGCATACCTACACACCATTTCTGTCAACACACAATCAAACTTTGCTAACTAAACACATGCTCTTACAAAGAGGGGTTTAGGAAAACAACATAACCATTGAGAACCAAAACAATACAACTTAATCTGCATGCAAATAAGCAAAGAATATTTGGCCTTTAGTTGTTGTTTTGTGGATTCATCACTAGCACAGAACAAACAGAAAACCAGTCTGTGCTGTTATCACCAGAAGTAAAAATTTAACTGTAGAAAGATCTTCTGACATTCCTCCATTCTCAGAGCTACACACCCAATCATAATTGGTGGTTGCCTTCAGGGAAAGACGCTCAGTTCTGTCAATACAGGGTTCGAACCAAACTGGTTCCATCTGACAAGTTGGTGCTGCTGTCAGTTGCCCCAGAGTTATGCAGCAGTTTAACCAAAGCGTCCTTTTCCTTCTGCCTTCTACAGATGCCCCGCAGGGAGTGAACAACTTTTCAGTCAGTGAAAAATGACAGCTGACAGCCTTGATAAACCAGGTAACTTTTCTGACATGTCAGTAAAACAAACATAAGAATGCTTTGGATGGCTGAGAGGGGTGCAGGGAAGGTGTGAATGACATATTGTGCTTGCTAAAATTACTTTTACTAGGCCAACACTGGCCCAATTAAGTTGATTATACACCTGTTAATTAATAAGAATAAAATCTCTGCGACAGGCTGGTGACTTGTCCACCCTGCCTCTAGAGCTGCGGTAGTTGGAATAGGATGCTGAATTGGACAAGCAGAAGAGGATGTATGTATGCATGGATGGATGGATGAGAAAGTGTTGCAACAAATACAAATTTACAATTAAGGTGATTTTCCATTCATCCATTCATTGTCTTCCACTTATACAATTTGGGTTTGCAAGAATGGGCTTGATCCAATCTCAGCTTACACTGAGATATCCTGTAGGGGTAAATGGTAAATGGCCTGTATTTGTATAGCGCTTTACTAGTCCCTAAGGACCCCAAAGCGCTTTACACATTCAGTCATCCACCCATTCACAAACTGGTGATGGCAAGCTACATTGTAGCCACAGCCACCCTGGGGCGCACTGACAGAGGCGAAGCTGCCGGACACTGGCGCCACCGGGCCCTCTGACCACCACCAGTAGGCAACGGGTGAAGTGTCTCGCCCAAGGACACAACGACCGAGACTGTCCGAGCCGGGGCTCGAACCAGCAACCTTCCGATTACAAGACGAACTGCCAACTCTTGAGACACGATCACCCCGTACAGAGAGACAGACAACCTTTCACACTCACAATCACACCTATGTTCAATTTAGAACTGGAAAGAAGCCATTCAAGATCCAAAAAGTTGAGGGCCTGGGCCAGGATTAAATCAGTGCAATGAAATTTCATTTGGTACCTGCAAGAAATTGTCACAATGCAATGTGAGTGTCCTGCATCATGACCCGAAGAAATAATATCTTCAGAAAGCAGTACCTGCTGCAGGTGCGTGCCTCAGTTTAACAAAAGAAAAGAGGCACACCTCTAGCAGGCATCCAGAATATTCACCCTTGCTTTTTGTTGATGTGCATCCTCTATCTGTCAGTCACCTCCACCCCAAGACTGCAGAGGCATTAAGACCTGTTACCCAAGTTGAATAGCAGGTCTTTTTTATAGTAAAGAAACACATCTAAAACGTTATGTGTCAGAACTTGTACAGACAAATTCTAGATGAGACTAATTGTGGTAGCGATTACCCAAATTGACGCTAGTGTGGTTTTAGAGAGCCGAGACTACTAAATCTGCTCACTCCACTAAATCATAAAAACACTGGAAAGACATGATGCAAGTCATCGTGTTTCATTGCAGGCACTTGTTATAACTTGATCAGTCACCACTTCAGGCTAGATTTTTGATTTATAATGATGTCATCATGCACAATAAGTTGATTATCTTCTGAAAGCAATGCCAAAGTTTATGTCAGACATTTGAACAAGTCTGGGAAGAAAAAAAAACTTTGTCTTTCATGAGCTAATGATCTGACTCATGGCTACTTTAGTAATCTATTTTTTTAGTAGGCTTATGCATGCCCTGTGTTTTTGTGTTGGGTTGGCTACGTGATACAAAAGTTACTTCAGGTGCATTACGAGCTGGGCATGTTGACGGAAAATTCACTGCAGTGTCAAGCTAATTCGATTAAAGCAAGTATTAGATTGCTGTTTATACTGTTTAAAGATCTCTTAATGTAACGATACAGGTTTAAGAACGCAGTGTTACAGGATTTGCATGTATGCAGGTGGGTGGCACGGAGAAAGCATTTATTATTTCATGTCATTCAGGCATGAACACGTTTACTCTCAAAGGAATTCAGCTGTTGGACAAGGGTGCATTCTATAGATTACATAACATAAACATAGAAATACCAACTGTGAATATCAGACATGTTCTAACCCCCTAAGCTATCAGTGACTCACACAGCCAAACACAGCAACCACCAAGTTTCTTTCATATTTCTTGTCACTATAGCCTCTCCCCACCCCTCACAGCACGGGTGTAGGTTTCGCTTAAGCATTGGGAGGGAAATACAAGCGGGTGGAGTCTGCCTCATTTTGTGATGGAAATGTCTTTATGTAAAGAAAAGCGCCTAGGTGACTTATGACTTTAATGTGTTTAATTGAGTCTCTCAATCATCCTAAATTGTTACAATATTAGGCTGATAATATATAATATAAGCCTTCTTAATTTCATGTAATTATTCTCAACAAACACACACACACACAGGCATGACTTAATGTTCTATTTTTGCTTTGCTATTATTCAGTTATTTTCTAAATGACTGCAACATGTCATTATAATTTAAAGTCATCTCTCCCATTCTCTGTTTTTGTCCTGTCTGCCCAGGCCCTCTTCTTCTTTTCTCTTTCCATCAACCCAGCCGGGCGTGATGGATGACTGCCCCTCCCTGATCCTGCTAGTTTGAGGTTTCTTCCTCTTAAAAGGGAGTTTTTCCTTCTCAGTGTCACAAAGTGCATGCTCATAGGCAGTCATGTGATCTTTGGATCTTTCTCACAGATACTGCAGGGTCTTTACCTTACAGTACAAAGTGCTATGTGAATTGGCACTACAATCACTTAGCAAATACTGAGTCTCAAAACTTAGATGACTTTCAGCAAGAATAAAGTGTCCTCAGATACATTCACTGACTACTTTTTTAGGTACACTTTGCTCATACTGGACCCTTAACTCTTGAAATACTTATGTGTAAATAGTTGTGTGGGAAAATCCCAGTAGATCTACAGTTTCTGAAAAAAACATTTTTCTACATATGCCCTTGAATTGTTTTATTTTTTATGGTTTTATAGAGCTGAGGCGTCAAATGCATGAGTCTTAAATATTGAGGGGGCATGTTCAGTGCATCCATCCTGAATTCTACACCTCACACCTGTACCTTATGGTATTTCTAGGAAATGAGTGCTTTTTGTTACGGTAAGTATTTGTTTAGACATGATAAATTCTGTGCTTGTCACTCTGACAAAGTCTTTCTTCACAGGCCTGAAAGGGGTGCTGGGGCAGATATGACACAATGGGGCAGTGTCAGTGCTTTTCAACACAGCGACCTGTGGCTTAGTCAGCTTTTCCTGTTTCAACAAGAATGATGCACGTTAATCCAGCAGTACTGCTGCGAGGAGTCTGTTATTCACAGCGTACTTGCAATGTAGTACAATGGATCCTCAGGGCAGATGACACCGATTGAATGAATGTTGCAACATCACATTGAATTAATGAATTAAATTGCATCAAGGACCTGAGGTTATGGATACAGTAGCTGGTCTACAGCTTCTGGGACAGATGGGCCAACAAACGATGCAGCGCCGTGCTGTTCTGTGTGTCACAGCAGAGTATTGCTATAGCAAAAAACATTCAGAGCAGATGGTTGCACAAGGCAATAAAATCATCACCCACTGGTTTAAGTTTCAGTAAGTACTTATAAAAAGACCAAGTATAAAATAATAAAGAACAGGCTGCTGGGTTAATAAGCATGAATAGATCATAAAAGAAACCAGATACCACAGAGCATATACACCAGACAATATACTTGTGACCTATTCCTGGTTGGGTCTGAATTACTGAGGCCACTGGGGATACAGGACTGTCGGGTGTGATCTGCAGTGGCGGACAGGTTAAGTTACTTTGCTTAGATTTTTCTTTCTTTTTAGCATTTTGCTATTTCAAGTTTAAGGTTTAATGTTTTAGGGCTGTATTTCACAAAGACATTGAAAGCAACTACAGCACTAAAAATTCTGTACCAGCATCCTTGAGAAAGAAACTGCTCCCACCAGAGGTTAAGTCCACAAAATGGTTAGTTTTCATTTTCCAGCTATGTTTTTTTGCACATAACAACAATCACTGTGTTTAATTTAACTGAGCTTGGATTTTGTTGCATTTTGACTAAGCTAGCTGCTTCCCATTGTTTCCAGGCTTATTGCTAAGCTACACTAACTGCAGGTTGCAGTTAATATGCAGGAAGACATGGATGGTATCATGTGTTCTTATCTAACTCTCTACTAGGAAAGCAAATGAAAGTGCCCAGTGTACATTTCTCATACTCATCCTTTCAAAGTGAAACCTTATGCAGTGTTGACTAAATTCAGTTAGAGCAAAGCTGGGCATGTTAAGTTCTGGGAGGATATCTAAAGCATGATAAGCCTGAGTTTATAGCTACTACTTTCATTTCAGCTCTGCTGTTACTATGCTGTTATAAACACTGACTGTTTTTCCCAATCAGGCTTTCAAACCCTGAACATGCTCTAGTCTCTCCCTGTGTCTGGCTGCAGTACATTAAGTGTCGTGAACAGTGGGTGGGATTGTGGTATTTGCAAAGTTTTCTGTCTATAACCTCATGAGAGGCTCTATGGCCTTGGGTGGGGCACCACCACCACCACCCATAATTCATGTTCAAACCAGTTCCTAGATGGGCTCAAAGGCCTCTTAAGGAACAATGGACTGTAAGAGAAACCCTTCCTGTCCTCAGATATGTTACATGTGTTCCTTCAAAGCACTTGCAGATTCTCAACACTGTCAGCTTTAGTATGAAATGTATGTTTTAGGGGTTTGGGTTTTTTCTTTTTTTAGTTTGCTTGTTTGATGCTTGTTTTTTTATTTTTTAGGATATGTGTTGGATTTCTTTGTTTTGGTCACACTTTATGTGAGCTTTTAGTTGGTGTTAAGAGACAATATGACAGTTGCAGACATTTTTGAGGAAGGCCTAACGTTCAGTTCATTTTGTGAAAGAGAAACTCTTGAAATAGGGTGAACAAGGCAGGCTGGGACTTGCCAGGTATTCCAGGGAAAGATTTGTGTGGATTATCATCCTTTCTCATGTTAGATGTCGAAAGCCTCCTTTATCAAAAGCAGTACTTGTTTGTGTTGGAGAAAGCAACTGTTAGCAGCCGGAAAAACCAAGATAGCAGTTCCCTTGAGGTGATTTCCAGTGCTTTGTAACGACTGTTCTGTGCATCTTTAAGACATTTCTATTTGTTTTCACTTTCTTATCAAGTTAACAAACTACAGAAAAATTAACAGTGTCAGTGAATTTCAGCACAAACGCAACACAAGCACATCATGTAGATTTCTGTTTGAACGTTTATTATTGTGCAAACAGGAAAGTAGAAGTCACGAGAACTCGTGTGGCTGCTCTTCATCACAATTTAGAGTTTAACTACAAAAGGTTTGTCACTCCCTGCTCAGCATATAATGGCCTTCTTTTAAAAGTTGTGAATTACAGGTTGGTGTGATGGCAGTGCCTCCTGTTGGTTGAAGTACACAGGGTGAAAACACAAACAATACTGCCGCCTTTTGGCTAAAAAAGTGTGGTGCAGTGAAAGGTTTAACTCTTTAGCCCTCGAAAGCCTAGTTTGAGTAGCCTTGAAGCTATTTTCTTAACCTGGAGGTTTCCCTTTATTTCAGGGCTGCTTATAGAACAAACTCAAACTATTCAAACGGTCGTCAAACCACATCTTTACCTTTAATATATATTGTGATTGTCAACACTTATCATAGGGTATGGGGAGGTTTAAGGGGGAAAGAGTTAAAGTCTGGCACTGCTTCAGGTGACAGTAGAGAATTTAGAGAGTTTTTGGATATTTAAGCTCGATAAGCACCGCTGTGTTAAAAATATCTGAAGGAAAGGTGTGTTTACACTTCTTCACACATTTTTTGGGTGAAAATTGGATAATGAAAAAGAATGTGCTTTTTCTTAATCTTCAACGACAAATCATGAATTTCTCAAAACAGGATGGAAAATCACTCTTCGGCTGCAGCTTCAGCCTCCACGTGCTCCGGCTCCTTCTTCTCCACAGCCTCTGGTTCCTCGGCTGCCGCTGCTGGCTTCTCCTCCTCCACCTGCTCCTTCTCCTCCTCCTTCTTCTCTTCCTTCTCTTTTTTCTCCTCGGTCTTCATCACCACTGTCTCCGTCTTGGTGACTGTGGTGCTCTTCACTGCCGTTCCCTCGACTGCTGACGTAGACCCACTGCTTGCTTTGACTTTATCAAAGGAACTGCTGATGTAGGAAGGGATGTAGGAACTCTCCAGACCGTAGGCATTGTAGTTCACACCTACAAATTCAGAGGAAGAAGTGAGTGATTAACATTGACACATGCTAATATATCACAGTTGATATTATGAGATTCTAACAATATAAACTGTATCCTCAGATATGATATCTAGATAAGATGGCTTCAGTCATGGCAAGGTTGTGGGCTTGTCTGACCAGTAAAATGCTCTATATAGCAACAATTAACAAAGCAGAACTAGAAATAGTTGCACATAAGTATGAACTCACAAGTCTGCTTGGACACAGTGGTCTGAATTCCAGCTGCCAACCTTTGGGAAGAAAGAAATAATAAATAAAAGACAAGAACAAGTAAAAGCATGAGTATATTGCTATGTAAGATGTAGGAGAGCATAGGTGCTCTTAGATGACCTGTTCTCCTCTCCTTCCAACAGTTTCCTGTATGTAGCAATCTCAATGTCCAGAGCCAGCTTAACATTCATAAGTTCCTGGTATTGGCGGACTTGGAGTGCCATATCCTGTTTGGCTCTCTGAAGAGCTTCTTCCAACTCTCTGATGCGGAGTTTGGCATCTTTCACCGCCAGTTCGCCGCGTTCCTCAACCTCTGTGATCTGAGCTTCCAAACTGCTTCGCTAAAAGTGGGAGAAGCCAAGCAGAGCGAGGCATTGAATTCAATGGCCTTCATAAGCCCGGCAATGCAGTTTGAATTATTACCTTAATGTCAAAACCTCAAATCATTCAAATGAACAGAAGAAAATCTCTGTCCCTCACCTGAGCTTTAACCATGTCGATTTCAGACTGGAGCCTCGCCATCCTGCGGTTCATGTCAGCAATCTCAGCCCTGGTTGACTTGAGGTCTTCTCCATATCTACCCGCCGACTGCTCCATCTCTGCGTACTGGCATGAAAAGAGACAGATCATAGTGAAACTTTAAAACACAAAGTGATACTGCTGGCAGGTTTTTTGCACAATTAATTTGACATGGGGATCAGGAAATCATGTTGCAGCACTCCAACATGCAGTTTGCAATCTCCAGATCCATATTGGCTTTCTGCTCTTTGACTTCTTTGTATATGAAACTTTTCAGTATGTTGCAATAAAAGTAAAGGAAATCGCCTAAGATAGAATATCAGGAGACAATAGAGGTCAGAAAAGTCAGAAAAGAGAAGGCATCCCACACCATCTGCCACAAGTAAAACTCTTGTACCATGCAGAGATTTCAAGTTCATGCTCTTCAGTTTTAAATGTTCATGAACATTAAATAAGCTTAATGGACTGTCCTCACAGATGATGATCTATTACATAATTGTGGGCTTTAGTTTCCCATAGCTTTGTGGTCCCACCTTGGTCTGATACCATGACTCAGCCTCCTCTCTGCTCCTTTTGGCAATGTCTTCATATTGGGCACGCACTTCAGCGATAATTGCGTCCATGTCAAGATTACGGCTGTTGTCCATCTCCACCACAACAGATGTGTCCTTTATCTGGCTCTGCAACTCATTAATTTCCTATGAAGGACAAAAAAGAGGGAAAACATACAACTGATGCCTCCTGTAGAAACACTTTTTATTAGGCTGGAAGTGAAAAATGAAATGAGGTAATTACTGCATCGTAGAGCTGCTTCAAGAATTCAATCTCATCTGAAAGTCCATCCAGTTTGGCCTCGAGGTCCACTTTCATCATATATGCTGCATCTGTATCCTTTATTGGAAAAAAGACAGCACTGAGAACATTCATTGTTCATTACAGTCAAAGTTTAAAAAGAGGGCATTATTTTTCCTCATGAAGGCTAATTGTAGTTTCAAGATCAAGCATTTACTAGAAAGTCTGCACAGACCTTCTTTAATAAGACGAAGTTGTTCTCACACTCATTGCGCTTGTTGATCTCGTCCTCATACCTGCAGAAAAGGAGAATTTTTTAGTCTGTATATAAAGAAAAACCGGCAGTGTGCAATCATCATGGTGGGAAAGGTGCTTTGTCAGAACTGATAGCTCCATAAGTTAATATGGAAATGGTTCCATAAGTTACCATCTTTGCCTAATATGTGAAAAATCCCAGAGTCTGCCAGGGCAAACATGCAGATCTGTGTGCTGTGGCAACCCCTTCTGAATAAAGGAGCAGCTGTTTAAATCATAAGCTATTCTAGTAAGAAAACCTCCGTGAATACATGTGGTGCTGACAGTGAATATTAACTGTGAATATTCAGGGTTATTGTTATTTTTGCTCCACCACACTGCAAATGATTATTTTTATCTTCTTATCCGCTCTATCTTGTTGAAACTTTGGGTTCCTGACAGGAAGTTAAAAATAGCTCTGCAGGCTTTCTAAAAGCCAAACTGCACAAGTCTAGGAAAACTGGAAACAGAGTATCGTTGGCAGTTTAAGACTTTCCCAAATCTCGGACAAATAAAGCATGCCTTATGCTTGAGTGCAAGATTAAAGTGAAAAATCTCAACTCCACCCACTTGGTTTTAAAGTCCTCCACCAGGCCCGTTACGTTATGCAGGTCCGACTCCAGTTTGACTTTTTCGTGACCCAAGTTGTCCAGCTGCTTGCGCAGGTTGGCAATGTAGGCCTCGAACATAGCATCGACGTTTGAGTGAGATATGGTCTGCTCATGCAGAAGTTTCCATTTGGTCTCAAGCATTTTGTTTTGCTGTTCGAGGAAGCGTACCTGAAGATTGAAAGGTGGATGAATGCTTAGTAAGAAAAAGGAAGGAAACATGTAATGGGCAGAAACGTGTGGGTGTATGTGATGACTGAAGCTCTGACTTGGTGGATGAAAAAAAACAATGGGGGAGTTACACAAATATCAAAACCTTTCCATAGAAAACAATAAATAATGGAGTGGTTGGTCACTGGGATATGTGGTGGATAGGGTGGGTGTGACTGAAGAGTTTTGTTTGAATCCAAAACATACAGAGATTAACTGAAAGGAAAAAATGAGTAACCAGACTTCTCTGGCCTCCAGCTGCTTCTATCTGTCACAGCAAATACTCCAATCTCAAGTTTAACCCACTGTGTTGCGTTTCAACACGAAGTGGCACTGTTTCTCACTTGCCACACAGCTTGCCCCTTTTACAGCTCTTTCATTAAGCGTCATGACCTTGGGTGGGGTCTGTGCTACCACTCAGCAAACACAGGAGAGGCAGACTGCTGTTTGTGGGTGTGCCATATCACACCAGTGCGCATAGGAGTGGACGAGTGAGCTGTGTTTTACAAGCAGGAGAATTACCCTCAGCGTGATTGATTTTTATATCAACTTCTGTCCCACCCTGCTCTCCTGAAAGCTTTGTGAACCTTAGTCTGTTTATGGGTTTCAGCGACAGATAACGAAAGAATGTGGTCTCTGGTGGTGAAAATTCAGGTCATAAACGTTGAAAATAATTCGGTAAATGAGATTCTGTTCGGTAGACACCTGACACTTCGCTCTCTACTTTCACAACCACTCGTTTTGCAGAATATTGCTCGTATGGGGAATGCACTCCTTTGAGCAAAATTCATCTGCTCTTCATCCCACTCCTGTACTCTGTATCCAGGTTGATCCTTTTATCTGAGCTCTATGATCTCGCCTGAGAGTGAAAACACTGGAAGCAGGAAAGCCATTAAGCAAACCAGGCAATATTCCCAGCAGACTGTATAGATTGTTATGAAGTTTTGACAGGGAATGTCTTAAGGATGATCTCTTCTGTGAAATGAAACTTCTTTCATCTTTCACTCATTTTGGCTTGTAGCGTATCTCTGCAGTTTGTCTGTGCTGTTCTGCTACTGCCGTCACATTCAGTTTCACCCCAGCACTCCTGTCACTTATAGAAGTGTGGATCGTTTGCTGTTGGTGTTTTGCAGTTTATATGTGCTTTTCTGCAGCATGAATTTCAAACACAAGATTTCACATTTCATTACAACCTCGACTGACCTTGTCGATGAAGGAAGCAAAGCGGTTGTTCAGGGTCTTGATCTGCTCCTTCTCTTCAGTACGGATTGCCTGGATGGTGGGGTCGATCTCCAGGTTCAAGGGAGCCAACAGGCTCTTGTTCACTGTCACTGCTGTGATGGGGGCCACAAATTCATTGGCCATGCCACCTGCTACACCTCCACCAAAGCCTGAATATCCAAACTCTACACCACCTAATCTTTGTCCGGATCCCCCAGCGGCAAACCCACCGACCGTCTTACAGCCCCCAACACCCACAGCTGCACCACTGCTGCCCACTCCTCCATATGAGCTGCGGACACCGTAGCTCTGCCTGGCACTCCCCACACCATGACCTCCATAGCCAGAGAAGGAGCGGCTGCTGAAGCCCTGCGTTGGGCTTCTGGGTGAGGACACAGTGGAGTAGGCGGTGGTCTTCACAGCTCTGACAGACATGGTGTAGGAGGAAGTCTGTAGCACTGAGGTTTTGTGAGAGGAGAGACTGCTGAGAGGAGAGTCAGGCAGACAGACCCACCCTGGTCCTGTGTACTATTTATTAGAGTAGGGGAGGAACCCTGCTGAGGTGCGATTGGCTGGTGTCCTCAGTAGGGGAGTGAAGGATAAGGGGGGAGAAAGAGCAAGAGGGGGAGAGATGAGGGAATGTCAGGGGAGAAAATTGCATCATGTTACACTTTTACAGCACATTAAAAGCACAAGAATTACGTAATATCAGAATGCCTTTTTTATATATAAAAAAAGGTTTCCAGAGCTTCTGAAAGCAGAAGCTCTGGAAACCTGGAAAACAACCTTTGTGAAGTTGCATTTTCCATGCTTCATAGTTACAGTTGCATTAAAATTATTTTGCAACCAAGTTTACTTCACATGCTTTAGTCACACCTTGGACACATACGATCTACATCCTCATTGTATTTTACATATACTTATACACACACAGCAAACACTGGGTATAAGGAACATGTACACCACTTTATGAGCTTCCCTTCTACTTTATAACACCTCTGACAGGCTGTGATATATGGCAAAGTAAACTGTGCTTGGACAGTATGATGCCCTCTCCTAGCTGGTGGGCATCGACTGTGTAAACCCAGCAAAACAACTGCAGATTTAAAACATTGAATATGTTCCACCACTTTTTTGTCTTTGTATTTTTTGAAATATGTCTTTTAACATTTTATACCAAATGTTTTGTTACCTGTTGGACCAGATTTGTGCAAATGTGCAGCTTGCACAAAGAAACTATGTAATGGGCTGGGTGTTTCATTATCAGCAATAATTGCCACCGATCTATGCTATGTACACACACACATTGATAAACATTCCTTCTGTGTTTGCGCTTCACCTGCTGATATACACACATCCATCAACTCCATCAATTCACGTTGTGGAAATCTTCATTGATTTATCGCTTGGCAGATTTATGACTCACAATCTTTTCAGGGCATTTCAATGGCTGTTGCCTAATTTAACCAGAATAACCCAACGTCTTCCCTCTAACAACATTTTTAGCAAACGTCTGTTCTTTGTTTTTCAGGTTTTGTCTGTCAGGGAGGGAAAAAAGACCACCTATTTATGAGCTCACGGAAAGAGAGAAATCCCATGGTACACTGCCATGTGCAAAATAAATGTGAACAGACACAAGGGGGTACATCTTATGGAAAGTACAACCTGAAAAAAAGACTTGTAAGCTGATCAAAAAATGTGTGTTTCACTTGGCTAATCTCAAACGGTGACGTGGTACTTCACAATGGAGCACTTGTGCTAAAGTTGGAGACAACCATATATGTACAAGTCTTTTTGCACAGCATATGTACAGCCTTTTTGCTGTTTCACTAACTCAGCCTCTCCGACGAGCACTAGCTCATGAACAGAGCTGCACTTTGTGCTAATTTTATTTTTTAACACATGATTAGAGCTAGTTGTCTCATCTCTCCTGATAATTCCTTTTTTTTTCTGTGTGAGAAAAGTGAAAAGGTTCATTTCAGAAGTTAATCCCCCAATGCTCCTCTGAGGCTGGTGATGTTATGGTTTGTGTGAAGCTGCTAGATGACACATCAGGACAGGAATGTGCTGAGAAAGATCCACACACATGCTACAAGCCAGTGAGGAGAGGTGCTGAGAAGACGAGCTGGTGGGGTATATGAGAACGCAATTAGCAGCGATAAGAAACAAAGCTATTTCACAACCACTGACTCTCACTGAGAAGTTCATTTTGGACAGGGTGGGATGCACAACAAGTTAACTTATAGTTACATGAGCAGTTATCAGTGACTCATTCTTTTTACAGACCAATATGCTCATTATTATACAATATACATACACTTGGGGTAATAATGTTTGATTGTTTGAGCTGGAAGACCCCTCCACGGCCCATCTTCAGAACTCCTGAAGGAAGGTTCTTATCCAAGATTTTATGGTAGATGGACCCCTCAATCGGCCCCACAGTGCAGTGATCTCATCCTGTACCCTTAGCAGAAAAACAGCCCCAAACCATAATGTTTCCACCTTCATGATTGACTGTAAGATCGATGTTTATTGGATCCTACGCAGCATTTCTCTTCCTCCAAACACAACGGGCCAAGTTGACGCCAAAGAGCTCGATTTTGGTTTCATCTCACCACAGAACTTTCTCGCAAGCCTTCTCTGAATCACTTAGATGTTCATTAACAAACATTAACGACCTTTGCAATTCAGAATCTGATAGTCATGTGGAGACAATCAACCAGTAAGTTTCAAATCTGTAAATAAATTGCCACAGACTTGTAGATCTGCTCCACCCGGGTCGGGTTTTGGCTTTCTACAGGAATCTCTCCAGAAGTTGGCCCAGAAGGCGCAGAGACAGAACTCATTTATCAAGAACTTAGACGTCAGCAAGAAAAAACAAAAGGACTGCCTTCACAGAGATATAAAGACTCAGATTTATAGACTTGGGTCTATAGTTGTGTTGCTGGGGCCAGAGTGATTACCGGCCTTCTACTTACAGGGTGGTCGACATGTAAAGTGTAACTGAGTTGTGGCATAGCTGGCTCTGGCCTTGGACTGTGTGTTTTATCCTTTTGCAAGTGGGACACTGGACTTGACTATTCCTTCGTTTTTTGATCATTGTACTAATACATGTTGTCTTTTAGAATTTTATTGGTTGTCATTTTTTCCCACAGCTGAAATGGTTGGTCAGACCTTGAAACTGATTGTGTGTGTTACAGGGGAATCTACAAGATTTTAATCTGTAACGGTGTCGTGTGTTACCAATAGTGTTCTTGGTGACTGTAGTCCCAACTGCCTTCAGATCACTAACAAGATCATCTCTTGTAGTTTTGGGCTGATCTGCCACCTTTCTCATGAGGCATCTAACTATAGACCGAAAGCGACTGATGGTCATTGTATAATTCTTCCATTTATGAATAATCACAATTGCTGATGGTTTTAGTGCCCATGCAGCTTTATACAGCTCTAAAATCTTCTCCCTGACATCCTTTAAGGGCTCTTTGGTCTTTCCTGTGGTGGTACCATTTGGAATAGAAGAAACTACTTCTGAGGACAACTTTACACACATAATGAATTCAGCTCAGGAGTATCTGTGATTGATTAATTGCAATTTGAGTGCCATATGGGAACATAGCCAGTATAAGGGAGCCAGAATTCTGGCTGAATTGTAGGGGATCAAATACTTATTTCAGTCAATGACATGCAAATCAATTTATAACTGTTATACAGGGTGGGCCATTTATATGGATACACCGTAATAAAAGTGGAATGGTTGGTGATATTAAAGTCCTGTTTGTGGCACATTAGTATATATGAGGGGGCAAACTCCTCAAGATGGGTGGTGACCATGGTGGCCATTTAGAAGTCGGCCATCTTGAATACAACTTTTGTTTTTTCAATAGGAAGAGGGCCATGTGACACATCAAACTTATTGGTAATGTCACAAGAAAAACAATGGTGTGCTTGGTTTCAACATAACTTTATTCTTTCATGAGTTATTTACAAGTTTCTCTTTGTTCACAGCCATTGACATGTCGAAGAGGTTAACACGTGAGGAGCGGATCGAAATTGTGTTGATATCTGGTGAACGCAGTAACCGGGTCATTGCAGCAGATTTCAATACAAGACACCCTACGAGACCACCCATCTCCCATGCTACAGTCAACAAACTGCTTGCTAAGTTTCATGAAACTGGTTCAGTGTTGGATTTGCCAAAATGTGGACGCAAGAAAACTGTCACTAATGAAGAAACATCAGTGGCTGTCCTAGCTTCATTCAGCAAGAGCTCACAGCGTAGCACTCGCCGCATGTCACTGGAGAGTGGCATTAGTTGAACATCCCTTCGGCGGATATTAGCTACTCACAAATGGCACCCTTACAAACTCCAGCTACTGCAGCATCTCAACGAGGATGACCCAGATCGGCGCACAGAATTTGCAGAATAGGCAAAACAAAAATTGGAACAGGACCCTCAGTTCACGCAGAAGATTTTGTTCAGTGATGAGGCAAACTTTTATGTGAATGGTGAAGTTAACAAACAAAACCACCGCTATTGGTCTGACACTAACCCACATTGGATGGATCCCTCCAAGACTGTTGGAACAACAAAAGTGATGGTTTGGTGTGGTATATTGGGCACAACGATAGTGGGTCCATTCTTCATCAATGGAAACCTCAAGGCGACTGGATATTTGAAATTGCTACATGATGATGTGTTTCCCTCTTCATGCACTGAAGCTGGCACGTTCCCTGAGTTTTTCCAGCAAGATGGTGCACCACCACATTATGGGTGCCAGGTCCGAGCATTCCTAGATGAACAGTTTCCTGGAAAGTGGTCTGGTGCCAGGTCTGGTCCCCACGGTCTGCCAGCCAGACCGTGGGGAATGAGGACCCAAAACACAGACTCTGCGATGCAAACAGTGCTCTTTATTTACAGTGAAAGCTGTAAACACAATAAATCCCCGTTGCTCCTTTGAATCCCGTGTGTGCGCTTCCCTCCGACGTCTGTGCTCGTGCTCCCCGCTGTTGTGTTTCCGCACACCCCGTGCGTGCTGCCTTTCTGGTCCACTCTTCCTCCTGCAGGAAAACCACAGAAACAGCCGTCAACACTAACCCCAGCGGGCATACACAAACAGCACTGTCATACACTGACACACACTGACTTGGGATGACAACTCAATGATCCCACGCCGGTGGGAGCTCCAACACTCTCCTAAGTAGCTCCCCCGACGAGCCCTGACCACCAACAGGTGTGTGGCAGGAACTTCAGGTGTGGCCAGTCCTCCTGCAGGGCCACACCCATCAGGCCTGCATGTGGCTGTTCTCCATCCTCCAGCCACACATGTACACACCCTGCCTATACATATAATGAGTGGAACACAGACTAACACAGCATTGTGCAGAAAGACACACACATCACCAAATAATAACGATAGTAATAATAATAATAATAATAATAACAACAACAGTCAAAACTGCTCACGGACCCCCGAGTCCTTCAGAGCCGGGCCAGTTGAATGGCCCCCAAGGTCTCCCGATCTGACCCCCTTAGACTTTTATCTTTGGGGTCATCTGAAGGCAATTCTCTATGGTGTGAAGATACGAGATGAGCAGCACCTGAAACTACAGATACTGGATGGCTGTGCTGGCATTTCTCCTGCGGTGTTGCTATCAGTGTGTGAAGAGTGGGAGAAGAGGGTTGCATTGACAATCCAACACAATGGGCAGCACATTGAACACATTTTTTAAGTGGTTATGTCGAAACCAAGCACACCATTGTTTTTCATTACCAATAAGTTTGATGTGTCACATGGCCCTCTTCCTATTGAAAAAACAAAAGCTGTATCCAAGATGGCCGACTTCTAAATGGCCACCATGGTCACCACCCATCTTGAGGAGTTTGCCCCCTCACATATACTAATGTGCCACAAACAGGACTTTAATATCACCAACCATCCCCATTTTATTACGGTGTATCCATATAAATGGCCCACCCTGTATATTGTGTTTTGTTTTGTTTTTAATTGTTGATATTCTGTCTCTCCTCATTAAAATTAAACTACAATAAAAATGACAAACGGATCATTTCTTTAGAAATGAGAAAAGTTACAAATTCAGCAAGTGATCCAATTATTTCCCCCGTTGTGTAGCTATCATTTGACAGGTATATGATAAAAGATTAAAATGCATATACTTAGAAATGGCATAAAAAGCAGGCATGCAAAAATATTCATTACAGTAAGAAGTGGCGTTGCTGTTATTTTTTTTCTTCTTTGGTCTTCAAAGTTGGACTTTGCTGTGTTTAGAGGAGCTTGCCAAGCCTTGAAAGCAATCAAAAGTATGTGCTATAAAACTCTTTTCCTGCTTCACCCTTGAATGCCTGTTCAAACAAAAAACACCCACATACAGTGATGAAATACACATTTACGCGCTTGGTAAGAGGTATATAAACTCAATGGACATAAACTCGCTAAAAGCAGAGGACCACCCTTCTTCTGCTCCAGTAGGTTTGTTTGCTTTGAGACTTGTGCCCCCTTGTGGTTGGAGCGCAGAGGTAGATTCAGTAAAGTGAATCCATTCCCATATATAAAGCGAGTCCTTTATTTGTTGGTATTGTGAAAACGTCTACATTGTGAATCTTAATTTACAGGAGGTGCATAGTAAAAGATATTAAACTGAAAAATTATAGTGTGAATCACTTTAAAACTGAGAAATAGGGCATGGACTTTGGTAGAGAATAAACTCGCACATTTCCTCAAATACATTTTGAAACACAATGGATAAATTCGTGAAATTACCACTTAAACAGATGTTTTTTAAATCAGTTATATTGCTGAACTCTGCAATGAACCTAAGCTAATCTATCTCTCGTGCACAGGGGCATGTAGGTGACTCTCCAGTGCATCAGCTCAAACTCGTAGCTCAGGCTCATTTTAGGTCTTCCTGTGAAATGTCTTTGTGCCAGAAATGAAAATGACATCTCACAGAGAAAATGTCTCTTAGGCGACACAATTCAATAACCTCTGCTGTGTGAGCTTTCTTGTCTGCCAATGGTCCACGTTTAACCTAGAAGATAAATGTGTTTGTACAATTCTACTGACAATATCCAGTGTGACCACCTCTATTCTTTAACGCAGCCTGGAATCTCTGAGGCAGCTTTCTTATCATTTCTTTAAGTAGTCTTCTTTGGATGCTTGCTTGCTTTTGTTCCATTCTCTCTCGCCATGATCCCACACTGCTTCAGTAATGTCGAGGTCCAAGCTCTGTGGAGAGGACATGACTTTCAGGCACTGATTATCTGCTGTAGATAGTTTTTACGTCACAGGAAACACTAAGGACACACTGCACACAGTGTTAAGATATGCCACATTTTCAGCTAATAGCTCTTTGGGAATTACCTCACTGATCCAAAGATAGCATTTTATGCCTTTCAAAATGTGTTATCTTTGACATTTTTCATAGAATCAAGTAAATAAATGAGAACATATTTTGTGACAAGCTGCTAGAGTAGGATGTCTTGAGACCGGTCTTGGTCTTCACTTGATCTTGTCTTGGTCTCGACAGACTTTGATCTTGGTCTTGTCTTGGTCTCGCTTTCTCGGTCTTGCTGTCTCAGATCGACATAGTGATCGGGAGACTTGGAGTCAACAGTATCCATGACACACAACGTAACATTCGATAATGTGTCATGCGCAAAAGCATCAGCTCTAAGAGCCGTGCTTAGAGAGTGCTTTGTAGTGAATCAGAAGAGTCGACTCCCATTGAGCGAGAGCCGGCTCCTCACTTAATTTCCTTTCGCTGCTCAGCTCTCACACAGTGACTCAGCTATGCTCCAATCCCTCCATACTGTGGCCAATCACATGCAAGGATATAGGATAATATCATTATGTGAAAAACAGAGAGGGTGAGAGATGTGACAGTCAAGTGGAGCTGCGTCTGTCCTCTCAGTAAGTGAGTGAGACAGTAGACAGTGGTGAGGAGGGCTGTGCGAGTGCATCCCAAAAACACATAAATATGCCTGACACCAGTAAACGAAGCAGCATCTGGCTGCAGTTTAAAGACCTTTTTGTCTCGGTCTTTGCTCGTCTCGACTTTGTCTTGGTCTTGACTCGGTCTGTCTTTGTCTTGGTCTTGGTTTAGGCAGTCTTGACTACAAGTCTACAGGCTGCTAGAGAAAAAGTGCCTGAAGACATAAAATGTACTCTCTATTAAGTTTATATCTTCAGTTAGGTACCTTTTTCATACTTGAATGATTCATAGGTCCGTGTTGAGTGGCTTAACATACAAAAATGCTCTAAAAATAGTCAGCTGCAAGGAATGGACTAAAAGTATAACAGCTGCTAATCTCCAAAGAAAAATTGAAAGACCTTAAGAAAGCCTGGAGAACTATTGCTCAAGACCACTTAAAAAAATTAAAAAAATAAAAATAAAAGTCTGGCTCCTGGGAAGCAAAACATAAAGAAGTCAGGGATGGCTCACAACTTTTACACAGTACTGTATGTACAAATTTAAACAAGGTCCCTTCTTTGGTATCTTTGAGCATCTTGGATGAGTCAGTGAAAGAATGACAAAAAAGAGGAAGGGAGGATGGAGAAATGTGAGTCACTTAGAGTGTATCATACTCACATGCATGTCAGCACTGTTTTGTGTATGTGTGACACGACCACAGATACAATATGCATGATAATAAATATGCAAATGCATCTATGCAAATGTAGATTTTGGATTTTGTATACATCTACGAGCATACGGTTTACGCTGTAAAGAAAGGAAACTAAAGAGAAAGAAGGAGGGAAGTAAAATTAATTCGAGGCCGCAGCAGTCTGAGCATTGCAGTAATCTGACAGTTAGCCAAGATTTGTAAAAGAACAGAAACTTCTGCAGTGGTTTCCAGACTCCTGCTGTGTGTTACTATGACTCACAGTCTCCTTTCTCTCCAGTATCCCCTTATTTTCCTTTTATTATCTTTGGTTTAAAAAGAAATCTTAGTGGTGTGAGTCGGGATTTAAAGATAAGAGTCTTGATTGAATCTGGGATGTTTTCTGCAATTTAGAGATTAAGCTGTTTTATATAAACCTGTAGCTCAAGTTTATTTCTCTGTTTGTCACTGCAAGGTTTAGGACTTACTGGCCTGGGGAAAAGGTTGCCAACACACATTCAAACAAACGAGACGGCAGCCACAAGTCATGAGGTATGAGTCATGCGGACTTCATTCATCGTTCCTCTAATCTGCCTCTGCTGCAGTGCATTCTTTGCTTTTTCTTTGCTATTTTGCCACTCTACAGTACAAGCTCTTCTCTTCTTACTGAGTGTTACTAAATTAAATTAGTAAAGACATACACAGTAATAGGGTGGGAATGTACACGGTGAAAGCTGATCAAGCTTGGAGGCGAGGGGAGGAACAGAAATGAAAAGAATGAGGTTGTAAGGGGGCGCAGGAGGTTGTTTGAGTCTTTGGAATTTCCCCCTGTGGGTGCTTCATTATCCAGGTCTCTAAGGGCTCAGAGAGGAAAACCCTCTCTGGCCACAACTTTAGGTTCACTTAAGCGCTTCCAAGGTCATGCTGGAGCACTAAATACTGTAACTGGATTTAAGAAAATTAAAGGTTTTTGTGTTTGAGAGTCTATCACAGGGTTTTACTCCAGTGTATATATCAGTCCTCTATGTTTGTATGTTCCACTTCATTTATTCACCTTCATCATGTTGCAAACACGTTTTTAGGACAGCTACAAGGAGCACTGCAGTATTCTGTTTTACTTTCTTTGAGGTTCTCAAAGGATAAGAGAAAATGTCCAGAGGCACAAAATAAGATAAGACTTCAAAGATAATTGTTCAGAATCCTCAATAGAAATTGATTTGTGCACATAATCGCCTATACTGTGACAGTTGAATGAGGGCAGCTTTTATTTCCTTTTTATTGTACTTTGACCCGGGTATCAGCTAACCTTTGTTTTTCATCTCTTGCAGAGCCTTTAGATCCAGCTGAAGCTTGGGTTTCACAGGTATAGCACTATGTCCGATTTCTTTGTTCATCATTGTATATCCTACTCAGTGTGCTGGAATTCGATCACAGTCGTGGCTGAGTCTGTTAGTAAATCAGATGGCATCACTTCTGGTGTGGTTTTTCTAAATCTGCTTAATCTGATCGAGACATTTCTTTAACGCCATGTTTTAGTTGTAGCTGTTTCATACTGTATTCAGTTCAGTTAAGATAGGAAGGCTGGCACAGTCTGTTTATTTTGGGCCTGGCTGACCACAAACTTGCAAGCACGCAGCAAGTACTAGGCATTATTCCTTTCTCGGGCAAACCAAAAGTATTTCGTTGCATACTCACCATATTTTACCCTTTAATATTTGCTTTTAATTCTCACTAGAAACATATGCTTGTCCATTGCTGCTTTCTGTTATTTGCTGTGTGTGTTGGTTTATGTGGTCTCTGTAGTTCCGTTATCTGCTCAGAAGGCTATTACATGTTTACACCACAAAATATGTTTAACACATTTCCTTGGAGACAGAAAAAACATTGTGGGTTAAAAAGGAAGCATATGAGAGAGTGAGTGAGTGCGTGAGTGAGTGAGTGAGTGAGTGAGTGAGTGAGTGAGTGAGTGAGTGAAACAGGAAACAAAGACTGGGGTGATGTTGAAGTGGGCAGGGTCTGAGACACCAGCTTTCATTGGGGGAGAGAGGCGGGAGTATAAGTTCCCCACTTCCCACTGCCGGCGTCATTTTCTAGACCAGCCAGCAGTGAGTCTCCACATCTCATTTTTCACTTCATCCTCTGCCGTGTCTAAACTTATCCAACATGACCACAAGATCTAGTCGGATGTCTTTCACCCGCTCTACCCCAGTGTACCGTGCTGCCAGTATTTATGCTGGTGCTGGTGGACAGGATGTTCGCATCTCCTCTGCTTCTGCATCTTCCCTGCGTTCTGGTATTCCACTTAGACCTTCAACCTCCTTTAAGCTGAGCAGTGGATTGAGTGGAGGCATGGGCGCCGGTTACGGTGGTGCCAGCGCGTCCGTGACAGCCAGCGGTGGCTCCGGTGCTTCGATCCTGGGCAATGAGAAGGGAGCCATGCAGAACCTGAACGATCGCCTGGCCAATTACCTGGAGACGGTGAGGACCCTGGAAAAGGCCAACAAGGAACTGGAGATGAAGATCATGGAGGCCCTGGAGAAAGGAGGCCCTGACATTAGAGACTACAGCAAGTATGAGCCCATCATAGACGACTTACGCAGACAGGTAAGAACTGAGAAGACAATGAAAATGTTAGAAAAGTGAAAAGGTGTTTGATAAGACATAGTGAGAAAGATACTTTAGAAATAGTTTAGCTGGGCTAAAATTTGAGAATCAATGAGTGCATGTGACAGCACTCAACACTACATATTTCCAGCAAGAAGGTTTTAACATAATCTTTATTTAAAGATCACCTGTGTTTGAAAATGAAGCTGGAGAATGCTTTTACTGAGACCAGCAGTGTTTCCTTTGTAAGTTATCAAATTTCTTTAAAGAGAACGACGGGTGTGGCAGCTCAACTGTAGCCAGTCCCCTCCCCCATAAAACTCTCGACTGGCCCCAACTTCCTCTGATGAATCACCAACACAAGGGTATCATCACGAGAGACGGACTGCGAAGCTCTCAGAAAACCAGCAGACAAAAGCATTTCTAAATGGTTCTGCTTGTTAGATGTGGATTCTACAAGCATGCGTAGTGTAGGAGGCGCTCAATGGGAAACAGATGTGTGGCACTCGTACATACAAAGCGATCTCATAGTGCCAGAGTGAGTGTGCACACACACACGCACAGATAGATGCGTGTCAGTGCAGTGGTTGTATAACAATCAGCAGAGTCAAATGTCACATTCTTCTCCAGAGTCCCGCTTTTCTGCATCTTATAAACATGGTGGTTTTTTAGTTTTTTACTCTTTTTTTTTTTCTACCACACTAAAGTATTTCCCCTTCCCCTCTGTGACAGGAAACAAGAAGAAATCATAGACTCACTGCCACAGTCACGATAAAGAATTTTCCCCTCTGTGCACGCATAGATGCGATCGGTGATGCATACAGAGACAGACAGACAGAGACATGTGCAGTTGGGTGGACAGAAGAGAAACTTTCTCTCTATGATTTATTGAGACAGGATACATGTTGCTCTGGCAACGCTAAAACAAACCAGATTCTGTTTTGGCACAGGAACACCCTCGCTTCCTGTTCTTCAGTTTATGGTTCTTCTTTTATGACTACAGGTTACTATGGATTCAATCATGCTGCGGTCGGTTTTTGCAGTTTGACTTTTTGAGTATCGGTGGTTACATAAGGCAAGTCGGGCCTACAAAAAATGCTGTGTCAAAGCACATAATTATTAGAACTGGCTACTGACTTGTGCACGGGTTAAGCAGCTCTGTTCTTTCTAAACAGCAGAATCAAGTAAAATGAAAATAATAAAATAATAATTTTTTAAACAATGTTTTATTTTCCTGTCCAGATCTTCAATAAAATAATGGATAACGCCCGTTTAGTGCTTCAGATTGACAACGCCCGCCTCGCTGCCGACGACTTCAAAGTCAAGTATGTGATCGTCTCGTCTTTGCATGTGGAGTCATTCTTACACTCTGCGATTGTGTCTCTCATACACTGTGTCTGCTCATTCCCACAGATCTGAGAATGAGATGGCAATCCGCCTGTCCGTGGAGGCCGACATTGGCGGGCTGAAGAAAGTCCTCGACGAAACGAACATGAGCAGGCTCAACATCGAGAACGAGATTGAAGCCGTGAACGAGGAGCTTCTATTCCTAAAGAAGAACCATGAGAACGTGAGCTTGCGGTTCATCAGATTGATAATAACATATAGAGTCACACGTTTTGTTGTCTTCTTCATTTCTTTTCTCATTCTGCTGATCCAACAGGAAGTGATGGAGCTGAGGAGTCAGATCTCACAGTCAGGTGTGCAGGTGGATGTAGACGCTCCCAAAGGTCAGGACCTGTCTCAGATCATGGAGGACATGAGAGCCAACTACGAGAAGATTGCATTGAAAAACGCAGAAGATCTCAAACGGTGGCATGAAAATCAGGTGCGGTGGACATCAAGAAGTTTGATTCAAAAGACACGCTGAGCCACTGTGTTTCTGACCATCTTCCTTTCGTGTCCCTGGCAGATTGCAGATGTGCAGGTGCAGGTATCACAGAACACAGAAGCTCTCCAGGGGGCCCAAATGGAGAAGAGCGACTTATCACGACAGATACAGACTCTGGAAATTGAACTTGCATCTCAACAGAGCTTAGTAAGCATTTTCACTGATTTTATTTATAAACATGAAATTATCAAATCCTTTCTAAGTTTATGACCCTATTCCATAATGCATTCTCTATATCTTTTTACTACAAAATTGGCACAGTTGAATACCATGACCACTGCGCCCACTCTTAGTTAGCAAAGCATATATTTCCTCATCTTTTCTTATACTTACAGCTTTTATTTCTCCTTTTATTAGAAAGCCTCTTTAGAAGACACCCTGCGCAACACAGAGCTACGTAACAACATAGAAATGGAGAAGTATAACACCCTCATTATCCGGCTGGAGGAGGAGCTGGCTAACTTACGCGCGAACATACAGCAGCAGACCCAAGAGTACGAGGCGCTGCTCAACATGAAGATGAAACTTGAGGGCGAGATCAGCACTTACAAGACTCTGCTGGATGGTGGAGACTTCAAGTAAGAGCTATAAAGATGTGGTGGAAGAAAAAAAAATGCAGGTCATGGCAAGATGATGGTGATGGTGGAGGTGAATATGAAAATCAATTGATAGCATGAGTTGCATGGCCAAAAATAACTACACCATTATGCAAGGTAATCCCAGAAAGTTGATTCTGTTTATCTAGATGTAGTGTTTTCTGAAAACGCAACATCTAGATGAGCAGAATCAAAACGCTACATCTAGATGAACAGAATCAGCTTTCTGGGATTTCCTTACCTGGATGATTGATGCATGCATCAAGACATTATGCGAGGCAAAAATCTCAGCTGGTCATGGTCTCAAGGCCAGTTTAATGTGAATATTCTGGAAGTCAAAATGTTTCATTTGTGTTTTGCACAGGCTCCAGGATGCACTGGACGAGCTGGAGGCCGCCGACTAATTTGGAACAAAGGATTGGGAGTCATCGCAACAATGGAAGCAATCTGCCCACACCCATTAATTATGAGTGGGGTGGGTGGAGGAGTTTTGACATTTTTTGCACTATAACCACATGTCAAGTGAACCCTGATTTAAGCAGTTTTTAATAAAGGCATTATTCCACCACAGCGAAACATGGATCGCTGCCTGATCTGACCGCAAAATAAAAACAAATAAAACCACTTCTTAAACCTGAATTCACAGTTTTTGTCTGGTTCTCACTTCAGTTCAGTTCATGTTTGGTAGGTAAAGGCATTTACTAAATTAAAAATAAATAAATAAATAAATACATTAAAAAAAATAAAAATAAAAATAATAATAATAATAATAATAATAATAATAATAATAATAATAATAAAATAACTGATCATTACTGTTGGTGAAACCAACAATTTATAAAAAGAAAATATCCACAAATTTGCTTGACTATATTGCTATCTTATTCAGGGAAATTGTTATCTGTGTTATCATTTGCTGCATCTCAAAATATTATGATGAAATAAAAGCCATGATCCATCCATATGAGCCACGATCCATCCATTCTTTTCTGCTTATCCCATTCAGAGAAAAGGCCATAATTTGTAACGTGAATCTTACAAATGCAACATGATAAGTGGCCACTAGGGGGAAGAAGTAGTCCTAAATGAGCCACCTAGGTGGCTGCATAAGAATTTGCCTTACTACTTATATGCACCAAGGAGTAGGGATGGGTACCGGTATCCGGTGCCACGATGGCACCGGTTCTGACATAAACGGCAGTAACCAGACCGAAAAGCAGCGCACATTTCGGTGCTTTATTTCGGTGCTTTTTTTCCCTGAGCTGTGATACACTTCTAGCCAATCGTTTTACGTTTCCGAGGATAGTAGGCGGGTCCAGGTACGTACGTTCTTTTAGAGCAGAGCTACAGATTCAAAGTGCCCAAGGCCAGGCCAGGCAGTCAAAGTCTGGCTGTACTTCACAGCAAAAGATGCAAACTCAGCAGCAACAAGTGCTTTAAGCTGATACTGTGATACTGTCAAAGGAGGTAACACCTCAAATCCCATGAAACACCTGGCCACGCATAGTGTTTTTTTAAAAGCCGAGAAATGCGCCGTATTTGATAGCTTGCTGCAAGACCTCACACCATGCACATCTACTGCGGGTGTGGTGCCTGTTATCAGACCCGGAGTTAGCAACATCTCCCAAAAACCCGAAGAGGAGAGTCCTGGCCCCTAGCCCTGCCAGTGTAGCAGAAATGATGACGGATGATGACGACAGCAGCAGCCGTTCTTCTCGGCGTGAGTAGCTTAATGTTGTTCGTGTGTAATTTACGTTGAGTAGGCTCACCATGTTATTAAATTAATGCAGTGGTTCCCAAACTTTTTTCGCTGCCCCCCCCCCCTTTGTTTTACAGAAAAATGTTCGTGCCCCCCCGCACGCGCACACGTACTAACACATCCTCCAACTACACACGCATATTTTGCTCAATTGCAGTTTATTTCACACCTCAAACATAAACAATTAAGCAAATACAAGTAATCTGCAGGTAAGAAAATAAACTACTAACTCTTTTACGCTACGTCCGCACCTACACGGATATTTTTTAAAAACGCAGCTGTGTCATCCACACATAGGCACTTCGGCACTTCGAATCACCGAAAACTGAGATTTTTCAAAACTCCTGTTTTGCTTTTATGTGTGGACAAGGAATACAGTTTTCGTCACACAACTTCAAAGGTATGTGCCTTTTTTCACGTCAGCTGTGCGCCACGTTATTGTTTACATGAGAGGAATTGAAGAATGGCAAATAAACAGTATTTTGTCTCTATCTTCAGGTTTTACACTCTTACATATAAACACAGTTACTGTCCCTCTATTTAGAAAGGCAGAGGCACCACGGTTTACTTCTTTTACATGTAGTTGTTTTTTTCCTGTGTAATAATATTCAACATTGCTATCAATAAATTTTTCAAAAAAATACCTCTCTGTGCAAAATGGGTTTAAAAACATAAACAACAGTGGGATACTGTTTGTCCGTGATTTAGACAGGGGGAACAAATCGTGGCAGGATCAGCCTGATATTATTTGTATCCCACTGTAACTTTACTGTGTAAAGAGCTAACATCTCCAAAATGTCAGGAGTAGTTATTTATTACAACAAGTGTTTGTGAACTAAAAATCAAGAATGTGGGATCCTGTTTGTCGTGATTTGAACAGCCCAGCGCTGCTCCCGACATAGGAAAGACCAATTCTGCAGGGGAGACCTACCTCGGCACTTGTGCAGGTGAATCCAAAGGGAAGATATGCTTCACCATATTTTCTAGTCTTTGGCTTAGAATGAAGTTGGTTTGGAACTTCATCTCCTGCTTTGCATTTGTGTGGGCGCCCCGTGCTAGCAGTGTCCAAGCATTGTTTTGGTTTCTTTTCCCTTTTCATGCCGCCCCCGCAATGGCTCTGCGCCCCCCCGGGGGAGGGGAGGGGGTACCTTCCCACACTTTGGGAAGGTCTGCATTAATGCATGTAAGGTGAACTAGCAAACACCGTTGTAGTTACATGCGGCTGTCTTCTTGTTTGATCGCAGATACTCCCTTCACCCTGGCCAAAAAGGCTAAAATGGCCAAAGAAAAAGTGGGAAACAGCTAAACATGAGAGGTTTTTGGACAAAATTTGTGTTTTTTCCATTGTTTAAGCACTGCTTCCAGCCAAGAGTGATACCATATATGCCCTATAGCTGCAGAAAAGGCTAACATTGTTATCTTTTTACAAAAAAAAACAGCTGAACATGAGAGGTTTTTGGACCAATTTTGTGTTCTCCATTCTTTAAGGACAGGTTTGAGCACCGTTTAAGCATCAGCACCGTTTCAAAAGTACCGGTTTGGTACTGGTATCGAATAAAATCTAAACGATACCCATCCCTACCAAGGAGTGGCTATAACCTTGGATGATATAATCATAAAACCAGTATAATATAACTGATAGCTGGCAGTTATTCAAACCTGTACATAAGATGCAAGCCATCATGAAGAGCTGATATAAAGGTAACCACGTTAACCAAAAAAAATGCTACTTGGACGGTTTTTATTATTATGTTTTAGGATAAAAAACGAAAACTCAGCAAAGTTCTATAATCTCTGGGACACGGGTCAGTACTTAATGGCTTATTACCACTAATTCATTAGAATTTTAAGCAAAAAAAATCAGAAAAGGTGGATCGAAATTGCTATAAGATTAAAATAAATACACAGCTGGGAAAGCTGCAGCCAGTTCGGTGACAAATACGAGGGATATTGAGCAGAGCACGGAGCAGCGGTGCAGCAGATGTGGGTCAGCAAGTAAACAAGGGAGGAGGCAAGGCTCTCGTGGACGACGATGCGCGCTCCCGATAATAAACCTCTGACGCCTTCATCCGGGAACTACTACGAACTCGCTCTCCAACATGGCGGCGTCAGGTGAGGTTTATGTGGGTGAGCGATCCGGGTTGGTTCGGGGGAGAATTTAAGAGGATTTTACTTCAATTCAACTTAACACGTGAAGTTTGATGGTTGTTTTTTCTTCGCTTTATCGCTCCGCGTCGTTGTCTCGTGTGTATAAAAGGGGTTCCCGGTTGTTTTGGGCTCGGTAAAGACGATACTGCCAGACATAGGCGAATGAACGGAGCAACGACTAGCATAAATGTGAACGTTGTAACCTCCCGAGAACTTGTAGCATTTACCTCTGGGCACGGTTACTGCGGCTGCTGAAGTCCGCTTTTGACTTTAAGCGTTGTTGTGCGCAGTGGACGTGGTTGACAGGCTGTGAAATGTTCGGAACTGCGTGCAGAGCTGGCACATTGTATGACCGTAGCGGGTTTCGCCGTGGCGCTCAGAGCAAGATAAGCGCCGGGCGCAAGCGCGATGTGTGGAGGAGGGGTCGGGCCGAGGAGTCCGGGCTGCCCGAGGAGTCTCCCCACGTGTGCAAGCGTGGCTGCCTGGTGTCGGTGTTTGATGAAATGGGGCAGCTGAGCCTGTTTTGGCCGCATTCTAAACACTTCCCTAGCTCCTTCTCAACTTTAAGCTATCTTTTTTTCCCCAGCCGGCCAAGTCCTGCGCGATTGATGGCGCACTTGGATCGTAGCGCTGCGACGCGAGCTAGGCCGTAAAACCTAGCCAGCTAAGCAGGGATACTTCCCCCGTCAGCAGTCCTTTGCTGACTAAGCCCGCATAGCCGCCAAGACAAAAGCGATCAGTGTATACGGCAAGCTAAAGACCCGTATAGTTACCCTAACAGTTTGACCGCGGGGTTGTAGTTTAAGAAGAAGACAGCTCCGCTGAAACTTAATGTTACGCAGCTCTTAGCTCACCAATGTCACATAAGTGAGGATCGCTGAGCAGGCTACCACAGCTAATATTTTTGCTTGCTGGTTTTGCAAAGTACAAGCGGTTATAGCCATTTCGATCAAACCTGACGGCCGTAAACAACAACTTAGTGTAATATTCTGGACCAGAGCTGTAAACAGTCTTTGTTGGTCTCTGCGTTTTTGTGGGTTTTGAAATAATGTGTGCAAAAGAATGTCCTGACAGCTGGGATTTTCACAATAAAGCTCCCAGCCAGCTTTCTCACCCCCTATTTTTTGTTTTTGTTTTTCCAAGTCAAAACCTGCATCATGAACTGTGTGCGAGCCCCCCTCCCCATCTCCCTTGGGGGCTGGTAACTGCTGGCACTGGGACACACTGTCAAGAATATTCTGTGGTCTGTGCATGATTCAGTCAGTCAAACCTCAAAAACGTGTTGCAGTAAGGTTGTTTTGAAATCGTTATGGTTCTCACCTGACTTGGAGCTAAACAGCCTTTTCTGGTCTGTTGCACAGTGACGGTTGGACAGGCTGACCACTCCCCATTCGTGTGTGTGCAGTTTTGGTTTTTTGTAGCAAAAGAAGTATTTGTTATCACACGCACACTGGGGCCTAGAGCAGGGCGATATGGCCAAAAATATTTATCACGATATATATTTGAAAATTTGCGATAATGATATAACCGACGATATAATTGATGCGAGACAAAATACAACTCCACAACATTACTAGCGCAAAAAGACAACCTTCCATTTATTTTCACTTAAACAAGAAGCTGGTTTTTATGTACATTAAAGCTTTATAAAAATGTAACAGTGCAAATGCAAATTCCTTGCTGAAAGTTTAACCAAAAGGCATTTCCAGTAGAAATGGGCTGACATATCCTGAGCATAACCATGTATAATATCCACTGAAGTTAAAAAGAGGTGCTTTGCAACATTAAACTGCAGTGTGCAGTACGCATTTTTCGGACCATAAGGTGCACGGGATTATAAGGCACATTAAGCGAAACAAAGCAGTCAGATAAATCAAACTTTATTAAACTCATTCTTCTTGCTTCCTCCACTTCTGTACCATTGATTCATTAATGTTGAATTCTCTGGCAGCTGCTCTATTCCCATGTTGTTGCAGTATATTAATGACTAACCTCGTATTGTGGATGGATTATCTCAGTTGTTCTCCTGACTGAAGTTTGGTCCGTTTACAGTATCCTGCCATGCGATTGCATTTGTCTCTAACCATGAAGAACCTTCACGTTAACTTTTATAAGTGGAAAAGTGTTAGTGTTCGTCCTCCAGCTTCACTGTTTATGTTATGCTAACATAGCTGTGTCGCTAGCGATCACGTAGCACATCATTATATACCAGCTAGCCCAATTTCAGTAACCCTACAAACGTCACTGCTGTTTAGTTTCCTGTCTTCATTTATGTTGGAAGTGATAGCAGAGCTGTACGTTTGATTTTTTTCAGAAATCTCTCAGTCAGAACGTGCTATATCATGCTTAGGTAACTAGTGAAACTAGCGAGCTAACTTCCGCTAGCTTCCTGCTAACTTCTAACTCCGTTAAATGTAATACATTTTGTTTTCATGGATGCCTGGAAGTTAAACTTTATAGTTACACCTGGTAAAGCAGCAATGCTGATCGTTTTATTAAAGATGAAAGAATTTAGACAGTTTTTAACTCTCAGTGATGCTGCAGTGTTGTTTGACCTGAAACATACGGAGTTTAGGACTCAGATTACTCCCAGATTTAAGAGCATCTTAGTCCGACAAATACGACAATAACAACGGCCGCTTGCATGTTCTGCAAAAAAATGTGCTTTGTTGTGTATCTGACGGACAAACACCAAACCAGTTCCACATCACTGAAGTTGCACCATTTTTACAAACCAATTCTGGTTCATCTGTTTCACTCAACAATCGGCCATGTGCGTATGAAAACAAAGGCACTGCGCATGCGCGTTTTACTCATATTCTATCGCGATATTTCATTTTCCTATCGTTGCCTAACATTATACCGGTATTACCGTGAACGGTATAATATGGCCCAGCCCTACTGGGGCCCACTCTTATCTTGCTTGGTTGTACATCATCTCACTACTAAACCTTAAAAATAGTGTCACCATTTAAACAGCAGCTCTCATTTAAGGTAAAAACATTAGGTTTTGTTTTTTTTAAACTGTTGAGATGCTGCAGTTTCTGATAGTTTAGTCTGCAGGTATTCCATATGTTACTTTGTAAGTTACTTCCATAGAGAGACGTCCACAATGGGCAAGGTAACCATGACTTACTCTTGTGTTCTTCCCTACAGCTAAGAAGAAGAATAAGAAGGGGAAGACCCTCACTTTGACTGACTTTCTTGCGGAGGACAGTGGAGGCAGCAGCGTCGCCCCCAGCTATCCGACCAAGTCCACAAGCTGGGCGGATGAGACTGATGACCTGGACGGAGATGGTGAGCACACACTGAAATGCACACAGTGATCGGAATATCTTAGCAGCGTTTCACAACAGTAGGTGAACTAAAAAACGGTCTGCATTATGTTTCTTGGTAACGACTGTTTAGCTCTACCTTTTCCCCTTAACTGCAAATTCAAAACCTCTGAATTGAAGGCTGCAGTGTTTGTCTGAGCTATTTGCATTTGAAGAAGCAACCTGCCGGAGTGATTTGTGGTAACAAAATGGTCAGTGTAAGTCAGGTTAGCTATGCAATCAGTAGGCAGAGATATCCTTTTAATTGCATAGCTGTTGATTCAGTCACATGTTTTAAAGGAGATATTATGTATGACAAGCCAGTCTCAGAAATGCCCTGAAAGCAATTACTGTAGTAAAATCGGTGTGCTCGCTCTCTCTTGTTCAGAAGATCTTTTAGATTCGTTGGGAAAATTGAAGAATGTGGTCAAACTGGCGATTCTAGTAACACATGTAGTCGAACATGTGGCAGGATGTGAAATGTGCTGCAGAGTGTTTAAATGAAAATGAGCTGGGTGAGATATGAATAGATATGATATGCAGATATAAATGTCTTGTAATACGAGGGTGATAACACTAATCCAAGCTGGGGGTAGTTACATGAGGCATGTATTTTATTTATAAGAAAGTATTAATTAACATATTTACCAAGTCAAAGTTTGGTTTTTATGCAGCGTCAGTGGCAATGCCCTGTTTGTTTGTATGTTAATTGTTCCAGCTTCTATGTTGAGACTAGGCTATCTACACCATACCTGAGTGTGTGTGACCCTTAAACTCCAGTTTGTGTGACTAATGTGATTGCTGTACACCATATGAGGGGCGTTTGTTTAGAAAGAGAGGAGCTGAGATGATGAGACAAACTGATGCGTAGTCGAGTCATTAAGGGGAATGCAAACGCAGGCCAGTTTGCGCAAGCACTGTAGCAGGCAATGGCACCTAATGTTTGTTTTTTTCTTAAGTGTTTGCATTATGTAAAACGGTGATTTCTATGCAATGAGCTCTCTTGTTTTCTCACAGGTAACCCTAGTATAGGTAGCTTCTTTTTTTTTTTTTTTTTTTTTTATTTAAGTGAAAGCATTTCATGAATTTAGGAAGCTCAAATATTAGCTTTTATTTGAAGATTCCTCCAATGTCTCTGCAGTCTCGACTTCCTGGCACACGGAGGAGGACACGTACAGGGCACCACCCATCGACCGCTCCATTCTGCCTACAGCGCCTCGCTCAGCTCGCGAGCCCAATATTGACCGGGCCAGGCTCCCCCGCAGCCCGCCATACACCGCCTTCCTGGGAAACCTGCCCTATGATGTCACTGAGGACTCAATCAAAGACTTCTTCCGCGGCTTGGCAGTAGGTTTAGCAAGATATACACACAGCCATCACTCATAATTGTATATAACAGCCAAGGCAAATAACATTTAGGATGCCAGCAGTTCTGTGTGTGTTGGTTTTGCAGTTTCAGTTACATTTCAGGTTCTCAGATCATCACTTTAAAGTTAAACGTGTGGCTAATTTCTGAAGTTTCAGTCCACATCTACGTGGGGCTGTCCACACAACAGCAAGATTGAATTTGCATTTTAAAAAAGAACAGGATGCAGAGGTCCACTTTGTTATTCTGTTTGTTTTCACACTTGTTCCTCAACGTGTCACATCAACGACACAAAGTTTTTGTTGTTGTTGTTGTTGTTGTTTTCTGTTGTTATTTTGCATTTTGAAAACTTGGGTAGTGTGTTTCTGTTGTCATGAGTGTAATTAGAGCGTTATGTTATTAATCAATGTGTTTCACTTTAACTGTCTCTGTGTCCAGATCAGTGCAGTGCGTCTGCCTCGAGAGCCCAGTAACCCAGAGAGGCTGAAAGGCTTTGGTTATGCTGAATTTGACGACGTAGAATCCCTCCTCAGGGCTCTCAACCTCAGCGAGGAAGTAAGAGAACCTGAAGTTGGAAAAGACACAATTAAACAGTCTGAGACTTTCACCAAAGTGCAGGAAGGATCAGTAAATAATAGTTGTAACAAACTACTTCTTTGCTCATGCCAACAGAACCTGGGCAACCGCCGGATTCGTGTGGATATTGCAGACCAGTCAAATGATAAAGGTACACTTTTATTCCTGGACATTTTGATCATCTCTGCCTCTGCAGTCACGCGCCGCTCCATTGCCCTCGTTGAAGTGTTCGATAATTTAACACAGCGTCTCCTCTCCTTCTTCACATCTCAGAAAGAGACAGCGGACCTATGGGTGGTCGAGACCGAGGTGGGCGAATGGCTGACATGGGTCCTGACAAGACAGACAGTGACTGGAGAGCTCGACCAAGTGCGGATGCTGATGATGGACCTCCCAGGAGAGATGATGCCTTCGGAGACAGTGAGTCTAATATGCTTCTGCTGGAGCTTTATCACGATAGCATAAGATTCCCTCTAAAGAAAAAAATATACCTAAATAAACAACAGAAAAACAGAATGCTTTGAGACTATTTTTTTCCCCATTTCAGTTTCACAAATTGAAGCATGAAAGTTTAATTTGAGTATATTGACTGAACTAATTAATTACAGCAAGTCCATTAAGTGGCTTCTTTTGCACTATTTTGTGAAACCTAGCCTTAGCTTTATGTCACAGCCCTGGTTTTCAGCTTTCAAACTGAGGAGCAGGTGTTTTTTTGTTTTTTTTATTATTATTATTTCTTTGTCTTTAATTTTGAATTGTTTATATAAAATACCTGTGTGGTAACACCATCCAATCAGCTGTTCAGTGTGTCACGTCCCATTACTTTCGACCTAATGCAGGATCACGTGACCGTTACGAGTCTGATCGTCACAGAGATGGCCAGCGGTGGGACAGTGATCGTAATGAAGGAGGTCGTTACCGGGATCGCTATGACAACAGGGACCGCAGAAACAATGATGGAGGTTTGTTTGTATAAGTTCTGGAAACTGCTTCTTAGGCACAAGATCCAGATTACTTTAACATTCTGATCCCAAATAAATCTTTATTTTTTGTGGTTGTATTTAGTGTTTACAGCGTTCTGTTTTCACGTTTCTTTTTTGGTCTGCTGTCTGTGTAGGTTTCGACTCTCGTAGTGGTGGAGGAGGTCGTCGTAACTTTGGTAGTGGTTTCCGCCGTGATTATGATGACAGTCAGGGTAGCAATGATCGCTACGGGGACCGGGATCGTTACGGAGATCGAGATCGTTACGGGGACCGGGATCGCTATGGGGACAGGGATCGTTTCGGAGACCGGGATCGTTTCGGAGATCGAGATCGTTACGGAGAACGGGATCGTTACGGGGACCGTGAAGACCGGCACGACAGGCGTGAAGAGAGGGGTGAGATTTCATTGTATAAATCCTATCCTTTGTCAATATTCTTAATTTTCAGGAAAAATCTTGTTAAGTTGTGCATTTGTGACGTATGTACTTTCATCTTTTCCAACCCTAGCTCCTCAGCAAAGACCCAAGTTGAACCTGAAGCCTCGTAGTGTACCTAAAGAGGAGGAAAGCGCCGGCAGTGGTGGCACTTCACCTGCTGCCACTTCAAGCTCAAGCAGCAGGGCCTCGTCCATCTTTGGCGGAGCAAAACCCGTTGACACAGCAGCAAAGGAGAGGGAGGTGGAGGAGAGGCTGAAGAAGGAGGAGGAGAGACTGCAGAGACAGCTGGAGGAGGACAAAGGCAGGGGACCGGACAGAAAGATGAGGGACAGGTGAGCGGGGAGGCTGATGAGTAATGTTTGAATGTAGTAGTATTGTACATTTATTACACCATTAAATTTTCTGCCTTTTTTTTTCCTCAAGCACAAGTAAATTAGATCTAATGCAGAAATGGGAGAGCGCCTTTTTTATTTTCAAATGTTAATGATTAAGTGTTTAATGCTGACGCATCCTGTGGAGACTTGTACAGCTTGTACAAGCCCTTTGCAGCCAGAGTCTCTGTTAAATGGACTGATGCTCAAAGTGCTTTTCTGCTGCTTTACCCCAAGCCTCATTCACACACATTCATACAAGTGCTTTCTTTAACTTAACATTCATGCAGATGCACCGGGAGCACTTTGGGGTACAGTACCTTGGAGGAGCCAGGCATAGACCATCGATCCTGGCAATTAGTAGAGCCACAGCCGTTGTCGCTGTTGCATTAGAATCCTTCACTTCTGTTTTTGCAGCCATCCATCCATTTTCCTCCGCTAATCCGGGGCCGGATCGAGAAGCCCAGACCTCCCTTTCCCCAGCAACCTCCTACAGCTTGTCCGGGGGAACACCCAAGCGTTCCCAGGCCAGCTGAGAGTTATAGTCTCTCCAGCGTGTCCTGGGTCTGCCCCGGGGCCCCCTCCCGGTGTGACATGCCCAGAACACCTCGCCCAGGAGGCATCCTTGTCGGATGCCTGAACCGCCTCAACTGGCTCGTTTCGATGTGGAGGAGCAGCAGCTCTACCCTATCTCTAAGGGAGAGGCCAGCCACCCTTCAGAGGAAGCGCGTTTCTTCCGCTTGTGTCTGCGATCTTGTTCTTTCGGTCACTACCCACAGTTCGTGACCATCGGTGAGGGTAGGGACGTAAATTGACCGGTAAATTGAGAGCTTCGCTTTTACACTCAGCTCTCTCTTCACCACAACAGACCGGTACAGCGTCCGCATCACTGCAGCCGCAGCACCAATCCGTCTGTTGATCTCCCGCCCCCTTCTCCGTCACTCGTGAATAAGTTCTTGCAGCTCAGTTTAATTTCTGAGATGTTTATGGCATGTTTATAAGATCTGCCTACAACTTGACGGACACTCAAAGCCTCATCTTGTGATTCTTGAAGAGTTCATGGTAGATTTCTGAGATGTTCTTTGGTTCACTGTTCTGTTATAGCTGCAACTCGCCTTTCACGTTGGTCTTGATTTGACTGCTTGACATTTACATCCAGAATTTTCAGATGTTTGTCTGTGTAATCAGTAAGTTAAGGCCTAACAAGTTGCTCAAGTTTTTACATAGTAGCAGTTCCAAATATTTGCATGTTACACTTTTTAAAATCTCCTCGAAGGTAAAAACAGCAACTGATATTTTTAATATCTGTTTGCAGCAGGGTTTGTGTTCACGATTGTCCACTGCAAAAATCTGCTAATCATGTCATTTGCATAGAGCAGAACTGTGAGGGCTGAACGCTTGCTCTTGCTTTACGATTGGTCGGGTCGTCACATTGCACTCGAAACAGTCCGTCTCAGATGCCCCACAGTCTCTGCAAAAACTCAGAAACTTGTTTGCTTGGCCTTTTCCGTGTTTTACCCTGTTTTGCTTAAACCCTGTTACCCCATTTGCAGTTTACAATCAGCTAAAACATGTCTTAAATTTTGTTTAGTTTTAGTGTTGCAGTGTTTCAACTGTCCTTCCCCTCATGTGGTGTGAGCACTTTGCTTGAGTAGCTACACTGAAACAAAGTGCTTAAAATAGTGGTTTGGGTTTCAGACATCAGTGGTTTGATTTGCATAATGTACCCAAAGGTCTAAAGGAAAGAAAATAAAGATTTTCTTTTTGCTTTTAGGGACCCGAGCTGGCGCAACGAGGAATCTCATACTGAGCGATCCCGCACAGGAAGTGAGTCTTCACAGCAAGGAAGCACTTCTGGAAGAGGTGGGATGTTTCTTCACTCGCTTCCTTTCTTCTTCTCGATCTCTCCTTCGTCTTTGTCCTACTTGGGACTGAAACACTGCCTTCTCCCACTAGGGTCACGGTGTCGAGATAGCGAGCGCTCCGGTGAGAATGAGGTATTCAGTGGGGTAGAAGGTGGCTCCACTTCCCCTGGGTCCTCATCCCGGCCCCCCTCCACCAGCTCTTCTAAAGAGCCATTGAAGGTGATGCCTGCACCTCCTCCCAAGGAGAATGCATGGGCCAAGAGAAGTGCAGTCAGCACAGGCTCTAATGAGGGCGATGGTCGAGCTCCGACCTCCCCGGTCTCCCCAGGCGGTTCAGCTCCTCCCAAGTTCAGGTGAGCACTCACTGAATGAAGCCTGCAATGTTTAAATTCTGCTCTTGAATGAATGAATGAGTAGATTGTAGTAGATTGAGTAATTGATGCTCTGAATTCCCTACAGCCTTAATATACTTTGCCTTGACTGTTCCTCCTTTCCTTTTAGCTCCTCAAGTTCTGCAGATGAAAGAGGATCTGGAAAGGGTAAGTGCTAAACACAGTGGGATTTCCCCCACTCCGAAAACAAGTTACCAGGGTGTCTCCATCGATTACCTAATGAAGAAATCTTAGAAAAGCACAATCTGACTGAAGAAGTGAAGCAGAAACAGTATATTGCATGTCTTAATTGAATACAGTGAGTAATCCATCTCATTCCATGCTGGAAAAGTAAACTTTGTCACACACTTGCGTTTGGTTAGGTCTTCCAGTCAACGAGGTGATATTAGGAGTTGTGTTTTGAGTTTCCTGTCCCCTTTGACTTGTCTGGCTCTTCTCGACATCATCAGTGTATGGTGCACTTAATCAGCTTCAGCTGTATTTGCCCATCTGTGCTCTGAGAAACAAAAAAAGCACAAAAAAACAGCTGAAGCATTTGCACGTGCTTATAGAGTACATCTTGTAAGTATTGGCGCCTGAAAGGTGATGACAGAGTGATTTTTCAAATTCTTGAGTGGTCCAGGAAAAAGAGCTGGGAACTTCTTTTTGTTTTGTTTGTTTGTTTCTGTAGACTGTGAAAAGCACAAGATTCTCAGAAAAAGGAAGTGGAATAGTTCAGGACTTCATTTGTTGTCGTGCAAATGCTTTGTTCATGCATTTAGCAGATTTCCTTAGAAAGTGTTTCATCGATTCACTTGCTCACTTACCATATGTGGTGTGCAGCTTTTATCTGTGCTTTCCACACTTACTAGAAATTGTGCTGAACGCATTTGTCAAAGAGTCTTGCTAGGAGCGGGTCCTGCTCAGAACGTGCATGCCGAAACACTACAAGAACAATAATATCTTCATGGCTGTGGTGCCACAAGGTGGCTCTCACTATTTTCTACAGTTTTGGAACCTTTTGGCACATTTTGCAAGCCGGCATCAGATTTCTCAGAGGCCCGTTCTTGTAGTGGGGGCAGTTGTGCACCTCTCATTTGGCCCTATATCAGTGACTAACACATTTTGAATCCAACCAAAGTAGCTGTTTATGCTGCAGTGCGTTGAGAGTGTAGTCTACTGTACACCGTCCACCAAGCCCCCCTTGACTCAACTGTCTGGCTTCTTCTTTAAGATGAGAACAAGGCTGATGGTGTGCGTCGGGACCGGGGGCCCCCACGAGCACGAGGGGGGCCTGCAGGGCCTGGAGCTGGGCGGGGGCGAGGAGAGGGGCCCAACAGAGACCGAAGGAAGGAGGCAGACAGGTTAGCAACTGCAAAGTTCTTAATGAGACAGGGAGGATATTTTTCAGGCATCTGTGCTCGGGTTACACAACTGATGGTGCTTTGTGGTTTGTTTTTTCATTTTTATTTTTTTTGTGGGTCACTGGGAAGACAGGGTTTCCTGGTGTGCACATGAATGCTTTATCTGTGCTACACCAAATCATCATGATCCCCATATTGTAGCACAAGAAATAATTCATGTCAGAACTACATGAATCAGAACTGAAATTTCTGAAATGGCTGTTAATCTTCAGAAGACGAAAACGAGCAGATTCCTCTTTATTTATTTTCACCTGTGGCCATTAAAGGTTTCGCAACTAGTTTTTTAGTACAGATACTTCCTAACGTCAGCATTCACTCTGACCTTTAGAAAGGACAACAGAAGAGACCGAGACTCCAGACCACCCCCAGAGCCAAAGAAATACGAAGAGACCCCAACCCCCGTAAGTCCTGTAGCTCAGCCACATCAAAATTTGTGCAAAGTTGCACTGTGCTGTCAAAGTACTGATTATTTTTCTTATTTTGTTGCAGAAGTTCAGCTCAGCCAGTAAGTACGCCGCTTTGCTAATGGATGGTGACCAAGGAGAAGACGCAGATGACGCCGATTAGAGGGAAAACAACGAGATGCAGAGAAAGCGATGAATGCAAGAAGAAAAAAATAATAATCTCACATAGCGTATGGGAAAAAAAAAATCTCCTCACATGGATGTGGCTCCTGGGAAGGGAGGGGGAATCATCACCCCTCTCTGTTTTCCTCCTACAAACCTGTCCTTTAATTTCAAACCATTCACCCATCCCTCCTCCCCCTGCTCCACCTTCAGGACTCTTCAGGTTCTAAAGAATAGTCACATACTGGACTTGTTTTAAATGGAACAGAGGAATACATGACACATGAAAACGTGATGGAAAAGATTGAATTAATTGTAATAAATAAATGGAAAAAGTGGGGAAAAATGATTTTTGTATATTTGTGGATCACAGGCGCATCTAATGACTGAAGATGGAGCTTATAAACGTGTTTTGGTTTTTTTTTTCTCTCTCTCCTTTATTGACTTTTTAGAAATGCAAAACATCATTGCAAGCCCTTCTGTATACGTTATTAAATAATTTGATGTTATAGAGTATTTAAAAAAATAATATACAAGTGTACTGCTGAAATTTGAAAATCCTGTTTTCCAGTACTCATTATCAAGAGCATTGAGACAAAACCTGCTAATTTAAAAATTTTCCAATCATGTGATTCACCATTCAACAAATAAGCTGGTCGATGGTGTTAACAAAAGGATTCCCAAACATATTTTTGCAGGATTTATATTTTCACAGTTGCAGGGAAGGAAGGAAGAAAGAAAAAAGCCACCACACAATTTTACCGTGAGAATCAATTAAGTGCCATTATTACAATCCCCATCATTGTACAGATGTCCCTCTGTTTCTATACCTTAGAATTAGACCAGTTAAATGCTCATGGTACTCCAGTATCCAGTCACGTTAACAGATCTGTGTAAATCATTCATTGCCCCTGAAGGAGTACAAATCTATGGAGAAAGGGTGGATTTGCTTGGGGGGGGTTGTTCATGAGGTTATATGAACCTGTCTTCCAATTTGTAATAAATTGGGGTCATCATGTGAAATCAAATAGTATGATTATTAAAGTTCTAATGTGGGAAAATGCAACTCCTCCCTGCTGCCTTTTGTTATGCTGAATGGGCAGCACATACTCTCGTAACACCTGCGGGATTTACCATCACCCGTGAAAACACGGTCGTCTATATGCTGAGTTGCTTCAACCAACTTTCTGCTCTCCCAGTGTGGTCTGTGAGGCATAAGATTTCCTCAGTTTTTCTTCAGACTCGGGGCCCCCTGCTGAGGCCCCGGCTCCTGGTGGCAGCTGGTTAGGATCCTGCTGAGCTTTACACCCACCCACCCTCCTCCACACACAGGAGGTGCGCATTTTAATGCAAGAAGGCATTTCTCAGACTCTTCAAAGCAAACCATTCTTTGCAGCGGATATCGGAAAGAATACTGATTGACACCAAGGGTGTGTGTTTAGGCACGTGCAAATTATGTCTTTTAAATATTTATGAGGCAAAAATAGTGGCCATGATGTAGCAATGCCAAAGCTGGGAAGCAGACATGGAAAGCAACGCAAGTGTTTGTGTGTGTGCATGAACACACTCCACATTACTTCAATCATTATAAAGCCTAGATAAGAAAGAATTACAGAGAAAAAATCCCGAGTTCGAATCGGGATGTCCTCCCTGTGACTGTGGGTTCTCTCCAGGTACTCCGGCTTTCTCCCACAGTCCCAAGAGATGCTTATCAGATTAAACAGTGATTCTAAATTGGCCATAGATGTGAACATTTGTGTAAAAGCCATGTGACCGATCAACAGCCTATTCAGGGTGTACATCCCACCCCCCACCAATAACAGCTGGGATAGGCTTACAGCATTGGACAGTATGATTTCAGTGTTTTACATTTGAAAACTATAAGGAGAAGCGTCATTATCCTCTTTAAAGGTCATCCATGGATTCAGGTTTCACATACAAAATGCGACTTTTAAAATATTAAACATTGATTTCAATCAATAATCATTCACATTTATAAAGCGCTTAATAGTGCACCAGCTGCAACATGAGAGTAATGCTTAAGCGTGCATCCTTCAGAGCAAGGGTCTCAAACTATATAGATGTGAAGAAATATGATGCAATTTGGCCCTTGAAGTTAGTTCTTTTGTTTGTTGTTGAAGGCAATTTTAAAATAAATTGTTTAAAAAGCAAAAAAATGATTTAATATGAGGGCAATATGAGCAGAGAGCACAAACATGTTGAGGGATTGTCTGTGTTAGTTCAGTGAGATAGTTACTTGTAAAGAAAACATTTTTCACTAGCAGTCAAAAACTAATGTGTGCACTTAGTCTGCATTTTTATTTAGATACGAACAAAATGATAGCAGAAGTGCCGCCACATGTCTGGCCAGAAAGAGAGGACTAATGTGTCTATTTGGTAGCTCAATGAAAGGCTTCAGTTAGTTAAGAGTGAGGAAAAAAACTGCCTTCACGTTTGTAGTTGTGTCCTGTTGTACAATATTTGTAATTTTAAAGAAACAAACAAAACTCTACATTTTCAGAAATATTTGCGGGTGTTTTCTTGTTTGTTTGTTTTGTACTACTTGAACACTAAAGTGGCCCTCCACTGAAATGAGAGTGCAGTTAATTTAAGTTTGAGACCCCTGATTTAGATCAAACACTTTTTGTAATAGTGTTATTTTAATTGTCTCTCAGCCATAAAAGGCTGATGGGGTATTGTCGCCACCCCACCGGGACATCCAAATTTGTGAATGTGACAACTTCAGAACAAGGCGACGTAGGATTTTGAAACTTATACAATATGTGCGTCTACTAAAGATCTCTGTCGAGTTTGAATATCAGTGTCCTCGACCTCAAGGTCAAAGGTCACGTTTTCTGAAAATCTTGTGAACACATCAAGAAAGATACCATAGGTGCATCAACTGGGAGAGTGAGGGGTAGCATATTATTTATATGAACTGCAGTGCTGTTCCTTTTACTTGGGTAAAGATCTGAGTGCCCTTTCATTGTGGTACTCTGTTTCAGTGAAAACAGTTTTAACATGAGGATTGGGGAAAACAGTGTTTTTTACAATAACCTGTCCTGTTGAGCAGTTTTAGCGAGCAGAATCATGGTCTGAGTGCTTTGTTGTGCTGAGATGGGGAAGACAGAATATCAACCAAAAGTTAAAATGTTTTAAATTTATTTACATGTCACTGAGTGAAATATATGTGAGTGAAATTTAAATGACCATCAGACACCCTTGATCTGGAGCTCTGTGCAAGATCTTAGCTCATGGAGCTAATGGTGGATCAGTCCAAAACTTGGAACTTGATCTGAAGGCAGATGGAACCACAGTCACATCTGGTAAAACTCTACATCGTAATCAGTGTTGGGACTAACGCGTTAACTACGTTATTATTGTGGTAACGAGCACGGTAACTAGTTATTATGCCGAAACCGGGAACGCGTTACTCGTTACTGGGATTTAGATAGGCTCGTTATTCGTTACTTCGTGTGGTGGCTATCGCGGAGCTTCCACAGATTCAGTAACATTAGCAAGTGGTGGATGCCAGCAGGTGGATGAAGGAAAAGGGAGGCAAGGGGAGAGACCCGAAGCGGCCGCTGGTCCGAGAGTGTCAGGTGAACTGAACTTCAGGTAAGAAGTTATAACCTGCAGTCCATCTGGGTCAGATATGAACCAAGTTTAGGTGGAGTTTATTTTCGTTATGCTGACTTTTTCGTACTGCGTGCTAGCTAGCATGACGGAGTTTCTATCCGGTTGTTCAGTGATGACGCGACGAATCCTACTTCCGGGCCTAAAGTAGTCTGCGTTTAATATGGCTTTTGTGTTGTTAACATGTTTAATGTTATGTATTTTCTTCTATTTGATCTCAAAAAGCTCCTAAAACAGTCAGTGATCACTGTTGACCTCCCTCGTCTTTTATTACCACTAATCATTTATTTAAGCTCAGTTTTTAAAACCTTAGGATGTAACTACAGCCCAGCCCATGCAGCAGTATATGAATGACTAACCTCGTATTGTGGATGGATTATCTCAGTTGTTCTCCTGGCTGAAGTTTGGTCCTTTTACAGCATCCTGCCATGCGATTACATTTGTTCCTGACCACCGAGAACACTCACGTTAACTTTTATCGAGTGGAAAAAAAGTTTGTTTGTTTATATTATGCTAACATAGCTGTGTCGCTAGCGGTCACGTAGCACACCATTATATACCAGCTAGCCAAACTTCAGTAAGCCTACAAACGTCACTGCTGTTTAGTTTTCTGTCTTCATTTATGCTGGAAGTGATAACAGAGCTGTATGTTTTAATTTGTTTCCAAAACCCCGCAGTCAGGACATGCTATATTATATTTAGATAGAAGCTAGCGAGCTAACTTCCTGCTAACTTCTAACTCCGTTAAATGTCATAAATGTCCGTTTTCATGGATGCCTGGATGTTAAACTCAATTGTTACACCTGGTAGAGCAGAACGCTGATCATTTTATTAAAGATGAAAGACTTTAGACAGTTTTTCAACTCTCAGTAATGCCATAGTGATCGTTTGATATATGGACCTGCAGCGGAGTTTAGGCCCAGACACGGCTAGTGACGTCAGACTGAACAACCGGATAGGGTTGATCTGATATCCTCGTGTTGGTGTTGTTCCCAGATCATCATACTAAATGTTGTTGCAGGATCAACATTGCATGTGACCAATCAGAATGTTGTGACGTCATACTTTTGCGACTTCGGGAAAAACCGGCTTAAAACAAAAAACTGTACTTAAGCTGCGTGAAACCGCCTCTGTCCGCCGATCAACGGACCCTGACCCTAACCCTAACCCTAACCGTAACCCTTTAATAAACAGTAAGCAGAATTGATATTGTCCTTGCAACATTGGAATTTCATAAATGCACGAATGGCTTGGCGCGCAAAGGAATAACGTCACAACAATGTGATTGGTCACTTGCAATGTTGAACCTGGAACAACATTTTCATGATGGTCTGGGAACAACACCAACACGAGGATATCAGATCATCCGTTTCTATACAGCTGGGTGGGTGCTATGTTACTGATGTTGAACTTTATTTTGTTCATAAGGTTAATTATTAGAGTTGCCAACCGTCCCGTAAAAAACGGAATCGTCTGGTATTCAGAGAAAATATCATGCGTTTCGTATTGAGGTGAAAAGGAACACAGTTTATGTTTCAGCTACAATGAAAAAGACACAAAGCTGGAGTTATTCTGTGTTTACGCTGCACAGCTGCCTCTTCTTCTCTCATCCTCTCACCCTCCCTCTCCTGTTTCTACTTCAATCATGAAACCGATCAATGATCAGCTGATCGGCTTTTCTCTCTTGTTTATTTATCGCCCACTTTGCGCCAGAAAGAGGAAACCAGCAGATGTCGCGCTAAACAACAGCAGCACGTTTAAGCTTGATCAGCTGTTGTTAGAATTTATTTAATATTAGTTTCTAGTATCAGCTGATGTTGGCTGGAGCCACAGCTGTAAACCTGCTGGTCATGATATCGGTTTGGTTATGTGATGAGAGGGAAACATGAAGATGAAACCAGGAGACGTCCTTACTGAATCATCAGAGCTGTGATGAAGAAACAGGTTTACCTTTTAGGTGACATGAATGAGTTGAAGGGAAGTTATGAACTGTTTCTGAGAGACAAATAACACCAGGATCCTTTTCTAAGTAGCTGACAGCTGGTAACTGTGCAGGGGCGGGTCTAGCAAAGTGTTGCCAGGGGTCCATGTAGGGCATTAAAAGGGAAAGGGGGGCACAAAGAAATACTTTCTTATTCTCTAAAATGTCTCACTTTTAAAAAAATAATTATCTGAGTCTTACAACAAACAATTGATAGATTGATGCATATATACCATCAGAACAGTGTACATCACTGTCACAACAGCGTTTGTTTTCATTCAAAGGTTTTATGATTTTTCCTATAATGGTGGGCTGGTCTCTAGTCAAAATGCCCGGGACGATTTTTTGTCCCAGTCCAGCCCTGTAAGCAGCTCATCTTCAGTCTGGTGTTACCTACATCTTCCTATTCAGAAGGCAGAATTTCCGAGTTCTGAGTACAATCGAAAGCACCACGACTGCAGTTTTTGTGTTGGATGGAAAAAGCAGGCTAGGATAGAATCAGGCGTGGGATTTCTCTCGTGGAAATGTGCACATTATTTTTTCCTTTCTATTGGTAGGTGGCACAGTGCACTTGTGGCAAGTAAGCAAGCTAGAAGACCGGCAAAGTTATGGAAGAAACACATTAACAAGAGAATTCTGAGTAAAACCAAAGTTACTTTCCCTAGTAACTAGTTACTCTGAAAGTAACGATTAACTTGAAGTAACTGAGTTACTTTTGATAGAAGTAACTAGTAATGTAACTAAGTTACTAATTTAAAGTAACTTACCCAACACTGATTGTAATAGACTGAAATCGTGGTACGGTCCCCCTTCTCAAGAAGGCAGTTGTACAGGTTCATCTTAAGTTTGCTAATGAGCATCTAAATCATTCAGGAAAGATTTGGGAGAAAGCAAAATGTGTAAAATCCTCCTTCCTTCAGTCAGAACACTGAAGATGGCATCAAAGGAGTGGCTAAAGAGGAAGCACATTAAGGTCATGGAGTGGCCTAGCCAGTCTCCAGACTTCAGTTCGATAGAAAATCTGTGGCAGAAACTGAAGCTTCGAGCTGCCAAGTTTCTGTAAAGAGGACTGGACCAAAATCCCTCCTGAGATGTGTGCAAACCTGGTGACCAACTACAAGAAAGATCACACCAACAAGGATTTCTCCACCAAGTACTAAATGATCAAATACTTATTTCACTCGTTGACATGCATCTATTTATAACTTTTGTGTAATGTGTTTTTTTCTGGGTTATTGGTTGATATTCAGTATCTCCCTTTTAACATGAAACTACCATAGAAGTCAAAGCATGTTCATTTCTTTGAAAGCGAGCAAACTTACAAATAGGTCAAGTAGGTGATCAAATACTTGTATCCCCCACTGTATCCACACATAACCAGCCCCCACACCTGTCGCCATGACAGTTAAGAGGATGGCACACACAGGAGGGTCCTCCATACCCTTTTCCACTTCACACCACAAAATGACAGAGGTTCATGTCCACACGTTAAGTTTTCAAAGAAAGCTGCCTTGATTTTATCTGAATTTATAGCATACAGCTTTTAATCTCTCACTATCACTGATTTCTTCTCACTGCTGCTGTAGATGCTGATGATTTGATGCCCAATTTAGCTCCCGGCCACAGATTTGTCTCACATTTAAACCAAAGACTGCTTTGTACAGCCTAACCAAGCCCTAAAAATGTGGCTTTAAAAAGAGTTTATTGTTGAAGCTTTTCCCCTCCCAACTGCAAAAACCCCCAGATTGAAGCAGTATTTTGTCTGGGGAGCCCAGTTTGAGGATTACAGTTGTGTGTGTGTGTGTAACAGAAAGAGAGAGCTGTAGTCTGAAGGAATGAACACAGATCTAAAATTTAAGCACAGAATGTGTCATTGTTTTAATTTCAGTGGAGAGAGAGAGCTGCATCCAAGTGAGGAAATAAAGCGAGGTCGGTGATGATGTCATTTGTCCTGTCAAACAAGGAGGTGAAGCTGATTACGTTTTAGGCTACATAAACGCCCATGGGACACGCCGAGATAGAAGACTTTTTCTCGAAACAATGTGGAGAGGGAGAAGAGTGATCAGTGCTATCAAGCCAGCAGTTAAGTTCTCATGAGCAAAGCCACAGAGACCAGAAGGATGACATGTGTGAAAGAGGTTCAAACTAATCACTCTCCCATGAGGAAGAGGAGCGTGAGAGGAGCTGCAGTAAAGCCAAAGCATAAGGGAAGGGTTTGACATCAACAAGCCAAAACAGCTGCCCCCTTCTCCCGCACAGCAAGGGAGGGAGAGAGAGAGAGACAGGGAAGACTGGAGGGTCTGTAAGTGTAGAGCACAAGACATTTGAGGGTCTGTAAGCTGGAGAGAAGGAGTTATTAGCAAGTGGAAACGGTGGAGGGGGGCGGGAGGGAAGAGAGAGGCGGTGAGTGTATGCTTGTATGTTTTCAGAGTGAAGATAGTCAGAGAGCAAGGGGCGCAGGGGGAGTGTAAGGGGATGCGGGTTGAAGGGTAGGTTCTTGGTGACAGAGGGAGAAAGAGCGGTTGTAAGAAGAGAAGTCAGGGGGTGGAAAGTTATCTGGGGTGGGTTTCGAGGCAGGGTAAGCCGTCAGAGGCGAAGAACAGAGGTGTGAGGAGTTGCTGAGAAGGACGGAGGAACATGCTGGAGAACAAGAAGAGAGAAAACATGAAGTGCTGAAAGGGGTGGAAGAGAAGAGGAAATCACTCGCGAGGAGCTGAGGAAATTTAAAGATTAGAGGTGCAAGAGGCGTGTTTGCTGCAAGAATGGGGTGCATTCACAGTACGAGCACTGTGGGGATACAAAAGCACGCACATGACACAGAAACTGGAGGAATCCCTGTGAAGGCAGACCCTGAGGTACCTCCTGAAATCCTTCAGCTTGCTGAGGTAAGTGAGTAACCATCAACACGCTGGTTGTGCACAGTTCCATCCTCAAACGTGTGCAGTTTGAAGATAAACACAAAGTAAAATCACAGGTCATTAGAGATCAGCTGTTAAAGTCAGTTTGAAACACTCTAGCTCTCACTTTACATCCACAGCACCCGCTCGATCTGCTTTGCCATTTGACTCAGCAGCAGAGGCTGAACTTATACACTCATCACATGCTTGATAACAACCAAAGGAATCCAAAGAATTGCCACTGCGTTTCCAAATTAGACGAGGCCTGGACTCCAGAGCTGCTCTGTCTCTCTTATGAAATATTCCAGCAGCACATCATAAACAGAAGTGTGCATACCGAAGGGATCAAAGTGTTTGGCATGTTCCTTTTAGACCTCTCTCAGAAGCTTGTGAGCTAAGAAAGCTAATAAACTGTAAACTAAAACCACAGTCATCAACAGTGAACCAAGAAAAAAGGGGGGTATGCAGAGCAGCGGAAGGGAGGATTCATGCGATCGCTGTTAAATGATGTTCCTCGGGTATCAAAGGTTCAGGAGGAAGTGGTATAAGTTACTGTCTGGTTTTGACCCACCGCCTGCCTGTCTGCAGCCTCTATTTAGGAACATCTATGGATTTAGGTGCAAGCTACACTTCCACATGCATGAAGCCTCCTGGTATGCGCACTGGAATATGTGTGTTCTCACATGTTAGAGTAAATCATATTGTGGCATGCTCTGTGTCAGTGTTAGAAGAGAGCAAAAGAACAAAAAAGGTAAATAGGAAATGAAAAAAGTTGTGCATCTTTAATAAAACACACAGTGAAATGAAGCTGAAAGCTCAGACATCTGTGTGACGAGTGTGTAGTTTCTCTCTGATATTGGAGATATTGCTGGAACAAAAACATTAGATCATTTGCGGCTTCATATCCCTTGCTTGTGTTTTCCTGTGTGTGTGTGTGTGTGTGTGTGTGTGTGTGTGTGTGTGTGTGTGTGTGTGTGTGTGTGTGTGTGTGTGTGTGTGTGTCAGAGCATGCCAAATTATGATGACATAGTCCCAGCTGAATGGGCGGACTCGTATGAAGTGGAGAAGAATGAAGTGTGTGAATCTGTACATGCAACCAACAGTGCAGGAGTTTGGGGTTTTTTTGGTTTTGGTGGGGGGGAAGAGTTTTTTCCTCTCTTTCACACAAATGAAAATCTGAACTAATTCTTGTTCCTATTTTGAGCATTTTCATAGCTTTTAGAGGCGACAGCCCCCTACTCCTGCAGGTTATAAATACCCAGCCAGAACTTGAGCACACTCCTGGCTCGCCACCTGCTCCCGTCCCTTCCTGGGCAGATTGTATGTCTGTGTGTGAGTGCGTGTGAGAGTTTTGTGACTCCTGGTCTCCAGCATGTCATCACTTGTGAGGTGCCGCTGAAAAAAGAAATGAGGCATTTAGTGCCAAGGAGGTGTGCGTGCGTGTGTCACTGTACTCTGTATTTATTTACAGTGTGCGTGCGTGCGTGCGTGCGTGCGTGCGTGCATGCATGCAGGCGTGTGTGCGTATGTGGTTGCAGCTGTATATTTTTGCCAATGTGAGGCAGTGGTACAGTGTATATTTCAGATAACTAAAGCTTTGTATTGAGGCACATGACAGAAAACTCTCACGACACAAAGCGGCATTACAGCTTCATTTTAAAAAGCCAGGGTAAAAAAAACAAAGCCCTAATAAATGCAGTTCAGTCCCTTTCTTCATCCACACGTTAGATGTGGAAGTCCTTCGGGCTCTTTGGTCAGTGGAGATGCCTGGAGAATGACACAGACTTTGGCTGCGAAAAACAAATGGGGTGGGGTTCTAATGCTGCAATGCAATACTGCAACACTGCTGATAGCCACAGGAGCCTCTGGAGACTGAATGTCCGTGCAAACAGAGATCCTTCTTACTGGTATCACTGCATATAAAGGGGGTTGGGCATAATCTAACAAACACCTGTGCAGCACAGCGTAGCATATATTCAGTCCTAGTGTTGAAAAAACTCAGTAAAATTCATTAGAAAGCTCAAATTATTCAAACTTTTAAAGCATTCAAAGCATTTAGCAAATCGTGCCAAAAAGTTTGTGTTTACTGTCTGAGTCAAATTAAAATGACAAAGCATTTGTCAGCATCACCTCAGCTTTGAACTGTACTGCTTTTATGACAAATGCCTCGACAGTTGTTTGTGCAGTTCCAGTTTAAACTAAACTTTGGCTTTCTTGTTGTGCTCCAGTTATTTGACAGCGTTGTCCTTCTTGTCGCCCTGATCTTTTGAGCGTGGTGTTAAAAATGCTTTCCCGATGTGTAATTTTCTGTCCCTCTGTATGGAACAAAATCCTTTTGTATAGTTATATTCAGAAACACTCTGAACCAGACCCATAGTGATGGGCTGCTTGAACAAAATCCAAACAATGTGCAGCAAGAGTTAAGCAGAAGCGAGCTTTGCCATCATGGGAAAAATGTAAAGATCGAATGACTTTTAGACGAGCAAACAACAACGACGGTGTTGTTGTAACAACTGAACTTCAAAGTTGAAAAGACATGTTCAGTTCACATGAAAATGTTGTTTTTAGTACAAGTTTAAATCCGTACATTTCAGTTTCATGATGATAGCATCTCTCCAAAGCTGTTTAACTTGGCTCACCTTACTTAATGTTGTTAAGTAAGCTGGAATAGGTGGAAAGGACTGTTCTTTATCCTGAGTTAATTGACAGATAACTACCACTAAATGTGCTCTCTGCTCACATACCAAAAGTACTTTATAAAGGTTATTATTTAACTAGACTGTTCCCTAAGATTCTGATTAAAATGTCAGATGAATAATGAATGGCTTAAAACGTGTGTGTCAGCTGATTGAGGGATCATTCAGATATTTTAGGAATCGGTGTCTCAGGAAAGCCGTGAGGACCCCACACACCCATGCCCTCACCTCTGTGAACTACTGCCATCTGTCGCACCCACACAACCAGGCTGAACAATAGCTTCCCCCCAGAGCTGTGGCTGCTCGGAACCAGGCCAAGAACGAATAAAGACTGGAAATATCCTTCCAATGTAACACACTGTATTGCTGATCCATCAACTATTTAATTTCACACTAGATGTTGTGGCACATGCCACTTTACTCATCCTGCTGAACTGGTGCACAGTATTATTGTGCTACCGTGTAGTTATTGGATACTTTTATAGCTTTAACTTAATCTTCTAAACTTTTGTAAGAGCTTCAAACCAAATTTCACTGCACTGCATAATATAAGTACAGCAGTAACAAGAATGTGTTCGCTGGAACAAAAGCAGTACATCCAAACTAATTACATCACCATGATGAAAAAAAATATACAGCTGTCTATGCTTTTCAAATAAGTTTAACAGTGAAAACGTCCTCAGTTGGAAAATGTGCTGCACTGCCACAGTGTGTCCACTGGGTAGCAGCCTTGACCCATTCTGATATTTCAGGTTCAACTTTCTGACTTACTGGCAACAACAGATGGAAAGTGCCACGGTTATAGCGTGGAACTGATATGCTGCTTTAATGCCATATCTCTATAATAAAAATGTAAAAAGCTACATTTGAGTGATTTTTCTTCAGTGGCAAAGATTTGCAACATTAAAAATCTTTGTCATTTATTTGACCCGCGGCAAAAACAAAGGAAAAATTGATGCAGTGTTTGTTAGTCACGTGCCATCTAACTGTGACTTCATTGCAAGTGTTGTTTACTTCACTGCTATTAGAGTTTGTACTGTCCCCATATGTCATACAAAATATTTCCAAGGTATGTATTACACATATTACATTGCTTTTATGCCGCTGAATGATTTTTGTCTTTATCCTTTCCTGTAATTTATTTCCATAATTATTCAGTCTGCTTTACGTTGAGTGATGATTGCAGCTTTTTTTGCAGTGTCGTAGCCGAGGGAACATTTCTGCAGGCGATCTCAGACCTGTGAAGTGACACATGCATTTGTGTGTACCGCATCTCTTTGGATTGCATTAGTCCAATTGATTCAATCTCCAATATTCACGGGTTACATAAGAACATTCAGAGTGTAAACGGCTGAGATGAGATGATGGTGATCCTCTCCCCTCATATGCCCTCAGCCCTCCCCCCCATATACTCCACACTACCACACACACAGACCCAGATGCATCACATTCACTGGATGTTACCGTTTATATGAGCACGTGTCGATAGTCAGATGACTCGGTACTCTGTTCTTTTGTTTATGAGATCAATGCGTACAGCATGATGGTAACGCGGTCCATCAGAGGCAACAGCCAAATTCATCTCAGAGGGTTTGGTGGCTAGATGGGTTACAAATATTAGGCAGCCTGAGAAAATGAGTGCAACAGTGATTTCATTATGGAAATCCTTTCTTTGGTGGATCTGTGTTAATCTACACTCCATACTGTATGAACAGTATGACTGGACAAAGTCAGTGGTTAGTTCTGGGGCCTCACAGCAAGAGGATCCTAGACTCAAGGACGGTTTGTTTGGAGTTTGCATGTTCTCGCAGTGTCATATGGGATTCCTCTTGCAGTCCAAAGACATGCTTGGGGATTAGGTTGATTGAGGGATGACCCCCACAAAACCTGTATTGCATAAGTGGAAGAAAATTGACCACTGGATTTGAGATTCTAGCAACTTTTTTTTCTATAGTCATATATGCCCACTCTAATCCACCTACCCACCATCAAATAGCATGCTTAGCTCCCTCTGCTCACATTCATACTGTCAAGCAGGCAAGTAAAACTTTAGCACCTTTCAAAAGAAATATCACAAACTGCTTCACAACAAAAATGCTAAAACGTCAAAACAAAAGGTTACCCAATGAATGAGTTTTAATCAATAATCAATTTTTATCGATCAATTTTAGCTGCCTTTTAGAAGAGATCACTGGGTCCACAGCTCTCAGGCTCTCTCAGAAGGGTCGAGTTGTTTGTTTGGAGGCCACAGTAGCCAATGCCCCTTCAGTTCTCAGCCTTGTATCCTGCACAGCCAGCAGGCCCAGCTTGCATGACCTCGGGGACAGGTTGGGCATGTATGGATGTAAAAGTTCACTGATGTATGCTGGTTTGTGTCAATGCAGAGCTCTAAAAGTCTAATCCACAATCATATAGTGGACCCAAAAGTTAATGGGGAGCCAGTGTAACTGAATTAGTAACAGTGTGACATGTGAGTACTTAAAAGACTTAGACAGAAGCCTCTGAACAACCTGCAGACGCTCCAAAGAAGCTTCCTTCAGACTAGTGAACAAAGTGAATTAATTACAATAATCGAGACGTGATAAAGGCATAAAAAACAATTATAACAGTAATATTCTAACCACCTCTTGGATGTAATCCCATGTTTAGCGAACAAACAGGAGAAGCCTTCGTCTAACGCTTAGTAAGACAGCAAATAAGTGTATTTTCAAGAAAAAAGTATTATTCTAAAGCTCCTGATTATTAACCGTGAGGTCATTTAAAATGAGATTAAAATAAATTGCAGTGCTTTAATTTGAGACTTAAACATTATTGCTTGGTAAACCTTTATTTTCAACTGAAATTGGATTCGAAACACTTGAGTTCAGTAAGCAAGTAAACGTCAAATTAAAGAGCATTTGGAATTTTTAATGAAGCAATTCAGAAACTTTGCAGCTGTTATATGGTGTGCTGCAAAGCGCGGTGTCTGCAAATCAGCTGCGTTTACGTTCGCATTATAAGCAGCCGCACAAAAGCTGAAGGTGAGGCCGCATAAAACATTTCTTGTCATTAAGGATTTAAACGGTGTACACTCCACTTGAGAGGCAAGGCTCCTTTATAAAACATTCCAGTTTAGCGACACTCACCGTTTAAGGCGGTGAGGGAAGCGAGGCCAGTCAATAATCATTTGTGAGAGGGACCAAACCGGCGTTCAACTTCCCGAGTTAAAGTCAAACCAAGGCGTCCAAAAAAATGTCTCAGCTGAGATGTGTTTATTTTAATTAGATACAGGCATTTAACATGAAGGGAAATTTCAGCATGTAGTGGTACTATGGGATGTTTGTTGTCCTCCACCTCTCCTACACATACCGCACTCTCACACCATCTCCTTCCTGATGTTTCCAGGCCCCTCCTCATCCTCTGCTCTAGGAAAAAAGTAATGGTTTAATTTGCTTCACATGCCGTCAAAAGGTTTTGCTTTGGGAGGGCGTTGCCATAACTCTGTATAAACATTGTCCCGCTTCTCGCTGGGACAGTTGAGTATGAGTTTATAAAAAGAAAAATCCATGGATTATGAGTCAGGGAGGTGAAATTATTAGAGTGCATATCTTCACCACAGCTGTGTGTGGATGTGCCTTAAAGACATTCAAATTAATCGTTGCTTTCAAATGATCATTTTTTTTATTAGTGCTTACATGAAGAATAATGCAGCCAATCATCATTCCCACCATATTAAGCAAAATAATGTTTGTTTGTTTTCTGAGAGAGAGTGAACAGTCATACTAAGCCTGTTTATGTCAGATTTACTGTACCTTTGGCTTTGCGTAAAGAAGCTCAAACCCTGGGTTTACACAGCTGCCAGGACTGCCCAGTGTGGTACCACCTTGAAATGTTGACAGGAAACTGAGCCTGTCTTCAAAGAGGAGAAGCCCCAGCTACTTAAGCCAGACTAACAGGGAGACTAAATGTAAGTTAAATATTAGTCTTTTGTTTAGCTGAAAAAGATTTATCTTCAAAGTCAGTATGTATGCATGCAACACAGTTCTTTGAGATGATGACAATGCATGTGTGTATTCATAATATTGGTCATAAATTAGTCAGGGAAATGGCCAATAGGAAAAAAGGTTAACCTGACAATGACGCTAGAGGTCAAACCAGGGGAACATGAGGATTCAGTCATCGGGGAATATTTGTTTTTAGTTGGTGAAAAGTTGGAGTAGAGGAGTTTACGGGACATCTCAGTGTTTTTGGTACTTTTTCCATGTTCCTGAACTGCCGGGGGAGGCCACTGCTTTTGGGAATTCCATCACCAAAAGAGGAGTAAGGCAGACTTTGGATACACTTGGGGATACGATGTGTAAAAGTAACATGCACAGGAATGCGAGAATGTGAATGTTTTACTAGCAGGACTTTAATGTGACAATCATTGTTATTTGCTTCACCTGACAGTTGTGAAGTTGTGGTTGATCAGTATGGAGACACAGAGAAGCTTAAAACAGTGACCACGGTAAAATAATAAAAAGATTAAAACACGTTTATCCCCTGACAGAATCTGTTAGGTTCAATTCGTCTCGCCTGTGACCATACTGCACAGTCGACTGGGAACAGCAGCATGTAAAGCTTTTCATTTTTCAGTCTTAGCCCCCAGACTGAGACAGAATAAGGACAAGTTAAAAGACAAGACAACAGGATGCCTTCAAAGACAACATGATACGACAGCTGATATTAGTGGAGGAAGCTGAACGTACAGCAGGTAGGACACCAGTGCTCATGCTGGTGTATCACTAAACCAGCGCATATCTGTACTGACAGCAGCCACGCAGGGGATAGTGAACATCTAGTGCTTCAGATGGAAGAATGCTAAACTCAAATTGAGAAACTTGGTAAACCTAAGCAGGCCCACAATCTACTATTCATGTTATCACGAGGGGATCGATGGTTTCAAGCTGCTTTCATGCACACAGTTACCGCCTCACTAAATGAATGATTTCCACTGAGGAGGAGCCTTTATTTCGTCCTTTGTAACATTTCTATGTCTCGTGTGTGGTGATCAGATTTGATTGTCCTGTGTATCCGCAGCTCTCCAAGTCAGGGAACCATGCCTTCACACTGAAAACACTAAAGAGGAGACGAATGTGTGATGTGTGCAAGCACAACATTGACACCCCTGCGGCTTTCTGCAAGGGTGAGTCCACATCTCAGGGTGGTAGCAGATCTAGATGCAGGTCAGAGCAGCTCGCTGACTGTCGGAGTAAATTATTGCTTCTTTTTGCTTACAGAGTGCAAGGTTACAGTTCACAAGACATGTGAAGCCAAGGTGAGCTATACATTTTCTACCTGCATACCTTACCTCCTCCTGCCCAGAGCAAACTGTGCACCTTTTTCAAAGGTTTGTCAGGTACCGACGTTAATGTGATGTTAGTCTTAAGTGGAATAAGCCATGTGCATTGACCTAGATGTCTGGTTAAAGAAGGCCTGCCTCCAGAAATGCACTCATCCATGCAGTAACATGGATGAGAGGGTGAGCTCTCAAGCACCCGGAAAGTCTCCGTTGTTTTTCAAAGTGACTCTTAATAAAGTCTGTGGCTTTAGAGGTCATGACTGTATATATGATACATCATTACTCATCATTAGCACTGTGAAAATAGCTCTCGGGGTGATCAATTAGGGGCAACAGGGATCTGTGAGCTGTCAGTGGTCTGAATGCACAGTGAGGGATCAGTGAGGAGGAGCCTAGACGAGAAGTCTCAGGGGATAATGCACGTTGCAAACAAATGCCGTCTGTGTGTCCGTCTACAGATAAGTTGCTGTTTGTTATAAGAAAGCCAAATACGATTCTCAACTGGAAAACTGGAAGGCCCTTGTTTGCAAGCAGTCACTTTGTAGTGCTCTCTGAACAAACGCACTCACAAAGCTCAGTGAAGCTAGTGCTCACAGCTTCAAACCACATGCTCTGCCGTAAGACAATCTGCATTTGTCTGTTGGTGATTAGAAAGGAAATTGCCCAGTAAACACTTTAAGCTCAGCTGAGCTTCACCACAGCGGCATATGTGCATTAGTAAGTCCTGGTTTTAAAAAAGCTGCTTATACACTTTGAGTAAGATGTCCCGACCTTTGCTTATAGAGTCCCCCAAAGAGTGGCCTGTTTCATTTAAACTGTGTGAGAGAAGCACTCTCTCCATCCACAGCTCATGTCAAGCCATTGGCAGCAGCAGCTTCTACTCTCATGTGACCCCACTCACATCACCTCAGTGTCACACGCCACTGAGTGAGTTCATGACCTTGCTGGAGCGGGACTGTTTTGTCTCACTCAGTATCCAGCAGCACAAGTCGTATACATGCACTCAAAAGCAGCACACCTGCCCTCTCTCAGCGCCACACAGAAGGACCTGTCATATATATTTCTCTGCTCTTCTCTTCACCAAGGTAACTCGCACACTCTAATGGTGTATGACACGCCTCTACCAGCTGTTGTGACTTAGTTGCATGTATTAAAAGAGGATTATTATTTTTGTCATATGCATCCACCCTCCACCGGTCACCGGGGCAACAGCCAAAAACAATTCTCGGAGGCTGCAGGAGAGCGGGTGCCACGGTGAGTGGATATCGTCACGCAGGATGATGATCAGTCTGGATAGGAGAAGTCTGAGCGGGTAAATATAGAAAATAACGCGAGTGCCGCAGATGCCTGCGAGTGAGTGATCACAGGGGACGCAAATAAGTGAGAGGCAGCTGGGGAGGCAGTTTTTGTCTGTGTGAGAGTGCGTGTGATCAGTCCCATTTGGGGCTATTCATAAATAAAAAGGAACACTGGGTCAAGGCTTCAGACTGGTGTGCTTCATATACCAATACCCCCCCACCCCTCGTAGGTTTCTGCTGTTTGTCTTCTTGCTATAGAACATGTCATAGCACCACCTTCTTTTTCACTTCTTTCATTTCTTGCGTCTCACTGTCATCATCTCTTCTAACCTTTAATCTCTGTTAGATTGCTCCTTTTTCTGATGTTTTGCCGTCACAGTTAAAGCATCTCCCACCTTCTCTGTGTCATTTTTTTCTTATCTCCTTTTCAAATGTTTGATCCTTTCATCAGTGTGATACAGCAGTCACCACTACAGTTATAGTATGTTTTTTCCCCCCTATTTTTTATCCTTTGCGCATCGTCTTGTCTTTTCCCATCTCATCAAGTGTATGTCCCCGCTGCTATTTGTCCTCCTGCCTCTTGTCATCACTCTCCCTCGGGGCACCGGAGAGGTCACTGTACATCAGCACCCACTGTCTGCATGTGGCGTATTGATGTACGCGTGCGAGGGGAAGTGCTTGCATGGCTGATGTGCGTCGCTGCCTTCTGTGCGTAAGGCACAGGCAAATCGGGAGGGGAAACGCTATGTTGCATGTGCTGCTGGCACTCTGCAAGTGTATGCAAGAGAGGGAGGGGGGGGGCAAACTTAGTTGGTGAAGGAGAGTGAGCCGAGAGGGAGGTAGTGTATGACACTCTACACACAACGCTGCTCAGAGGCAGAGGGAAAGACTGAAGCTGCTTGTTGTGAGGTAAAAACACGCTCCGCTCTATATTGACTGACTACAGCTTTTTGCTTTAGTTCGCCTTCAGCTGCAGCATCAGTTTCAGCTTGTCTAGGTTTTTATTTTCTACCGAGTAACAGCCTTACCATCTTTCTACGGTGTTAGCTCAAACTGTGCGGCATGTGATTGTGCATATTATTCCATTAAAGCCGTAGCCAGAGAGCTCTTGCTTTGCCCAGAAAGAGGATTTTGTTTACTGTGATTAAGGAAAGTGCAGAAATTTAAGCAGAGATTCCTGCTGTGACCTACAAAAATACGCTGATTTTAATTATTTAAACTGGAGAATGGATTCATAAGACTTACTTTTTCATGAGACAGTCGAGCAGGTTAGTAGTTTATGGGAACTGGGCCTAATCTGTGTTTCATTCATTTATATATAATACATTTTGTGCAAGACTTGTTAAGGGTTTGATTGGATGTATTTGTGTGCATGTGTCTGCTACTGTGTCTGTGTATTTTTATTTGCTTGTACTTTATTGCTTTTAACTGTATCAATATTAATCCTGTAGATATGATGATGCAGGTTCCAGATTACCGTCTACTGCCTCAGTGCTGTGCTGTTTGTTATTGTGTGTATGCAAAGTCACCATTTAGGACCAAAGGACACCAGAGACAAAGGGACCCAGTCACCTGTCCTGACACCATCTGATGGATCCTAATGTCATGCAGTGAAATACAGATGGTTTTACACTGTCTGCTCATGCACACCAGCTGTTCTCCTAATGTTTTGTGCTGATATATGAAGTGACATAGGGTCATGAGTTTGAAATGATGTGAATTCAGATCAGTTTGCAAATGCTCAACAGATTATAGGCTGGATTTCCTTTTTTTCTTCTTCTTCGAGCAGATGCTGATTATTAGTCTAGTTCTTGACCAGCTGTCCTGGTTTTCTGAGTCTCTTCTCCTTTCCGTTGTCTTAAGCCGCCCACTTTCTCCTGCACGTCTCACAGCTGGGGCACAAGGTAGACGAGAAGTCAACAGATGTTTAAAGTGGATGCCGTTTATTACAAAATCCCAACAGATTGTTTATCTTTGTAACTCGATTAGGGTGGTGGCTTATCACTGTCACTGTGCTGCTGCTGCTTTTTATAACCATGATGTACTTGTCCACAAATAATTATCAAGGTTAATTTAATTTTACTGCTTTACTCACCTTAGCAACAATAAAGCATCGGCGGGCACAAGGGTGCACACAGATGCACGCTCAAAGCGTTTATATTTTTTAATTTCCTGAGAGGCTAAGCCACACCGTAATGCTTTGTTTAATATTCCAGGAATTATACAGCTCCCATTTTCTTAACAGGGTCATAACAATGTTTTAAAAAAAATGGTGTCTGCTTAGATGATGTCACTGTATTGCGCAGGGGATGCAGATAGAAAGTTTTGATTCAGTTGCTGCTATTTTTCCAGTTGCTGAATGTCAAAAGGCATGCGGTGACAATGGGACCAGCTCCAAATGTATGTTAGTTATGAGGCAGCCACGTGACACATTCCTCAAAATCGACTGCCAGATCTCTTGAAAAAGAGACTTTGTGGGATGATTGACAGACAAATAGACAAAATGAGCCTGTAAGTGTTCTGGGGGACATTTAGTCTAAAATAAGGAGCTCTATTAAAATAGCTCTGAGAAATCTCTCTGCTCTGTGTCAGTGGTCAGGAGGCATGTTCAGCTGTTGACATCTCTCTCCTGGCCAGCGGTCAGTCTCTTTTACTGTCCCTGTTTGCCTCTCCTCTTTCCTCTTCCTGTCTTCCTTTTTTCCTATGTCTACTTTGTGTTCCCTCGACATTTGGTTTTTCACTTTGAGCCCTTATTGCTTTATCCCATGGGTCAGTTTTGTTAGTTAGTTGGTGCTGTGCTTTTGATGCGCGTGATGCTTATCGAGGTGCTCTTTGTCATCTGACGTTGTTTATTCAGGAGGAGTGCATGCCTGCATTTCATGGCAGGGATGAATGTGGTCATCCTGCCCCACGGCTTTTTAAGTAGTGAGGCAGAGAGGGGGGATTAGAAGGGGGCGACAGACTCCAGGAGGTAGGAAATAGAGAAACGAGGGATCAAAGATGACAGGAGGATGAAAGGCAGACTGCTAACAAGACGAGAAAGAGGGCGTGTTGCGCTTTCAGGTAAAGCCTCATGAATCTCTCCAGCCGCTAAAAATAAAAGCCCACAGATTTTATTTTAGCTTTCAGCAACTTTGGGCATGAGTGACTTTTTTGTGAGAGTACAGAACATGGAATAAACCTGGTAATTTAGATTTTTCCACTTTCTGGTTTGAAGGCTTACTCACTTCTCCCTCTCTGGGGCGTGATGTCAGCTCTGAGTTGACTGTCAGATTGAAGCTCGTTCCCTCTACATGGCACGCTGACGCCTGTGTCTCAGACACTCACATTTATCTTCTGCCTTCCCTGCTGTGACAGATCTCTCTGTGTTGGATTTCCTCTCCCAGGAATAATTCAGGATGTGGCAGTGGTCAGATCAGATTCATATTCCAGCTGCAGTTGCTGTGCTGTGGATGGGATTAAAAGGAGGGAAAGTTTAATCAGAATCAGAAAGGGTTTTATTGCCAAATGTTGAGCAGGTTTACAACATTAGGAAATTGCTGCGGTACTTAGTGCAAAACATACTGTCAGATAACGCTTAAATAAACATAAAAATAAGAATTTTTGGTGCTAAGTAGATAGATATATACATGAGTGCAGGTGGGGATCAGTGCAAACATGGAATGATGCAGTGAACACAGCGTAGGGTCATGTGTTAGTGGTGGGAACAGTCATACAGTTATTGTTCATGTGTCCAACAGCAGAGGGGAAGAAACTGTTCTTATGGCGAGAGGTTCTGGTGCGAATGGACCGGAGCCTCCTGCCTGAGGGGAGCAGGTCAAACAGACTGTGTCCAGGGTGAGAAGGGTCAGCTGTGATCCGAGCTGCACGCCCCAGTGTCCTGGAGGTGTACAGGTCCTGCAGAGATGGGAGTCTGCAGCCAATCACCTTCTCAGCAGAGCGCACAAGACGCTGCAGTCTCTGTTTGTCCCTGATAGTGGCTCCAGCGTACCACACAGTGATGAAGGAGGTGAGGATGGACTCGATGATTGCAGTGTAGAATTGCATCATCGTCCGTGTTGGCAGGTTGAATTTCTTCAGCTGCCTCAGGAAGTACATCCTCTGCTGGGCTTTCTTAATGACGGAGGTGATGGTGGGCTCCCACTTCAGGTCCTGGGTGATGGTGGTACCCAGGAAGCGGAATGAGTCCACAGAGGTGATGGGGGTGTCAGTCAGGATGATGGGGGGGAGTGGGGCTGTGTGCTTCCTGAAGTCCACAATAATCTCCACTGTCTTCTGGGCATTCAGCACCAGGTTGTTGTGGCTGCACCAGGACACCAGACAGTCAACCTCCCTCCTGTAGGCAGACTCATCCCCGTCCGAGATGAGTCCAGTAACGGTGGTGTCATCTGCAAACCAGCTTGACAGACTGGTGGGTGGAGGTTCAGCAGTTGGTGTACAGGGAGAAGAGCAGAGGAGAAAGAACACAGCCCTGAGGGGAGCCGGTGCTGATGGTCCGGGAGTCCGAGACATTCTTTCCCAGCCTCACATGCTGCTTCCTGTCCGTCAGGAAGTCAGTGATCCACCGGCAGATGGGATCAGGCACATTCATCTGGAAAGAGTGTGGATCTAAGCAGTGATTAAAAGTCAGGGATTTATTTATTTATTTATTGTTAAGCTACACTGTGAAAGAAAACATTAAAGAGCTTTTCAAAGATAATTTTGGGGGGGGAAATATTTGCTTTCTTGCCAAGAGTTATCACACGTCTGTCTGTTTGAGATGGATTCAGACTGGAAGCAGACAGCAGGAGCTAGATTTTCGCCGATTTTGGTGATTCCTCATTTTTACTCTTTCTTGTGAGACAGCTATCAGCTGTAGCGTCCTATTTTATATGCACACGAGAGTGGCATCGATATTGGCATCTAGCTGCCAGCAAGGAAGCAAACATCTCAAAAAGGCCAGCTTTTTGTTATCCATTGCTTGCTTTGCTCAGCACTACCATTTTTTTTTACCAAGATAAACCAAAGAAACTAAATGGATGGATGTTTCTCATTGACAAAAAAAAAAGACGTTTCACCTGATAAATCGATCGGCTAATGAGTTCAGTAACAGTCGTCGAGTCCCCTGAAGCGGGGGGTGGTGTAGGGGGGTCGCGTGCTGTCACTGGCACCTCAGTAATTGCTGACTGATCAACGAGACAAACTGAACCAGATGGCTCCTTTCCCAGTGGCTCCAGCTTACAGTCCACATGCATTAATGAAGACCCTGAGGCTGGCAGAGCTACCAAAGACACGTGTATGCTCTGCGTGTAATTTGTGTGTGCGTTACGTGTGAACCTAGGCCGAGCAGCGCTGACATCCTGTTGCAAATTGCTTCCTGTTGACTCTGATGTCTTTCTCCTGCTGTATTTCTATGTTCTATGCCTCTGGGTTCAAACCCTGGTCTTCTTTGTGTGCGTGTGTGCATGTTCATGTTTATACATGGGTACACATGCATGTGTTATGTCTGTCTCCCACTGTTCCTTCCAGGAACTGACTACTTTATCCAGTAACAACCTTTATTAAACCTGTTAAGAAAAGAGTTATCCCCTGTGGCTGAATCTCTGCATTCTTTCATTTCCTATTATAAGTTTTATAACTACTTTATGGACTCAGTGACTCTAAAGCGTCCCACGTTTATGCTGAATAAATAAGTGTTGTTATGCTGGTTGTCTGTCTTTATATAGGAGGTACACGATGTTACATAACACGACCTTCTTATAATTTCAGCAGGAGCTAATTTATGAAGCAGCAATTGTGCCCTTTCCCATTCACTCCCCTTTTTACTCATTCCTCCCTAGGTTGCATGCTCATTTACGCCCCCCTTTTTTCCAGTCACACAGGCCTAAACCTTCTGCGTGTAATACTTGTCACCACTGCAACGTTGCTTGTAATCTGCTTTTTGTGTATTAGAAAATGTGCACTGTGAAATTTGAAAGTTTTATTTTGGGTAGAAATCTCAGTTCGACTGTCCTCTTGCCAAAAACACTAAACTAATCCAATTTTCCTGGTTTCAAAGCTCTTTTAAAGTGACTTAAAATAAATTGTGTTCTACTTCTCAGAAAACTCACTGACAATAGTGTAGCAGTAGGAATAAGTCAGACTGGCACCTCTCCTCGCCAACAAGATACAACGCTCAGACGATCTGCTGCTGATCTCTAGTTTTTGATACCATAGACACCTTCAGAGAATTTCAGTGGCTTAATATGTCCTTTGTTATTTGTAGCATGCAAAGAGCCAACAACATATGAGTGGTGGTCATAATGTTTTGGCGCGCCAGTGTGTAATATAGTCTCTTTCTGAGAAGCTGAATAGCAATCGTGATGCAGCTGCTTCAGCTCTTAATTTGGTGATCGTCACATCACAGTGCTGCATTTTACATAACATTTATTGTGTCTATTTAAAACCAAGCTGAGCTAACACACACAGCTAAAAGGATACAGTCACTGAACATGAAAACAACAAACACATTAGTGAGCCTGAAGAGACAGGCTAATGCTAACTAAGCCATCTATTACTAAGTACTCAATAAGAAACACAGCTTGTACTAGTGGCTTACTTTGACAGATGCTGTGCATAAAGACATAGAACCTTTTAGTAAAGGATGAGGTTTTTCTTACAAGAAAATTTCTGTTTTTGTGTACTTAGTTTGATCTATCATGAAGAGCAGGCTCTGGTTGCATGCAGGAATAAAATTTGCACGGAGAGATGGATTGCATAGCTTAAATGCAACCCTGAAACCTTTGCCTATCCAAAAATAATCTGCATAAAAATAATCTGCATTCATAAACACACTGATTCCTTGTTGGAAAAAGAAATTTGTCTGCTGGCTACAACGCAGGCCATGGAAATAAAAGTTTCCCAGATGCTAACCAGTCAACTGGTCATGGGGTCTGCAGACTGATTTTGATAATGACCAGATGCTTGGACAGCAGATGGTTACTAAAGACAGTGTTCAAAGCAGCCACAGTCTTAATGTATTGTTATGTCACCACAGAGCTAGTGAATGTAATCCTGCATGGTCACAGATTTTCCTGTTTTCCTTTCACTGTGGTTCACTGTGATTGGCATTTGACTAGTTAACCTGTTGCTTGAGGCCTGTCAGCACTTGCCAACACAGCCACAGAGGGCGGCTCAATCTCGTGGGAAAGTTCAAAGGTTGAAACCTGACATGGTGTCACCTGTCAAAGCGCACTACTGGGGCCCTTAGTTGCACTGGATTGCTGAATGTTTTTCGTTTTTATCCATGCGTTTCTTTCCATTTTTCTTTACCCTCTTACTTTCTATCATTTCAGCCGCATTAAACATTTTTACATTTTACGAGAACCTCCAGATGAGTCCGAAAAGTATCAAATAATCCAGAACAGAGGAAGCTACAGGAACCTGTTAAAGTTTACTGTCATAGCAGTGGCTGTCTTCTGTTCAAATGACCTCGGCTTCCCTCTGTCTCTCTCCATCTGTATACGTGTGTTTGTAGTTTTGGCAACTTACCTTTGGCTCATCACTACAAGAACTGGATGCCACATGTTGAGTCCCCCTCAAGTCTATCTATCAGTGTTTCTTTCTAAAGAGGCCAAAAGAATGAAAAAGTGAAATCAATCATTTTTATTGAGCACTTCTTAATAGCCTGAGCTGCTTATTCAGCTGCCTGGTCAGCACAATAAACACCATTTAGCAATGACTGAGAATTGAAAGAACACTCTTTGGCCTCAGGCTTTTTGTTGTTTTTGTTTTTTTACAATTGTTTACACACATGTACACATGAGCAGCTGTTGAAGTTTGTTTCTAAACATCTACGCTTGTGCGCACCACTGAGCGTATAGATCATTCTACGTGTGTCATCCATCACTAGTCCATCATAAGGAACAGCTGCATCTGTTGACCGACAGCTTCTTCCTGAAACCAGCTGCTCTGAGACGGAGGAGAGCGAGAGTGAATTTTACTATCCTCTTCATCAGCTCTCCTCATTCCACAGCGTTCCATCTCCTCATCTGTACTGCTGGAGCTGCACCAAAAGCATTAAACCAAACACATGACTTGGCATGAGCTGCTTCCTCCCAATGTATATGTGTGGGTCTGTTAAAGCTGCAAAGAAACAACCACGTGCTTTCTTTCCTTTCAGGTGACTCCCAGCTGCACCTCAACACCAGAAGTGGTAGGCTCTGGAGGGGGGGGGGATCACATGTTTTTTGTCACAGAGAAATTTTTATGATGATGTGAGTGCAGCACCGAGATCTTTTTCTGCTTGTCTCGCAGCACACTTCCACTAAATCAACTTCGCAGAAAAAGAGAGGCTCCATACCAAGGTACCGCAAAGCCTGATCAAAAACACAAACACATTCAAACCAAAGAAAAAAGGCATTTTTGTGCATTTATAACAGACAGACACAGACAACAGCAAAATCTACAGTGAGGACATTAATTATTGCTCTGCCTGAACTAAAAGAATGGATTTTCACAATGTCCAGAAGTAAAAGCGTGGAACAGGTGATGGAGCACGTAATGGAGCGCCACTACGACTTTGACCTCACCTACATCACAGAGAGGATCATCTCAGTCTTCTTCCTGCCAGACCTGGAGGAGCAGCAGTACCGCAGAAACCTACAGGAAGTGGCCTCCATGCTGAAATCCAAGCACCAAGATAAGTTTCTGGTCAGTGTGAAAGACTGAAACAATAAGAAACATAAAATTCAAAACAGGCATAACAATGTTTAATATTAGATTCAAGCAATGGAGTTTTGGATTTGTAAATTTCTTCTGCCTTCCCCCAGCTTCTAAATTTATCAGAGAAGAGACATGACATCACCAGACTCTACCCAAAGGTACAGGCACTCACATCTGACACATAACTCAGGCTACTAAGACATCACCGAAGTGCATGAGCAATGTATGTGATATACTGTAGGTACATTTATATGTATATTTAGGGTTAATGAAAATACTTTACAAAGCATAAAACCACTAGTATTTGAAATATCTTCCTCTGCGATGCAGGTGCAGGACTACGCCTGGCCCGATCTTCATGCTCCACCCCTGGACAGGATCTGTGCTGTTTGTAAGGCCATGGAGACGTGGCTAACTTCTGATCCAAACAATGTAGTGGTCCTCCACTGCAAAGTCAGTGTAGTCTGAATACTCATCTGATTCCTTTGCGCTTAAAAAGTTATAACACCAGTAAAACTGATTTGATAATTCCTTTGATTTTTGTTTTGACAGGGGAACAAAGGAAAAACAGGGGTCATTGTGGCAGCCTATATGCACTACAGCAAGATATCAGCGGGGTAATCTGCATTTTGATTATTAGTCTGCTCTTAGCCTCAATATGCCAGCATATGTAAGGATCTACTGTTTGCACAAATGAGCCCTTATGTCCAAAAAAGCCACTAAAACAATCTTTGTGGATTTGTTTAAATCTGTAGATAAAGCCACCAACAGATTTCATGACTTCCTCTTAGCATACACCTCATCAACATCAAGCTCAAGAAATAATGAATGAACTAATACACTTCTGCCCGTGTTCACAGAGCCGACCAGGCCCTCACCACATTGGCCATGAGGAAGTTCTGTGAAGATAAAGTCTCCTCTTCCCTGCAGTCCTCTCAGAAGAGGTGTCAATCCCCTGCATATCATCCATTTCCTCCGCCCACCATTAATCTTTTCTTGTTGTGTTGCAGTTATCACCTCAGTCACTGTGTCATCACACCATTTCTTCACCTATCTTTGACAGATACATCTACTACTTTGGTGGTTTGTTGTCAGGTACCATCAAAATGAACAGCAATCCCTTGTTCCTGCACCAAATCCTCATTCCTTCACTACCAAACTTCCAGGCAGGAGGAGGTCAGTTTTATAGGCTGCACTTTTTTTTAAATGGTAATTTTCAGTGTGAAAGTGGGAACAGTCAGTGTTTTACAATGTTGGGGGGGGGGGGGGGCAACAAAGCCTCTGTCTGCAAATTCTTACCCTTTTTATTATCCCTAAACTTATTTCTGTATTTGCAGGTTTTTATCCTTTCCTGAAAATCTACCAGTCTCTTCAACTGGTGTATACCTCAGGAGTCTAGTAAGTAACTGGTCAGTGTGTGTGTGTTTTCAGCTCACCTCCTGCGGGCAGACATCTTTCCTTCCCTCAGTCTCTTTCACACATGTTGACTCTGTCTGTGTTTAGGTGGAGCTGGGACTCTGCTTATGTTAAAGTTTATGCTGTTTGCCAGTGTTTACCCAACTGTGGCATGTTTTGACTTGTTTTATGTATTTTAAGATGGACTGTCCATTTTTTCTACTCTGTGTGCGTGTACCTGTGTGTGTGTGTGTCTAGTGATCCACAAAGCTCCAGGGCAAGAAAGCTGTGCGTGACTATGGAGCCAGCACTACTATTGAAGGGGGACATTATGGTGAGAAATAGCACATGATTAACTGTATGTCAGTAATTTACAACCTTTCTTTGATTTCTATCCTCTCCGTATCCACAAATACATACAGTACATCACTGCAATAACTACAACACTACTGCGTGTTGTTTTTTTTTAAGCTAAATCCTGTAGTCAGGATTTTATCCACGCTTAACAAAACGGCTACACAAAACACTTTTTGCCCTCCTGACTCTGATGCACTTTTGTAACCTTACTTTTGAACAGTGCTTGATTATTTTTAAACCACTTAAGAGTTAAATCTTCCCGAGACTGCATGATCATTTTCTCCCATCAAGAGGATAAAAATAAGTCCTTAGCAGCTCAGGAATAAAAGAAGGCATTTTATTTATCTCAGTGTAAGGGGCTGCTATCAATATCTTGAGACTATCGTTGTACACTGCTTTTCTATATGCATCTTTGTCCATAGGTAAAGTGCTACCACTGGCGGAGACGAGCAACAGAAAGAGAGGTGGTCTTTAGAGTCCAGTTCCACACCTGTACTGTTCATGGAGCCCAGCTGTGGTTTGGCAAGAGTGAACTCGACCAAGCCTGCATAGGTATAAAATTACAAGTCCAAAGTTTGTCAGTTGTTTGGAGGAGCATGGAATGGCAAGAAAAAAATGCCAGCTTGAAGCAATGACAGAGTCAGACAATTGGGCATAGAAACTGATGCTGGTAACTACAGTCATTTGTTTCAGACAACGTCACTTTTTCTGTAACTCACTTTAAGCATTTGTTTTGCAGACATAACAGCAATGTAGAGGTATGTCATCATTCCTTATGTCTACACTGCTCAAAAATGAAAAGAACAGTGTTTTTAATCAAAGTATAGCATTAAGTCAGTTAAACTTCTGGAGTATTGATTTGGCCAGTTACATTTCTGGAGACTGGCAGTTACTCTAAGAGAACTGGACAGGGCTGTAGAAGGTGGTTAGCACATCAGCAGGACCAGTATCTGCTCCTTTCTGCAAAGAGAAACAGGATGAGCACTGGTGTGAATCTCTCTGACCAAACAATCAGAAACAGACTTCATGAGGGTGGCCTGAGGCCCTGACGTCCTCTAGTGGCCCTGTGCTCACTGCCTGGCACCTTGGAGCTTCACTGGCATTTGAGATGATGGGAGCAGGTTTACTCTGAGCCCATGAGACAGATGTGAAAAAGCCCAGATAAGCCATGGAGAACTTTATGCTGGCTGTAACATTGTTCAAAATGGCCAGTTTGATGGTGGGTCAGTGATGGTCTGGGGAGGCATATCCATCAAGGGACTAACACACCTCTCCAGGTTAGGCAACAGCAACCTGACTGCCATTATGTATCGGGATGTTATCCTTAGACCCACTATCAGACCCTAAGCTGGTGCGCTGGGTTCTGGGTTCCTCCAGGTGCACGACAATGCCCAGCTTCATACAAACTACTGACTACAATTTTGACTTGCTGCAACGAAATTTCTACAAATTGGACTAGCCTGCTGCATCATAATTTTTTTCACTTTGATTTTTGAGGTGTCTTTGACATGGTGATAATTTTCTTCCCATCCAACGATGTGGCATCCTTTCTTTCACATTACCCAGTCATATCAGGACAGATATCCAGCATGATTTTTTTCCCTGTTGAGATCTGATTTATTTTCAAAGTGTTTCTCGACTTTTTTGAGCAATCACAAGCTTTTTATGTCACTCTTAATTGAATTTTCTTTTAAAACTGGAGCATTAGCCAAACTTTTCCTTCTGTAACTGTTAGTAAAGCTCATAACATAATTACTGTTGAAATGACTTGTGCTCTTTGAAATGTGCACATATAAAGACATTAGCTACAATGGTTCTGAAAAGGAGCATTTACTGTCTGTAACTCTATTCCTGTAATTATGTGCATAGCACCCCCAGCAGGCTTACTTGATGTTTACTTGCTGTGTGTGGTTGTAAAACTTTAGTCTGTGTCATTGTTGCCGCCCTTTGCGATCCCTTGGCTCCACCCCATCTTCAAGGGGAGTTAGTACTGTTAGTACTCTAAATAACTGCAGCATGGTTGTTTAGACTCTGCCTCACAGCATAAAATATTACAAAAAGGAAACTTTCTGCTGCATAATTCTGCTGCAAACTTGAAATTGTTTACATGACTGTATTATTCAAGACCCACTTATTCCTCAGACCATTGTTTTGTTTGTCTTCAGAGACAAATAGCAAAGGACAGCGTCAGCTTAGATGAAACAGAAATGGTTTAACGTGGTTCACTAAGCAGCAGTCTAAGGACAGTACCTCTAAGTGCTACATGCTGACTCATGCATAAAATATACAACTAATATTAAATCCACACTTATGTATGAAACTAAAAAACAAGCTAATTTTAGATAGACTTCTATGATGTGCCGTGCTCTGTTTCCTTTTTTGGCCTATTTATTTCCATTATGCTGAGAGTAAAAGCAAGTATCTTTATTTATTTACTTTGTTTTGGTGTCTCTCTGTAGTTACGGTCTGGATATTTTAGTCACTCCTTTATGTTTGCCTTTCTGTAGATGACAGGTTCCCCCCTGATGCTACAGTGGAGTTTATCTTCGCTAATGGACCAGAAAAAATAAAAGGTAAATATCACTGTTACATGCATATCTTTGAATCATTTCATGCATTCCTCGCACCCAGTCTCTTCTTTCTCATTTTAAATTAAGTTCAACACTTCATGGTTCTATTCTACGGCATGAAACTCCTTGATTTTAGCTTCTGCTATACCAGCAGGCTTAATACAATAGCTATATAAAGTAAAAACAATACACATACAGGACACCACTCATAAATACTAATAAAATCTAATATATTAGTAATGAGCTATGTGTAAATATGTTTCAAATAAAAACTTTGTGTTTGAGGTCAAGAATACCACCAGAATGACACCTCCATCAAAGTGGAATATAACACCTCGGATCCTGTTGTCAGATGGGACTCCTATGAGAATTTCAATCTGCATCATGAAGACAGCATGGAAAGTAAGAAATGCTTTACATATACATCTAAGATCTACAGCCATGGTCAAATTCTGTTAAGTCTTCTGTTTTATTTAATAAAAAATCATCTAGTCCTTACCAGGGCTTAAAATGAGATAAATACAACCTCAGATCAACTGCAGACGCAGTCCAATGAAACACTAAGTACACTCCATGATTCAGTAGCTTGTAGAACCACAATTAGCAGTGATAATATGCAGTAATCATCTTTGGTATGACTTTATCAGTCTGTCACATAGTTGTGGGGGAATTTTGACTCACTCTTTTTTACAGCATTTCTTCAGTTCATTGACGTTTGCAGACATTCATTTATGCACAACTCTCTTAAGTTCTCACCACAGCATTTCAACTGGATTGAGGTTTGGACTAATTTTCCCCTTAATTTCTCTAGAAACAGTAATATACTTATTTTTTGACACACTGTTTCTTCATTTTAGCTCAATATTAGTCGGATAAATAATGACCCAGTGTAGTATGTCATATTCTGTAGTTCATCTGAGGTTGTAGTTACCTATTTTTTAGACCTGCTAATGACTGGATTCTTTTTCTTGAGTCCTGAAAGAAACATTAGAATAGAAAGAAGGTGAGCTTTCTTCATATTTTGACTATGGGCTTTAGATAAAGAAGGAGGAATCAGATTTCCATCTTGTTTTTATTAGATATCTTTCATACAAGGGGACCGCTGGATGGAAGCTTATACGCCCAAGTGAGGAAGCGACGTGGACCAGGAGCAACTGCCTCACCAGCATCAACCAATGGCTGCCTCACTACCAGCCCAACAGTGAAGACTCAAACTTCCACCCAATCCAAGACTCTCACCTACACCTCAAATTCCAGCTACTCCTCAGTCCCCTCTGATCACCTGGCTGACACCGCTCTAGCCATTAATGAAAGAGATAATATTGACTATCCATTGAGGAGAAGCAATAGGGAAGACGAAACAAAAGAGAAGACAAGAGGAAAAGAAAGGGACAGAGAAACAGCTATATTAGATGATACAGACCCATTGGGTCCTGGAGGGCTGAGACGAGAGCACTTGTGTTGCGGACAAGCAAGTATAAAGTGTGGTGACATGGGGTTGGAGAGGGACAGAGAGCCCTGTCTTCCCAACAGTCACTGTCTTGGACGTTGCAAAAGCATTAAAAATCATCCAAAAAGTCAAACTCTGCCAGTTTTACCATCCAAATCAGTGTCCCCTCATCCTCATTCAGCTCATATGGAGCTATGTCATCGCCACAGTGTCCATCCTCTACCAGAGTTGCCATGGGAACGTTCAACTCCACCTCTACCTCTACCTTTTGTCCATAGGCCATGTTACCCTTATTCCACTCGCGATCATGCACACCCACACAGCCACACCCTGCCAGCCTCAAATAGACTCTGCACTGGGGAAGAGTGTCACCTTCTTCATTATTCCAGCCACATCCCAGCGTCTCATCTATCCAACCAGCCGCAGCCATCAAGCCCTTACAGAGAGATGTTCTTTGGCTCTCCTGCACAGTCCTCTGGTTGTCCCTGGCAAGACTGCTCCTGCAGACGTGAACATCACTCAGCCTCACTTAAAACAATACACTCAGCTTACCCAGACCAATCAGAAACAATACACTGGTCTCAAGGAACAGGTGTACCTCCACAATGGGAAACTGAAAATCCATGGGACATAGCAAGAGAGGCAGAATTTTGGCAGTGCAAATCCAATACGCCTGTATTTCATCTCTACCAACCCTCTCTGGACCGAGGTCCAAATCTAGAGCACCCTAGATTTGTTGTTGCACCTCACCAGAACTACCCAATCCCCCAGTCACTAATAGATATACGGGATGGAGCCAGCAGTGGATACCACACGCCCTTACAGCCACGCCACTCCTGTCCCTGCTCACCTTATGAGTCATCTCCAGCTGAAAGCCATGAGAGTCGAGGTTATGCCTCAGGATATCACTCTGGATCAGCCTCCCCTCTACCTGCTAATAGCCCATCACCTGCAAAAGGAAAGCTGCCCGAAACCCCACTGGGATCCAGAGACCAAATGCACAATGAGCATCGCAAAGGTAGAGGAAAGGACTAAGTGGATGGGTTAACATGCTTTTTTCCCCTTCTTTTATCATCATCACTCTCTTATGTTATACTTTCATCTCATATATTTTAATCTCTCTTATCAAAGTCGAAAAGGCCAAGACAGACACAGAAGATGAGATATCCCAACATTCAGAAACTAAGTCTGATTCTAATGGACAATCAAGCACCCCTGGACCAGACTCTGACCATGACTACACACTGATTGGTAGCAGCAGCCCCACACACACAGAAGACAGGTGAGTGAAACTTTGCTTTCTGACATCTCACAATTCTGGAAAATACAGCTACATATAAAGATATGAAGAAAATTATCATATGTGGTCTTTTCATTAGTGTAAATGTCGACAGTCCTTCTCAAAGCCAAGACACATCAACACCTCAAGAGTCCAGCGCAAGTAACAAAAATGTGAAACCAACAGAAACACAAACTCAAGGTTCAATCATACCTGTCAACCCCGTGCAAACATCAGGTGAGTCTTCTGAAAGTAGCAGTCCTGATGGTAAGCTTGGAGCAGTCAAGGTAACGGGACATGCACATGGATCTAACACATCACATGCTTCAAGCTATGCAACTGTCATTATCACCCCAGTTCAAGTGCAACTCAATGGTTCTGCCCTCCCTAATGATAGCCCATCAGACAGCAGCAGAGGTGTATCCATAAATCCAGCCACTAGTTTAAGTTCTAGCCCTTCCACCACTTTCCCAAATTCTCCTATTGGTTCCCCGGAGCTACAGTCTTCTCCTCTGCGCTCCTCATCTGCTACAGACACAGCAGGACAAAGCTTGACTCCAGACAGAAACAGCTCAGCTGACACCAAACCGCCTTCACCTGTTCCCGATGGATACCATACACCAAACTTTCCCTCAGCATCCTATTACTACTCATTACTAAATGTCCCCCATGTTCCATACACTGGGTACACTGCAGTCACTATCCCCACCATCCAGCCACCGCTCCCAGAGAAGAAACGCTTTTCCACAACAGCAGGATCCCTAAATGGACACAACTCTCTAATTCGGGCTTCCTCAGCTCCTTCCCCCACACATCATGTTACTTTCTCCCCTGCTGTTGGAGAGCAGAGGAGGGGGTCTGCACAGCACAGCTGCCAGGAGGAGCCAGACATCAGGGTCAATGCTAAGTTTGTCCAGGACAGCTCCAAGTACTGGTACAAACCAGGCATCACCAGAGACCAAGGTGAGAGCTTTAATGAAACATGAATTGGTAGTATCAGGAACACTTAATACATCAGGATGGTTCGTATTTAACTCGTATTATGGTCAGTGTGTCTGTTTTGGGCCATTACATCATAGCTCTAATGTTTCTACCATAGCCATAGCTGTGTTGAAGGACAAGGAGCCAGGAAGTTTCCTCATCAGAGATAGCAATTCCTTCCAGGGTGCCTATGGCCTGGCCCTCAAGGTGGCTACCCCTCCTCCTAATGCCAACTTCTCTTGGAGCAAAGGTATCTATCATAAGTTTAGCTTGTTTATAATGCCTCAGTCACACAGGCTTAGAGACTGATCGGCGACCCCCAGGCAACCTCTCACTTGTGAACCGGTGTATTGCCCAACAATTTGACAAGCAGTTCCTGGAGGTTGCTGGCTGCTGCTGGGTGAAATTCGTTGCTGCAGCTAAAACCTCTTTGTTAGCAGCAATCTGCTAGTAACCAAGGCAATAACTGCAAACAATAATGTTTGCTGCACACAGTAGTTTGCATGGAAGGTATCAAATTGTCTGCAATCACTCACTGACTACTCGACAAGAGACAGTAAAACTTGAATGAGTGCAACACAAACTGGAAACAGAGAACCTCTGCATTCAAAGTAAAATTGTGCCTTACCACTGCAACCCATACATTTCAGAAAGCACAATGTTTACTCTGAAGGCTGACAGTTTATGTGTCTGATTTGCATATGGCTCGCAGCAAGCAGTTGGCAAGTGTTTCCATACATTTCAGCGTCTTCCGTGCAAACTACAGATGTCCGGATGTTTTCAGTACAGCACTGTACACCTCTGTGCCTCAATTCCTCCAGCCACCAACTTGGCAACTTGTTAGTGAATACACGTTTTTCCCTAGAGGCCAATGGTTGCCAAGGGCTCAATTACTGTCCTCTAGGGCACAACTTGTCACTGTAGTATTCTCCTGAACAATAGGTGTCGCCACTGAGACAAAACCTCCAAATCAGAGGAAGTCAAAACCAGTGTTGCAATGTCTCCTTTTGTATTATGAGTGAATCTATGATTTTCTGCACTGATATATAGTTAAACTGTTGGTAATAAATAAATAAATCAGATCCTGGGTGAAGTTACAAAAGTTGAGAGGTGCATAATCAGCCAAAATGACCACTTGCGCCAAAGAATGTATGGCACTTTTGCTATGCAGTGTTGTTTGTGAGGTTGAAAATGGCTGGTATAAAGGGCCCATAAAGCATGCAAACTGGAACACAGAAAGAAATAAAGAAATAAAATGGACATTTACCAAAGCATCTAAAGACACACTGATGGCTGCATTTTGAAAAACGCCAAATAAATTATTTTGTGATGGTGATACAGTGTGTTAATTTTCGTTTATGTTTATAGAAGATTTTTGGCAGCAAAACAAGCCCTTTTTCATCCTTCCTTCCTTTTCAATCTCCTGTCTCCCAGGGGATCCTCTGGAACAGCTGGTGAGACACTTCCTGATCGAGTCTGGGCCGCGAGGAGTGAAGATCAAGGGCTGTCAGAATGAGTCCTACTTTGGTTAGTTACACTGTAGATGCAAATGCTGCCATTTATTTCACATTTTCAGTGTTGTGTGAGAAACTTAGCATTTTAATCTACATACAGTTTTTGAATATTTACTATATTCCAAGCCTCAATTTTCTGTGTTTTAATCCCTTCTAATCTGTCACATTTGCAATCTTCTTACCTTTTTTTTTTTTTTTTTTTTGTCTCAGGAAGTTTATCCGCCTTGGTGTACCAGCATTCAATTACTCCCATCTCTTTGCCATGTCCTCTTCACATCCCAGAAAAAGGTATTAATTGTTTAATTAGATTTCAACTAAATCTATTATGCGAGAACAGTTAAATGCTCTTCTATGAATAGGAGGCATTTTACAGCCTTAAATGAAATTCATCATGTTTCAGATCTGGTTGGGGAGCTTCAGGAAATGCAGAGTGCAACAAATACCAGCACTGCAGCTGAGCTCCTCAAACAAGGAGCAGGTACTTCTCAAGCTCCATATTTTCACAATGTTGACCTGTAAGAATAATATTAATAATAATAATAATCTTTGTCATTTCCCTAATGAACCAGCGTGCAACGTCCTCTACCTGAACTCTGTGGAAACAGAGTCGTTAACTGGGCCCGAAGCAGTTTCTAAGGCAACGAAGTTCACTTTGTCTCTGAATCCACGCCCAGTGGCAACCATGGTCCACTTCAAAGTGTCCTCTCAGGGTATCACACTAACCGACAGCAAGAGAAGGTACTTATGAATCACTACAATGTTACATATTAGGAAGAGCGTCAGTTTCACTTAATGAGTATTATTTGTAAATTTTGTGGTATTTGTTATTGTATTAAACAATCATAGGAAGTATTAAGTCTTTCTTTCATGCCAGACTTAATGTTATGTATGTTTACACAGGCTATTTTTTAGGAGACACTACCCAATCAACAGTATCACCTTTAGCAGTCTTGATCCTCATGATCAGAGGTGGGTCGTTAAAACTAAAACCAGTTTTATCCATGTTAATAAAAAACTACCCTTGTTTCTATGTCACTGTTGATTATCTTTAGTAAAGGTGGGAACAGACGTGTGTTTGTCGCTGCTGTAATGACTTATATTTTTCTAATATAAGTTCTCTTTGTGAGTTGCATATTCGCTTTTTTATGTGAGAAATGGATGTATATTGCTACTCTTTTCCCTAGTAAAACAGTCTCTGTGTCCTTGTCACTTTGTCTCTATTTGTGTACCCGTGCTTCAGGTGGACTAATTCTGATAGCACGTCAAGCAAGTAAGTGCTTGTGTGGCAGTGTTTTTCCCTTATCAGTGACAATACCAGCTGGCACTATGTGCTTCTTTGCATGGCAATTGATCACCATTGGATTTGCTACTCGCTTTTCAAAAGAAAATTGACTTTCCCTCAGTGTTAAATGGGGTTTGCTTTTTCTTTTGACCTCTTGTGTCTGCCCTCTGGTGCAGGATGTTTGGCTTTGTGGCGAGACGGACAGGCACTGCTACAGAGAATGTGTGTCACCTGTTTGCAGAGATGGACCCCGAGCAACCAGCTGTAGCAATCGTCAACTTTATCAACAAAGTCATGCTGGGACCACAGCTACGGAGATGAGAAAAACTGAGAATTTTTTTGGGGAAAAAAACCTCTCTGAACTGTTAGGGATCTGGGGAAGACATTAAAATGGTTTTTGACATATTTTCTCATGAAGTGTGTGTATATACCATTTTTGTTTGTGTTTATACAATTTGCATCACTGTGCTTGGCTGTATGACTGTTTTTATAAGAGAATCTAATTCTGACAAATCACTGCTCTGTAGGTCAAAGTATTATTTAGAGGAATAGCCAGTGATTGACCGAAACTTGGTGATATTTGCTGAATAAGACTGAAAAAGAGATTTAATTGGTTTTGTGTTTGTATCTTTTATTTTTATTATTGTTGTTAAAATCATTTATGTTATCATTTTTCAAACTGTTCACATGATGAACAAACTTTTGAAACTGCATGAGCAAGCATCCATGTTATTTTCCTAACATTTTCCATACATCAGTATCAAAAGCTGAAGAAAAAGGGCTCAGAATGTGGCAGGAAGTAAGAGTCATGTGTTCAAGGGTAAACTGGTATAGTTGCACTTATGAAACACTGGAAAGAGTAAAGCAAGTAGATTCATGAAAGTGTGTATTCTGATGATCTAAGGCAAAGGTGTGGCTGCAGTTTAACTCACTCATTACATATAAATGTGAAACATTATCAGTTTTGTCCTCACAGCATGAATACTAATAAAGGTCTAACTACAATAGAGCATTATGTTAACCAGAATTTAAAATGCAGACTATCTAGCAAAAAATTTTGTAATGTAAAATAAAATCTTAAAATAGATTTTAACAAACATGCAGTAAGTTAAGAGGTCATAAGCATTACATGAATATGAACAACTTTTCTTATGTTGGTAATGTCATAATAAAAGCGCATAGAGAAGTTTTTAGTTAATAATCACTTCATGAGTGAACTGTTTCACTTAAAACCAAAGACTATTGTGATATTTTGAACTGTTGTTTTTTCTTTTTTGAAATACATTTTTCATTTTGCTATTTGTGTTTTTTCTGTACACTGAAACAGTATCGAGGTGACTTCAGCACAATTATTATTTGTCATATTGGATTTTTATGTACAAGAAGTAATATATTTTAGGTGTCTGAGGTGGTGAAAAGAATGATGTATGTCATATCTGACAAGAACATTAAAGCAAGTGTTCTGAAACCAAGTAGTGTCTTCATAATTAAAGTTATAAGTTAGGCACATCTTGAGACAATTTAAGTTTAAAGGATCATCTTCTCTGTGTTACTTACAAAGAACAGGTGATAGCTTAGTTGTGACGTTCTAATTGCAAACATCTGGCTGCCGGTTTGATTTGGTACATCTCAGCCTTTGAACGCATAATTTAGGCACGACAGGAATCACAACGCATCGATTAAAAGGACGAGGTCCCACCGAGATTTGAACTCGGATCGCTGGATTCAAAGTCCAGAGTGCTAACCATTACACCATGGGACCGGTTACGTTAACGCTGCGCACATACGGCTTCAAGTACACGTATATATGTTTCATCATACTCTCTCCCAATGTCAGCACTGGTAATAATTACGCTGTTAACCTGTCGTTTAGGATTAAACACATTAGTTCTCCGGTTATATCTTGCCTAACGTTGGGCTTTTCGCTGCAACTATCTGGTGTTCGGACACTGCTGGATACACACATATATACGTATATATAAAGCTAACCAAGCTAACAATCATAGCTTCAGAGTCTTGACCGTGTCGGAATAAGAAACAAAAGCTAATTCGTTATATTCGAAGCATCAATGTAAAGATGCAAACTGTCCACCACGTCTGCCTAACCGACATGTTTGATAAAATCAATACAATCCTGTATCGTACGGGATAATCACTTTAGAATCTAGCTAGCTACTCGTTATCCGATACGACTTGACAAAATAAAAGCGTCGTTTTCAAAATAAAGTTTCCCCAATTTCATTAGCGCTAAGTGTGGATTCAGTTAAATTTATAAACTAATATACCGTGAAGCTTTATGAATGTGAAAAGCGAGGCTTTATTTCTAACCAATAGCATTATAGGTGAGAAATATTACATACATTTGAAATTATTAATCCAAGAAAATAAGTCGCAAGCCATTAACTCAAATCGACACTAGAAGCGCCATGGACATAGTGTACTGAGGTAAGGGTTTGTGTAATGAACATAACGACACAGTAACTACATCAGGTGTTCCAGGGTACTTAATAACCGCACACCTATGTATTTTTCAAGCCCAGTTGTTTAGCAGGTTCTCTGTCCAATATTCAAATTTTAAATCACCTGAAAGGGTTGAGAGCCATAAGTTGCTTATGCTTGTGTATTTTTCCCCCGTTCGTTTCTTTGAAACAACAAAAGGCTTCTTTGTCACGATTGCTGGAATAAGCTCAACTACTGCATAAAAATGCATTTTTCTGGCAGGCACGCAGGGATTTATGGCTGAATAGCTCTATGCTGCTCTGAAGCAATGTAACCCTGTGGGCTTTAGTACTGTTGCTTTGTTATATCACAAGGACCCACGTGTGACGAGTAGACATGTCCTTCCTGATTCTTCCAGAAGAGGGAACTAGAGGAACTTTAATAAGCAACTGGATCTCCACATTGCTGCTCCTGGCGAGGTTCTGAAGGGAAAACAGTACAAGTCCAGGATTTCTCTTTAAGATTTTTTGTGAATAAAAACATGCTTGGTCTCGCCGCACCCTAGTCAAGAAGCGGATCATGTAACAACTCACGTAACTGTCTTCAATGTGTGTTTGCGTGTGCGTGGCTTATAAAGTCCAGGAACAGCTTCCATGTCCTAACGCCCAACCCCGAGTAATTATTTAAAAAAATACATTTATAAAATACATTTTAAAAAATGAAGCTGAAAAAGGAATTTATAAAGTCAGAGAGTGAATGCAGACTAAAGATCACTAAAGTCTAAGTCACATATAATAAGAACTGCATTTGTTTTGTTGACTTCAACAGACCATACAAACAAAGGTACATTAAAATTAGTATATAGTAGTACAGGTACTGAAGGTGGAATGGGCAAAGGCGATATTCAGTTATTAATTTACCAGACTGATGGTTATACTGTTCTGAACCTGCTAGCTCTGCAAATTAAATTCTAGCAGCGATTTTAAATTATAAAAAAAAAAAAAACAGAAGAAGAAGAAGAAGAAAGCAAAGTTGAGAACTGGGTTGCTTTTGGTCCTGCCTGACTTTATTGCTCTCCTTCACGCACCTCCTGTGGTAAATGTCCTAGAGGGATGGCCATTTATTGCTGCTGAAAAACAGTGCTGTTTACATCACCTGCTGTATAGTTTTACAGTTCAGCATGGCGCAGCCCGGACACCATGCAGTGATGCAGCTGCTGCAGTTACTCTCATTCAAGCAGATTCAAAGGTTCTAAAGATGTTCAGAGCCATGTTGAATTTGATGTTTACATTACCCAGTAATACTGAGCCAAAGGAATCGAAAAGTGCTGACTCCACGTCACACATATTGATCATGTTGTTTCCTCCTTGTCCTTGCTGCTTCCTGAATCCCAGCATCATGCCTTTCATCTTCCCCTGTCACCGGGGCTCTTCTTTCCTGGCAATGGCCGCATTTACTTCCACTCTCATCACTTGAAACCATATCACAAGAAATATGTGGATGGATTTACATCTCTACATAAAAATGTATTTTTTTTCATAACATGACTATATTTTTATCCAAAACTGTCAGATTTATGTTTTTGATTTCTGCATCCAGATATGTGTTTTGTGGTTTTCTTTTTCTCAAAAACTGGACTGTTGCTTAGGTGCAGAAATATTTAGACTTTTTTCTTCGTCAGTGAGAACTGTGGCGGCTGTTGTGTCATTCTCAGACCGATAAACATGAGGCTCTGCCACAGATATGTGTGATCACTGAGAACTGCCGTAGGTGTTAGCATGCACTGCTGAGAACAACAGTGGAGGAAGTGCCCATTTTCACCACCAGTAGCCTGCCTGTCACCAAGTATAGGATTCACTTGCACATAATGGTGCTCAGACACGGTCCCCTGTGGATGAGGGGAATATTATGAATGCTTTGTTGTAATCAACTATCTTCTCACTTACAGTTTGTTGCTTTTCTCTCTGAGAGACAGTGCATTGTGGGGTTAAAGTGCTGGCACCCTTAGCTGAGCTGCTGCTTGTCTAAAGTGCCGACCGTCTACACTGCCTGGGGGAAGTGAGCCCATGAGGGCTCTGACCAGCAGCCCGAGGCATGCGATGATGACAGATGTAAGTGGAACAGGGTGGCAGTGCCTCAAGCAGGATATCCTGAGTTTCATAGGCATAACATGGATGCATGCTGCATTGCACAGCAGGACATCTACTAGCTGATCAACACATGATTTCACAATCTAGCTCCAAAAGCTCTCAGGTACTTTACATGATCTGGTGGACCCAAGGCCACTCTTGATCACTCTGGATAATTGAGTACTGTTAGATATACTATTTCTTCTTCTTCTCAAAAGACATGTAGAATGTGTTTGTTTGGGCAGACACATTTGGCATTGCTGGGCTTTCCTTGGAGGCTCTGCAATTGCTGTCAGACCTCTGAGCCTGTCCCTCAGACGTCCTCTGTAATTTATTAATTTTCCACTTTCAGTGCATCAGCACTATTTTGCACAATAGATTTGCAGTTGCTTGTAAAGTTTGTCACTTCAGCAAATTATTTTACTTGTGGCTATAATAAAAATATCATAATGCATTATAATATACAAAGTGCACATAAAGCCCCATTGCAGTTTGGCTGTGTGATCAGCTGGTGTCCTGGCATAATAGCCAAAAGTGAAATCGAGCTGTCCTTAGAGCATATTTCAGTTTAAGCTCTGTTACTATGAAAGTTATTTATGTGTCTGCACTAGTGCCACGAAAACTATTCCCATAGTTTTAGTGGGTCAGTGTTTCTGATTTATTATTTCCACTCTCCTGGTTTCCAAACAGCAAGCCAGCTCACGGAGAAGGGCCGGAGCATTTGAGGACACAAAATGGCTGGGCCAGGATACATGTCTGACATGGGTGCTGTGGAGCCAAATAAACCCCTTGCAGCAGAATGGCTTGATCTAGTGCTGGTGCCAGACTTGGAAATAGCCCAAGCCACAGGACAAGGATCAACTCTCCATGAGCATTAACCTAACACCCACACACTTTACTACCAGTTACTGCACATGAATCAACACCTAATAAGCTTATGACACATATCTAAGGTGCTGGCGGGCTCTGGATATGCTAGTTCTGCGGTGCAGATAGAAAACCTGGCATAAAAACATCTGTAGTCGACAATGAACTCTGCACATACCTTTGGGTTTTATGGTTCAAGTCAAATTATTTAGTGGTCTGTGGCTAATCCTTGCCAAACAGGGGGTACCAAATGTAAAAACCCTCAGACAAGGAATGGACCAGAATATTTAGGGAATGTTTGTTGCAAAAAAAATCTTGCTGTTTTAGAGCCAAAGCTATACTCGCAGGGGATTTAGAAAACAGAACAGCAGTGCACAATATACTGTGGCTCGAGCACTGTTAGATCAATGCAGAGATAATTGGAAGGCTTGTGAAGCAGCAAAGTACGTGATACAATCTGATGAACAGAGGTGGCTATGCAACATGTCCATGTACTTTGTAAGATAGGCCTATATGTGTGTGTGTGTGTGTGTGTGTGTGTGCGTGTATTATCATTTCAAGGTAGCACAAACAAGTAATATATAAAATGGTAAAGCTCATGCACAATATATTCTAAAGCGGTATTATTTTTTACAGTAAAACACAGGCCTTGTAAAGCGGCAAAAATTACACTTTACGACTTGAACAGGAGCTTACAAAGTATCATATTCAAAGCTGCACTGACATCGACATTCTTTTTGTAATTGGCACAGATCTACCGCTTGTTTTTACAATTAGTTGGAAAAGGATACTTGGGACCGGATAGGCCGCCTCTCTTTTTCCCTCTCCCCTCCACATCTAAGACCTTTATGGTGTTTACATTACAGACACACCTCTGACCTTCACTCAGGCCCCCCACTGCTGGCCCTAATACCACACACACCACCACCATTTTAACTACATCCCAGAGATTATTTACGCACAAAGCCGGTTTCCGAAGAAACGTCACTCAAATTACGACAAAATAAACAAATGAATACAAAATAAATAAATGCACTAGAGCACAAGATACTGACCGTATTTTGCTTGTGAAAGCGTGTAGTGGAGGTGTGTAATCGTCTAGGGGTTTTTTGGGTTGGGTTTTTTTTTAGCACACTCGGCCACCGCTGGTGTATTGTAAATGTATGGCAACATCGCCATGCAGCGACGTTGCGTCTCCAGCCTACCAGTGTACTGCAGAGTAGACACACCCCTCCGATACGCACGCCTCATTGCACACATCTGCGAAGTGTCAAAAAATTCGCGGGGTTAAATTCATAAAATAAAAGATTTAGAGCCAGATTGAACTCTTGTTATTGTTTCAGATGTGTGTTATTGTTTGCGATGCTGTTGTGGCAATATTTACGTTTTTAATCAATATTGTTCATATTGCACGTAGCTGCAAACAAAGACATTCCTGTGTAGGTGAAAAAAACACGGCCCGGGAGAGGCAATTTCCACCTATTGGGACGACATACCGTGTCTAATGTTAAGCACGGTAATCCCCACACCGGGTCTCCGTTGAATCAGAGATCACAGACAAACGGTGTCGCTTTAAACCTCACGCGGTCAAAGTTGTTTACCTCTTCGTTACCTTTGACGTCACGACACACCCCTGTTTGAGGGGGACGGAACTCCGAGTTATTGGCACCGGAGCCCACCGAACAGATTAGAGCTTGAGAGACGCGTGGCCAACCACAACGGAGGAGACAAATCAAGCCCAAGCGTGATTGGTTGCCGTAGGGGCTGGGGGGGGAAATCCCTCTTTCCAGTAGAGGTCCTAGGGAGGGGGCGGTGCATAACAAAAAAAGAAAAAAAGTAATGGCCATCTATTTGGGTCCTGAAGAAGGAGGGATAGCCTAAATCTCGTCGGAGTATCGTCGCTGTTATTGCGTTATTATCATTTTGGCACGTGCATTTGTCTGTTGAGTGATACCCAGTTGCGTGTTAACCGTTTCCCCCGCAGCTCGTTCGTTGTGCTCGGCTGCAGAACGGTTAATGGGCTGGCTGAACTTGGTGCCGCGTTTTAGGGTTAAAGCAGCCAAGCTAGCCACGCTAACGTTAGCTACTACCGCGGCTGCTGTGAGAGCCAACGTCTGGAAGGGCGTACGAGTTTAACGTTTTCTCCCCGAAGTCTCCACACGTTTCTGAGTTTAGTGCCGCGCGCTCGTCTTCTCTTTCTAAGCTAACCTGCCTCTCGTCAACATGGAGGGGACATACTTTGCAAGAGCATGAAGACGACGAACGACGACTAAAGAGGATTAAAAACAACTCGGTCTTGATGGGGAAAAGTTGAGCTGAGGTATGAAACTCGCACACACAGGAGGAATGTTAAGGTCGAGAGTTGAGTTGTTGTGATTTCAGTCGCTCGAGACTTTAGAAGAAACTGATTTAGCGCAGTTTCACTCTGTGGCTCTATCACGGTGTTTGTTCCCGCACTCAACGCTATATGATTACCCCTGAGTATGTACGTTGCTGTTGAAAATAGTTCAGCGTTACATAAACAAGAGTAACTGCAGGTCAGGTACTGTTGGAAAAGGCCCACTCAGTGACTTGCGTCTTGCACTTTTTTTTGCTTTTCTGTTAAACAGGATTAAGAACTTGGGATAAATTGAAGAAGGGTTTCACGTCTTACCTATTGTGCAAGGACATGCTAAAGCGTCAGGTGAGACCTTTCTTTCTCTTTTGTTTTTTAAATCATACTTTGCAATGTGCAATAGTATATTGGTACACTAAGAAATTATGCAACTTTGTTCATACGCAAAATTTCCCATAGTGTCTAGATGGTTTTTTTTTTAACATGGACCCGAGTGATTATAAGTTAATTACCCCATGACAAGTTAAATAAATTTTCAGTGAAAGCGTCAGTAGTTTTTAAATTTTGGAAAGTTACCTAAATCAGTCACAGTCCCAAAACTAAGGTGTGTTTATATGCAAAAGTGAATATCAGGGTTACTTAAAATTTATTGTTATATGTCCCCATAAAAACTTTTACAGAGTGAAAATATTAATATTAAATTGCTGCTTTCTTATTCACCTTTAATAACAAACTGATATCAGCTGACATTTTATTGGCTCAATAAGAACATGATAAGATACTGAGAAGCTGCAGTGACTTGATGTACTTGGTGTACAATTCAGCTTTCCTGTCACATAGCTTACAGCTATAGTGTTCCTGTGCTACTACTGTTATGTGAGCATGGGAGCAGAATCCCTTTCACTGTAACACAACACATACTGCTTTCTGCTTGGCTGGAATTATTTATACTACTACACCTTAAGCACTCACATTAATAGTAATGGGGAATGGAGCCATTTAAGAATAATGACACCATTAATTAACACAAGCCTCCTGTCTCTTTCAAGTCTGAAATTTTAACAACCTTCTGCTCACAGGTTGCCTACCACTGTTCTTCATTTAACTAACTTATGGGTCCAGGTAAAACTAATAGCAAGGGGTGTATATATACTGCTTATTTTCCCAGTGGGCTCACATTTATCCATTTTTGATGAAAAAATGGGAGATACACACTTGTTCACTTTATTACATACATATAGCTGTAAATTCTATTCCAGGCCAATACACCAGCTCTTAGACATTTACAAAATTTCAGTTTTTGTAAATTTTGTCTAAGGTGATGATTCTACTTTATTATGTTTATTATGATGCCAGGTCTCTCTTGGAAATGGGGCAGGGATAGCTCAGTAGGTAAAGTGGTCGCCCCCATGATCGGAAGGTCGGCGGTTCGAATCCACTTAACGGCTACCCTGAGGTACCCCTGAGCAAGGTACCGTCCCTACACACTGCTCCCCGGGCGCCTGCTTAGTGGGCTGCCCACTGCTTCACTGAGTGAATGGGTCAAATGCAGAGAAAAACAAGTAATTTTCCCATGGGGATCAATAAAGTATCCATTATTATTATTATTATTATTATTATTATTAAATGAGTTTTTAATCTCAGTGAAAATTTTACCTGGATAAATAAAGGACTAATAAAATAATTATAGAAATCAGAGTGGATTTTATTTCCACAAAATGTATGACTTCAATAGTAAACCTAAAATAGAAACTGTCCGCCTTTTGATGTCAACAGAAACTCAGAAGGTTGTAAAATTAGTGTTTTTGGATTAGACTGGATTTCTATTGAGTCTCTAATAAAGCAGCCTGTTAATGTATCAGCGTACACAACTCGCATTGTGAAATAAATGGTCTGTCTCTTTCCAGTGTCTTAACTAACATATTATTAATGATGTTCTGAATTCAAACAACTTGGAAATTTACTCAAGAACCGATATTATTTGGGTCAGGGCCTGAACTCAACCTAAATCAAGACAAACTAGGCTCGGTGACGTAAATCCTTTTTGTTGTAGGACTGAGCACAGACGGTTCGCGGGAAGCTACGAAAAGGGCCTGGTTTGTGTCATTATTTACAGTAACAGGTAGCAGGTTGTTTATGGAGGGGTATGCTGTGGTGATAGCACAACCCATTAGGTCTCCTACACACTGAAATACCCCAGCCCCCTCCTCTTTTTCATGACTAGGGTAATTGGTTGCTTCCTCTTACATGTGACCCTATAGAAAGAGAGAAGCTGCTGTGCTTTGCTGTGAAGACCCACTTATACGTACCTCTGCGCATGCACGCTTTTTGACACTTATGTTCTGTTGCCTGTAAGACTAATGAAGTGTTAAGTTCTCACTAATGTCTTTGGGTCCTCTTTTACATCTTGTGGTTGATGCTTTCTAGGCCAGAAGCATCACACAGGTAACATGATGTATATGGAGCGCATCATGCTGAAATGAATTATTCCTGGAAAGCAAACTGTGTCATTGTTTTTAACTGGGGCAGTTTGCGTGTAGTGATTTGTTTGTTTGTTTGTTTTTTCCCTGTTTATTTTAGTATATAAATAGGTAAAGTACAACATTTTAATGGCATTGTACATTTCTTCACCTTTCAAAATCTGACTTCTTTATAGAAATACAAACAGTGAATTCTTTAAGTTTATGTCTTTTAATAGGACTATTTCCTGAATGAGAGAGAGCAGTTTATGGTGGTTATATAACCTGACATGTCGGCTAAGTGTTTTTGCATCCACCTCACCCACATGTCTGTAGTGTGTCCGGTTCTGTCCAGTTGGATTTTCTGCGTGTGTGACTCCGTGTGCTAGAGAATGTGCATTTTTCTGTCAAATTCAACATAGACATAAACAAGACTTTTGGTGTGTGTTTGAGTGGGCCTCTCCTTGCCTCGTCTCTTTCCCCTCCAGAGTCCAGCAAGGGGCCCAGCATAAGGGGGGCAGCCTGCCGTCACTGCAGCTCTCTCTCTCTCTCTCTCTCTCTCTCTCTCTCTCTCTCTCTCTCTCTCTCTCTCTCGTTACTGGCCAGCAGAGGGGCCTGGGTGTTGGGGGAGCGTGAGGTGGGGAGGGGGTTACAGAGACCATAGGGCTGGACACGGGACATGGGACCCCCCACCCTTTCCAACCCCAGTTTAGCCCATCCTGTGTGGGGCACAGGTCACCTTGTCATGTGCTATTACTGCAGCTGTAACATGCTCCCTGCGATTGTAGGAAAAGAGCATGAGATAGTCCCATGGAGGCTGCAGGAGGAAGAATGAGAGAGAGGCAAAGTGAATAGACAGGACTGGACCAGTCTGCTCAGCCGGTTGTTTAGCTGCATTACAGACTCTGGTTGTCTGCTTTGTTGTTGTTGTTAGGTCTACGTTGTCCGTTTTCTTTTTCTTTTTTTTCTTTTTTTTTTTGGGGGGGGGGGGGTTCTATTGTTTTCTCTACACAGTTTCCTGCATTTATTTATTCATTATTTTTCCTAACTTAAGAGTTTTTAACATATATATAATCACAATCTGAGATTATATATCACTAATCTCAGATTGTGTTATTTTCAGACCCACCTTCCTTGTTCCTTCAGTTTCCTTTTTTCATTGTGTGTCGTCCCCCCCCCCCCCCCAAAAAATGGTATTGTTGGCTTCACTCTATATACCTTTCTAAGCATGAGTCACAAGGCTGTGTATTTCCATTGTAGAACAGTCCTCTGTAGCCAGGGTCATTCCAGATCCAGTTTGTTTGATGTGTTAAGTACTCGTAGTGACCCAGCCTGAAGTATGCAGTAAAACTCATCGCCTATATTTTCTCCCTTTTCTCTCTAACTCCCTCAAAAACTCATCTTTGTCCCCCAACCCCCCCCCCCCCCCCCCCCACCCCCCTTCGTTGGTTTCTCTTTAACTGTATGTTTTTTTTTCCCTTTAAGAAAAACTTTTGGCAGAAGAGAACAATTTCAGATTCATTTGTGGGATTGCGTCATGTGATGTAGATGGAGCATGCACATTGGACTGTGGTGCAGGTCCTCCTCTAGTTTACACCCTCACACGCTCCATAGCAATCTCTCTCTTTCTTCCAGTACTGTTATAGGTCTGGATGTGATTCTGACTCTGACTCTTATGTGTTGGGATGTGGTCTGTAAGTTCATTGCTGACATTCTTGGGACGTGATGCCAGAGATTTTTATTTCCCGCTTTCCCCTCTCTCTTCTGTATATCTGGGTGCACTTAAAATGATCCCTTCTTGAAAACGCTGTCTGGGTCCTCCCTGTTACTTGCTTTGTTATATCCTGCCCTGTCCTCAATCACGGTTCATTTCAGCGTCCAGGCTCTAATGGCATCACTTAATTAGGTTTGTTAGATGGTGGGCATGGGTTGAGGGTGTGTTTTATAATCACTTGATATTGACTGAGATGAAAGTTAATCTAACATCTGGGCTGTGTTCCAAATCTTTTTCGCAGCTGAAGTGTTATTTATTTTTCTTCTGTAAGTAACAAGGGCACCTGACAATGAAAACCAATGACCACTCTCCTGTTTGGTAATCACATACTTGTGATGCAGCTGGAAATTCAATGGCAAGAAGAACAGAGGGAAAAAAGTTATCTTATGAGTGATTTTGGACTCTTGCCATGGTCCACATTGGCACTTATCCCTGTATGAATATTTCACAGCAGCTCACACTCCCTGTAGATCCAGTAAGTGTAGCAGAAACACACAGTTACAGATACCTAGAATCACACAGGGGTACACAAAGTGGTGCATTACTATATTAATAATCCTTCATGTTTATTGTGTTACTGCATGTCATATACTAGCTCTTAAGATGTCTGCTCTCTGTGTTCCTCAGATTAACACGATCTGTATTCAAGACATCATATTTGCATTGATTGACATCAAATGTCAACCTGTTAGAAGGTGTAGTTATAGAGGTGGTCATTTGGGACACAAGGATGTGTGTGGTGCAAACACTTTGCACTAATAAATGTGATGTGGTTGTTGCCATTTTCTGAAGAAATTATGCAGACTTTGGTGGGATATTCCTCCAAGTCCTCAGAGTTAAAATCCTGCCAGGTGTTCATTAATTAACATTTAATTAAATGATTTTCATGTGTTAAGGCAAATAAGGATACTCTGTTTTATTGCAAGATGTGATAAATTTTTTAAAATTAATTTATTTTATTTTTTTCGGGCACATTAATGCTAATTCAGACCAGACCACTCACAGTTCTAGACCATTTATCTTAAGAATTGATGAGCTGCTCAACTGCGAAGCATTAAGCATTTCGCAGACAATGCTGGTCTAACCTGGGACCAGTTATAGCATCAGTCTCTGGATTAGGGCTGTTCAATATAACGATATATATCGGATGACGATATAAAAACATCTATCGTTTCATTTTACGCTATCGTTTGTTTCGTGGTGTCGCAAAATAAACTGTTTACGGCAATATTTTTTCATCGTTTTGATGGTCACTGTAGTGGCTATATTAATTTCTTAAAGTTCTCGCTTTCTCTTATATTTAATATAACCACACTACAGACGGACAAGCGCCTGTTTTTATGGGTTGTCGTTAGCAACAACGATGGTAAAACCATCGCATGTCCGCTTGTTTATTTTCCACATAAACCTTTCACAATAAAGCTCAAGATCCTGTTGAGAATTTTCAAAAAAAAAGGAATCCCTTGAAAAAGTATGCAGAGTATTGACGGATGAGAAGCAAAAAAAGAGCCGTCAGGTGCTAAAAAATAAACCTTAGACTCAAACGTTAGAACAGGCTTTTCCCCGCAGCACGCTGTGTAATAAATACTCACAAAGAAAACGGCAGCCGTTACAACCTATGTCTAAAAATGTGTAGTTTCATGCATCGGTTAAAACACTCGACTCCAGGTACAAGACGCCCAGCTGGAAACACTTCACCTACCCGAGATTCACAGAATTTACAGAAAAGATTCAATTTTTTGTGATTTATATCGTTATCGGACGATAGATGTTTTATATCGGGATATGGGATTTTGGTCATATCGCACAGCCCTACTCTGGATTATGAGAAACATGTGTGTCATTTCAGCCATAACGTGAATAAATCAAAGGAGGAAAAGATGAGTCATTGCTCCACTGCATGTTAAGTAGCACTTGTTCTCCCTCAGCTGGTCTTTTGGGTTAAAAGACAGGGAACCTCCCTAGCCTCTCATCCAAAATTGGGGTAATGTCTTTATTTTGCAGCTTTCACCACCCAGTTAAAATGACATGCTAGAGTCAGTTTGTGGTACTGCGCATAATTACTGCGGCCCTCTTCTCTTGCTCATCCTCCACTGCCACTGTATGTCTGACCTCCGAGCTCCAGTCTTTCAGTACGTTTTGCTTTTGCCTTTTTTTGTAATTTCATTTCATTTCAAGCAATTATTTCTAAAATGAGAGTTATTCAGTTGTGGAGAGAACAGTGCCAATGGTGCAAAAGAAGCTGCTTATAAGCTTTATAATCAATTTGTTTCTCGGTTTCTATCTCTGTATTAAGGAATTGATTAAAAGTTTTTGTTTTTCATATTTTGAATATTATTGGCTGTTGGATTGTTAGCAAAGACGTGAGGCCCTTGGGATATATATTTTTATGAATTTCTAGGACGTTTAATGATGAAGCAACATATAGTCAGATATATCAGTTAATAGCTGCCCTAGTTATCCTAACCGATCAGTAGAGAAACTTAGTCATCGGTGTGTGTATGCATACAACAACAGATACTAGCCAAATGAGCTCCTTGATTTTAAAATGAGAGTGAAGCAGGACCAGCAGAAATAAATCATACTCTAAATGTGATTCCAACACGAATAGCAAATTGCTTTTTCCCCCCTGATCCTTCTCAAGATGAGGGCCTGTCAAAGATGAGACATGTATTTATATTTAGCCAGTAGTTGAAGTGGCTTATGACTGTGTGTATTTTTAGTCAGCCTTTTAAATGACAAAAACAGGCTGTTTGCGTTGATCGCCGTCTTTGGGACAGTGCTGTGTGCCCGCTCCTCATAGTATTTATTTCTTCCTCATTTCCAAAACAGCAAGCAGGGTACAGTGGGCCATTGTGAGACACAGAGTCACATTGACAAAGAGGTCACCCCTCCTCTACTTGCTGTATATGTCTTTATCTCTTATTGCTCCAATACCCCCACATCTCCTTTCACTCTCTGGCCTGCTTCTCGTCTGCATCCTTCTTGTCCTACGAAACTCACTGCTCGCTTCTGTGGGATGGCATTTCCTCTTTATGAGTGCAAACAGCCATTCACAGGGAAATAGATGGGAACTCATCTAAATGATCCTTGTAGTTAGGTGTAACTGAAACATAAAGAAAGGGAAAAGATTTGTATCCTGTGATGTTCCCAACACCAAGATTAAATGAAGATTATGGAATCCAGCGGAAATTGTGCAACAACAAAACCGTTTGATGTTACACTGTTAAACCCATATTTTTGTACTTATGACTAAGTAGTGGTTTAGCAAAGGGCAAAGCTATGAATTTGTGCATGTACACTGCAACTATTGCTTTGGAGACAGACCACATTCAATAAACAACCCAGGCAGCATAAGAGATTCAAAGTATTTTAAATAAACCAGTGGAGGTGTCTAGATGAGCATGTCAGACTATAGTTTTCTTTTTCTTTTAGCTGAGGTAAACTTATCCCTGTTTGTACTAGTCATACGGCTGAGATGGGTGACCTTAATTGCCATCAGTACCACATAATTTCGCACAGAATATGTACAGCCTTCTGTGTCATTTACTGACTGTCCTTGTTTTACCTCCTCGTGTTCTTTTTATATTTAGAGCTTTTGCCACAAATATACAATACATTTCAAATTCATAGTAACTCCCTCTTTCTCAAGCCCTGCTTCATTTGATTTGCCAAGATGGCAGTCCTGATGCAAATCATAACATGAAATTATGTTGTCTTGTGCTTATTCTATGCACAATTGCTTAGCCTGTTCTTTAAAAGGGAGCGAATTGTAAGTAAACTTGTAGGAGGATAAAAGCAGCCTTAAAATTAAGATAAAATTAATCTATTTTTTTCCCCCTTAACATTTCTCCTTCTTTTCTGCCCTGGAAATTAAAAGAAAAGGATGAACATCAACTGCACCAGCTCAAAAAAGAATAAAAATGGCTTCTATAAGATGGTAAACTGTGATGGAGGATGTAGCCAGCATGACATCACCCACTGGTTTGTGGACTCTAATGTTGAAGCCTAAGGCTGAGCACTGTGGCTCTTGCCTTGTGTTTTGAAACCAGACATCACAAGCAAGGGGATGATGTTGGGGTTTTTTGTTGTTGTTTGTTACATTTTTTTTTGTCTTTTTTCAGGCTAAATAGGACCATAATTTATAAAATGAAAAACAGCTTGTGTTCAGTAAAATTTGAAACAAATGATTATAACTATACACTCATTAGTATCATAAATCAAATGAGCATTTGGGTAATTTTTCTCAGATCTCTATTCAGTTGGCACTTTTGAAATGGCTTCATTGGCTTCATTGGCTGTGTCCATCGTTTATATACAGTAGGATAGTTTTTTTCCTTCTTCCTGCTAAGATAACAGCAGAGGCAACACGGTGATGTTTTTGAATAACTCGTGCAGCCATGTCATGGTTGATTAGATGCACCTTGTATGGAAAAAAGGTAAAAGCATTGCTAGACCGCCCCCGTCTCCAAAAGCACAACACTCTGCTCTGTGCATAATAACAGTGAAACAAGTAACACATTGACTTTCAGTTTATTCTAGTTCTTATGAACCCTTCGTCTATTGCAAGATATTCCCACCTAGTAACAAAAACAAGTATGCTAGAAAACACGAAGTTAAAATATAAGGATTTGAAAAATCTGACTTGGTTCTTTTGCAGTGCAAACTGGGCCTTGAATCCATTGTCAACTGCACACCTGTAAAGTTGTGTATCTGCACCTTTCAAGGCTGTGATAGTATTGCTTTGAAAAAAAATTGTCCTCCAGAAGATGGACTTTGACGTGATCATTTTGCCATGATGACAAACAGACTTATTCTGAAGGGGAAAACAATACCATCTACGCTGTTGCAGCACGTAATTGTGAAAACCTACATCACCTACACTGCAAGGTGAATGGTCAGATAAAAAACTTTTAAACTTTACTGTTTAACACTTGAGAGTTTTAGTGTAAATATATCAGAAATGCTTGGTGTAATGACTGTTTGGTAGGAACAGATTCGATTACTCAGGCATTTGTCAGTAGCAGCAGCTACACAAAAAAGTCAGTATATTACATACCGTAATTGTTGGGCTATAAGCTGCTACTTTTTGCACAAGCTTTGAACCCTGCGGCTTTTAGTCAGGTGCGGCTTTTCTATGGATTGTCCATGATTTTTGTGATATCGTAAGAGGATTTGTTTTGTTTGTTCCGCTGGTGTATGGCACTACGTTGCCTGGCGGAAGGGCATGTGATCAGACACACAGTATCGGGGTTCAAGAGTGGTATGTTGGTCACATGTCCGTCCGCCAGGCAACGTAGTGCCGTACGAAGTAGCGCGAAAAACAAACTTCAAAGTAGCGCTACGCGTTCAGTGGGAGGCGTGGATGATGAGCGGCGATAAACTTACGAAAAGCAAGTTATGCCCAACTCCACCAGTGGATTCTGACAGCGTGGAAAAGTGTGAAAACATCCACGATCACCAACGGATTTCGAAGGGCTGGACTGCTGCATGATGGAGAGGAGGACACCGCCACAGCCCTTCTGAGGGTGTTCAACTCTGACACTGACAACGAGGATTTCTTTGGTTTTGAAAGTGACAACGAAGGAGAGAAGCGGAGAGTGGATGACGAAGCCACCCTGAGCCTGTTCGTTTCCGACACTGGAGAAGAGGACTTTGTTGGTTTTAGTGCGCAGGAAGATGGTGGTGAATGACTGACTTTTCTTCTTGTTAAAGCCGTGTCACTGCACCTGAGCCTAAAAGGTAGGCCGAATCTATTTTTCTGGTGTGCTGTAGGTTATTGTTATGTACTACATTTGTTACTCATTTATGAAGCACAGTACATGTTTCGCACTTGTAATTACCGGTACTTGTACATATACCTAAAAAGTTATGCAAATATTTACCCATAACTTGTTTTTCAAAATATTAATAAAAGTGTGTCGTTTGTGTCTCCAAACAGCCATCTCTTTCCTGACAATTCGCTTTGTGCATATTCTCTTACATATGATAAGTCAACATTGAAACACCTGCGGCTTTTAGTCAGGTGCAGCTAATGTATGTACAAAACAGGATTTTCCCCTGATTTTAGCTTGTGCGGCTAATATTCGGGTGCGCTTTGTAGTCCAGAAAATACGGTATGTAATTTTGAATTTGTTGTTTAGGGTATGAGGTCTGATAGCATTAATAGTTTTTCTCATATGTTATGGGAAAATGATTTAATATACTTTAATATAATTTAATTGAGGTTAATAAGGCTAGTACATACATGATACTCTGCACCAGGGCCCATTAAAGTCATCAAAAAGTAACCTGGAGATTTTTTGTTGTTGTTGTCAACTACACACAACTTTAACACCAAGATTTTCTTTGGGTTACTGCAGCCCAATGACAGTTTGAACTAATGCAGCATCTTTATATTCTTCAATTATGAGGAAAATGTGATATTTGGACTGTTGCTGAAAATAACTTGAAACCATCTTGCAGTGGTTCAAATGATTTTTCCTTCATAAACTTGAATCAGCTAGTGCAGATGCTCACTTATTTGCTGTTCAGAAAAGCATTTATTCTAATAATGCTACAATAACATCATATCAGGAGATTTAAGTAATTCAGAAATTTATACGGTCTAATCTAGAAAACCACACATCGATCCTGCAGCTGTGGGATGACCTGCTTAATGAAGAAGAAAGAAATCTGCAGTGTCTGAAAGTGCATTTTAAGAGTTGTGTGCGATTTAGCAATAATGGGATAGAGTAGGAGGAGCTGAGCTCCTGCACAGCTCTCAGCTCCACTGAGCTGCTGCCTGGTTTAACCCTACCTTTGAGTTAAATTACCATAGATTGTTTTGTTTTGTATAAATCTGTTACACTCACTGTTTGGTAAGATATAATGTGTCAGGAAACAAAGATGGGTGCACATCAACCCATTTTTCGTTTATCAATACCTAGCAGACAATTTTATTTTCAGTTGTTTCAGCGAGAAGATCCCATTACTTACTGCCGTGTGGGGGAAATTACAGTTCAATTTAAAGTTCAATCATTCGTTTTATTATGAAAATAATATTTTGCGTTGAGGCAAAGAAGAAAATCTGAGTCAGCAAAAATCGGTATCAGCAGTTTATAACTCCAAGAAAAAAAAAAATCACTTAAGAAAACTGAAATCACTTTCTCTTTTGTTATATTTTATTGGCTTGAAATCTATCACAGGTTCTCCAGTAGTCATTTGGGAGTTGCTCCAAAATCAAGTCAGTCTCTGTAGACTACCATCATAAAATGAAAAAAGACAAAAACAGTGTGATAACAGGCTGCTAGGGAATCGGTTTTAGATGGCTGATTTCCACCGTCATAACAACGGTAGTGTGGTCGTTTTGACTAATAAGTGTCCCGACTAGAGCAGTGTGATATGACCAAAAATATTTATCATGATATACATTTGAAAATTTGCGATGACGATATAACTGACACTAGACAAAATACTTTACAACTCCACAACTTTATTAGTGCAAAAAACCCCATCAATGTATTTTCACTTAAACAAGCAGCTGTTTTTTTTATGTGCATTAAAGTCATATAAAAATTTAACAGTGCAAATGCAAATTCCTTGCTGACAGTTTAACCAAAAGGCATTTCCAGTGGAAACTGGCCGACATATCCTCAGCATAACCATGTATAATATCCACAAAACTTAAAAAGAGGTATTACACACACAACACGGTAATATTATGTTGAAGCACAGTACGTATCACTCCACGAGGCGCCTGCCTAATATAGCCGTAATGCTCCAACAATCCATCAAGCGGTGCGGGTTCGTAGCTTAGCAAAGTCGCACTAAAACACTTGACAGATATTCGAGCACCATGTACCACATAAAATCGTTTCGAGGTCAGTAAACACAACCAGAATTCATACATAAGGCACACGGGATTATGAGGGGCACTGTCAATTTTCAGAAAAATTAAAGGATTGATTTTAAGTGTGCCATATTTTCCAAACAACACGGTAATAACGACGGCCTGCTAGCATGCGCTACCAAAAATAGTGCTTTGTTGTGTATCTGACGGATGAAAGCTAAACCAGTTCCACACCACTGAAGTTCCAGCATTTTTACAAACCAATTATGGTTCATCTGTTTCATTTTACGATCCACTATCGCTCTTCTCATTCTGCGTCGCCGACATGTGCGTATGTAAACAAAGGCACTGCGCATGCGCGTTTTACCCATATTCTGTCGCAATATGTCATTTTCCTATCGTTGCCCAAAATTACACTGGTATTACCGTGAACGGTATGATATAGCCCAGCCCTAGTCCTGACACATGCAACGTTCTTCCCTTCTCTAGATAAAGTTGCTGAACTGTACCTCACAACCATGTTTGTGCTGTTGCTACCTTTTGGAGCATTAATAATGGACTTAGGTACCACATTTTATGTCTTGCTGTGTATACATATAATGTAGGACAAGCACATTCTAGCCTTTGTATTATTCTTCTACTTGGGACTAGAAGAATGAAGTATGCCTGTGCATTTCACCTGTTCAGTTTGTGGGTACAACTTGCTAAACGAGTTAGCACTTCGTTCTGATGTTTAAATATTGTAATTTCTGGCTCTCAAGAATATTGAGGAAACCAAAAGGTTAACTTTACAGCCTTTCACAAAAAAATGGTTAATGTCATTGTACAGAGTTATATCTTGCAATGTCCATAATGTCTTCTTTTACCCTTTGCCTCAACTCTGTAAGCAAATCAGTGTTATACTTTATACCACTGTAACACACAGTGTAGTATACTATTTTGCATGATTACCACAGTGACAGATTTGATTGATGGCAAGCGGCATACACACAATATGTATATCATTCAAGAGTGAGACGTTCAGTAGAAGCCCGAAGCTACAAAACTTGCCGCCTGGCTTTGCGTGCCCAATACTGGAATGACTACAGATCTGGTCTAATAACCTGATGCATTATTTAGAGCTCTCTCAATTCTACTGTGCATTTAGTGTAATGGCCTGTCAAGCCTGAATGCAATCACAGAAGGCTGACTTCAGTGATCATTTGATGATATAGTGAAGCAAATGGGCATTTTGGTTCACAGTGAGTAATGAGTGTGAATGTGTACTGGGAGTAGTTTTCCTGTGTTCAGTAGAACTTGTTTTATGTTTTGTGTGTGTGTTTTTGTTTTTTCTGTAAAGGTCTTTTCTCATTTATACTGGTCATAATTGTGTAATATTACATGACAGCACTCACAGCTTTGTGGTTCTTATACTAGACCCGTGAAAAGGATTATTATAAATTTTAATCAGCCATAGCATTGCTTTTTTCTGCTGAATCATAGAGTATTCTTGGTTTTTGATAATGTATCACGTTTCCAAATACCAGCAGGACTTCTAAAGGCTTTTTTTTTTTATGACTGTATGTGAGAAAGATCAGCACCACGAGACCCCCCCAGGGACATTGCATTGCCTGGATGTGATTTCTTTGTTTAGGAGTTAGTCCTTCCATCTACTGGCACTGCAAAACTACCAGAGGATATAACTTTTATAACACATACCTATGAGAATTTTAGGGGCAAAGATTGCAACAACATAAGGTTAACCCAGGTGGTATATGCATCTGTGGATTTGTTTGGTTTGCTTTGGAAACAGCCTCTTCAAATGTGTTTTGGGTCATTCTGGTGTTTGCAAACAAAATCCGGAATCCTGGCCAGCAAGGGTAATGCTCATTATTTTGGATACATGGAGCCCCAGTGCTTGAAATGTAAAACCTATGTTCATTTATATTTTCATCATCTGGATATCAAGCATAGCCATGTAATAAATAACCTGGGGGCACTGTCACATAGACATGAATTTTGTTAATGTTTGGTCATATGATTGATGATTAGCGCAGCTTTATAGGCCAACAGTCTCTGAAGGACCTTTGAGACAACTTGTTTACTTTGCACTCAGAAAGAAAGGGATGTGAGAAAGGGGAGGTGGGAAAAGAAACAAGCTATGCACTGAGACGACAGAGAACAACAAGAGTTTAGGCACACCCTGCCTAGTCTGTCACTATAGACTAGTTGGAATAACAAAACAGGGTCGCCACAGTATTCGTAGAAGCTTTTTCACAGCCAGTATTGTGTGATGGTAAATACTCTCCAGCTTTCACACAAAACTACTCCATTTTAGTCTAGGTATAACTATTTTCTTATGTAGGATGCGAAACATTGCTCAGTTTTCTTTATATCACCTCGCTGGGGCTCACTGTTTCAGAAGCGAGGCTGAAAAGTCTGAAAAGTTGTCTGTTGTCTGCCTGTGGTCTGTTGTTTATCAGACGTTTGTGTGACCATCTGCTGAATTGGCTAAACAAATATTTGTTGACAAGTCTTACTGTACCATAGCACATATTCCTGGTTAAGGCATGTGGTCTCTGTTGAAGCTACTGTAGACACTTGATGCATGCAAAGAACAAGGGCAATGACTAGACCCTCTGTTTTATTCTGCTTTTGACCTTTTGTTGTAATGAAGACTAAACGTCCTTAATGAAATTGGACCAGGAGTTAGACCTTCATTTAACAAAACACCATTAATATTCACAGTTGAACTAACAGAAAAGCAACAAAAGTCGCTGAGACTTTTGGGCTGAATATTGTTTCTTAATTACCTGTGAATGATGAAGGACTCCGTCAAACTTTTTTATTATTCAGGTATGTCAGTGGCTGTTTTTCTTTTCTTTTCTTTAGGGTTTTTTTTTTGTTTGTTTGTTTTTTTTAAGGAAGAGGGTTACTGGTTTACTTACCCTCCCTTTCCTTCACACACTTTAATCATTTTATCTCACTTTAACTGTAGAGTGCACGCAAAAAAAGAAAGAAGAAAGAAGCTTTGTGAAAAAGACAGTCATCGGTTGTTCATGAGGATTCTAGCCTTGTGGTGACATGTAGTTTTTTCTTCTCCTCAGAGTCAAATTACAGAGATTCAGCATTTTGAAGTTTAACAAGTTTTTTTTGTTGGTTTTTTTATATTCAATTCATATGTCTTCATTTTTTCTCCTTGGACAAAAACATAGAATTAATTTTCCCTGCAGAGAGTAGGATGAGGTGTTGCAGTCCTAAAAAAAAAGGGCCAAAGATTAAATTTAAAAAAACAAAGTGTTTCACTTTTTACAATCAAATAATTGAGAGACAATTAAAAATCTGACAGTGGAACTTTATTTTTATTATCTGTGTTCTCAAATATGTAGTGTTGTGCGTCAGTGTAAAAAATTAAATTATTAAGTAATATAAACATAATCAAATATCAAATCAAATATAATCAAAGTTTATCTATGCACATAAATGATGGAATTTAAAGCCATGCAGAAATTACAAGTTGAAAGCAATGCAAGAATTAAAGAATAAAAGTGCACAAAATGTAAAAGCAGATTCTGTATCTGAAATTCAACAGTCCCTTTAAACTGCTACATCTTTAGCTGACTTTTGAAGAAATTCACTCATTGGGCAGATCTTACAGATCCAGGTAGAGAATTCAACAGATCAGGTGCCTCAGCCTGAATAGCTGCACCACCCCGGGTCCTTAGCTGGTTGTTGGGCAAGTGTGTCGATTTTTCTTTTCTTTCTTTTCTTTTTTTTCTTGTGTGTGTGTGTGTTAATTGTTGCATACAGTTTCTACAGTGTTGTTTACTGTGTCTTTTTGTTTCCCCTTTTCCTCCTTTGATTTCATCTCTCTTTTTAGTGATGGAGCCCACGGTTGTGAGTACGTCCACTGTGGCCGCTGATGAGTTCGATAGGAATGTGCCACGAATCTGTGGTGTTTGTGGCGACAAAGCCACTGGCTTCCACTTCAACGCCATGACCTGTGAGGGCTGCAAGGGCTTTTTCAGGTACAAAAATTGATGGTTTTAATTTTCGCCTGTGCAGATATAACGTTTGTGTGGCCAGCAGAAAAAAAAAGCTCAAAATGATTGGAAAATATTGCATAAGTTACTGACACATGTACACACAAGTTGCATATATAATGGCTACTCAGATGCTTATATTATGATATACAGTGGGGCAAAAAAGTATTTAGTCAGCCACCGATTGTGCAAGTTCCCCCACCTAAAATGATGACAGAGGTCAGTAATTTGCACCAGAGGTACACTTCAACTGTGAGAGACAGAATGTGAAAAAAAATCCATGAATCCACATGGTAGGATTTGTAAAGAATTTATTCGTAAATCAGGGTGGAAAATAAGTATTTGGTCAATAACAAAAATACAACTCAATACTTTGTAACATAACCTTTGTTGGCAATAACAGAGGTCAAACGTTTACTATAGGTCTTTACCAGGTTTGCACACACAGTAGCTGGTATTTTGGCCCATTCCTCCATGCAGATCTTCTCGAGAGCAGTGATGTTTTGGGGCTGTCGCCGAGCAACACGGACTTTCAACTCCCGCCACAGATTTTCTATGGGGTTGAGGTCTGGAGACTGGCTAGGCCACTCCAGGACTTTCAAATGCTTCTTACGGAGCCACTCCTTTGTTGCCCGGGCGGTGTGTTTTGGATCATTGTCATGTTGGAAGACCCAGCCTCGTTTCATCTTCAAAGTTCTCACTGATGGAAGGAGGTTTTGGCTCAAAATCTCACGATACATGGCCCCATTCATTCTGTCCTTAACACGGATCAGTCGTCCTGTCCCCTTGGCAGAAAAACAGCCCCATAGCATGATGTTTCCACCCCCATGCTTCACAGTAGGTATGGTGTTCTTGGGATGCAACTCAGTATTCTTCTTCCTCCAAACACGACGAGTTGAGTTTATACCAAAAAGTTCTACTTTGGTTTCATCTGACCACATGACATTCTCCCAATCCTCTGCTGTATCATCCATGTGCTCTCTGGCAAACTTCAGACGGGCCTGGACATGCACCGGCTTCAGCAGCGGAACACGTCTGGCAATGTGGGATTTGATTCCCTGCCGTTGTAGTGTGTTACTGATGGTGACCTTTGTTACTTTGGTCCCAGCTCTCTGCAGGTCATTCACCAGGTCCCCCCGTGTGGTTCTGGGATCTTTGCTCACCATTCTCATGATCATTTTGACCCCACGGGATGAGATCTTGCGTGGAGCCCCAGATCGAGGGAGATTATCAGTGGTCTTGTATGTCTTCCATTTTCTGATGATTGCTCCCACTGTTGATTTTTTCACACCAAGCTGCTTGCCTATTGTAGATTCACTCTTCCCAGTCTGGTGCAGGTCTACAATACTTTTCCTGGTGTCCTTCGAAAGCTCTTTGGTCTTGGCCATGGCGGAGTTTGGAGTCTGACTGTTTGAGGCTGTGGACAGGTGTCTTTTATACAGATGATGAGTTCAAACAGGTGCCATTCATACAGGTAACGAGTGGGGGACAGAAAAGCTTCTTACAGAAGACGTTACAGGTCTGTGAGAGCCAGAGATTTTCCTTGTTTGAGGTGACCAAATACTTATTTTCCACCCTAATTTACGAATAAATTCTTTACAAATCCTACCATGTGGATTCATGGATTTTTTTTTCACATTCTGTCTCTCACAGTTGAAGTGTACCTCTGGTGCAAATTACTGACCTCTGTCATCATTTTAAGTGGGGGAACTTGCACAATCGGTGGCTGACTAAATACTTTTTTGCCCCACTGTATGTATTATGATATAAAGTATAGTCGCTGCCCACAGCTTCTCACACACACACACACCAGCTGACAGCATTCGTGTCCACACTAATGCTCGGCAGCAGGCCGAGAATACAAACGAGCCCATTCCTGTATTTAATGTCTTGGCTACTCCTTGCTCATTGATACAGACATGAGTTTCCAATTTCTCCAAAGACGAAACTGGAGCAAGTCATGATTTTGTGCCAGGCTTGTGTGTGTGTGTGTGTGTGTGTGTGTGTGTGTGTGTGTGTGTGTGTGTGTGTGTGTGTGTGTGTGTGTGTGTGTGTGTGTGTTTGTTTGATGTGTCCGTGCAGTTCCGCCTGTTTCTCTCAGCAGTGTTGATATATATAACGGGAGGGGAGGGGGAAAAAAAGACGGATGTTTAATAATCTCCTTCCTCGGCTCGCTGATGGCCCTTGTTTGAACTTTCACGAAGCACGTGTTTTTGCTCACATCTGTGTATACATTTTCATACATAAATGTCCATTACCGAGTAAATCATTGTGCCTTGCATCACCGTTTGTCAGGACAAATTTTTGTCCCGTAGATTGCCTTTGACTTACTTTTAGTCAGTCTCAGACTTGAAGGTCAAAAATATTTATGTGGGTCTGATGGCCTAGATAAAGTATGTTGAGCAAGCAATAGTCAGTTTATGTTGTTGATTTTCTAAGAAGTCAGTAATAAAAAGCACGTGAGGCTACCAGATGGAGGAGGTCGTTGACGGTGTGTAACTAGACACAGTATATACAGAACTTTTACTTTTAATTCAGAAATAAAATATAAAATGTTTAATATAAAATCTAAAATTTCTTGCACTCATTTATACACTAAATGGCCATTTTATTAGGCATGCCTATAAAATCTAATGCAGTCAAGTGCAACAACTCTGCCATCCAGAGGTTATATTAGATTTTCTCGACAGGGTCATAAAAATTGTAAGGATTTTTTTTCTTAAATGACCTGTACAGTAGCATTACAGCTGATAATAACTAATAACGAGAAAGAGTATGGATTTGTGAAGCCTTGGAGAAAAAAGATGAACAGAAATACTAACTGCAGTTACTTTCTATGTTAATGTCCCAAAAAGCTATTTATTTATTTATCTATCTGCAGTTAAAGCAGAGACGCTTAAACACCACAGTCAATATGTCTTAATAGGCAGATATGAAGTATGTGGACTGAGGTGATTGCTCAAGAATAATCAATGTATCGAGGCAGGCATTCATTTTTTCCCCATTTGATGTTTTTTTTGTTTGTTTGTTTGTTGTTAATTAATTGTTATGTTATTCTAAAAGCTTAATACTTCTTCTGTTATCAAGTTGAAAACTGATATTCCCAGCACCCTTTGATTATAATCCGAGGAACCTTTCTCTCAGGGAAATGATAAGAAGTCAACAAAGATCTTTGAATTTGCAGATTCTCACTTGACTGACAGGAAATCGTATTGCACGTGCCCCCTCTGCACTAAAGAGTAGCAGCACCTGTGACCCCCGTAGTGGTCATGGGTATATTCCGCCATGTATGTTTAATATTATGTTGTGAAAGAAACAGACCACCGATGCTGTTCTTAACAGTGTTGTAAATCATTTATTGTTTCAGTAGCCCCAGCATCAGTGTTCTAACCTGGCAAAATGACAGATGTCAGTTTTTTCCCAACATCCAGTTACCACAACCTGTGCTGCTGTAATTTATTTATGAAGCTTCTCCATTTTGTTTTTGTTGGAGATGATTCTGCTGTCTTCTAGTGTTATTATTCAGGTCATTACATTTAATCAATCTGCCCTTCCACCTTCTTAAATACAGCTGTTTTTAAATTGCACAAAGACGGTAACCTGTTTAGTCAGCATTTTTATTATTCGGTATCTTTTATTTATTTATGTAAAAGACGGGGGAAAAGTACAGAATTTCTTGATGTCTTGTAATTCTCTCAAAATAATTTGTCAAAAGGTTTCCACATTGCCTTAGCAGTTGAATTCAGCCAAACACTTTTAAGGTTCTTCTTCTCTTTCTCTTTAAAAATAAATAAATAAATAAATGTTGTATTAATTTAATTCTTTGATTTTTATTTTTGTGCGCTAACAGACTTCATTATGTTTGTATTTTAATATACTGTGTAATGTGTACAATATATTTAGGCGCAGTATGAAGCGCAAGGCCACCTTCACATGTCCCTTTAACGGCAGTTGCACCATCACCAAGGACAACAGGCGCCACTGCCAGGCATGCCGCCTCAAACGGTGTGTGGACATTGGCATGATGAAAGAGTGTAAGTATGACAGGTCACCCATTTGTCTTCAGTTACTGGCCCAACCCGCATATGTAGGTGGATTCAATTTGGGTTCAGATTGCAGTTCTAATAAACCAGGTTATTAATTATTGAAGTCAAATCATTTCTATTTAAATGGCACATAAAACAAAAAAACAACAAAAGTTGACCTAAAATGCTTTCCAATTGAGCTATTAACATTTTAAAAAGATACATAGAAAGCATAAAAGCCACAAAAAGAAACAAAATAATTAAGATTAAAAGCATAAATTACAATAATTAAATAAATAAATAAAACTTCTCTTGTTAAAAAACAATCAGTTTTTTTCTTCTTTCTTGAAATAACTGCATAGCACATGGGCTTGAAAATGAAGCCACAAGCCTTTGTTCCCTGGATGCCGGACCTCACACCAATCCAGGATATAATGTTGGAATCCCGGACCGCCCAAGACCGACTTCCTACTTTGAAAAATGTACACATTGTGTACAGATTTGTGTGTTAGATACATTAAAGCATTCTTGTTTCTTTTTATTGAATTCACAGTAAAATGTACACATGTGGTGTTTGCTACCATGGGGGCTTGCTGTCCTGCTTGTAACCATTATGTAATGTTTGGTCTGAGGTCAAGTATCTCTGGGTCTTTGCTCCTTTAGTGTTTACATATTTCATTTGAACTAACAGTTCCTCCTCACATTGTGTACAGTAAGTATACTCCATGTGAAGTTTAAACACCTAATGTACCGTCTAGCCAGGGTTCTTCTTTCCACACACTGCTGTTTGTTTTTATAGTCTGTAAATAGCAGATATGTGTTTTCTTCTCTTCTGCTAATATCCGGATATTGTCCAAGTCTCTCCCTGCCAACCAAATGTCCCACTCCCTCCTCCAATAAAAAAAAAAGTTTCTTGTAGCGGCAACAACACTTCACTTTATTGCATGTGAACAGGAGCCAGTGTCGTTGCTGTTGCTGTTAAAAGTGAAAAAACAAAACCAGCAGCATGTTGTTGAGAGCCAGTTCTCTCTCTGCCTCTCTCTCTGTTTCTGTGAGCTAATTCAGTGGCTTGAACAACAAGGAGCGGACAGAACAAAGACAATGCATTCAGTTGTTCAGTGCAGCAGGGGTCTCCATATGGACCCATCCCCAGCCTTTCGCTTCCTCCAGAGAACAACAGACACCCTTTACCCAGCACAACATTGACATAGCTGTCAACACAATGTAGCACACAAATCCAGACTGAAAAGCTTTAAAAGTGGTGTACCTTAGAACTTCTGTTACTATAACTTTTTATACATTTCTTCATTTTTCCCAGTTTAACCCCAGATATTTCCTGTTCTTTCTTTGCATTAATGTTGTCTTTGTATATGTGTATGAGCTTAACTGTCATGCAAAGAATTTATTTGTGCACTTTTCTTCTCTTTTGCTGACAATTCTCACACTTTCTCTCGATCTTCCCTATCCAGTCATTCTGACAGATGAGGAAGTGCAGAGGAAGAAGGACCTGATTCAGCGGAGGAAGGATGAGGAGGCACAGCGCGAAGCGGAGAAAGAGGCACGGCGACCCAGACTCACCGAAGAACAGAGTCAGATCATTGCCACGCTGGTGGAGGCTCACCATAAAACATATGACGACTCCTATTCTGACTTCGGCCGATTTAGGGTTTGTGTCTTCATCAAATTAACATCATCCAGTCAAACATAGTTCACCTTATTTTACCATAATGGTTTTAAATTGATTATTGATTAATGAAACCCTAACCCAGTTTACATAAAAGTTTGGATTATTTTACAGCAGAAAAATAGCGTACTTTTAGATCAAATGCTTGTCTATTTTTTAATTTTTGCTGCGTGAAACCTTTACATGTGCCCTTTTCTCCTGTCTAGCCCCCTGTGCGTGAGGGCCCAGTGACACGAAGCGCTAGCAGAGCTGCCTCTCTCCACTCCCTGTCTGATGCCTCCTCTGATTCTTTCAGTCACTCTCCAGGTAAAATTCACATTCTGTGAAGACTTCGCTGGCAATCAAGTGAAAGCAGTGTCTTTCCAAAAACGAGAAAAAGGCTACAATTATAAGATATTAAAGCAGAAATTACTAATGGCTTGCAGTCAGAAAACACCCTTTTTTCCCCTCTTTCTGGTAGACATGTTTTGGGAAAATTACTAAGAGTGAACACCTGACTTGGAAAAGGATTTCATTTTCCAGTTCAGTTATTTTCACGTTAACTTATATAATCTGCTTTACTGGGAATTCAGTGGAAATCGTGTGAATTACCTGCACTCCTCAGACACCTGGCTTCTCAGTTCATTACTGCATATGTCAGTAATGGTGTGAGCACAGCAAGGGTCATGTGCCTTAGCACCGGCACACAGCAGAGACGGATAGCTCAAAACAACCACAGCAAGCTCTGAAGCTTCCTATGTTCTCGGAGTTGCACTCAGAGGATATTCAGCGCACTTCCTGTTAGCTTAAAGTCGTAAAGCTTCACCAACAAGCCCTCTCTGTTTTCACAACTGCTTTATCTCTGAGTGCATATTCACACTGAAATGGTGTGAAATTGTTGCATGCCGTCATGTGACCACTTTACTCTTCTTGCTTCATGTTTGATCTCTTTCTTTTCCCCCCCCTCTCTCTGCTCTCTGTGTTATGATCACTGCAGAGTCAGTTGACACCAAAATGACTTTCAACAACCTGCTGATGGTGTACCAGGATCAGGGCAGCAGTCCTGACTCCAGTGAAGAAGAAGGCTCCAGCTTTTCTATGCTGCCCCATCTGGCTGACCTGGTCTCCTATAGTATTCAGAAGGTCATCGGCTTTGCCAAGATGATTCCCGGTTTCAGGTACATGCGTGCACTCTGACTGATGTCAGTCAAAAGAATCAAGAGTGTTTTCTGATTAACCTGACTCCAAGGCCTTTAGTGCAGCCAAAAAATGTTCTTAGTAATTATAAAACGATGTTAAAATGTCAAGAAAGGCTAATTAAATTAGAATAATTACTAAATAACATTACAATAATTGACATCTGACCAATTTTGTTTTTAGGTTGCTGATTTTTTTTTTCATTTATTCATCTGTGTGTCTCATGGCAGACAGTAAAGTCACTGACAGGAAGAAAAGAGATTTTAAAATGTTCTTGATTTTTTTTTAGCAGTTTGGTATCCTTCACATTCCAAACTGTATGTGAAGCAGTTTCGTCACATACCAAACAATAACAATAATAATAATATTTATATTTATAACGAGGTGCAATAATAATTAATGTGCAATAATAACAGTGTGCAATACACATACACTTATTCTTCTTTTTTATACTAAGTTAATATACTGTGTTGTGTTGTTTGTTGCGTTGTGATGTGTCATATTGTGTCGTGTTGTGTTATATGTAGTGCCGACGTAGGACAGTTTTCCAATTTCATTGTACTACTGTACTATGCATGACTGTGCAATGACAATAAAGAGTTATCTTATCTATCTTATCTTAGGTGTGCGTCCGTGTGTGTGGCTCTCATTAGAATAGTAAAGCATATGCAGCTCTAGAAAAATCTAATCCTTTATTTGAGCCATTTGTATGTATTAATGCTATTTCTTAAATTTGTAAACTCAGTAACGTATTGTATTATTTAAATAGTTTAGTCTGTTACTGTCTTCGAGGAACTGTAACCCACATAATTTCCTTAGGGATTAATATATATTCTGATTCTGATTGCTTAAATGTGCTTTTGCGATCTCTCTTTACGTATTCTTTATTTGCTTGTCTCAGTGACACTTTACCTAAATTGGTGTTGAGGACTTTGTACTTGTTTTTTTTCTGCCTGATTTGTTGTTGTGGCATAGTGATGGCTTTGGGCCAAAGGCCATAGATTACACAGATTGCGTACTGTACTCTGTCTGCTTACTTGAGTAAACGAAATCCAGTTTCACAAAAACAATTTTAAAAGAATTTTATTACAGTGGAAATGATTTTCTTATGACTATGAGTGAAACCTCTTTGAGGAGTAGCAAGCACAGTATCGAGGACAAGCCTATATCTAAGCTTATCAGTTTCTTTTATCTATGCTGGCATGTTTTTTTTCTGGCAGTTCTCATTGCAAAACAGTAATGTCAAACACATAGCAGAGGAGCTTTTACACAGCTGAGTCACATGCAGGCAGGCAGGCATATTTTCTTTTCTACTCTTTTCTACTTGTTTGGACTAAGATAGTAAAACGGTTGTTGAACCTGAAAACCTGTGTAGGTGTGCTATTATGATCAGGAATCAGTAAGGGAGTCATTATAGAGTCAGATCTATGAGCAATCTTCATTTTCATGTACATTTTAAAACAATTATTTTCATGTTTCCATAACTACGGATTTTCAGTCATAATATCAGCATAGAGTTAATGAATAGTTATTTATTTATTAAATAATTAACAAAACCAAAACAGATGATTTGTGAGATGCACACAAAGTTAACAGATTGTGATAGTTTGGGGTTGTTGTTTTTTTTTGGTGGTTTCTACAGTAATCTGTACAGGATCAGAGGGACCTTTTAATAAAGACACATATCACTAAGTCATGTCTTACTCCATTGACACAGATTGAACTAGTTGCCTTCTACAAGGGTACTACTTCAAAACTATACAGAAAAATATTTGGAGAGGGATAGAACAGCAAAATGGCAATCTGTCTTTAATGGGGCAGCCATTTGAACCTTGAAAGGTGCTTTACTGATTACTGAAGTTCACACATGGGTGCCAAACATTTTCAAGAATGTGCTAGACTGTGCAACAAAAAGGAAACCAAAATTGAAAAGGCAAATTTCACTTCACTTTTTTTAAATTAGTAAAAGTCTGAGCTAATAAAACTGCTAAATTTGCCAACTTATCTACCTATATACTATATATGTTACCTATGGATGCTGCCCCCTTCTGCAGTCCTGTAAATAGCAAATGTATTTTCATGATTTCTTCAGTCCCTAGTGCAGAATAGATAAATAACTTATTGATTATACCATCCTTAGTATTAATTCCTGGATCTCCTTTCATACCAGGTTATGTTGGGCACCTCCAGGAAAAACTGATTTGTCTTATTTTATTTTTTTCTTTCTAAACACATAGAATAAATTACATGTCTACAAAAACAAATTTAGAATGGCTGACCAGGGTCCCACCTTCCACACTTGAAACTCTCTCCTTGTGTTTACGTTGACAAATCCACAGTGTTTCGTGGGGTCAAGGCTGAAACGAGTCAGGGCCCGTATTTCCTGGAAGTTGTCATTCCTCTGTTTCCTTCTGTAGAGAGCTGACTGCAGAGGACCAGATTGCTCTGCTCAAGTCCAGTGCCATTGAGGTGATCATGCTGCGTTCAAATCAAAGCTTCAACCTGGAAGACATGTCCTGGAGCTGTGGTGGACCTGACTTTAAATATCAGATCAGTGACGTCACCAAAGGTCAGTCCAAACATCAGTCTAAATGCTGCCATGTTTACTGCTGTAAGGACAAAAGAAAGACAGTGTTGAGATCTGCCTACTGGTGTTTTATGAATTTTAGTTGGGGTTTTCTTTGTTATATATAATTGTGTGTCTTCTCATTTGCATGCAAAATTTAGCTTTGCTGTTTCTTATTAGTCTGTACAACGAGCCTAATTCAACTTTGGTAATTAGGCAATTGTGCGAGCCAGAAATTGCCGGGTTTTAGTGTAAACAAAGCTGAGAATGAAAATGAAGTCTTAACAAGAATTGGTTATATTTCTTTGATCGCCTATTTTCACTGAAATGAGTTGCAGGTTACACATTTTAATGGCATGGTTCTCTTCTGCAGCGGGACACACTCTGGAGCTGTTGGAGCCGCTGGTAAAGTTCCAGGTGGGACTGAAGAAGCTCAACCTGCAAGAGGAGGAGCACGTGCTGCTGATGGCCATCTGTCTGCTTTCTCCAGGTAGTGTAGGTGTGGAGAAAGGACTGTAGAAGGAATGATTTGAGTATAGAGGTGTATCCTTCTTGCAACAGAAAATATTTGAAACATTGTTGCCAACTTTGCTATTATTTGTGCATATGTCCACTTGATTATATAAAAGTGACAAGCAGCACAAAGCTTTTAAACGAATTATGACTGGATCCTCTGCTTGTTCTTCAGTATGCTAGTTCACAATAAACACAAATGATATAATCCTTTCTGACAGTTAGATTTCAAAAGCTATTTTCTGTTCCCTAACATCAAACCACTGAGTCTCTTCCCCCCTCCCTCATTGCAGACCGCCCAGGTGTGCAGGATCATGCACGGATCGAAGCCCTGCAAGACCGACTGTCGGAGACTCTGCAAGCCTACATCAGGCTTCACCACCCGGGAGGGAGGCTGCTCTACGCCAAGATGATCCAAAAGCTGGCCGACCTGCGAAGTCTTAACGAGGAGCACTCCAAACAGTACCGCTCACTGTCCTTTCAGCCGGAGCACAGCATGCAGCTCACTCCACTGGTGCTGGAGGTGTTTGGCAATGAAGTCTCCTAGAAGCAATCTCCGAACCTCAGTTGGTCGGGGAGGAAGCTGGCGGCAAGACCCCAGTAGGTAGAGAAAAACAGAGAGAGGGGAGCTGAGAATGTCCTGGTTGGACTAGATGCAGGTGTGGTGTATGAAGCAAATGAAAAAGAGAAAGTAAATTGTGTGTGTGCGTGTCTGCGTGTCTGCGCACGTGAGTGCGAGTGCGACTGCATGTGTGTGTGGATTCCCATATAAAGAAGTCTGTCTTGGTGTAGAGGCCAAGATTGTGCAGGAGAGCAAGCAGATATGAAGAGATAGAGTAAACAAGGGAATTTCAGATAGTACAAATTAAACTATACATATGACTTCTGGCTATATACAGTGTTTTTGTCTGTATTTAAATCAACAAACAGCTGCTTCAAATGCCTGGACATTACCTGTGTGTACCTGTGGTGCACACACCAACACAACAAGCATACTCAGTTATTCATTTAGCCATTCAGTTGAGCTACCTCTTGGTTTTACTGGGGTTGTTTTTATATTTACATCACCAATGTGAAACTTTTACTCAGAACAATTTAGATACAGTACGCATTACATTTCAGTTTACCAGTGCAAACGCAGTGCCTGCACATTACTTTGAATTTTTTGATGATTTTCAGAAATCATGTATTTTTATGTGTTTGTTTGTTTTGGGGTTTTTTGTTTTTTAATCTGCTTCTCTCCAAGGCAGCATATGTATATGACTTTGTGTACAAATCAAACACATGCCTTTCACCTTTCACCAAAGGTATGGTCAACTACTTTCTCAAAAAGCTTCCAGTACCTAAAAATAACCTTGCTGCTCCTTGGCTTGCTTCACTCATGCAGCCGCTCGGCAAGTTGTCTGACTAGCCTCACAGCCTATGAAGGAAAATGTTATATTATTATAGGTTTATACAGCAGAGTACAGAGCTTAGACTGTAATTTAGTGAGGTTCTGATAGGACCTTAGGGTGCCTGGTTTTGAGGTGAGAATTAGCCACTAAATGTATTAGCTACTTTTACACTGCTAACTGTCAATCAAACCAAGCCAACCTTATGGCTTGTTGCTCTCTTTTGAAATTGTTTTCATTATTCTCCTCTCTTGTTTAATTGTTGTTATTTTTTCCCATGTAAATAGAGAATTGCTATCAAATGTATCCTAAGCACTGTTATACCACCTTTTACTCAAGCCTATGTATTGATATACAGTATCTATGTTATCACAGATTTTAAAGGGCTAAAATGCCAAATCTAACTGGAATAGTAAATTGATGGCAAAGCAAAGGGCCTGCCTTGTTAATATATAGCTGCATAGCATACTCAGAATTGGCATAGCTATGGATATAATTGCAATAGATATTTTTGTTGTTGTTTTTTATATGTCACTTCACCTTAAAAACAATTCCATGAATTGTTCCTCCTCAGTATACAGTGAGCTCAGTGGATGGAGAGCTTGGGAAGCTGTTTCAGACCTCCACAGATATCACACCCCTTTCGTTTCTGACTGGGAAGCGGATTTTCTAGAATGTCCAGGGGCCTGGTTGTGGTGGTGTTGCTGCGCACGTCCTCCACCCGGGCCCTCCTGTTTGATGATGTATGCTGCGTGGCCCTCTAGTGGCTGCATTGTGTAAATACCAGGTATATATAAATAATGTCTGCCGCTGTACATAGGGCTACATAGATTCTTTTGTTTTGTTTTTCCTCAAAAATATATATGCAAACACAACTGACTTTTTGTTTCTGATCCATAAGCACCATGTTCTCCAACACTATGCTCTTTGTTTTGTCTTTGATCTTTGTTTTTCTTGTCTTTGTTCCTTTTTGGGGGGGTATTTAGGAATGGCTTAAACAGGGAACTGCTTGTATATTTGACACACTCAAACGATTCTTTGTTTAGTGGTTGACTGATGTGAATATCCAAGGTTCATTCTCAGAAAAAAAAGGACAACCTAAACAAACCATGCTGCTCTCAAATATAAGCCATGTAGATTACTAAGCTAGCTATACACCTGGTACATTACAGTACATCAAAATGATGACTCCAGAACCTTGGACATTCTCATTGTGCCATCTGCTGAATTCATATGCTATTTATCTGTGGCTTTTGGAAAATGAACTTGTATATGATAAGAACTTGTATGCCTTCTCTCTGCTGTCCGTCATCTTTGGCTTATGCTTCATCAGACAGCATTTAATGGCTTATAAACCAAACTGCCAAGAGACTTTAAATGCTTCAGTTTACAGGCCAGTAATATATGGCTTGCTGCATGTGGGATTATGGTAAAATTATACAAGACAACATATCTTTTACATCAAGACAATTCCCTAAAGTAAAGTCGATTTCCTGCCAAGTGCTCATGATTTCACTAGAGGCAGTGTTGCTTAAAGGAAGTCATTTGAAGAATTAAATATAAAAGTTTATATTTTCTTTTTCTTTGTCCTGTATTTGCTGTGTGACAAAAGAAATCTTTTAAAGAGTTCCTGCGATTGACCGTCCGGTCCACATTTGTCACACACAGATTTTCCTTCATCTCAGTAGACCAGGGTTACTCTGTGAGGAAGATGGCGAGTTTTTCTCACAACTGCTTTGTGAGAAGTTGTGACAGGTGTCGCTTTGATCTGTTTTTAAACTGTTTTTAAACAGTTTAAAGTCCATTCAACATCACTGTGGCTTTATTCCAACTCTCTGCAGTCACTGTGAAACGCCACAAGCTGACAGCTGGGGCTCGACGCTTAGATAATCCGCATATCACAAACCGTTTGATCGCTTTTTTCAGTGTTCCTGTAGTCACATAATAGGCTTGATTTATTTTGTATTATCATTTAATTTTGCCCTCTTCCTAGAAATCATCGAGATATATATAATATAATATACTAACAGAAAAATCCGCACGCCCCACAAATTACCCTGCTGTGATTGATCTTTAAGGAGTTGAAGCTCGAGTGTCGTTAGGCAGTACCATTTGTATGTATAGTATGTCAGTTTGATGAGGGGTGTGATGTGCTTGGTTACTGAATACTGACTTTTGACTTCTTTTATTTTTTGGAAAAGTCTCCATGTTGATTTTATTTCGAAATACATACTCCTGTATGTAGATATGGCTTTGAAATTGTTCTGTTTCCTTTTTTTTGAGATAGAGGTTGCAGTGTTGACTTGTGTATGTTTAAATACAGTAGGAGGTTTGATGAATATGTAAGTGCCACAGGGAGAGTTCCCTCCACACACGAACAGGGTAAAAAGAGGAGTTGAGTTTGGGGGTTTGAAAACCGAACAGGAAAACTCTTGTGGATGTATAAAACGAGCAGTTAGTATTTGTGTAGTGATAGAGTTTCTGTCATAAAAAGAATCCCCCCCCCCCCTTTTTTTTTTTTTTTTTTTTAAACGAACCGAATGTCTTATTGCTGATTTTTTTTTTTTTTTTCTCTTTCCCAACACGGTATACAGCTCATAAATAAAGTTAAATTTGATTGTGGTTCATTCCCAGAGATTCCTGTTTGGTTTCATCGTGATAGGCTGCTCAGAATCAGTTTGGGGTTTTTTAACTCTACATTGTAGTTGTTCTAATACTGGAACTTGTAATCTATACATCAGTGGAAATCCGACCTCAAAATAGATGGAGCCATCTTTGTTGAGATATCCGTAAGAACTGCGACGTAACACAGTAACAATGCCTGCAATATACAGCTCATGGTACACTATCACCAGCAAGCTTTACAGTTATCATATTCGTAGATGTTGTAGGAGGTGTTTTGTGTGTGCGTGCGTGTGGGCGTGCATGCGTGTGTAACTGTTGCCATTACAAATCCTGTCTGAAAACATGTATGAAAGCCTTCACAGAGGACTGTTGGCCATCTCCCGTGCAAATGATTTTAAGTCTTTATTTTGTATTCTTTCTGCGCCTCCCTTTAGGACAGGGATTGTAATGGAATCAACATAATGTAGTTCTTACAAAAAAGAGGAGTGTCCACAATGGATGTACACCATAATCTACCTAAAAAGAAAACCTACCTCTTTTAGCTCAGATTTTGCTTTAGCATTAAGCATTTGCCTCTGTTTTTACTTTTATAATATTTGTATTCATGTTGGTATTTATTGCTGTCTAATGAGTCATACTTCAATGATTACCTCAGAGATATCTCACAGATTTGGGAGAGTCCAGCTAAAGAATTCATTCTTTTTTTTTTCTGTTTGGTCTTTCTTCTCAGACTTGGCAAAGGCATTTTTGTTTTTTTACGCACAAAAATACCGGGAGTGTTTTTTAAAAATAGTGCCTGCACTCTTACCATCGGGGATCTGGCTAGGATGAGGCTGCATTTACTTTCATTCTTCTCTGCTTCTTTAGCTCGGTAGTTTGTTTGTTTGTTTCGGGGTTATTGGGGGGTTTTTTGTTGTTGTTTTTTCTTCCATTGCTTTCAGAAACACGTGCAGTTTATTTTGCTGCGGTGTTGCAGACAAGTATCCCTACAGGCATTAAAGGGACCATTTACTCAAAAATGAAATGTGCATGTTTTTCCTCTGGCTTGTAGCTATTTATCAGTCTAGATCAGGGATGTCGAACTTATTTTACACCGTGGGTCACATGCAGCCCGCTTTGATCATTAGGTGGGATGGACCAGTGAAAGTAACCTATCTGTCAGTGTAAAGACATTTAAGTATACATTTAATCTTTGAGAAGGCTTAATACAAGAAAACGCAATACAATTTCAACACTACATCTCAGTTTTCTGCACAATAACCGTGGAAAAGGTTCCAGTAGCTCCTTGCTCAGACTGACCTGTATTTGTAATGTTTGTTTTGTTTTTTGTTTGTATGTTTGTCCGTTTTTGATATGGACTGACCTTAGGAAGAAAACTAATTTCTTTAGTACATAGAGGAAAGAGGATGGCAAATACAGGATGACAATGGTCTTTATAAGTAGGAAAAGCTGTTAAAACGTATAAAAATACAAAGAGTTCCTAATCTATGCGCTCCATCACACTTTTCAAAGCCTTCAAGTGGGCCAGATTGGAGTCTTTGCCAGGTCGATTCTGGCCCACATGTCTTATGTTTGACACCCTTTGCTCTAGACTGATTTGATGTAAGTTTTGGAGAAAATAGCTGTGTTTCTGTTGAATTTAATGTGTCTTTAGTGGCAGAGTTATAGGACTAAATGACAAATCCACAAACCTTGTGAGCAGATTCATTTAGGAACAATTTTATTGTATTTCACATTTATACCACTGCAGGCGAGAGGGGTGTAGATACGTGCACGTAATTTGTCCCTTTCGAGGGCAAATTGAAGACTTTTCAGTGTGAATGCAACTTTAAAGAAGTGGCAGTAGGAGAAATGAGAGGTGCGTTTGTGCTCCCCTTGGTACTGTTAGCATGACCTATGCTGTGTAGTGCGTCATCATGACCTTGGCCCTGTGGTTTGTCCCATCGCGTCCGCCGTACCCTCTCTGCGTCATCGCCTCTCCTTCTGTCGTGCACCTTCGTCATTCCTGATGCTTTTCAGTCACAGGGGAATTGGGAGTGGCGAAATCCTCAGTGTCCATGCAATGCTGCTTTTATCTTGAGCATCACCAAGTTGTGCAACACTGACGCTACCTGATGCTGGCATCGTCCAAAGTGTCCGCCCCCAGTGGCGCGACAAGCCTCATTAGAAGATGGTGTCTTTGGAAGTGCAGCTTGGAGTTGCTTTTTTTTTTGGGGGGGGGGGGGGGGGTATTCCATTCAGACCCGAGTATCATATTTAAGGAGCAACTGCTCACTTTTGGTGATTTCAAACCAACTTTTCTTTTCTCTCTAATTCTCGCTGTCTCTCTTTATTCCTTCTTTTTATTTGCTTTCATGTCAAACTGCTTCAGGTGTACACTGAATAAAATTAGAGAGTTTTTATTGATCAGTCAATACTGAGGAACGCTGTGGTCACATCAACTTTGAGCTGTGTGCCATAACATGACCCTTTTCATGCAGGAGAGGGTGTTAACAAAGCTGGCTTCAGATGTTCCCCGGCTTAATTTGAGCAGGAAGGTTGTCCAAGTGTGCGATTGGCTTCTTAATTGGTACTCTGGCAGCCACGTGTATTGATGATTAATTTATTTTTATTTTTAAAAAAATAAGGAATCAGTTTGAATTTGGTATTGAATCCTTTCCCTGCATTGTGAACCCAAATCCATGCCACGTTGAATTTCAATGCCTGAACCAACGAAAGCACTTAATATAATGTTTGTAACACATGTATACTGATCAAGCTACTAGCCATAAACTGCCTCTGTAGGTCAGCATCATATGGCTCCAATTATCAAAGTCACCTAAATTCTAATGTAATTGCAATTTATCTTTTGTCTCAGATCTTCTTTTTCTATTATAAATTGGTGTTTATGTAATGTTATTTTTGTCTGATGTTTTGCAAATCAAAAATAAAAGGTTGTACATAGCAGTAGGTCTCTGTGTGATTAGTTTTTAATGTCTTAAAAGTTTATTTATTTGGTAGCTTTTGATTAAAGTTTCCTTTTTCTTTTCTTTCAGGTGCCATTAAAAAAAATAATGTTATAGGAAATTAATTTCTATAATTTAAACGGAGCTCAGAGCTAATTGAGGAAATTCATTATGAAATGATGCTTTGTCCATGTAGACCCGTGGTGATGCACTTTAAACTTGTTTTATTTTGTCGTAACGAAGTAAGAGAAAGGGTTCAGCTCTCACTAGACCTGCATGTGTGCAGCTATTACTACTTATTCAAACTAAAATTATGTTATTTGTTATCTGTAATGTATAAATGCATTTCATATAAAAGTAAACCCTCCTTGCGGTATGAGGTTTTATCTATCAGGATATAATAAAAGTCTTAAAACCCGGGAAATACAGCCTTAGATGAACTACAACATGACTTAATACCCAGCTTCATTATTTTATTAACAAAAAAATCATCCAAAATGTAGAAGCAGTGAGTGAAAATGTAAGTATAGACTTGCTGGTTCCTTGAAAATGAAAGGGGTAAGTAGCAGCCAAGTGCTGATCAATCAAACTTGATTGATGATCAGCAAGTATGAACACATAGCTTTGACTGACCAAAGTTTTGACAGTTTGCTGGTCTGGAGCAATCCATCTGATTGTGTTAAAGTCAAGAAGGAAAAACATGATCCTGATGCTGCACATTGATCTGGGAAGAGTTTTAAGGCCATTTCGAAACAAAGTCCATCATTCTGCAATAAGAAAGATTATTCACAAGCCCAAAACACTCAAGACAGTCGCCAGTTTTTCCCAGGACTGAACATCCCAGTTAATTCACCCCAAGATCAGAGGTCACACTTATGGGACAATGTTCTTTGGACAGATGAGACCAAAGTAAATATATGATGTGTTTGGTTTGCTGCAAACACCTCATACCAACCGTAAAGCACGGTGGACGAGGGATGATGACTTGGGCTTGTTTTGCAGCCATGCGACCCTGGGACCATGCAGTCATGAAACCGACCGCGGACTCTTCTGTATAACAAAGTATTCTAGAGTCCATTGTGAGGCCATCTGTCCAACAGCTAAAGCTTTTCCCAAAATGACTACAGCAGAATGGCTGTAGATGTGCTGCAGTGTCCCAGTCAAAGTCCAGACCTGAACAGTGAACTCAATGAACTGAAGAAAAAGTGTGAAGAAGAGTGGACTAAAATTGCTCCACAAGTATGTGAGAGACTGAAAAAGTCATACAGTTATAGTGGTTCTACAACCCATTATATCAACTTAGTTTCTCACACAGCTTCTGCTTCTTTGTTTTTGTTCAGTAATTAACAGCACAGTGTAATATATCATGTACTGTTCATCTGAGTATGTATTGCCATTCGCAGGCTATTGACTCCCCGTGTCCTGCTGAAGTAAGAAAATTAGCAGCTTTCCAAACAAAAGTTGTTTTGTTGTTGTTGTTGTTTTTAATAATTCTCTCTTTTTCTAACAGTGTTGAACTGTCAGCATTGCTGTTTAGTTATGGTTGGCTATACAAAAGGAAGTGAACTGTTTCCCCCCCCCCTTATTAACCTTCCTGCTGGAAAATGGGGTCTTTGATGAGTCACACACAGAAATCTTCTGGCACCTGCACAAATGGACCACAGTTCCCTTTCAATACTATTGTTACCACTTTAATAATGTTACACTGTTGCATACAGAACGCTTCACAGTAAGATTAATCACAAGAATGAACTAACAGGAGAACCAAAGTATTTATATGTAGATTTTCCTGCACATTGTTCCAAATCACAGCTAGTGAATTAAGTGTGAACAAAGATACATTATATTAATATTCAATATAGTAACATACACTCACTGGTCACTTTATTAGGCACACCTGTTCAACTGCTCGTTAACTGAAATATCTAATCGGCCACACGTGTTTAGGAACATGGACATGATTGCTGAAGTTCAAACCGAGCATCTAAACGGAGACGAAACTTGATTTAAGTGATTTTGAATGTGTCCGGTTTATTGGAGCCAGCCATTTTTCTCTTCATGTCCTTGCAGATAAAGATTTCGACGTTGGTATCTCACTTAGCCACCAGAGGGCAGTGTCTCTCATCACATTTACCTGCATGCAGTCAATGGCCTAATGACCTCTCTGATTTACTGCTGAGGTCAGCCTGAGACAACTAAGATCATTTGGGTCACGCTGGACTGCCTCACAGCAAAACTGTGGTGTGTTTGGGGAAGCGCAGCAGCCTAGATTAACACACACAGTGGGCCTTTATCAACATAGATGTGACATATGTACAATATGTCGGAAGAGATTTGAGCTCACCTCAGCTCATATCTCCCCGGCTGGACATGTATGGAGAGAGATTGCAGGAGTGGCGAGGTGCAGGCGGAACAAATAAAAGGTTATCAGAGAAATCCAGTCATTGCGCGACAGTTAATTGTCAGCTCTGGTACGAAGCAGGGGCACTTCTTTTGCCTGCTGATAAGGTTCGCGCTCGTGCGGTCTGTTGAGCCGTTGTGTCTGTGCACGAGGTTAGATGAAGGAAAGCGAGGCTCTGGTTGCAGCGACGGCCCTTAGGTGAGGCCTTTCTGGCTGCGTTATACAATGAAGGAACCAGAAGAATCTACATCCTGCACTTTTCCACATGTAGGCCTTACTAATGAGCAGCAGTTTATTGCAACAGTTTGGGCACACTAAATGGTTATGAGGTGCAGGTCAAACTCAATTCATGATACTTAAAACCTCCATTCAGTCAGCGCTGATTTGCATCTCATGCGCATCACTTCCTTTAGATTCTGGATCACTGCTGAGGAAATCACTTCATTTCTATTCTTTAAGGCTGCGCTAATCAGTAGCTTTTATTTCTTTGTTTCTTTGTATGTTAATGGTAAAAATGGAATCAGACACCAAAAATCACAAGTGAACAAACCATCTGAGGTCAAAGTCCACACCAATGATCTTTGGCAACCCTAACTCTGCATTTAAGGAAGAAATGAGAGGACTTTTATAATAGATCACCACATTGATACCATAGGGTAGGGTTGGTGCTCATCAGGGCTAAACAAAACTTAAACAACATTTAACTGATGTTAAGGTGAATGGTTAATGGACTGATTCTTGTACACCGCTGTTCTATCCAACTTGAGCGCTCATTGCTTTACACAGCATGTCTCAATTACCCATTAATACAAGCACTCTTTCTGTTTCTATCTGACATGCACATACTCAAAGTCCACATGTGGAGCAACTCAGGCTTCAGTATCTTGCCCACTGATATTTTCACATGCAGACTAAGGCAGCCAGGAATCAAACCACCAACATCCCAATTTGTAGATCACCTGCTCCACCTGCTGCTTCGGGCCTCACTGCTCTCATCAGCATGGTTTCGAGAGACAGCACTGTACCCTCTTAGCCCAACAGACAGGAGCTGTTAGAGACTGATAATATGGAGCTGAAGAAGGTATCTGCCGAAACACAAAACAGAGCTAAAACGAGAGTGAAAATTTGACTTCTGTTCACAAAGAGGGTATAAATTCAGCTCTAAGTGAGCAGTAATGGTGCCAGATGTGTCGTTAATCAGCTGTTTGCTAACACGGTTTCAGCACCAATGGGGTGATAATACATCAGCCCTCTGATTACAGTTTGTTTGTGTTTTGTTTTGTTTTTTTCTCCCATCATCCCATCTGAAATCTGCCAATTTTTAGAACATTTGCTGCTCGCCACTTTACATAAAACTTTTATGGTAGAAAATTTGAGCATTTATAATGATCTTTGTGAAATTTTAGCTTCATATATCAAATACTTTTCAAGATATGGTGTGTTGAAAAGTGGTCCATTGACCCACTTTCAAGCCATTTTTTTCACAGCAGTGTTTGAATAGGAATATCTCAAAAACGATTAAAGATAAAAGCCTCAAATTTCCTTTCTTACCATCAAAATTAAGCAGAATCTGCAATTTAGAACAGATACACGGTAAAATGTTATGTACTGGTTAGTTAAAATGTGAAAAATAAAGTCCAGCACTCCTGCAAAGTCTCCTATTTGAACTGACACTAATTTAAAAAAAACTTGTAAAACACAACTAGTGAAGAATGGTAGATACACCAAGAACAGTTTTTAACATAAAACTTCTGAAATAAAGAAAATCCTATTTTCATTCAACTTTCATGCAGGATTGAGCAAAAATGACAAGTTGTACTGAAATAAGACAAAAGAGTGCAGTTTCCAGATAACTCGCCAAATAATTTTGTTAAATATGTGTGTATTTTTTTTATTTTCAAGACCTGGATCACGCCATCTCAAATCATAAAGTTTTGTAAAATATTTTCTGGTAAACCATCTCCGATTTGCCAAAAAATTTCAAAGCTTTTATCTTTAATTGTTTTTAAAATATTCATGTTCAAACACTGCCTCAGACTCGCCCTAAAAGTGGGCGGATGGACCATTTTCAAAATATATGTATATATATCTTGAAATATTTTTGCTATATCAAGCTAAAATTTCAAATGCATTTCTATGCAAATCAGAGATGGTCGAACAGAAGGCTTGGTTGATTTTAGATGGAATGACCTTAATCAAACACCATAAAGCCCAATAAAAAGGACTTTATACTCAATGTGACGAAGATACAAGGAAAAATAATAATATCAAAGTTCAAAATTCTCCACTTTTAGCTGTCTCAGTGTCCGGGGTCACACTAGGACAGTTTCTTGGAACGGCGGTCGGTGACTTCGTTAGGTTCTTCGGGTGAGGCAGATGCTACTCGTGGGTACCAGATAACAGCTATACACACGCACATACAGAGCTGAGTGGCGTCAGTGTACACGTACTTTAAGGTAGTCCTCAAAGACTATTTATTTTTGTTTGTTGGGGTATATTAATACTTGACGGGTGGTGCCCTGATCAGCGCCTGATACTACAACTCGAAGCAGCACATGTGCACACTGATAGTGCATTTTTGTGCGCCCAGCTTGGGGTATGACTGTTCGGTTGCCACACAGCCGCCTGCAGGGGGATGTCAGTTGTGACTTTCCAGTAATAACAAGGGCGTGTTGTTTTCTGTGTGTGTGTGTGTATCTGTGTGTGTGTGAGTGAAGGAGCGAGAGAGAGCAACAGAGAGTTTTATTGCTAACTAAACAGACAGTCGTGATAAGAGGGCAAAGGAAAAAAATCATGCAGTCGAATCAGTAATGTGAAGCTCATGCAATGCATTGACTCTGCCTCTGTGTGACCCTGCGGGTCAAAAGAGAAGGCCTTTTATTCCTCTCTTCTACAAATTCTGTGCCCACTTATCCCAGACTGGATGTTATTGCCCTTTATGCAAGTCATCCAAATATCATTAGGGCTAAACCCACCATGTGGTTTGGTTCAGAATGTGAGGAACGCATGGATGTCCCTCTGCTCTCAGGCCCAACATGGGGCGGCATAACTGTCTGTGTTCTCACAGAACCGAAGGTGGAGACGCAGAGAAAATACAGTACGTGCAGAACATCAATAAACCTTTGGGATGTAGCACTCACCAGACTGAAGTGGGTCCTTCCCCCCACACTTCAGCATGCAGTCATTTAGTCTAAATGCTGTTGGTTATCATTGCTAAGGTTGGCGATCGCAATTGTGTAAAGACTGAGGCAAGGAAAAAACATGTTACTGATACTGAGAGGTTTTTTTAAAAGAAATCTGTGGCACGAAGAATATGTTCTTCTTCCCGACGCATTTATTTTTCATCCTCTACCTCCTCTGAGTTTGGCATTGTTCCAAAGAGGAAAGAAAAACATCTTGGCTTTCTTTTTCTTCTTTTTTCCTTTTTTTTTGCAGTTTTTTTGCCCTCCTCACTTTCCAAGTAAAAAGGAAGAGGGCAGAGCTGAAAGATGCTGTATGTGTGTGTGTGTGTGTGTGTGTGTGTGTGTGTGTGTGTGTGTGTGTGTGTGTGTGTGTGTGTGTGTGTGTGTGTGTGTGTGTGTAAGGAAGTGTTCTCCTTGGAAAATAATGGCACACACACAGTTTGCATACCACTGTGTTTATTCACTTTTTAGCCACTTCAGTCATGTGGTCTCCATAACAGCCTTGATTTTATTATGTATGGAGTCTTGGTGGAAAGTTGGAAGAAGTGCTGATTTATTACGTTCCTGTGCTGGAGACGGGCGTGTCCAGAGGAATTCTGTTTTCATGTTGTCCGTACATCTGTACATACATCCCTGAGCATTTAGGTCATTCTGTTGAGTGAATTTCTTAATATTGCACAACCTTTTACTTGGGAGCTGTGATCCGCTTATTAGATTTTGCTGGTTGTGTTTCAGGGTGAACTACAGTATGAGCTTGTTTTTGGCCCAACCTTTACTCAAGAATTCAAACACTAGGTATGATATAAACTGTCTAATAGGGTATAATATAGACTCACCAAACAGTTTACTGGGTATACCTGTTTGGCTCCTCTTTAATGCAAATATCTAATCAGCCAATCACATAGCAGCAACTCTGTGGATTTAGGCATGTAGACACAGTCAAGATGACCTGCTGAAGTTCAAATCGAGCATCAGAATTTAGAAGAAAAGTGATTTAAGTGACTCTGAACATGCCATCATTGTTGGTGCCAGACAGGCTGGTCTGATTATTTAGGAAACAGTTGATCTAATGGGATCATTTTCAATAAATTCACTTCTAGGGAAAAGAGGAAAAAATATAGTGAGTCAGATGATGTCAGAGGTCCAAGTAGAATAGCCAGACTGCTTCAGACTGATAACTGTGGTTATTTGAGTTCAACAGGAACTCAAATAATTACTTAACCCTCCTGTCGCGTTCACCCCACCCCTTACTTTAGTGCTCCCGGTCAAAATTGACTGGTCTGTTTTAACAGCTCTTAAATTAGCATAACAAACATTTTTCACCACCAAATTCAGTTCAGTGGTCATTCAGTGGGCCGTTCAGTAGGTCGCTCAGTGGGTCTTTTATTTGGTCCTTCAGTGGGTCGTACAGAAGAGGATTTCTGAAGTGCAGATGAGCTACAGCAGCAGAAGACCGCACCAGGCACTAAGAACACAGAGCTGAAGCTACAGTTCACATGGGCTAGTTAAAATCGAATAGAAGATTCAAAAAATGTTTCCTGGTCTGATGAGCCTCTACTTCTGTTGCAACATTTGGATGGCAGGGTCAGAATTTGGCATAAACAACATGGTTCCATCATGCCTTGTATTAACGTTTCAGCCTGCAGTGGTAGTTAACGGTGTGGCCGATACTTGGCCTTCTTTAAACTCCACAGCCTATCTGAGTCATGTTACTGACCATGCCCATCCCTTTATGACCACAGTGTGTCCATCATCTGATGGCTTCTTCCAGCAGGACAAAACACTGTGTCCCACAGCTCAAACCATCTCAAACTGGTTTCTTGAACATGGCAGTGAGTTCACTGTACGAACAATGCAACACTCACAGGATGTGATGGAACAGAAGACTGGCATCATGAACGTGGGGCTGAAAGATCTGTAGCTACTGGGTGATGCTGTCATGTCAGTATGGCTGACATGACAGCCTATAAGTGAATGCAATTCTGTATGTGAAAGGGGGTCCAAAGTATATGTACTAGCAAGGTGGGTGAACCTAAAAGTATTAGCCAGTGAGTGTGTATTTACACATTTGGTGCAGACAGCTTGTTGGATCCCAACGAGCTGTTTTTAAAGATGTGATCTAACGACTCTGATATGCTGCTCTTTTAAGGTGAAAAGTCATTTTTCGTTGCAATTCCAAGTCATGTGTGGGTTTTTTTTTAGCTCATATCCTAAAACTGCATGCTGCTTTACGAATGAAAGGTCACCGGTTTCATTTTCCAGAAGAACTGGGGAAAATCGTCAGTGAAAGTGAGCATGCCACTCTTAGTGAGACTTTGAGAAAAAAAAAAAAGTAAAACTTCAACTGCTGCGGAGTCAGACTGATGCATTCAAGATCCGTGCTAAAGTACGAGCTTTTACTGTAAAGAAACATCAGAAGAAATAACAGTTTGAAAACAGATCTACCCAAATTAGTCCTGCATGAGTGAAAAATAAACTCTGAGCTTATGGTGACACTGAGAGGTTTCAACTGACTTTTCTCACAATTGCGAAAATATATGAATAAAACCACATGATTTTTGATTATTTTCTCAGCAGAGCCTTCTGCTGTTTGTTGTTTGCTGTCACTTCAGGTAAGCTCGTGGCTGAAAATAATCCCAGTAGTAACAGGATGAGTGGTTGCCTGGTCTGAAAACAAGAACAGGTCTAGCATCAACCTGATGTTCAGAAAAAAAAGAGTGAAAGTTTTCAGTGCCGAGTTGTGAAACTGAGAACAGACTTCATGTTTAAGTTCCCAAGAACTGATTCAGATTGCAGCAAATTCTCCGATTCACACGGCTTCTTGGTCAGATGCACATAAACATAGAGTAAGTGTTGTGAGCTTTAAATTGGCTTACTGGAAAAGCCTTACATCTCAACTGTTCAGGCATCACCCCGAGTATGTCGACAAGGATTAATCACTTTGTTCACTTTAGTTTTTTATGTGTGATGCATGGAAAACCAATAGGTATGCCATACGTGTTGTAAAGCCCTTGACGTGTTGGCGAGTGCCAGTACTGGCTCCATTTCTGTACAGACCTTACATTGAACTTTGAGCTTTTTCTCTTTTGACACAAGAGGATCAATCAGTCCAACATAGAAATGCAAGAAAGTGAAGTGGCCGCTTGAGGCCGATTCCAAAAACACTTCACTTTACAGCAGAAATGAGCGTATTTAAGCAGTGTTTTGATCTCTGTAGCTAATTTCCCAGCTCAGATCAGCTGTGTGCAGGGTAACCAGATCACAACCAACTAACTGTTTGTTTGGGACAAAGTGGGACACGTCAACAACGCTGAGAGTCTGAAGATTTCATATCTAACTTAAAAATTTGGGATTAACAGGCCAAACACATCATGTTTACAACTCTCTTGCCAAGTAAAAGAAAGCTAAAGTTTGTTTCTGTGGTCTTATGCGATAGTCTTTCAGGTTTCAGTTCAGTTTGATTCATGCCATTTTTTGGACCATATTTGATATTTTTATCCAGTTATGACACATATTCGGTGTCACTTCACATCGTATTTCCTTCCTGTGCGAAACCAACAAACTAATTAGCAAAAAAAAGCCAAAAACTATGATTTCTCACAATGTGCTCCAGCTTCATATTCTTTGTGGTAGTTTCCATCATATTCAACAAAATCTGAAATGTTTGCGACTTTTTGGTGACTTGTAACTTTCCCTAATGAGTATTGCATTAGACAATGTAACCCTCTTCTTTTGATTATAATAACAAAAGTCTCCCCTTTATAGACAGTGGGTACAACGATGGAGTCGTGTGTGCCTATCCTGCAGTCCTAAGTCTGGGACATTGTCTCAAGATGTGGAACAAGGAATAAAAATGCCTTACAGACCCACATGAAGAGGGGCAGCCTAACTATGTATGGTTATGACTAACAGATGAATCTAGCGCTGCATTTTGGGTAGACCTAAGGGGGTCTGTACTCACTGACTTCTTGAACAGGCTGGCGCTGACTGCCCGTGAGAAGCATTTTCTTAAGTTTTGTTTTCAATTATCAAAATAAATAAAATAAAAATAAATTTGACAACTGTGTTTTCCTTTCTAAAAAAAAGGGCAAAAGTCAACTTTTATCATCCTAGGCAAACTGCCCATTTCACTACAGCTAATACCTGTCAAGCAGTATATCTGATAGAAAACCTCATTTGTTATAAGACATATATCATCAGTAACAAATAGATGTCGGATATCTCTCATTTTACTTTATGCTTTCACAGTTTGTATTTGTAACACTGCATCAGTTGCATGATGCGCAGACTGTGGTGTAACAGGTTAGAGTGAGGATAAAGTCGCTTAACTACAGTTTATTTAGAAAATGAATTTCAATAAAGAAGACGACGGGAGTTGAAAATTTCTGCCCATTTTGGCTTTCTCCTTGAAAGCACGAGCGGCTTCCACTGAGAGGAAGGAATGAATCTTTGCACCACAGTGCGCCGCTCTCTCTCTCTCTCTGTTAACTTCAGACAAGAAGCTCGCTCGGCAGTTTCTTTCCTTCCCTGATCTATATGACAGCAATCATTCGGATAAGACTGTATTTATTTATTTATTTATTTAATCACACTCTCGATCTCAACCTGCCCCTAAAATAACAATGACAGATCGGGTACCGTTTTTTAAAATTTGTACAGGTGCATGTACACACTTGTAATGAATAGAAGAGGTAGGAGTAAAAACATTAACTTCTGTGCTTACAAAGTCCAGCCAAAATTATTCTGGCCTGTCCAAAATCAGCCTAGGATGAATGCCAAAGCATTTGGCTGTAGCCTTACCTCTGCTGACCAAATCACTGAACTTGACCTCTTGATTGCGTTTGTGCTACAATATGGATTTGCTATGGGTTTAATTATACTTTAATTATACTAATAAACCATCCACAAAGTCTGTGCTGCAAATTTTGAGTACTTTATTAATATTTCCTATTTCCTATTGGAAGCACCTGCTAACCAAGCTGTCTAGGGTTACCAAATTACTAAGGTGAAAAAAGCAAACAAGGTGGCAACAGCCAAAATGTTACAAGATCGAGGTTTCAGATTGGGTTTCCCTGGAAAAACAACCCATAGATCAATTTCCTGTTTTTTTTTCCTGACAAAAACAACTCCACCACATGCTGTAGCCTCTGCCAGGCTTTCACCACACACACTTTTCTGTTCGATTCAATTTTTTTTATATAGCACCAAATCAGTTGCTTCAGATGATCACCTACGAGTCAGGTTTTGGCAGAAATGGGAAGGAAAAACTCCCTTTTACAAGAAGAAACCAGACCCGAGGAGGGAGACAGGACTAAAGACACGCTGTAGAAGAGAGCCACAGATGATTAATAACTGATGATTAAATGAAGGGTGGCGTATAAATACATAGAGAGTGAAAAAGGTGAGTAAAGGAGAAACACTCAGCCTAAGCCTATTGCAGGCAGTGTAGCCCTATCGTAGCATAACCATGGAGAGCCAAGGGAGGAATCAGGGTCACCTGATGCAGATCTACCTGCATGCTTTATCAAAAAGGAAAGTTTTAAGCCTCTTAAACGTAGGCAGGGTGTCTGTCTCCCAAATCCAAACTGGTAGCTGGAGAAATACCGTCTCTCTTTCTAGTCCCTGTCAGTACTCTTGCTGGAGCATTTTAGGACAACCTGATGATAATGAATTCAAGTTCAAGTAATAGATGTGTGAATTATTTTTTAAACATCACTCTGAGACAGGATGTTTCTGATCTTAGAGATACTGCACAAGTGAAGGAAAGCAGTCCTAAATGTATTTGATTAATATACGCATTGAAGGACATATTCTGGTTGTTAGAAATTGGTCTTGGATAGTTCAATCTTAGTTTCATCAGACAGATGAGGAATTTGCCTCCGATGCTCTGAGCTCTTTAGTGAGGAATATCTGGCCACTCTGTCATCCCAGCTTGCTTGATGGGTGGAGGCAGACATGGTTCTTCTGTGTGCGCCAATCTCCATCAGAGGACCATTTGGTTCTTGGCTCCCTGTCTGAACAAAGCCGCTTGTCAGTGAGTATTTTGTTTTGGGAAAGCTCAGAAAATATTTAAGAACTTTTACATTTAAGACCAATATCAGCTACTTTGCTCCTAGGCAGATATTTTCTTGTATGCTCCACCACATCAGTACCTTCAGAAAACCCTGTTTCACAGCTTGGTTCTCACTTTCAAAACCATCAGAAATGGTATGGGAATGCATTTCTTTCACATGTGTAGTAAATGTTATGAGGGCACAGGCCCCAGTCAGGCTATAGTATCATCTCAAGAAGCCTTTGTAGGAATAGGACGTCTAAGAGCTTTGTTGTCATGACAGAATTATCTTATTGGGATATTTCATTATTTTAGTTTTTAAAATAATTTTTCCAAACAGTTTGAAAACCTATTTTTGTCATTTCTGATTAAACGTATGACTTGATGATTTAGAAAAACGAGTCAAATACATTTTAAGGTCAACAGGGAGCATAGGAAAACTTAAAAAGGTATGAAAACATTCTCCACTTGCGCGGGTGCAACATATAAAAGTTTAAACACTTGTAGAGAAAGTTAGCCACCTGACTACTGCTCAATACACGAATGTGTGTGTATACGAACGTGGTTTTAAATGTCATTGTGTGGTGCTCCAGTTCAATGTCTTTGTGGTTTCCTGAACATTTAACATCTCAGGCTTTGCTGAGATCACACACATAGGCAGCACATGAAACACTGCCAATTAGATGAGGCACGTTAGATGAGCAGGTTTGCGGATAAACCAAAATGCAAGTTTCATATTAAACTTTGCGACTAATTGTGCAATAGTGTGCGTGCACGCAGGACTTTCTGCAGTCGTACAGCAAAAGCATGACGTTTGTGTACACATGTGTTTTACGCATTTATGAGTTGGCTGCGTCATTAGAGTGTAGGAATATCACGATGGTTATATTGTGTAATAGGTGCTCATCTTCAGTCAGACAAAGTTTGTGTGTGTGTGTGTGTGTGTGAAGCGAGCAGCTCTTTAGCTCGAAGATGTGCCTTCACGCCTCTGCAGCGGGGCATTTTCTCAGTAAAAACCACAGACTTTCTGATCACAGCTGGAGGCAGGGGGACACCTGTCGTCCCCTCATCAGCCCTGTGGTCACCCTGCCCTACATACAGCAAGAGGCAGACAAAAAACATGTCTAACACAGCAGACAAAACTCTATATTACAGATAAGATCTGATTAGAAAGGTTCACATCAGGGATATGAGCTGCACTGCAGGTGCAGCAAATACTGACGCCACAGGCTTCATGTATTCAAATGTTTGCAGCACATAAAGATTTTGTACTTGTTTTTTTTTTTGTTGTTTTTTTGCACGTGAACACAAAAACAAAGTCAAAACTATTAGATCTAGAGCCTCTGCAGGCCTCTCCTCTTCACTATCATCTGAAGTGTCTCAAGCACAAGCGCACAGTGATATTTTTATTTCAAGTTTTGATTGGGTGGACAGAGTATGAACATTAGCATGAACATCCATATGAAGAACCCAATAAGTTTACTCACCTATTTTGTTTGCTTTAGTGTCCATTTACTGCTGAGGTCAAGATCACTTGTCTGAAATGGCCAGACGCTAATGGCTAACTTAATTTGCAGTGTGTGTGGTGTTTCACGTGTGTCCCATATGGTGTAGCGGGCTGGGCTTGTTTCGACTTATAGGGGTGGGTTTTCGGGCAGCTGTGGTGCAGGTGGTTTGAGTCCCCTGGCTCCTGCTGTCCACATGTTGAAGTGCACGTAACCCCAAATTCCCTCAGATGTGTCCGCTGGTGTGGACCTGTGTGTCAGTGGGTGCATGTGGCAGAGTGGAAAAGTGTCTGCTCCCACCCCCACAACCTCACCTGCAGTCAGCCTGGAATCCAGAGCCACACCACTGTGCCAGCCTCTCTCTTCACATGTTGCCTCCTGTGAGATTCCTGACACCCCTCCCCCACCCATCACCTTCACTCAATACCAGGTTGAGATGCAAATGAGGAGACTTCACTCAGGCAAGTCTGCTGGACCAGACGGAGTGAGTCCCCTTGTCCTCAAGACCTGTGCCCCCCAGCTGTGTGGAGTCTTTCATAAACTGTTTATGCTGAGTCTGAGTCTGCAGAGGGTCCCGGTGATGTGGAAGACATCATGCCTCGTCCCTGTACCAAAGACGCCTCGTCCCAGTGGCCCCCAGGATTACAGGCCCGTGGCACTGACCTCCCACATCATGAAGACCCTGGAAAGGCTCATCCTGGACCAGCTGCGACCCATAGTAAGACCACATCTGGATCCCCTTCAGTTCGCTTATCAGCCTCGTCTCGGAACAGAGGACGCCATCATCTACCTGCTCAATCGTGTCTACACCCATCTGGACCAGCCGGCGAGCACTGTGAGGGTCATGTTTTTTGACTTTTCCAGTGCTTTCAACACCATCAGGCCGACCCTCCTGGGTGATAAGTTAGCAGCGATGCAGGTGGATGCTTCTCTGGTGTCCTGGATTGTTGATTACCTGACAGGAAGACCACAATATGTACGTCTCCCACAGTGTGTGTCTGACAAGGTGATTAGCAACACAGGGGCACCACAGGGGACTGTCCTCTCCCCCTTCCTCTTCACCCTCTACACCACAGACTTCAGCCACTGCACAGAGACCTGCCATCTTCAGAAGTTTTCTGATGACTCTGCGGTGGTTGGATGCATCAGCAGGGATGATGAGACAGAGTACCGGGCTGTGGTCGACTCCTTTGTCACGTGGTGTGAGCAGAATCATCTGCAGCTCAACGTGGCAAAGACCAAGGAACTGATCGTGGACTTCAGGAAGACCAGGAAACACTTGACCCCTGTTTCAATCCAGGGGGTCAGAGTTGACATTGTGGAGGACTATAAATACCTTGGAGTACACATTGACAATAAACTGGACTGGGCTAAAAACACCACAGCACTTTACAGGAAGGGCCAGAGTCGTCTCTATTTTTTGAGGCGACTGAGGTCCTTCAACATCTGCCAGAAAATGCTGAGGATTTTCTATGAGTCTGTTGTGGCCAGTGCGATCCTCTATGCTGTTGCATGCTGGGGGAGCAGGCTGAGGGTCGCAGATGCCAACAGACTTAATAAACTAATCCGTAAGGCCAGCAATGTTGTGGGGATGGAGCTGGACTCCCTCAAGGTGGTGTCGGAGAGGCGGATGCTGTCCAAGATAAAGACAATGTTGGATAACACCTCCCACCCACTCCATGACATGTTGGTCAGTCACAGGAGCTCGTTCAGTGAGAGACTGAGATTACCGAAAAGCACCACTGAACGACACAGGAAATCATTCCTGCCTGTGGCCATCTCCCTGTACAACGCATCCACTTAACACACTGTTTGCTGCTACAACTACACATGTTTCTTTTCCAAATATTTATTTATAAGTGACTTATGTATGTATGTATGTATATATATGTATATATTGTACTATTCTTAGTTAGCGTATTGTCTGTCTTGTCTTAATGTTGGTTTAAAATGGAGCACTGTAACAAAAAATAATTTCCCCCAGGGATCAATAAAGTATTCTGATTCTGATTCTGATTCTGATATAATTAAGACCAGTTCGTCTTAAAGCTTTTACTCATGTCTGAAAAAGGTGTGAACGAGATTGGTAAGTGGAATGGAATAAGATGGAATAAAACCATCTACGAGTAATTCTGACTCTATCAGATCCCATCTGAATACTCTCAAATCAATTAATCTGCATGTGAATACGCAAAATCTGTACCAAAAAGGACGGGATTTTTGGTATCTCTTTGTCTGATTGTAGTTTAAATCCAATTCACAAGTCGTCTTTGAGGTGGCTTTGGTTGCATGTAGGTAAACTGATCATTTAGCTTAGTGAGTTACACAGTCACCTAACAAGGAAAAGATTCCCAGGTTGATCACAAGAAGATTCACTAATCCCTTTGGGGTCCTTTCAAGAAAGACACTGGCCATGAAAACACTTTTATGGCCCTTTGTGAATCGAAGAAGAAGCCAAATTAGTTTTCATCGGCCCATTTAAATCTATTTACAGCAGAGGGTAGACCCCATTCTTGAAGCCACTTTTTGTTTAAGATGCACAATAAAGTTCATGAACATAAAAAATAAAGCTAATTTAACGTTCCAAAGTCCTACAACCACTTATCGCAATTACGGCGATGAAGAACTGGGATTATGTCCGAGTCTTATCACCTAGAACGTTCACACGATAAGCTTAATTAATGGAACAAAGATCTGGAACGTGAGATCTCTGCAGAGGACCGGAAATCAGCAAGTGTTGGAGTTCATACTCAGACGGTGAATGCATGCCTCAGATCGCCACGCCATTATTAGTAATGCGAACAACTGTATGTAACTTCTGCCAAGGGAAATTGTTCACTAATTGCACAGATGTTAAAAGAACAACATTTTAGGTGCAGAAACATATAAAAAAACTTATCAGAGCAGATTATTTAACAGCTATTTCTACTTGATCACAACTAGAATTAAAAAAGAAGTTCAGTCTTTTAAGAAAAAGAAACTTAAACATTTGTGAATTGGTTATGATTTGTCATATAATGAAAAAGAGCATTTGTGTATTTTTTTTTTTACTTGAACACACAGTTGAATAAAAAGACTTGACTGACTTTGCGCATGACAGCCACTGTGCTGTGGTGGCAAGCGACACAGTTGCAGACAAGTATTAAGGTTACGAGACATGCAGAACAAGTACAGGTGGCCAGTGTGCATTTTGTGTTTGTTTGCGTGTATGTGTGTATATTGTGGTGACAGTGGGAGCTGCATTTCCGCCGGTGCGCAGGTGCATTGTGACATATAGCCCCGGCACAACCTTGATCTCACACACACACTTTCAGATGGTGCGATAGGTGTCATCTCCAACCACTGCGATGGTGGTATTTTCAGTAGAGATACGGGGAGGAGGGGATTTCACAAGAAGAGAAGCCTCAGAGGTAAAAAAGCTCTCTAAACGAAGTGTGCACATGTGATCCAGGTGTGCGTCGTCAGTAGGTGTCAATTTTTCTGGAACGGCACAAAGAAAAGAAATGAAAACGGAGGCTGATTGATCTCCCAAACTGACTGAAATACTCGCACGTTCCTCTGCATGCATGAATGCTTGTATCTGCGACACATGCGCTGCTGCTGCGGTCTTCTGGCTATATCTCATTATGTTTGTGGTTTTTTTCTTGCTATTTTCTCCCCCCTCCACTCACCGTGTGCACACTGAGTAAAATGTAGCTTGTCGTCTGAAAAATGGGAGTGCCACAGTAAACCACATGCAGATGCTTTCTAGCATTAAAAAAGACAAAACATAACGTACAGATGTATATCTTGGCCACATCTGCCTCCAAAATAAATGGCGATGGTGCATAAAAATACCAATTTATGTGAATGGGCGCATAGCAAATGAACAGAACAGTGCCAAAACTGGAGCCCAGAGACAAAATTAAATGGCCAGTACCCTCTTAGTCATGGTGACTTCATGTTTTTTTCCACTGCCTCCCACCTCCTCCCACACAAGGGAATCTGCAGTTTGTTGTCCTTGTTCATTCAGCCCCTTTCAGCCATTCAAGTTCCCAAGGCTGTTTCATTACAGAGAGCCCACTTAATAGGAGGCACATCCACACAACTGTGGATCAGTTCTGCAACAGCTGAGTAAAACATCTGCTGGGATTCCAGCCAGGACGCACTGGAGTTGATTTAGACCGACGTTTGACGTAAACCGATAAATCTGTTCATTCCACTTCCAGAAAAAGTCCACCCTCTCCACATACTATTACTCTCAGAAAGCCCCCCCCACCTCCCGCCCCGTTTTTTTCATCATCTCTTCTGCGGCCGTACCTCCACCAGCCTTCTATGAATCAACCCCCCCACACACACACACCCTCCTGCTCTATACAGCTGTTCCTTTGCCTCATGTTGCACATTCTTTCATTCTTCGGGGCTCAGGCTGTCAGGGACCCATTACAGCCCTTCCTGCTGGGTGTTTGTGTGTGAAAGAGAAAAAGGCGATGTAACAATTTGAGAGGAATCTAGAGGCTGAAAGACAGTACAGCTGCAAGCAGTACACAAACACGCACACACACCTCCAGCTGTTTGTCTCTCACCAATTACTGTGGTCCCTGCTTGTCCTGTCCCCTCAAGTGCTTCCCCCAGTCCCATGAGCACCTTCCCACTCTTGCTATTTTTAGCTTTAGAGACGAAGCGAGACTGGGGCCCCTTCACGGCCTAATTACAGCATCCATCACGCAACTGCCGTGCTTTACCTCCCCCTCCTTTGCTTCCCATGCTCAGAACTTACCCTCGCTGTCCTCTTCATCTTTTGGGCACAGGTTCAGGTAATATACTTGGGAATGCTAAACAAAGGAAAAGCGCAACACAAAAACAGGCACCGAACCGACAAACAACAAAGCAATTAGCTGGTGTTTGGTCTGGCTGGAACAACCGTGACCTTTCAGGAAACTCCCCCTTCCTGTTAGAGACGGGTCGACTCGCCGCTCAGGCTGTTTGAAAGCTGAGAAGCACAACAGCCAGCATTCTTGGAAATACGTGAGCATGTTTGACACAGTTGGTTGATGCCTTTTTTTTCTCTCTCAAGTAGTCGGCACAACCTACATGCTAACCTTTGTGGTCTAGGCAGGAATGGCATTGTTTAATTTACTTGTTGTTTTTGGTAATGAGCCTCGATACTTTTCTCAAACCAACCAAGCATCAGAAAAAATCTGAACGCTGTGAGATTTCTAATCTTGTTTGCTTAGAGGATGAGTCTGTATTCAGTCATTTTCCAGCCAATCAGCCAGAAAATATCACAAATGTTGATGCAGATCAGATCGCTGTCTGTAAATAAAAAGTTCAGTGATTTTCCCATAAAAAAAGACATATTTAGTCTGACAGCTTTTCCTTTGTAATGTGTTGCACCAGTTCCAGCTGCTGCTACATTGTGATTGCTCTCTCTAGTCCAGTGTGCATATTTAAGATGCACACTGGCTCTCTTCCACTGCAGGAAGAGCCAACACTAATCGTGAGTATTGTCTCCAGTGCTTAAACTGTTCAAAAAATGTTATGAACATTCAGTGCCACAATTCAGTTGGGGCCTTCTGTAGTTCGAGAAAACACCTGACAAAGTTGGAGAAGCTATTTCTTTAGACGTTCATCACAACCTTTACACCGACCTTTACAGTTTAGACAGCAACATCAGTGTCAAATCTTAATATAATCCTCCCGACTCCCCATTTAGTTGGTACTTAAGTTGTTACTAAACAAATCTAATCCAGGAACAGTGTCACCAAGTACTTGGTTGAATAGTTATGTTTCTGTAAAATCTGTCTTGACAAAATCATAGAAGAATCCCAGAGATTACTTTTGTTGTTGCACTACATACAGCAAATCAGATGGAATTTAGCTGAACTGAATTGAAACTTGTTAAACTACATGCTTACACTGTATCCTCTGAATGATGGGTAATATATTCACTCATACTGTAACACTCACGCACGTCTCTCCGTCCTCGCTAGCTCGTTTTCAGTTGGTTCAGAACAAAAACTAGCTAAAGCTACCACATCATCTCTATCATCCCTATTCTTTCCAAGCTCCTTAGATCCATGTTCTTGCTGAGCTTCACTGGCTTCCAGTGAAATTCAGAATTAATTTTAATAATATATAAAGCCCTACATACCCAGCCTCCTGTGTATACAGCAGACTTGCTGAGACGTTATAAATCCTCAGGGCCAGATCATCTGATCAGGGTCTCTTAACTTTTTCACACTCTTATTGTGAAATCTGAGGTTATCATGCTTTTTTTGGTTGCAGGTCCTAAACAGCCTTCCTCAGTCGACTGAAAAGCAAACAGAAAGTGAATTTCCCTCCTTGAGCCTGGTTCTGCCGGATGCTCCTTCCTGTGAAAAGGGAGTTTTTTCTTCCCACTGTCACCAAATGCTTGTTTACAGGGGATCGTCTCGTTCTCTCTATTACAGTAGCGTCCTAACCATAAAATATGAAGTGCCCTGAGTTGACTGTTGTTGTGATTTGGCGAAAACTAAACATTAAAGTTATACAAACACTACATAAAATATCTTTGCTGCCATAACTACTCAGATTATCCAATGTGTCTTAATCCAAAGATGAATATAGTCTCCGATGTTTAGTCAGACCGTTAAATTATTAAATATTTTCAGCTTTTAGGCAAACGCTAGTTAACATTAATGGGGGAAAATAGTTGTGTCAACAATGTTTATGTTTTCTTTGATAAAGGATAAACTTTCTGAGGCGAGTGAAGACGTTTTGAAACCCTGCTGCAAATGCCATGCGGTGCAGTCATAATGTAGACAGAGTTAAAACGGATAACGTGGAAAAGCGCAGGCCAGTCACAGGGTGATAAGACGAATCCAGTATTTTCCTCTTACGTGATCTGCCTCAACTGCACTGGCAGATAAAGTCGCCCCCCTCCCTTTCCTTCTGCTCCTCCACACACTGATCTTCAGGGACTTTTAACAGCCAGCGTGGACCTCATGTTTCCAGATATTGCAGATCCCATTGTATTACTCAAGGACTCCCAACCTGCTTCTTATCAGCCTTGACGTCTATTTTTTCTTCTTTTCCTTTTCTGTAATCCAAAAGGAACAGGTCGGCTATTTGTATCAACTCAACCACAAGTGCCCAACTTCCATCTGAGAGGGTTGTGTTTCTGCAGTGCACATATGAACACATAAACAGTGCACCGCTCTAATGGGAATGAAAGTTCTGGTAAACTTAAAAGGTCTTAAAATGTTGGAATAGACACAAGTATTCATCCACTGTAGTTTTTCTTACAAAGAAAGCATGCACAACCTGAAATGTGTTGCCTTTTTCTTTTCTGTTTGCTTTTTTGCATAGATTTAAAGTTTGCACATCATAACGTTTGTTTGAGGAGAAACTGAAACCAGAGGGAAAGCCAGCCTCAGAATGTCTCTCGCTTGACATGAGGACAGAAGGTCATAACCCCCAAACATGAGTTTCCTTTGGTCACTGTGTTTTCCCAAAGGATAAAGTTACATTTGAACCAGTAAGCTAATCCATAGCTGCTAGCGGCAAACCGGAGCGAGCCAGACCACACAACAGTTCAGGTCAGAAGACTTGTTGACCTTTTAACTGCATTTCTCTCCCTCAGACAGAAGAAATCACAGAGAGTGCACCGCCTAAAATCAACACAGGTTAATGTGAGTTGGCTTAGTTGCAGTGCACTGTCTGCTACTGTCTGTGGCATAGTTAAGGTTTGTGGAAGGCTAGATAGTAGATTGGAGGTGGGGTGCCCCCGGCCTCTCGGCCTAGGGCTCGGTCACTCAGGCGCAGCTGGGGGCCGGCGGAGCTCACGGGCGCGTCACTGCAACCCCCCCTGGCTTCTGCTCCGCGGCTGCTGAGTGAGCCCTCATCTGGGACTCTCCTCAGCTCTTACTGGAACAGTGGCGCGGCTGCCCCTCTGTTGGTCTTCCATGGTCTCTTGTGTTCTGGGGGCCTCTGGATGTCTGGAGTTTTGATCTCCTCCATACCCGCTTCACACCCTGGAGGATGGGGCTGTGGCCCCCCCACACTCCCTAGCAGATCATTACATGGAGAAACCTTTGGAATGCAAGCATGCTGATCCACACAGGTATGCACACATGGGTATTCACAGACGCGGACTAAAGCTTTCTTGGCTGCTGCCTCAAAGCACACTGTGCGCTGTCTATCTTGCGTGCTGCACAATATCGTTTATTACTTAGTAAATACTGATATCTATGACTAGCTAGTTTATTGTGATGGTGCTTTGTTTTCTCTATTATTATGTTGCTCTTTGTTGTTTGCTGTCTCCTCTGTTTGTTTGTTTGTTTGTTTGTTTGTTTGTTTGTTTTTTCTCCATACAGGTGACCCAGGAGTTTTTTTTTTTTTTTGTCTCTCTTCCCCCCCCTTCTCACCGTCTCTTCTCCCCTTGGGTTTTCTTTCTTTCTCTCCCCCTCTCTCTCTCATTCATTCCCCCTGTCCTATTTATTAAAAAAAAAAAAAAAAAAAAAATGACAAAGGATGAACTGAAGCTCTGCCATCACGTAATGTCGCATACTGCTGTTTCTGATGTCATTTAAAAAAAAAAAAAAAAAAAAAAAAAAAAAAGAAGGCTAGATAGTAAGTGAAACTATACATTTGTAGCAGACTCACTTTTACATTTCTATAAAAATGTAATGGGATCATGAAACTGGCGACAGTTTAAAATTAAGAGAAAATTATTAGGCCTCCTATGTAATTGAAATGTTTTGTGTACATTTTCCCTTCTGTTTTTAACAGAGCAAGAAATTTTCAACACAGCATTTCTAAACGTTCGTTTTCTTTAGAAAACATAAATTTTTTCTATTTGCACGCAATTGCAGAATTTTTTTCACTAAAAAACACCCCAAATTTCCAGAGTCATTATAATTAGCAAGCAGACCTTTTTATTGAGCCACAGCACAAACCACCGCGGTGAAATGACATGCTTTAACTTTGTAATGCTCAAAGCTTGTGAAATCAAGTTAAACCTGAGGGTTATCTTGCCGTTTACACACTGTATAAAAACTTCAGCAAGAGTTTGGCAGTCGCACAGAAAGCATCGTGCCAAAACATAAAATCCATTTAGACTTGATAAAAAAGGTTGTTGATGTTCACAAAGCAAGAGATGGACGTATAAAGTTATAACAATGTTTCCAAGTGTCAAGATCTGTATTGAAAACTATCATCAAGAAATGAACAGAGCCACACAGTACAGAACAAGACTGGTAGACAGTACAGAACAAGACTGGTAGAAGTAAGAAGCAAAACATTTAAAAGACTTTGGAAAAAATAAAATAGTGAGAGATGTGAGAGATGTGTCTACAGACCCCAGAACAACTGCTGAGGACCCACCTTAAAACCAGACTCAAGTCTGCCAAGGACAACCCAGAGAAAGATTATCCATACTGGAAGTGCATCCTTTGGTCAGAAGAGTTGGAACTAGAGCTCTTTGGCCAGAGAGACGCTTCTTCACTAAACATACCTCACTGCACTCTATCAATTTTAATATACGCCACACTGTATACTTGTACACATGTGCACTTATTTATACGACTGCTATATCCTTCTGGGATTCATAAAGTTTCTCTGATTCTGATCCTTATGTTTGAAGAAAGAAGGGAGCAGCGTACAACCCAAAGAACACTGTCCCCACAGTGAAACGCAGTGGTGGGAGTGTTACGCTTCAGTGTGTCTCGAACTGGGAATCTTGTCAAGATGGAAGAAATTATGAAGACAGAAGGTTATGTGAAGATTTTTAAAGGAAACCTCAAGCAGTCACCACCAAAACTGGGTCTGGGTCACCGTTTTGCCTTCTGTCACGACAACAACCCAAAATTATCGTCGTTCCTGGTGAAGAACATTACTGGCTGACCTGCACAAAGCCCTGTCTTTAATCCCATTGAAAATCTATAGGGTGAACTGAAGACCAAGCTCCAGGCCTGAAGACCAACAAAGCTGGAGGAGCTGGAGGAGCTGGAGAGAGTCGCCAAAGAAGGATGGACCTGGCTTGGTCAGGAGTCATGAGCGAAACTACGATAAACGACTGCAGGCTGTCATCCAACAAAAAGGCTACATAGTTGACTATTAGCACTGGGGGCTAATAATTTTGACTAGTTTTCGGTTTTTGTGAAATAATTTAATTTCTGTGTGCAAAGTAAAATAATGTAAGTATCCAAAATAAAACTAGAATCTTTGGAAACGCTTTACATTTCACAGGGGAGCAGTTTTATGTTTCACAAGATTTTTGTGGTTATATGTGTTGGAGAATCCTGTGTATCCACATTATTTAAACCAAGACTACATGGGAATTATAGGCTCAAGCTATGAATATGCTAAATGCATGCACTCATCCCGTAGCCTTGAAACATAGGTTTGGCTTTTTTACGCTCTCTGACGTTGCAGTGCTATATGAATGAATCAAGTGATCTCAGCGATGACAAATCAGACAAAACCACATTCACTAACGTGTCTTTTCCGCTTGTATTTCTGGGGAAATGCATATTTACTCAAATTACAGCGCCCATATAAATTTATATCATATGTACTTCCAGCCTGTATTACACGGATTCAGTTACTTAAATGAATGTGAAAGCATTAAATGTTTTAAGCGAGCTCGTGAGTATATTTGTGGCAACACTGAAACTGCTCTCCACATACACAGACCTCGTGGATGCATTTTTTCCCCCCTTGATAATTTTACTCAGACTGAAATGCAATTGCCGGTTTGAAATGTGTTGCCTTACGTAAGTAATCACACTGAATGCTCCACTTGTGTTTAAACGCCGAAGTAGGAGCTTGACTGGGTCACTGCAGTAGAAAAAAAAAATCTCAAATACAAAAGTCATGTGCCTTTGATAAGCATCCCAAGTCAACTGATCCCTTTGAGGAACTGGTAAAAACGTGTTGTTTTGCAAATTTCTAACAAGATCCGCTCTGAAGCATCAAAGTTCTGTGGATGACCTAAAATCATTTGCAATCTTAAAAAAAAAACCTAAAAAACATCCAAACTAGTGTAAATTGTACTATGCCATCGAATACAAAAAAGTCTGAGACTCTCCGAGTGATAATCGTGCTGTTATTCCTTCGGTGTTTGCTTCACTTTGAGAGATAAGCACCACTGTAATGTTTAAAAGTAAAAATCATTAAAGTTTCACGCTTGTCGCAGTTTTCTTATTTCATTCTTGTGTACTTTGTGCATCCAAAAGCAACACTTCCTGCTATTGTCTGTCAGACGCAAGTGACTACACAATCTGTCGCTCTCTCTTTCTTTTTGTCTGCACGCGTGCACACACACACACAATGTCCACAAACCCCATCCCCTCCCTCCTCTCTGGAGCTTCTGGTGCAAGGGGAGCCCTGCCAAATAAGTTAGTTTGTGTGTGTGTGCGTGTGTGTGTGATAGGGCAGAGCAACTGTGTCTTCTCTGAAACAGAGAATTAAGGGTAGCGACTTCGAAAGAGTGAGAGAGAAAAAGAAAAAAAACTACAGCGAGATAGTTCAGCTCACATGAGAGGAAGTGCAAGACACAGAAAAGTCAGAGGGAGCTGCTTGTGTCAAGCAGTTGACTGTGACTCGCGTTGTGAGCGCACGGTTGGGCTCCGGCGCTGCAGCACCACCACTCCCCTGTCAGAGCAGGAGCTATCTTCTCCCTGAGCTTTCCACTCCGTCCCACCACTGCCTCCTGTGACTGACTGGACTCGCTGTGGGAGCACAGAAGGACCACTCGCTGAATGTCAGCGCAGAAAGCCGGTGAGCTTTTGCACATTTTCTATTTTCTATCTATCTGTGAAGGAATAATTAACAGCTGTGTTTAAAAAAAAAAAAAAAAGAGTCTTCTTCAGGGACTGAACGTAAATGTATCACCAGGAAAGTATGTCAGCCTTTCATGAACTTAGGAGTGGATTTTTAGTTAAACTTGCAGATGTGGACGTGGTTTTTTTGGTCCAGTTGTTGGAGAGTGGTTTTAAGTGCTAAGAGTTTTGGTTTGGCTGTGAGTTTTGAGAAGATTGAGTTTGTTCTTAATTTATTACACACACTGTAATGTATGCAAACACTTTAAGATCATACATGTGTATCAAATGCCCGGGAAGGACACTGCGGTTGGGTAACAAGGATAAATGATTTCTTACTCCATTTGATTTGTTTTTTTCTGGCTTTATTTGTTTGGTTTTGGACGTGCTGTTTCTCAGGATTGGGAAGGGGAGAAAATTGGAAACAGAGCAGGCACCCTGGAGACTTAGTGTGTCCACGAAAAGTATAAGAGCGCCTGAAACAAGTAGACAGAAAACAACAGTCCCTCACTGCGATGAACTGCTGGAGGAGACAGAGCGATAGAGAAGAGACGGCGAAAAGGTGGAAAGAGATTTGTTTGACAGTGAGAGTTGACTGGCAGCACAGCAACCAAGGATATCACGAGTAAAGGAACATTGAAAATGTGTTGACATGACAAATCTTGCTTTAACATGGCATGCTTTTTTTGGGGGGGGGGGGCTCATTTGTAGAACGCAGGTAAAGATAGGGGGGCGCACTGTACAGCAGGTTTAGCTTTTCACCACCTCTTCCTTGTTTTCGTGCACTGTGACTCTACATACAGTAAATCTTCCTGCATAAGATGAAACGCTGGCTTCGGCCTTTGGCTCCTCTCTCGCTCAAAGCACTAAACTTTGGCTCTATTTTTACTCCCATGTGCTGCTACACATTTAGAGACTCCGCTACGTGTTTTTTTAGGACTATAAATCAGACTTTAATTGCTCTGCTGTCTTTAAAGTAATGGGGGACATGACGGCTCTTTACATAGTTTTGTTTGGCTGAATTAAAAGAGAAATTTAAAACTTCTAAATTGAGGATTTATAGCAACATGTGGAAGTTCATGGACAAAATGATTAATTAATAATAATGGATATTTGTGGCCATTTTTAAAGTGTATTGGAACGTGACAACCTATTTGATTTGATTGGAGAAGAACAAAGTGCAAAATGTGAAATCAAATTTGAGAAGACAAACAAGTAGATGAACTTGGTAGTTTGTGTTTCTGGTGCTGTGATAAATCATCAGAGTTCTGGTTTGTTTGGTTTGTAAAGGTCGGGGGGCAACAAGTTAAGAGGCCACGGTCTTCTAAAAGTGGCCTTCTGGGACGTCACTCTCCCTCTCGGTTTCAGACTTTGTGTCTGAGGCCAAAGGAAGGACTGCTAAAAATGTTTCATTTTGACATCTGCGATATTAGTCTTGCGGTCTGCTGTGGCTTTCTCTAAAGGTTTCACCTGAGGTCATTGTTTATTTTTGGAAATCTCCACCAATAATTTTTGTTTTCTGATCAAACCCACAACACATCATTTGTTTTTGTGGATTTGCACCAGCCCATTACATTTTCCGAGCTGATGATTGAGAGTACCATAACTTGGCTTTACGGCAGGCCAGAAGTGCAGCAAATCAGAGCGGCTTTCATCAGGCCGGCTCTGGTCTAAAGAGGGTTCTTCATGACAGGAGAGGCTGCAAACTGGAGTGAAGTGAGCACTATAAAGCAATGAGGAAGGACGTGTAGAGACCCTCTAGTGAGTGTCCTTTTGTAAGCTCAGGTCGTCTTCTCAGGCTGTTGTTTGTTTTGATTAATAAAAACAAATGACCCAGTCATTAATATTTATACTACTATCTTGTGGAAGTGTACTTTTAATGTAAGAGCCTGATCTGTGGCGGTGTTGAGCTGAACTGGAGGAAGTAGTTTCATTTAAGAGCTTCAAAAATTTCAAGACTAGATCCAAAAAGCCCTCATAGCAGGAAAGATTATATATCTTAAGGGTTTTGCTTTCCTCTCTGTTTAAATTTTTATGTAGGCAACAGCATGGGTTATAAGCAGGAGGATTTTCAGAAATGCACTGTGGCCGCTGCGAGCACAGTTCCACATCTTAAGACCTTTCTTTCAAGAGCAGCAAAGTTTACAGAACCTTCAGTAAAATCACCACCTCGTGGGTTTGTGCAGCCTGATATGCAAAATGCGTTAAAAGCCACATTGAACACATTGTCAGAGGTTTATACACTGCTCCAAACTTTGAAATGTTTTTCACACGCGCTCGCAGAGGAGTGTGAAGGCGTCACAAAGCGACACTTTCCAGTGTCACAGACAGTTTCCCAAGAAACCAGGCGAGCGATGAGCGCCATCGCTCCCCTCTGTGGCTTTCCTACGCTTTGCTGTCGGGAATGGAAAGGCTTTAGAGGCTGCACCCGCCGCTGCGAGCGGCCTCCAGCAGCTTCCCTTGGTTCAAAGTTACCACACAGCTGCTAGCTCAAGCTTAGCGAGGCCCACCTGAACACGTGCTATGGTTTATGACACAAGTTTGAAAACCACAATTTTACATTGAATACACGATTTTTGTCTTTTTCATTTTTACTGGCTTTCATTTAACTCGGTTTTGCAAACCACATTAACAGCTTAAAGCACCATTAATTATGCTAAATTGATCTTTTTAGCCACTTTGAGGAAACAAAGCAAGCTATAAACACAACACTAATATATCACACTTTACACTGTGGGCCATAAACAGTCCACTTTGATTTTAAGTGGGCCAGACCAGTGAAACTCCTTCTGTCTAAACTAAAATTTAGTCTATCAGATTTCTTAATACAAGAAAAATAAGTACAATTTGGACAGTATGTCAAATTTTGGGGCTTAAATTGTGAGACATAAATGTGTAAAATTAACATCACATTTCTGTAGCAGATAGTGAAAAAATAGGAGGTTTTCTGTCATTTAATTGTTTATCTACCTATTTTCCAGTGGGCCAGCCTGGAGTCTTTGCCAGACCGATTCTAGCCCCCGGGCCTTATGTTTGGCACCGCCCTGTAAAGTGTTGAAGCATCTTCATTGGCTAACTTTTATCTATCTGATGCTCCTGCATTTGTACTTAACAGTAGATCATGTTAGCTTTTATGATAACATACAGCTGCACATGAAAAAGAGGCTAATGAGAGTTAGCGTTAATCTAAACAGGAAAGTGGTGCAAAACCAAAACAATGAGCCTAAAGACTGCAGAGGTTGGAAGTGAGCACCTCATTTGAGGTGGCACACAGCAAATATCCAATCCTGTGCTGCTTGAGCGCATCCTGTTTACCATCCCCTCATGCACGCTTTCTGTCAGTTTACTGCGTCTGCTAAAGTCTTTTTGTGGGAAAACTGGAATAACTGGCACAGTAGTGAGAAAAAAAAGGAGCAAACATAAAAAATAAACATATCAGAATGAAAGAGAAAACTGGATAAGTAAAACAGACTGCACATAGCGCCACCTGCGTGCATGTTTCCCTTCATGTCGAAGCACGTTTCTGTCTGCACAGATGTGTCTCTAAGGTAGGATGACAAAAAAACAATCATTTATTGTTGTTTATGGATCCTCTGCTTCCATCCATTTTCAGGAAATCTGTCCGACTGATAACTCCACACATTCCAATCCCAATCCCAATAATGTACTGAGGTATTTCCGTGCCTGACCCCTCCAATATCATGCACATTATCCGCATCCTGTGGTCAGTATCAGACAAAGAAGTTACACTTGCACGGTGAGCAACAACAAATTGCCACTGGGCGTCTGTTTTTGGTAAATGAGACCTGCCATTTTTTTCACCCTTTAATCACTTTTCACTCTTCCTATCTTTTCCTTTTTCCGTTCTTTCTGGCAATCTGCCCTGCAACTGCTGCTCCCTCCATCACCGTATTGCCTGACTGCATTCCTCTCATTCCTACCGGCTTCCTGTGACTGAATGAGGAGCGAGCCCCACCGGCCACAAACCTCCACCTTGAAGTCCTTCCCATGTATCCCGTGTGCCATTTCACTCTATCGCTCCCTACCAGTGTTTTCCGTTTTAATATCCTTTTGGAAATTTGGGGGAAAATTGAGCCCCGATACCTCGCTGACATTAGGATATTTTTACTGGAGGGTCTAGTCAGACCCCACTGTCCAGAATCCAAAAGGTTTGCATGGTGAAATCTAAATACTCAGTGCTACCAGCAGCCAGAGTGCTCGTTGACTGCAAAGGCAATAAAGTGATGCTGTGAGGGTGGAAAGTAAGAAGAGAGAGCTCTACTGACATCTGTAGACAATGTATTAACATAAATATTAAAAAATAAAATCATTACCAACCGTATTAGGCTGCAAATTCCAGCTGACAGTGATCACTGCCAGCTGAAAGAAGCCTGTTTTTGCCCTCCTTAATATGAATAATGATGTTTTAATAACAGCTCATGGAATGATTTAATAAATCCAAAATAAGCTAATTTATTGGCAAATGTAATTTTAGTAGCAACCGTTTCCAAATGACCTCTATATCTGTAAATAGGAGAAGCTCTGTCTGAAGCATGTGCTGTTCAAACTCGAATCAAATTCAATTTGCTCGAACGCATCTCAAATGATTCAGGCCACAGTCAGCCCCGTGACTCTGGGATGGACTGGTAAAACCTGCCAAGAGTACAAGGAAAAGCACAAAGTGCTGTTGATAGGAGGTTTTTTTTTAAATTCTCAGGCCACAATTTTCCCTTTAGGTACATAATTTAACAACCTCAAATCTACTGACTCCATCATAGGACCAGTCTGAGTCACATGAAATGGAAAAAAAATAGAACTGACCTAGTTCGCTGACAGTTATCAGTTGTTGTCTCTGTGATTAGTTTATGTTAGGTTTTCCAGTTATGCTGACTTAATCTGGATGAGCATGGATGCAAAAGAACGTGTGAGTATTTTTAGCGATAAACTCGCATATTGCTGTCCAGGAGAGGAGAGAAAGAGACATAACGGCAGATATTTCAAGAAAATTCTCGATAGTATTTTTTATGATATAGAGAAAAAACTTGCTGAACAATGTTTTATTGATGCTTACAGCTCAGGGACAGCAGCATTTATGGGTGAATGTAAATAAATAAACTATCAAAATGGGAATCTACTGAGAATTTCCCTGGAAATTTTAAGGAGAGTAAGAACATGGCTTTTTAGTTTAATCACTAAAGATACTTAACTTTATAAAGCTTAGCCTACACAATACTGTCGCATGACAAAACTGAAGAATATTTTCTACCTGGGATGTTGTGTCCCGGGTCGAGCTCTTTTAACCAGTTGCTTAAACACGGCAGTAATTTCCATCCACCATTTGCTCGTCCTGTATGGAGTGCAACTATCGCGTGCAGCTAGCGATGCTCGGCTGACTCATTTGTGTACTTTTTGGGTCACACATCACCAGCTGCTAGTACAGTACTAGGCAAACGTCTTTAGTCATCCCTCATTTCTTTATATTCTGAAAGGAACATTGGAGATAAGTGCAGTGATTCATTGAAACATGAGCAATCATACATGGAAATACAGCAAAAAGGCAAACACAGAGTTTGTACAATTGTAATGCGCTTGAAAGTCGGTTTTTCAATAAGCCACCTTTGGTCTTCCACACTGTCTCCACTCTAGTGGACAAGACTTCTTATAATTTCTTTAAGTACTCTTCAGGAATAGTTCTCCAGGCTCCTTCAAGGACATTCAAAGCTCTTATTTGGATGATTGCTGCCTTTCGTTCCGTTAGACTTGTTGCCACTGATTTTCAGTTCTGTTCTCTTGTAATTTAGCATACCTCAGCCTTTACTCCCTGTTTCTTATCTGTAAGAATGGCTTACTGAAAGCTTCTGGTAAGACTTCAATGAACAGCAAATGCATCAAGTGAAGGGCCAGGTGCATATCTCAAGTCTTTGCTGGATTTTTATTTTTAACTCTTTTTGTTTTACCTTCACTTTAAGGACACACTGCACAACATGCTGAGATGAGTTTTCAGCTAATAGTTCTTTGGGAATCACTTTGTTGGTGCAAAATTATTATTTTATGCCTGTTAAACTGTTGTCTTTGGCATTTTTCATCGATTCAGCTAAAGAAATTGGTACAGATTGTATATTTTTCCAACAGGCTGCTAGTAACAAATGCCTAAAAACACAATTTAAAACTGGTTCTTTGATAAGTTGTCTGCAATGCGTAGAAACAACACTGGTTCATCTCTTGTGAAAGGTGCCTTTTTATGCCTGAATGGCTCAGTGTTAAGCGGCTTAAGAAAAAAAAACAAAAAAACATTCACCTGAAAATGATCAGGACTGGATTGAAAATGAGTGGAAAAATCCGCCAATGTCCAAAGAAAAATTCTGAAAGACCTTTGAAAGCCTGGAGAACTATTGCTCAAGACTCACTTTAAAAAATTAAATAAAACTTTGGCTCCTTGGAAACAAAAGAAAAACATTTGAGGGGTGACATATGGTATTGACTTTTTCATGGCTTCACAGCTTGGTGTGTGTTTAGCAGGAGTAATTTTCTTGCATATTTTTCAGAGTCCAGTGCATTGTTCAACTAGCTCCTTTTTTAGGTACTAAATCATCATCGGAGGCTTGGCTCTTGCTGTCAGAGATACCTGGGCTTGTCCCATTGTTGTGAGGACCGTGGAGCACAAATGCATGGTGTTGCTGTAGCAACGATATCACAGTCTATTACTTTTATATTATACAATGTGATATATCTACTGTCCAGTGAGGTTCACATGGTGGTCAGATGACAAATTAAAAAGTAAAATTAGCAGTTAGCAGTTAGCTAAACACAGACTTTCATGGCTTCCAGGTCATTTGTGTGGTCAGATTTACATGTGAGATAACATAAAACTGCTCCAGATGTGCACGATGTATTTGCTATAAAACTGACACATTCAAAATAACTGTTTAACTATTTGCACAATATGATCATTAATAAGGCAAAAACAACATTTCACCTGCATTGTCGTCCTGCAGCAAATCAGTAACTGCTGTGTCTACATAACTGCACATCAAACACAGAGAGTAATTCATCTTTATAGATGTATTGTGAAAGTCGTTAAGGATCGTGTTAATCAACGTTACGGTAGTTTCACTTTACTCATTGTTAAATTATGCTGTTGCTGTGGGGATGTGTAGCGTGGCTTTTGTTATGTCACCAGTGGTGACTCATCCTATTGTATTTCAGTCAACTGTTACCTACTGCGATACCTGCATTCTTCTGTTTTTGGAAGTGGAACTTAGTAACAATGCATGCGTGTATTTTTTATTTTATTTTTTTTCATTTTTAGCCTGATGACTGTAGCTACAAGTCTTTTTGACTGATGACATGTCACGGTAAGAAAAGCACGGGTGTCATTATTAAAATCAGTCACTGCAGTGTTCACGCTGTCAGACTCTCATGTCTCGCACACAAAAATGTAAGTAATTCCTTTGCTTTTCCTGCCATGACATCTTATATCTTAAATACAAGTTATATATTTTTTGGTGGTTGGAGGGGGGAGCTATGAAAAACAAAGTTCACTCTGACATTTAGAGAATACTGAAGTCTGCTTAGCCTACAATAGAATAGAGACCAATTCTACCATTTCCACAGTTTCAGAACAAGATTGTCTACTTTGGCTTAACTAGCTTTCACTCAGTGTACAGTAGATACACTCGTTGACCGGTTTATTAGGTACACATGTTTAAATGCTCATTAACACAAATGTCTAATCAGCCATTTGAATGTGAAGTGGTTGCTGGTGCCAGACAGGCTTTTCTGAGTATTTCAGAAACTGCTGATCTATTCCACACCATCTCTAGGGTTTACAGGGAACAATCAACAAAAATAAAAATAGAGAAAAACCATCCAGTTAGTCTTTGACTGAAAATGCCTCGATGATGTCAGAAGTCAAAGGAAAAGTACCACAATGTAACTGAAATAACCAGAAGCAGAAGACCACACAGGGTGCCACGCCTGAAAGCTAAGAACAGGAAACTGTGTTTACACTTCAAATGGGCTCACTAAAAGTGAACAAAAATAGAACATTAGAAAAATATCGTGACTTTCGATTTCTGTTGTGTTAATCTGATGGTAGGGTCAGAATTTGTTGCAAACAGCATGAATGCATGGATCCATCGTGCCATGTGTTAATGGTTGCGGCTGCTGTTGGTGGCATAACGATGTGTAGAGGATATTATCTTGGCAACTGGCAACAGCCTATCAGAGTATTGCTGCTGACCAGGTCAGTCCCTTTATGACTGCAGTGTAGCCATCTTCTGATGGCTGCCTCCTGCCCCGTGTCACAAACTTCAAATCATCTCAAACTGGTTTCTTGGATATGGCAATGAGTTCACTGGCCTCCACACTCAGCAGACCTCAATCCAACAGAGCACCTTTGGGATGTGGAGATTGCGTCACGGTTAGGGTTGCCAACCGTCCCTTAAAATACGGAATCGTCCCGTATTTCGAAACAAAAGTACACGTCCCGTATTGAGCTAATAAGGGACGCACTTTGTCCCGTAATACAGTGAGAATCAAAAGTAGTCTATAAATGTTTATGGAATTAACACTTTGTTTGAAAACATAATTCCCAGCCCCTCTCCTGCTTTGTGACCAATGAGCTGACAGCACACTTATGACAATTCGAGTATGACAATTCAGATTACCGCTCATCTCATTGGTCGAGGAAAGGTCGCTTGCGGAGAAAATACCGGAAGACAACAGATGACCACAACAAGAAGCATGGCCAACAGGGAAACAAACGCCGACTCTGCGGTGCAAGTCTCGGATGACAGTACACCTAAAGCTGGGCAGACACTGTGCGATTTTTTCAGTCACGTTATTCAGCTCCTGCTCAAACTGCACGATTGACTCACAGGGGTTAGACGTTCATAGGTCACGATGCAGGTCTCACACTATACGGCCCGATGCTCTGATGCGACCTGAGTGCTCACACTGTGCCTCCATAAAATGAAGGTTATAACAGAAAATCTGTCGCTCGCTCTCTCTGTCTTTCACTCACACAGACACACCACTACCATCAACTTTGCTAAATTGCTAATGAAAAACATTGATCAGGCAGCTGTGATTGAGCAGCAGTGTAAATCCAACTATTTTCACGGTTGTTGTGGTCGTGATAATTTTGTGATGCCACATGGAAAAGGCTCGGATGAGCTTTCCAAAGTTCTACAAGTTGTGCCTCCATCGCTTGTGTCCAGATCACACGCTGCACAGCTGTGCTGCGCCGTCTTTTTCACCAACGTTTACGTGTTTGCGCGCGAGCAGTGTGAGCGGCTCACGAGCGATTGATGATCGGGAGCTGGTCGTGAGGTGTTAATCACTTCTCGTTACCCCACGTATACTACACGACGCACAATGAAGGCCAAAATCGGTCCGATCACTCAAAAATCGGCTCAAAATGGGCCAAAAACCGCACAGTGTGAGCCCAGCATTAGAGCAGCAATGTTTGTTCCCCTCAGAGAAAGGGAAGAATGGGAAAAGGAAAACACCTGGCTGGAAAACGTTAATATGGGCATGTGCAGTGAATATCAGCGCTATGTGGCCAGAAGTGTGATAATATAATTTATTTTGTGTAATAAACAACTGCAAGGATAGATGATTACAACAAATAGATCACTAATACATAAAAGTAATACATAGATGAATAATGATGATGAGTTAAGATGCGTAATCATGGGAACAAGCGGGTTTACAAACAGGAGCAGCTGATTAGCATTAGAAAAGCTGAAATAATACCTCAACTGAAGCCAATTGTACTAAATGCACTAAATGTGCACTGTTACAAGAATATTTTTCTTTCTATTGTTTTCTATTATTTTAAGTTAAGCAGGACAGAGTTCTTTTAAAGAAAGATTTACTTATATTCTCAAAAGTTAAGCATGACAGGCTTCTGTTTAAGAAAGAGACCTGTTTTACTGTGTTAATGTTGTCATTTTGAGCTAAAAATAAATGGCTAAATGATCATTTGTTTCACATGTGTTCATATCACAAAGAATAGAATATGCATCTACTTAAATCAACTTCAAGTCAAATGGTTAAAAAAAATTATTTCACACACAAAAAAAGAGCTAGAAAATTCACCACACTGGGAAGGGTGAAGACAACTGGGTCGCCCGGCCCTGGCCACGAGGTGTCCCTTATTTATTTTTCAGGGAGTTGGCAACCCTAGTCACGGTTGAGCAGCTCACAAATCTGCTGTGTGACGCTGTCACGTCAGTACGGACCAGGGAAAGTTTCCAAAACCTTGCTGAATGTGTACCAAGAAGAATTAAGGAAGTCCTGAAGGTAAAACAGGGTCCAACTCTGTACTAGCAACGTGTACACAGTGAGTGTTTCTTACTTGTAGCACAACAGTTTGCAATATAGCATAAAGTACAGGAACAACAAAGTGATTCAAACTGATTATAAATCTATGATGAAACGGTCTGTGGATATATTGGTACGTTTTTTCACATTTATGCCAGACGTAGAGCAGAAGACACACACACAGACACACACACACATATCCGCATCTCCCTTACCCCGCGGAGTTCAGCAGATGGAGCCCGCACACCAGCAGCACACACGCGGATGAAAGTGAGACTTCAAGCTGGTTTTATCAGCAGTTTCAACACCGACAGACGAACTCGGTGAGGAGGAGACAGATAAATAGAAAGCAGTGCGTGCACACTCGCTTTCTCTTACATAAGTTGATTACCGAGACATTTCGGAGCGCGGAGGTGATGTTATACTGTACGTACGGACGTACGGCTTAGACAGCGGCGCGCGCTCACGGCTGGAGCTGTCGCTTTTGATATTTTTACCTCGCGCAGTCAGATAACTGTCACAATAACGGAGGAAAAACCCCGGCGAAGATGACGAGGATAGGCTGTTGGACTGTGCTTACGTTCGCCCGACTTGGTGTAGCTGCCTCGTAACGGGATTTTTACTCCCACCTGCCTTTGAAAGTTTCAAATACGTCGCTTTTGAACTTCACCTCCAAAAGGTAGGCGGTGTTTACTTTCTTAAAGTGTTCTGCAAAAGTAGCTAGAAAACGTGGTAAATGTTCTAATTACTTTAAAAAAAAAAAAAAACCACTGTCACTTTATTACTTTCTTGTGCCGAACTACTTACTGTGTCCACACTGTTGTATTGTGAAAATGTGAATTCAATTTCAGCTCCTCTGTTTAAAAAAAACAAAACAAAAAACACTGCAACAAAATTTTTTTGACTTCAGTCCAAAATCTGCAGGTGTAAATCCTAACATGACCGTGATGGTTATACACTTCAAAAATCGCTGGTGTACAACTGTTTAAAAACTGCTTAAATTACTATCATTATTATTTTAAATAAAGTGAGTTTCCATGTCTCGAGATCATGACCCTGCTATGGAAGTATTTAACAAAGAACTGAATGTGTAACAAAAGGTGGCCCGGTAATCTAATCTGGCAGACAACATGACTATTTTAGGGCATTAAATGGGGCAAATAAGTGTGCAATTATGGCGTTAAGGCCTCATTGTGAGTGTAGAATTTCCTGTTGGATCTATATCTGCCCATAGCTGACAAACTCCACTGCTCATTCACTACTAGGAAACAAATGTTTGGTTGTATGATGGACTGTGGGCTGATGTGCTTTAATATGAGAGAAGTCGTGGAATAAGAAAACAGTTCAATCCCACCCAAGCCCCTTCAATCCAGGGAAAATAAAAGCACACCCACATATACACACCCACAGCAGCCATGCTGGTGTAATGGTGTCATGTGTCCAGGTTTGCTCCCTCTCTCACCACGGGATGAGGTCATAGCCTTTAGTGCTGTTACAGAGATACAGTTACATTAGTTTAATGTGGGCCGTGCCAGAGGAATCGACACCACCTACACCCCGCGGCCCCTTTCTGTTGCCTTTTAGATTTCTCTGCTCGCATCTATGTCCCTTTGTGTTTACAAAAGTGTATCCCTGAATAAAGACTTTGATCATATTGTATTTACCAGGCCTTGCTGTTAGCTTATCACCTTACCTAAACTATTCCCTTTGGCCCACAGGCTGTGGCAGCACATGGGTTAGTCACTATGACTAGGCCTTCTATGGCAGAGAGAACAAAAAGAAAAGATGATTCACGCTTACAATGCTGATGTAGAAATTGTGTTACTGTCTGCCTATGGTAAACCGAGGCCTTTCGCAGTCAACTTAACTTTAGCTTTTTCTCACACAGCAAACATGAACTGACAGTGACACTTTGGTCTAAGTAGCCTATCTGTGGTGGGGGCTGAAATCAGTCAGTGTTGTTTTGTTTGGTTTTGCAGCATGAAGCCCAGTTTCACTTTGCATTGGGGGTCATAGAAATAAATGGTGGTTTAAAACATACTAAATCACTGTATTTATTTATTTAACCTAGCGATTAACCAGTTGGTTTGGCTCATCTTATAGGGGACGCTAGTCGTCATAGACTTGATTCCCACAAACCCAGTGGGACATACAGTATAACAGGAACCATTGGTCTTAATGAAAGCCTGGTTTGAAGAGCCCAAGATCATGTGTTTGATTATCAAAGTAGATGTGGATACATTTTCTCTTGAATTCCTAATTGGTTCATTCATGTTGAGATGATGCGATAGAGATCTATCACACAGAACAAAGGAACTGTTGTTTTCCAGTTGTTTCTTTTCTTTTCGTGAATTATACGCACTGGATAGATTATCATGGTAGTCGCCAGTTTATTTTCATTGTCAACCAGCAAATAATTTATGGTCTAAATGGGAGCTGTAGTATTGATTTTATCGAGCAGAGATCATAAACTGACCATGTAAATGTTTTATTTTCGCTTTGCATGCTGCATTGATGACTAAGTTGACCAGTTAGGGATCTTCCACCACCAGCATTATTCACGTCTTTCCAGTATATTTCGTCAGTGGTTTAAAAACAGTTGAGCAAACACTGATAGAGAACCTTTTTCTGACCCCTCTTGATTGGAAATAAACTCATACATTTATAGTAAGAGGCACAACAAAGACATATTTAGTGATAGGGTCATCATCCAGTATCCATTTTGGGTGTCTCTTTGTCCTTTGTAGGGTAGTTATGGAGGAGAATATTAACCTTTTCCCAGGACAGATAACCTTTAAAAGTCCCGAGTGTTTTCCCTGTGTGAGCTCTGACAATAGGGACAGTGTTCTGGGCTGGCCAGAGCCCCAGATCACATTTCCTGTTCCTGATTTAAAATCAGCTCAGCTGACTACTGATACACTCTGCTCCTCAAAAAAAACCAGTAACAGGACCATCACCCTGTTGTTTATCATGTGAACTCGTGTTTTTGTTTGTGAGAGAGAACAGGCATAAAATGAAGCGTAATAGGGAAATCAAAGTTCAATCAAAGACCGTGAGCAGCAGCAAAAAGCTAGATTGTACCAGAAGACAGTAAGCTTATTCTTACTAACTGCAGGGTGTATTTGAAACAAAGAAGCCCTTCAGTGTACATAGTCTTCTTATTAGTGTGCAATAACAGTCAGCGATACATAGTATACCACAGACACACGAGCGAATTAGAGTAGGAAGTCAATATGAGAACCTGTTTTCTCAGTCAAATCAGCCTTATGCCAGGTGCTGGCTTTTACAGGAAAAAAAAGATGTTTGCCTATATTTCTGCATGTGTGGGCGTGTAAAGGCCACGATCCGTCACATAACATCTGGTAATATCTGGATTACAGAGTAGGATGAATGTCTGTGGGTGGAGATGGGTTGTGCAGACTATTGATCTGAATCAGACTATGCTCAGATGATCAGTCACTGAAGTACTTTCTTTTGAAGTACGTAAAGCAAGTCAGTCGGTGCTCCCATCAGGTCAAACAGTGGTTCATGCCTTCATTTGCATGATTAAGGGCAGAGTTATGTAAACATGTGTGTAGACATGTGTGTGCCAACACCTTTCAGAGCTTTAAAGCCTCATTAGGACTGAGTGAGAGGTACATCGTGCATGTGCGCATTTGTGTGTGTCCCGTGTGTGTCCTCAGGCAAATTTCGGACTCATCCCAGCCAAAAGTTATCTCTTTTTTCCCCCTCTTCCAAAAAACAATGACCTCTTGGAGGTCTTGGAAGAGAAATAATGAAACCATTTCAACAATTGTCTGTCTGTGAGACGTCGAGTTGGAGAATCACACTATGGGAGTTATATCCTCCCATTTGCAGCGAACTGCTGACCCCTCACCTTTTCCACCCCAGTTCAGCAACACATCATCACTAAGAAAAGTCTTATGTTATGGTGGAGTGTTGAAGGAACAGTCGCCAAAGCAGCACTGATGGCCATGACAGAAAGACGCGCTCACATATTTGCATCTGCTTTGTGTCCTGTTGAAGTTAAGTTAAGTTTGCCAGGGTTTAAAGAGCAAACCAAATCACAGTAAGAGGAGTTAAGCCTGTTCAGTTTCTCAATCAGTAGCTATGCCTTAGGGGTGCTTAAAAAGTGAGCACGGGCTGTTTTAAATATCTGTGTCGAGCCGCACAGCATGACAACGCTTGACAACCACACAACAATGGCATTAATCCCACCCATGATGCCAAATGGCTAATCGTCACTCCTTCTGCTGTACTACTGATTCCAGATGTTTCCACCAACTCAGTTTTGTGGGCATGTTTGAATAATTACACACATCTCATTATGAAACATATGCCAAAGACATACAGACATACATTGCAGATATTTCAACATGTTTTCCTTGGATTGAGTTATTGAATGTATAGTTGTATGGTTCCAGTTTCCTACATTTTTCATCATTTTCTATCATAGTAGGACTGAATACCCTCATCTTTGGGATTTAATTTAAATTAACTGCTGTAGCTTCTTGGAAATCTCAATGTTGACATGACAGCTAACAAAAACCAAACAACTGATCAACTAATCTAGAAATACACACAACAGCAAATTTATTTACTGCAAGCAAACTTCATTCACTAATAAATACCAATTATTGAACTTAAATCACAATAAGAGATACCTGAACTTATTTCTGTCCTATAAGACATCTATTTATTTCATATTTTGGCGTTTGTCTTGCAAAAGCTGCCAACTGTTCATACAATGAACCAATATTTTCAATCTGCTGATAATGTTTGGACATTTACTCAGAAATCACATTAAATCTATCAATAGGACTGATATAATTCAAATTAGGTTGAAGCTACTGACAGCAGGGATGCGTATTCTGGACTTTATAAATTTGTGCCGTCCAAACTTTTCTCCCCCTACATGAACTTAAAGTTTTATCAGTTATCACAGAGTTCAAGTGGGAAAACTGCACGTGGTGGGTATAATTGATAGCTGATGAAAAATAGCAGTAGCCAGAAAGAAGCATCAACATTGTGCTTAGAAATCATCACCTGTGTATTTTGACTTTTGTTGCCATGATGCCAGGTCTCTCATGGAAATGAGATTTTTAATTTCAATGAGATTTTTTTTTACCTGGATAAATAAAGGACTAATAAAATCTAGTCCGAACATTCACAATAAAATCAAAGATAAAACTAACCACAGAGATTTGTGGGTTCTGCCTTTAGCATTGAGTCGATGTTACATGCGACAACGTCCACAGCTAATACTGTGATCACAGTTTCGCCTATCTCTAAAGGGAAAATTCTTGATATTGCCCAAGACATATGCTCATGTGACAAATCATCTTTCGGCCTAACTGAGATCCAGACGCACGAACGCCACAGATACACAGAAACATTTGTGGGCAGATGAGAATGCTATTAATACACACATAAGCACACACAGCCTCTCTCACACACACATGACACACACTCATTAAAGCAAGTGGTGCGATGCTATTAATATGTGGAGAAACCGGCACTGTCCTCAATCACATGCACTTGCTTGATTACACACAATAACACAAGTGTTAAATGACAGGTGACACTAAAAATAAACTGGCACGGTTACATATGCTGAAACTTGCTCAGAGAGCCACAGTGTTCCTTCAGCAGAAACAAATGGGCATTATTAATACACTTAATACACCAACACAAGCACTATTAGCCGTGTATGCACCCTCAACTGTCACACAAGCAGACTCTTCTTATGCAAACACAAAGACCTGCTGTGTACACTCAAAAGAAACAACTGCAAGCTATTAATATCTTAGGGTGCATAGGATGGACAAACACACACACACACACACACACACACACACACACAATGAACACATAAGGAGATTGATACTCCAGCTGCTCGGAAGTGGGGGACAGAATGTGTGCAGCAGCTGTGGATTCCTATGAACGTAAGGAAGAGGAAGGGAGGCAGTGGAGGGTGGAGGGATAGGTGGCAGGAGTGGGGGCTGCTAAAGGTGTCCCGCTTGGTGGAGAAGATGTCATTTTCTTTCCATTATGAGTGCACAGGCTGGCATATTTGAGGCTTCGGTGTATTCATATATATATTTTTGTTTCTTTTATTCCTTTCGATGTATTTTTCCTCTGAACTTCTGCTCTTTCTGCTTTGTTGCTCTTCTAACGAAGCATAAACCTCACGCCTGCTGCTAGTGTTTATGTATATAGTAACAGTAACTAGCACTTAACATGATGTGTGACATCCAGGCTTAACTCCATCCAATACCACTGTGGAGTTCAGGCTAAACCAGCAATAAACAAAGCACATTTTAGCCACAGCGTGAATATAAATACTACTGAGCGATATCTGTAGCTCTCTTGAGCTGCAAAGAAGCCATTCAACCAAAATAGCAGTTTCTGCTTGCCTAAATGAACCAAGAGGATGTTATGGTGAAGACTAACTTTAGAAACAGGAAGTCACTGTTTCTTTGTGAGTGTGTGCCTGTGTGTGTGCGCGAGCGTGTGCTCCAGTAAATTGTATGCGTGTGTGCAGGTGTGCGTGTGTGTGTGTCAGTGCATCAGCATGTTGCTGCAGTAGGGCCCACAGAAAGAGGATGGTGGTTGTGAAACGAATATGCTATTACAGAAACCAGAAGTTTGTCCCCTGTCTATTTTTAGCAGCACAACGCTGAAAAGAGAGACAGCGAAGCACGCACACAGATCTTATCGGCATGCACTTCTCTTTATTATAAAGTTCTCCAGATTTTTGTCTTGTAATTATGCAGCTCTTGCATTGTTTTAGGATGAGAAATAAAACATTGCGACAAATGACGATGGCTAAAAACACCTTTATTCTTGCTTTTGTCATGCCAAAACAAGTGTGTGCTGTGTATGTCTCCTCTTTTAGGCTCTGTTGGTAATATGATAGAAAGCAACCACGAGTTGCTGGAACCCTTCAGGGTCAGCATAGAAGAAACCTTAACTGTTTAGGTAACTCTTTAAATGTACATTGCGGTTTTTTTTTCGTCGAGTCAGATAATGAGTCACGCTGTAACGCTGCCTAAAGGAACAGCTTCAGTGTCAGTACAAAAAAAACCCCACATTTGTTTGGAAATTTGGCTTTTTTAAGTTGTAAATGTTGTAAATATAATATAAATAACATTGGGGTGATGTTGAAAGTGAGTTGAAGCCAGAGATGTATGGCTGTTGCGAAATGAAAAATGTGCCACAGGTGTTTGTTTTCTGTTTAGAAGAGAGATTGGCTTCCTGATCATTTCCTCTTTCTCAGGGGAGCTCACTCGTTTGATGAGCATGTGTGTGTGTGTGTGTGCGCGCGCGCATGTGAGCGTGGGTGTGTGTACGTGTGTGCAAGTTTGTCTGAGTCTCCACCACCACCGCCGGCCCGCTCCTCCAGTGATTGTCTGATTTCCTTTGAAAACACACAGCCATTCTTCTTGTAATACATACTTTGCTGCAGCTACTGGTACTTCCTGTTGCACCTTTTGCTTTATTATTACAGTAGAAGCTTAAGAAAATAAGCCCCTTGAATTTTAACAGTGTTGCATAATGTTCTATTGCAAAAGGTATGAACCAGATGACAGTGGAGGGAGGCCCAGATATTTCTGATTGTCAGAGATGAAGTTTTGTCTGATGTGTCACAGATTACTTGAGTTAACTTGCAAGGTAGGATTCCAGTAAGGCACGGATGAGAAGCCTGTAAAAATGCAGGCTTCATTTTTTTTTTCCTAGAGACCTTTTTGTCCCATCTTTATCTCTCCTGCTGTCGTGGGTTTTAGCCGTGACACAAAAGCTCATCTGTGCGTTACAATACAGCAAATATTAAAACCCAAGGCTGTCCCTGTGAACAGAAAGTGTTATAGTGAGCTCAGAGTTCTGCTATCAAGCAGGGTAACAGAACTGAAACCATTTGGTTTAAACTGTAAAGTACTATATTGAACTTACTGAATATTAATTCCCACCCTGTATTTGTTTGTTTGTTTTTTCCTTTATGTGTTAATGAGCCACATAGCCTGCAGTCATAAGAGTGTGGGAGTGTTTCTTTCTTCAGAGGAATTCTGTCAACTCAAAATACTTTTCACACACATGATTATTTTCTTCTGAGTCAGGATTGCTGTGAGGAATGACAGCCAAACCACATTGTCTGGGCTGTCTGCAGATGTAGGGCTGTGGCTGAGAATGGAGGCCAGTTGAGAAGAACTGTGTAGCCTGTAGTTTTGTTTTGGGCTGGTTGGAGCTAATAACTGCAGCTGCTGTGGATTCTAATAGCCTAATTTCAACACACGCTGGAGGTTAAGACAGAGAAATCAGTGTTTCTGAATCTTTTAGGGTGCGTTATCAGTGTAGTAGATTTCATTGTGTGATCCTATTTGTTAAATTGACAACTCCTATAACAACTGAATAGCTGCAGTGAAAGAAGATCTTCTCACATTTTGTGACATGAGAGAAATTTGCTACTCCCTCTACTGTGCTTTCCACAAAAGTTACTCTAATTTAACACAATATACCAGTAAAGAAAGAAGGGAAAAAAATGTCCACTTACAGGACTTATGTGAGTAATATTGTGTAATATTTTAGGTTACAGTCATTCAGACATACGGGTTCAGTAAATTTCCTCATTCTTACATCCCTCCCATTGCTCTTTACCCTGGAGGGAGCAAGGTGTCTCCTTCCATACTGTATCTCTCTATGCTTTTGTATCAGTACCGAAACATTCCTCATCACGTTCATTGGTTTCATGTGTCAGTTGTATTGAAACGTAAGAACAGTATGAAGTTACCTGAGGCCATGCATTGTGAACGCTTTTGTTTGTAATCGCAAAATGTGAGACAAACTTCAGCTTGGTGCTTTCTCACTTGTAGCTATAATTAGCCTCCATGTGTGTTTTATCTTTTCCAGGTCATACCATCAGGCCCACATTGGGCCATGCATGCTATGGTTAAATGATTTGTGGCGAAAGTAAAATAAGACATGATATTTATGTTTTCGGTGGCCTTAAGAGTGCATAAATTGATCAAAACATTTTTGCGCCGCCCCCCACCGCACACACACACCTTTAAAAAGACATCTGTTTTTCATTAGGACACCGAGACCCGATTCAGATGTCTCGCTCGTGCTAATTTAGGCTTTTATTTCTTTCGCTTTTAGCAAAACCTGAAAGGGTGACGACAGATTCATGTGCCTGATCCAAACGACTTAACCGCACAACGTTAAAATACAACTTCCCACCCTGTTTCTTTCACTTCTTTTATGCATCTCCAACGCCAGCATATACAAGAATCTTTCATTTTTGTGCTTTCTGAATGTAATGTCCTCGGTATAAACCGGGAGGAGACACAAATTTGGAGCCATCCGCTTTTGCAAACCCCTTGTGCTTAAGGGAGCAGACAGAAGAAGCTTTAGTTTTGGATAATGAGCAGTTTACTTGAAGCGGGAAAACTTGAATGTGGTGATGATCTCTCTATGACAGGCAAAACTCAGAACAAGTGATGCAGATGAAGCAAGAAATGTTAAAGAGAAGCCTTCTGATTTTTCATCTGCTACCTACATAACAGTATCTATTTGCACAGTCAGCAACATAATATGTTTCTCTCTCTCTCTGCCTCTCTTTCTCCATCTTTAGTGGATGTGATCATCAGTAAGCAGGTTTCTTTGCCCGTTAATGGGAATCCACCCATGGACCTAAGTGTGACCCGCAGGTTGTTACATCCAGGCCCAGATTCGGCCATGCTGGCCCCCCGCCCTCCTTTCTTCATGGGATCCCTCACCGCTCAACATTGTGCCCAATTCTCCCAGCAGCACTTGCAGGTGAGGTCAAACTCAGATGTCAGTTCTCACCTAGTTGAGCTGGACAGTGACATAATGAAGCTTCAGCATGAATTGGACATAGCATGGATCAGTGCACTGGCTGAAATCAGCCAGTTTAAAACGTTACATTGAAAGTTTCTGTTTCTTCAAAATTCAGCATGGAAACAGAGACCAAATACCCTCATGACATTTTGCCCCTGTTCCAAAATTGCTACATCTGGCATTTATTTATCTGACTATAAGATAATGACCGCCTGCCACATCAGCCACAGAAAAAAGCAGCTGCTTTCACCGCAGACCTTTAACCAGGTACTGTGCAGGACTCCTCAGAAATGAGTAAGAAGCAGATTTAGGTTACTATAAACAAACCATTTTCTCGGCATTTAATTTGTTATTGACACTTGTCACAGATTAACTGACTGATGCAACACTTCAGTATCCTGTTTTTTTTCTTCTATTTTTGTAAGCTATCTTATTCGAGATGTGTGTATTTATGTGCTTGTCAGAGACTGACAGTTGCAGCTTTTGTCCTTTGCTTGTGTAGATTTTAAAAATGCATTTCTCTGTGTTTTTTCCGTCAGTATAACATCGAACAAAGGCAAAGAGAGATGAGTGAGGAGAAAAGAGAAGAGCTACATCAGCTGATTCAAAAGAGTAAAAACGAGCAGAGTGAGTCCTGTGTTTTCTGTTTTCTCCACACTGTCATGTGTTTTCATCAGTTCTTTAAGCGACCATAAGGTGGTTTACATGCTCTTCTTCTGAGTCATAGCACACTGTATGTTTTACTGAAAAAGAGGGGGATTTCCAGCAGTACTGTGAGGTATTCTCAGATTCCAGGGAAATTTGCACTCATATCAAACCAAAGTCAAACAAACAAGCTTGTTTTAGGAAAGCGTTTTTATTTTTACAATGTAGAGGAAATGAAGAGTGCAAAGAGGATCTTGGCTCTTACTTCTGAATTTTCTTGACTGCTTCATGGGAAGTTGTAATAGAAAACGGTTGTAATTAGACTATTTAAATACTAAATCACTATTATTTCTTATTGTCATCCACACTCTTGGACATATATCTACCTGCCCTTTGTCTGTGTATGATCTTTTTCTTTCTTGACAGGTGCTATAGCCAGTCCCCTGGTAAAGCAGAAACTTCGGGAACACATAATTATGAAGAGCCAGCCAACCCATGATAGAGTGACTCCCAACCACAGCAGTCCTGCCCCAGGATTCGGGTGAGAGACATCAATGATTTTTCATTGATACAAACACAAAACAAATGCAAACACAGCACACGCTCAGCAAAAACTTTATTGTGGTTACTTAAAATTGACACAGTCTGTTGTTTTGTTTTGGTCACAAGGCTCCGGGTTCCTGATATGTCCCCGAAGCCTCAGCCTACACCCTGTGACCAGCGCGCCTTGAGAAGAACAGGTGAGACTCCTGCGGCTGTAGCCGTGTCTGAGATTGTGGTTCTCACCCTGAGGTTAAATTTGTAGAGGTCATGTGATTTTAAATTTTAAGTCTGCTAGACTGAAATCACCTGCAATTCTAACACTTAATGTTTAAACAACCTGTCTTCATTGTCACTGACCTGTCCAAATAATGGAAAAAGTGAGGGAGAAAAGGCGTGTCCTTTGCATTGAGATGAGAGAAACTCATTTTTACATCAGCCCTGCAGCGTCAAAGAGAGGTTGAACAGCCATAAATAAAACAAACAAACAAAAAACAATAGATACAGTGAGACACAAAGACCTGAGCGGTTATATAACTTGGTAAGGTATGTGTAAAATGAACTGCGTGAGAGTCCAGAGCAGTTCTCCATCACTGTGTGAATGAGAGCGAGCGTGGTCACGCCTTCCTCTACATTTCTCTGAGTACACGTACCATTATTTATTTGCGTTACCCTAGAACCATCAGCGCGCACACACACACACACCCTCCAGTGCATTTGTTGGCTCTGTGACAACACAAATTTTTCTTTTATCCACTTTGAGTCAGCCACTGATTGATTACTTTATTCAGGTTTATTGGGACTGACCAATGTATACAATGGACGTTTTGATTCTCTTGTCCAGGGCTGAGGTATTTGTTTTGTGGGGTTATGGTACAGAAATTGAGCACGTCATTATAGTGTGTGCGTTGTTGAGTCGGTGCTTTCCTGCCAGTGTAGCCGATGTATAAAGCAATGATATAGTAATGTGAGTTTGAGAACTACAAATACCTTTCTTTACTCTTGATGAGAGCTTATGTGCCCATTTCTTCACGTGTGTGTGTGTGTGTGTGTGTGTGTGTGTGTGTGTGTGTGTGTGTGTGTGTGTGTGTGTGTGTGTGTGCAGTGTCTGAGCCCACACTGAAGTGGAAGTTAAAGAAACTCATCACCACAAGGCCAAACCCGCTGCAGCGAAAGATCAGTGCCCCTCCTGCAGTCAAGCACAGGACCGAAACTCTGGGTAAACTATTTACATTCACTTGGATCTCTGTCAGAGTTTTATTCTTCGGCTCTGTTAGCCGTTTCTTGTTAAAGTTTCTTTGATCTCGCCTTTCTAACCTTCCAGAAGCGCTCACCATCAGATTTCAGCACAGCTTGATCAATTTTCCATTATGGCGTAAGCAACTGATACTGATGGGCCTCATAGGTTTCTTTCCATTCTGTCGTGCAGAGTCTTCCCAGAGTGGCAGCAGCAATCCAGCATCAGGGTGCAGCTCTCCAAATGACAGCCTCCATTCAGATAATGGGTCCTTACCACTGGCTCATGAGGTAAGCCCTTTTGTATATATATAAGTACATATAGCAGGTTTTCTTGTCCTCCTTAGCATATAATGAATGCACAGTGAATCCTCAGTGAACTATTTAACCATACACAAGGTTCTCTTAAACTTTTCATTATGCATTAATTTAAACAGTACATCCAACTTCTCTCTGTTCTGAGAAGTAGAAAAATATACACTTGAAGTACTGAAATGCTTAATTTTGATCTTTTCGGTCCTCCATCTATAGCCGAATAGCCGATGTCAAAATAAATTTGTGCAGTTTTCTTTTCACTATGTTGAACATATTTATCCTTGACTTGATAGTTTTGATAGTACTGTATATATAGTACTGTATTTAACACTTTTACTACAATCAGGTTCAGGTTTAGATAAGTAGATATATTTAGAGATCAATAATATGTTAAAAATGTAACGAAAATAACCTTCCTCATTCAGTCACAGAGGCTGTTGCTGAAGGATGGTAATTTAGCTCGATTCACCGTGCCTTCCAATCCCCCTGGGATCCCCAACATCACTGCTGGACTTCCTGCACAGGTGAGCAGTGCTAGGATTTCCTCCAGAATCATTGCATACAATATTGAGGTTGTGCTGCTCCTGTTCCTGAAACTAGCACCACTTTAAAGGACACAGCTTGCATAGATAAACATTCATACTGTTGATCTATTTGTATTCAAGTGCGATATCGTTTCTGAAATAGTGCCTGCACAC